>NC_086450.1:484166628-484905515 GCF_028390025.1 Pseudophryne corroboree
ACTAGGCCCCGCCCCCTTCTTACCCTCCAGTGACTGCTCTCTCCTGACAAGTGGACCAGGCCTGCCCCCTACACGCTGCTGGTGTCTTCATTGTTACTTGGTCTGGAGCTCCGCTGGGGAGAGAACTCACGTGAGCTCATTAAGAATGAGGAACTGGGATGTTTTAATTTTATTGTGAGTAGTGTAGTGTGGTGATGTAGTATGTTGTATGGGGGGTATAGTGTAATTATGAAGTGCAGCATATGGGAGGGATATAGCATAGTGATGTAGTGTGGCATATGGGGGTGGTAGCGCATAGGCGTGCGCACAGGCACTCCCTAATGTCCAGCACCGCTGCACGCCACGCTTGCTGTAGCACAGTGATCGCTGAGTGTGTGATCGGTGGAGCCTAGCCTGCAGCTCATTTCCGTACCTCCCACCACCGCTGCGCCCGCCCCCCCCCTGCCTGCTGCTAATACTATGCTGAGTGCATTCGTCGGCGGCCTCACTGGGGGGACTGGCGACACCTTGCAAAGTGACGTGGTGATGTCCGCCCATGCTCTCCTCCCGCCCACCTGTGCTTTCGTCCCGCTGCGGTCTCTCAGTCCTAGTGTGCCGCGGCCACCACACCACTGGCAGTGTTCCTCTAGGAGGGACTGGGAGCCGCCAGCAGACACATTCTGCTGAGACTTATTTGTCAGTGCGGGTTCCGGACGGCAGGCGGCGGGTGGGAGGGCAGACGGGGAGCAGGTGTCACAAGGAGTGTGTGGGTAACTAATTCACAATACTTCCGCTCAACGTGGCACTGCTGGTCCTTCATCTCCCATGTCTCTTCACCAGGTGGCGGGCGGCCTGGAAATGAAGTGATGTGTTGTGCAGCAGTCAGTGTGAAGTGACTGTGAGTAACACTGGTGGTGCTGATGATGCTGCTGCAGAATCGGGAAGCAATTAATTCATACATATAATGTACTCTATCAGTGTATTATACATACATAAACATGGACATACGTGTATTTGTGTATACATGTTTATACATGAGTGTGTGTGTGTGTGTGTGTGTGTGTGTGTGTGTGTATATATATATATATATATATATATATATATGACTTGGGGTTTGTTTTATTAGATAGAGCATGTCCCTGTGAAGTGCCTTTTGGGGTTGTGGTTTTTCAGAAAGTTACAGGGTTTTTTTAATTAAAAGAAATATGCCCAATTATAGAGATGGGGCATTTCAATTTGTTGCGCCTGCGCAGTGGCCGCCAGCAGGGGGTGTACTACAGGGCCTTCACTTGAGAGCCGCAATATGGCCGCCTTCTCCCCGGTTATTCTGTAAATAGGAAAATAACCTCACAGGTTCACATAGGGCAGAGTTGCCACCACTAGTGCAGGGCTGTAACGTACAGTACTAAGGAAAAGCCATATACTAAAGCGGCACGGTGACCTCACCCCTCTCAGAGACACCAGGGCGCAGCACACTGGTACACACACCTGTTAGCTCAGGGCAGCACTATAGGACCCTCCTGTAATGCTGTGCTGGCGGCGTGTAGTGATCAGGGCACTGGGAGACTGGCTGGCTGGTCTCCGTCTCTGCTGCCTATAGAACTTCCACCTCTGTTATATATCAGGGCTGCTCTCCTGTGTGTTCTCTTCCTCTCCTACCTCACACTGGAACTGGCCGCCCAGAGAACGAGAGGGCAGCGGCTGACAGAGAGGGTGCAGCAATCTGTGTGGGCAGAGCCCCTAACAGCAAGGTGTCCTTATGCTGTGCCCCGTGTAATCACTGTGATCAATACAGACTCTCACCCTGGTATGCTCTCTATTTATTATTTATTTTTTTACACTGCGGCATGCTCAAGGGAAGGGAGCCGGCACCCCCCCACCCCACCGCCACTACTCCGCCAGCATCACTGCAGAGCCGGTCAGTGTTCCGTCGGCAATGAGCAGTAGGCAGCCACCAGCAACAACAGTCAGGAAGCTGTTACTCCCGGCAGCAGTAGCGTCAAGCTGCAATTCAGCCAGCAGCACGATGATCCGGGAGACAGTGGCAGCACAGGGAAGCAGTACCCCCTCCAATCGCAGCACCAACCAGGAGACTGAGGCAGCAACTTGCCCCCAGCAGCAGCACCACCCTGATGATAGGTAAGATGCATTTTGGTGTCACAAGAAGGTGGCCGGAGTAGTGGCTGGCTGTGGTCACACCCCGGGAAAAGTGATAGTGATTTCAGTGTTCCCTTGAGCAGTGATTGGATGTGTAGCTGTATGTAGGCTATGTATGTATAGATGTGAGCGGCAGTGTGCGGATGTATGGGGGCGGCAGTGTGCGGATGTATGAGAGCGGCAGTGTGCGGATGTATGAGAGCGGCAGTGTGCGGATGTATGAGAGCGGCAGTGTGCGGATGTATGAGAGCGGCAGTGTGCGGATGTATGAGAGCGGCAATGTACGGCTGTATAACTGCGTCGGTGTGCGGCTGTATGAGTGCGATGGTATGTGGCTGTATGAGTGCTATGGTGTGCGGCTGTATGCGTGCGGTGGTGTGCGGTTGTAAGAGTGCGGCAGTGTGCGGTTGTAAGAGTGCAGCAATGTGCGGTTGTAAGAGTGCGGCAGTGTGCGGTTGTAAGAGTGCGGCAGTGTACAGTTGTGTGAGAGCGGCAGTGTGCGGATGTATGAGAGCTGGGTTGTACGGATGTATGAGAGGGCAGTGTGCGGATGTATGAGAGCGGCAGTGTACAGCTGTATGAGAGCGGCGGTGTGCGGCTGTATGAGAGCGGCATTGTATGGATGTATGAGAGCGGCGGTGTGCGGCTGTATGAGAGCGGCATTGTATGGATGTATGAGAGCGGCAGTGTGCGGATGTATGAGAGCGGCAGTGTGCGGATATATGAGAGCAGCAGTGTGCGGACTTATGAGAGCGGCAGTGTGCGGATGTATGAGAGCGGCGGTATGTGGATGTATGAGAGCGGCAGTGTATGGATGGCAGCGTCATAGGGAGGGATGTCGGAATGCTGTTATAGGATTCCTAATACAAAATGGAATCCCTATAGTGGGCGGGGCTGACACCATGGCACCACGTTGGGCTTGATGGGCAGGTAGTGCGGCAAGCACACCCAAATTGGCGTCTGACGTCGCCCGCAGTCCACACTGTTGTGAGGAGTCCGAGTTAATTTTGACTGTGTAGTGCACTCACAGAGGACCTACCGCCCGTCCCCTCCTCGCATCTGAGCAGCAGGTCAGGCTCTTATTTTTTTTTTAATCAGGAGAGGCCGAGTGAACTGTGAGCAGGGGGGCAGAGCTACATGGGACCCAGAGGGGCTGCTGTGCTGTCAGAGAGGGAGAGGAAGAGAGAGATGAAGCTACTGCAGATCCCCAGCTGATTGTGAGGTGCCGGGTTGAAGGGTGACTTCTGCCTGACCAGCACTGAGGTACTAGGGGTAGCCCAGCTGCAGGAAGGGTATGTCTCTGGCTTTCTCTCCGGCAGGGGAAGGTGACCGCGGCGGAGGAAGCGTTGCCCACCTCAGACACTGCAAGCCTCCCCGATCCAGCTGCGGCCACAGCTGATGCTGCCAGAACCCCCTGCTGCTCTCCTTTGTTGACTGCCGCATGGCCAGTGCTGAAGTACTGGGGGTAGGCCAGCTACGGGAAGAGTGTCTCTGCCTCGGGCTCTCTCTCTCTGGCAGGGGAAGGAAGGGCTGATTCTCTGGCACAACAGGGAGGGCTGGGCTGCAGGAACACAGCACTGGAAGAAACAGGAGGCCGAACTCATGACCAAAAAGTGAGCAGTGCAGTGATCAGCCCCCTGGTCTTTCCCTCTCTCTGGGTGCAGAGCTGTATTCTACGGAGAGAGCTGGGATGGGAAGAAGGGTAACGGCACCTGACACACACATACACGCGCAACCTGACACACACACATATACACGTGCGGCACCTGACACACACACACGTAGCATCAGACACAATAAAATAAACACGTAGCACCTGACACACACACATATACACGTAGCACCTGACACATACATATACACGCACACCATTAGACACACTAATATACACACGCAGCACCTTACTCACACACACATGTACACGCGCAGCACCTGACGCACACTCATGTACACGCGCAGCACATGGCGCACACTCATGTACACGCGCAGCACCTGGCGCACACTCATGTACACGCGCAGCACCTGGCGCACACTCATGTACACGCGCAGCACCTGACGCACACTCATGTACACGCGCAGCACCTGACGCACACTCATGTACACGCGCAGCACCTGGCGCACACTCATGTACACGCGCAGCACCTGACGCACACTCGTGTACACGCGCAGCACCTGGCGCACACTCATGTACACGCGCAGCACCTGGCGCACACTCATGTACACGCGCAGCACCTGACGCACACTCGTGTACACGCGCAGCACCTGGCGCACACTCATGTACACGCGCAGCACCTGGCGCACACTCATGTACACGCGCAGCACCTGACGCACACTCATGTACACGCGCAGCACCTGGCGCACACTCATATACACGCGCCGCACCTGACGCACGCAGCACCTGACACAGACATACGTATTCATGCACAGCACCAGACATACACTTGTACACACGCGGAGCACCTGATACACCTAACACACACATACACCCGCAACACCTGACACCACGCACTCACACGTACAAGCAATGCATTTCACGCCTACCTCCAGCCTCAGTCACAGGCTGCTGCCACCTACCCCCCTCCCTGCATCAGCTGCAAAGGCAGCAAAATATTTTGACCAAAGTCTAAAGGCCCATACACATTAAACGATGTCACTCTGTGAGCGACATCATCTAATGTTTCCCCCTCCCGGGCCGGCGGCCAACTGTACACACTGAGCGGTATGACCGCTCATATCGCTCAGTGACGTCACGCCCCCGCCAGCCCTGCATGAAGGTCGTGGACGACAGTCCACATCCTTCATGCATGCCCTACCGACAGCGACGATCGTTGCCGACCCGCGGGGCCGCGCATTCGTTCGTCGCTGGCAGCATACACACTTAGCGATAAAACGAGCAACGTCGCTCAAGGAGGGGGAAAATGAGCGACGTCGCTCATTAAATCGTTAAGTGTGTACGGACTTTAAACAATTCGGTTTGGTAAATAAAATTATTTTGCACAGAACAGTGATGTTATATGAACATTTTCATTAAACATTTAAAAAATCAAATGTGTATTTTTACAGTGAAATTTTACATTTCTGAATAAAAAAAATACATTTAAAAAAAGCGATGAAATTCCATAGACAAAAAACCTTACGGTTTCACATGTCCCATTAAGGCTTCTTAGACATGATCGAAATTTCAGAAACCTGTTGTAACTCTTCCACTCAAACTCCAAAAAGCAATGAAATTCCGCTCATTAAGGCTGACGCCTTAATGGACGTGTTCCTTGCGCAATAAAGATATGGTATGCCATCACAGCCTGTGGGTAAGTTTAGATTCAGCACTCTCACAGAGTGACATTGCTGTCACTCACACAATGGTGGAGCTGCTAATTCACAGATTTGTGTGCTCATTGGAATACACACATGCAGTCTATGCAACTGAAGGTGCTGAATCTGCACTTACCCACAGGCTGTGATGGCATACCATATCTGTATTGCGCAAGGAACACGTCCATTAAGGTGTCAGCCTAAATGATCGGAATTTCATTGCTTTTTGGAGTTTGAGTGGAAGAGTTACAACAGGTTTCTGAAATTTCGATCATGTCTAAGAAGCCTTAATGGGACATGTGAAACCGTAAGGTTTTTTGTCTATGGAATATATATATATATATATATATATATATATATTGGTCGAAGTGGGGCGGTACACGGCGGTATGGTATACCGCCACTTCTTCCACTCACCCGACTGTGGAACTGAAAGTGTAGCCCGGAGGCGAGGAAGTGGCCATCCTGCTGCGAAAGTTGCTCCCATCCCTGAGCGGTGGCCGGCGGCTGTGTAGAGCGCTGTACTAGCTCACAGCCGCTCGCCGCCACCAGCCGCCTGTGCCGCCAGCAGCCCACCGCTGCCAGCCACCAGCAACAAATGAGGTAATGTTCCCCTGCTGTCACCTCTCTCCCTGTCGTTACCGTCCCTGTCCCTACTGTCACTCTCTCTCTCCCTGCTGTCACTGTCGTTATTCTCTCTCCCTGTCGTCACTGTCGGCTCTCTCCCTGTCGTCACTCTCTCCCTGTCGTCACTGTCATCACTCTCTCTCACTGTCGTCACTCTCTCTCCCTGTCGTCACTGTCGTCACTCTCTCTCCCTGTCGTCACTGTCGTCACTCTCTCTCCCTGTCGTCACTGTCGTCACTCTCTCTCTCCCTGTCATTACTCTGAGTGTCCCTGCTGTCACAATTTCAGCTCATACCGTGTGCTATAATGTGAATTTCGGCATATTCAGTGTGTCACTCTTGTGGTTGCCCCCCCCCCCCCTTAACCTCGTGGTCTACCGCAGACCGCAAAGTTCCCACCATTGGATATAATGTAGCACCGCTGCACTACATTGTATCCACAGTGCACCACCATGACGTAAAGGGACCCTCTTTGGCAGCAGTCACGGGGGGTCCCGCCAGTTGGGGAAAGGGGTTCCATGTGTAAACATGGGACCCCTTTCAGTCCGTGGATCGGGTTTTTCGTTTTTATTTTATTTTAACAAGTACGTGGATTATAACTGTTAAGAGGAGGACCAATCTACCCCGGAATCTTTGTAAGTATAATTTTATTTACACGTACCCCTGGATTCTACTGGAGAAGAGGACCGACTGCTTAGTGTCAACATAGGTAAGTATGTGTGTATGTATGTATGTAAGTGTGCATGTATGTTCATTAAACATTTACTATCACGGTGTGTGCGCTGTGTTTTTTTTGGAGTATTTTTTGTAGTAGAACTACAGGTACCAGCGGGCCTCTTTTTTCCCTGCATGCTGGTACTTGTGGTTCTCCAAGTACCAGCTTGCGGGGTAGGCTTGCTGGGACTTGTACTTCTGCAACAAATTTATTTTATTTTTTTTACACAAAAGGCTATCAGCCTTCCATCCACCACCCACGGATGGGGGGGACAGCCTCGGGCTTCACCCTGGTCCCTGGGTGGCTGGAGGGGGGGACCCCTTGATTTTAGGGGTCCCCACTCCTCCAGGGTACCCCAGCCAGTGGTGACTAGTTGGTGATTTAATGCCAGGGACGCAGGGACCAATATAAAAGTGTCCCCCGGTGCTGGTGTTAAAAATAAGGGGGGACCCCTACGCTTTTTGTCCCCTGTATTTTTTGCACCAGGACCAGGCACAGAGCCCGGTGCTGGTTGTTTAAATATAGGGGAACCACAGTCATTTTTTCCCCTGTATTTTTACAACCAGGACCGGCTCAAAGAGCCCGAGGCTGGTTATGCTTAGGAGGGGATACCGCACACATTTTTTTGGGTGGATTTTTAACTCTTTCTTCACTTCTCTGAATGCACACAATGAAGCCCTGCACGGACCTCACAGAGTCGGCCGTGATTCATTGTGTTAAGTCTAGCAGTGTTTTACTAATCACTCCCGTAAAACACTGCCAGACATTACGAATGACATCAGCATCGGCAAAAACGAAAATGCAGAATACGACAGCATAGTAAATGAGTCGTTAAAAAAACAAAAAGTAGCAAATTTACACTACCGATGTCATTCGTGTTTAATCCCGACAATTACGAATCTTAGTAAATATACCCCCATGTATACAGATAACTGTAATCAGTGCCGTTCCCAGCGGCGGGCAAGCCGTGCAACCGCACGGGGCGCCCGCCGCGGCACTATCTGTGTCCTTATCTCCTCTCCTCCCTCTTCCCGAGCGCTCCTGCTCGGGGAGGCTGAGTTTCGCGGAATGATGCGTTTGCGTCGTGACGTCACGACGCAAACGCGTCATTCCGCTAAGCCCCGCCCCCTGAGCAGGAGCGCTGGGGAAGAGGGAGGAGAGGAGATATACGCCTGGAAGGAGGAGGCGGCCGGCGCGAGGGATGTGAGGCGGCCGGACTCGAAGAGCGGGAAGATGTAAATAGTATCTCTCTCTCTCCCCTTTCCCCCCCCCCCCCACTTGACACCTGCCTGCCGCACTGTGTAAAATGGGGGCACCTGCCTACATACTGTGTAAAATGGGGGCACCTGCCTACATACTGTGTAAAATGGGGATATCTGCCTGCCGTACTGTGTAAAATGGGGACACCTGCCTGCCGCACTTTGTAAAATGGGGGCACCTGCCTGCCGCACTTTGTAAAATGGGGACACCTGCCTACCGTACTGTGTAAAATGGGGACACCTGCCTGCCGTACTGTGTAAAATGGGGGCATCTGTCTGCGTACTGTGTAAAATGGGGATATCTGCCTGCCGTACTGTGTAAAATGGGGATACCTGCCTGCCGTACTGTGTAAAATGGGGATACCTGCCTGCCGCACTTTGTAAAATGGGGACACCTGCCTGCCGCGCTGTGTAAAATGGGAACACCTGCCTGCCGCGCTGTGTAAAATGGGGACACTTGCCTGCTGTAATGTGTAAAATGGGGATTTTTCCCCCCCCCCCCTGTGGTGGGCGTGATGATATCAGACAAGGCCACGCCCACTTTAATGAGACCACGCCCATTTGAATAAGGCCACACACCCTTGTCGGGAGCGCGCGCGCATGCTTTTTCTTTTTATAGCAATGGGGGGGGGGGGGGGGGAAGGCACGCTATTTCTTTTTAGAGCAATGGGGGGGGGGGGGGCGCATTTTGAAATCTCGCACTGGGAGCCAAATTGTCTAGAAACGGCCCTGACTGTAATGCAGAGTTGTCTACCCTCCCTCATTCTGCAGGAGACTCCCTGAAATAGCAGCAATCTCCCTTACTCCCTGAATAGTCCCTCAATCTCCCTGATTTTACCTTACTCCCATTATACAGCTGTTACATTCTTGGGGAAAAGATAAATTAGAGACATATACATTCAAATGGGATCATTGCCGCCATTTCCCTGTATTGGTTATAAGGCACAATGATCCCTATGGCTACATGCATTTTAAATAAGGTTTCTCATGGCCACTTACAGTATATTTGTATACAGTATACTAACTTTGGGGCTCATTTACCTTTTGCTGTAAGTCGTTTTCATGACGCGCCTCTCCGATGTAGCGGTACACGTCCGCGCTTATAGGTGTTACTGTCACAATCTCCCTGAAATGCTTTTTCAAAAGTAGGTAAGAACCTGACCCAAGGCTGCCGCTCAGTATACAGTAAGTAGCTGCTCCTCACTACACACGTGTGTGATAAATGTGTGCGAGCAGTGTAATCACATACACAGCACATCACACTGATAGCCTGCGCTGCCTGATACAGAACAATTAACCACAGGCAGTAACTTTGGCACATACACTACACAGTGCTCTCCTGTGATTGGCTGAGCCCCAGCAATGCTGCCTTCCCTGCACACTGTTCATTTCTAGGAAATAGAGACAGAACGTTACAGTGTAACACGCTCCCTTTCTACTTTCACTTTCTGTTTCTCCATTCTCGCACCATAACCTAAGCAGGGTCTGTCTGCACTCTGTGTCACACAGGTGAGTGGCTGTCTGTACTCTGTGTCACACAGGTGAGTGGCTGTCTGTACTCTGTGTCACACAGGTGAGTGGCTGTCTGTACTCTGTGTCACACAGGTGAGTAGCTGTCTGTACTCTGTGTCACACAGGTGAGTAGCTGCCTGTACTCTGTGTCACACAGGTGAGTGGCTGCCTGTACTCTGTGTCACACAGGTGAGTAGCTGTCTGTACTCTGTGTCACACAGGTGAGTGGCTGTCTGTAGTGGTTTTCATTATTCTTGCACTTTGGGCCTAATTCAGAGTTGATCGCAGCAGCAAATTTGTTAGCAGATGGGCAAACCCATGTGCACTGCAGGGGGGGGGCAGATATAACATGCGCAGAGAGAGTTAGATTTGGGTGGGGTGGGGTGAGTTCAATCTGCAATCTAAATTGCAGTGTAAAAATAAAGCAGCCAGTATTTACCCTGCACAGAAACAAAATAACCCACCCAAATCTAACTCTTTCTGCACATGTTACATCTGCCCCCCTGCAGTGCACATTGTTTTGCCCAACTGCTAACAAAATTTCTGCTGCGATCAACTCAGAATTACCCCCCATGTGCACTGCAGGTGGGGCAGATGTAACATGTGCAGAGAGAGTTAGATTTGGGTGGGGGGTGTTCAAACTGAAATCTAAATTGCAGTGTAAAACTAAAGCAGCCAGTATTTACCCTGCACATAAACAACCACCCAAATCTAACTCTCTGCACATGTTACATCTGCCCCCACCCCGCACTGCACATGGGGGGGTCATTCTGACCCGTCCGCTTGCTGCTTTTTATCGCAGCCGAGCGAACGGGTACCTACTGATTGACAGACAGAGGTGGTCGCTGGGTGGGAGGGGGCGGAATGGCGGCGCTAAAACTGCGCTGGTCGGGAGTTACTCTGAAAGTGCAAAGGCATCGCCGCTGTGTGATGCCTTTGCACTTCTGCGAGGGGGCGGGGGGCGGACTGACATGCGGGGCGGACTAGCCCTGTGCTGGGCGTCCCCCAGCATGTCAGTGTGAATGATCGTAGCTGTGCTAAATTTAGCACAGCTTCGATCAACTCGGAATGACCCCCATTGTGTAGACACAAAATACCTATTTCATTTTACCTTCATACAGTAGCTGTATCCAGGCTCAGGCTGAACCAAAGTGTAGTGACATCCATACAGCCAGTGCCCATCACCACAGAGCCTTAATACCCCACACACAGCAATGGCATGATGACGTCTATCATGAGCTGAAGGATAATGTCATATACACAGAGCTAAGCATTGTCATATTGTCACTATGTGAAGTATCAGTATACAGACTATAACCTCTCACACACAGAGACACACACACACACACACACACACACACACACACACACACACACACACACACACACACACTCTCCTGTCCTTATAGATTCCTGTGTGAGTCAATGCTACATATGGGGTATACGGCTCCGGTGTTTATTCATATATAACCGGTATATTTATTGTAGTACAGGTATAACCGGACACTGACCCCCCTCTGCTGTACTCCACCTGCCAGTCATCATTATGGGGAAGAAGCTGGATGTGACAGTCACCACCAGGGCTGCAGAGGATAATGTTCTCTGGTTGTTAAATCACTTGAGGTCACATCCGTACCATGGATTATTGGGGAGAATCACCTACCTGCCTATAACCAATAACAACAAGACTGAATGGAGATCCAAAATACAAAATCATTCTTTTGCCATCCTATACCACTCCCAAAGCCAGGGCCGGATAAACATCACCGATGTCACAGACTCGTTGTATGACCGTGAGCTCCAGGAACTCTCCGAGGTGCTAGGTAACGTGTGATGGAAACTGCTGGGGGGTTTATAATTCCTCATCTCTGAGGTGCTAGGTAACGTGTGATGGTAACTACTGGGGGTTTATAATTCCATATATCCAAGGTGCTAGGTAACGTGTGATGGTAACTGCTGGGGGTTTATAATTCCTCATCTCCGAGGTGCTAGGTAATGTGTGATGGAAACTGCTGGGGGGTTTATAATTCCTCATCTCTGAGGTGCTAGGTAACGTGTGATGGAAACTGCTGGAGGTTTATAATTCCTCATCTCCGAGGTGCTAGGTAACGTGTGATGGAAACTGCTGGGGGGTTTATAATTCCTCATCTCTGAGGTACTAGGTAACGTGTGATGGGGAACTGCTGGGGGGGTAATAATTCCTCATCTCTGAGGTACTAGGTAACGTGTGATGGTAACTGCTGGGGGTTTATAATTCCTCATCTCCGAGGTGCTAGGTTACGTGTGATGGAAACTGCTGGGGTTTTTAATTCCTCATCTCTGAGGTGCTAGGTAACGTGTGATGGAAACTGCTGAGGGTTTATAATTCCTCATCTCTGAGGTGCTAGGTAACGTGTGATGGAAACTGCTGGGGGTTTATAATTCCTCATCTCTGAGGTGCTAGGTAACGTGTGATGGAAACTGCTGGGGGTTTATAATTCCTCATCTCTGAGGTGCTAGGTAACGTGTGATGGGAACTGCTGGGGGGTAATAATTCCTCATCCCTGAGGTGCTAGGTAACGTGTGATGGAAACTGCTGGGGGGTAATAATTCCTCATCTCTGAGGTGCTAGGTTACGTGTGATGGGGAACTGCTGGGGGGTAATAATTCCTCATCTCTGAGGTGCTAGGTTACGTGTGATGGGGAACTGCTGGGGGGTAATAATTCCTCATCTCTGAGGTGCTAGATAACCTGTGATGGGAACTGCTGGGTGTTTATAGTTCCTCATCTCTGAGGTGCTAGGTAACATGCAATGGGAACTGCTGGGGGTTAATAATTCCTCATCTCTGAGGTGCTAGGTTACATGCAATGGGAACTGCTGGGGGTTAATAATTCCTCATCTCTGAGGTGCTAGGTTACGTATGATGGAAACTGCTGGGGTGGGGGGGGGGTAATAATTCCTCATCTCCGAGGTGTTAGGTAATGTGTGATGTGAATTGCTGGGGGTTTATAATTCCTCATCTCTGAGGTGCTAGGTTACGTGTAATGGGGAACTGCTGGGGGGTAATAATTCCTCATCTCTGAGGTGCTAGGTAACGTGTGATGGGAACTGCTGGGGGTTTATAATTCCTCATCTCTGAGGTGCTAGGTTACGTGTGATGGGGAACTGCTGGGGGGTAATAATTCCTCATCTCTGAGGTGCTTGGTAACGTGTGATGGGAACTGCTGGGGGGTTTATAATTCCTCATCTCTGAGGTACTAGGTAACGTGTGATGGGGAACTGCTGGGGGGGTAATAATTCCTCATCTCTGAGGTACTAGGTAACGTGTGATGGGGAACTGCTGGGGGGTAATAACTCCTCATCTCTGAGGTGCTAGGTAACATGTGATGGGAACTGCTGTGGGGTAATAACTCCTCATCTCTGAGGTAATAGGTAACGTGTGATGGGAACTGCTGGGGGGTAATAACTCCTCATCTCTGAGGTACTAGGTAACGTGTGATGGGGAACTGCTGGGGGGTAATAACTCCTCATCTCTGAGGTGCTAGGTAACGTGTGATGGGGAACTGCTGGGGGGTAATAACTCCTCATCTCTGAGGTACTAGGTAACGTGTGATGGGGAACTGCTGGGGGGTAATAACTCCACATCTCTGAGGTGCTAGGTAACGTGTGATGGGAACTGCTGGGGGGTAATAATTCCTCATCTCTGAGGTGCTAGGTTACGTGTGATGGGGAACTGCTGGGGGGTAATAATTCCTCATCTCTGAGGTGCTAGATAACCTGTGATGGGAACTGCTGGGTGTTTATAGTTCCTCATCTCTGAGGTGCTAGGTAACATGCAATGGGAACTGCTGGGGGTTAATAATTCCTCATCTCTGAGGTGCTAGGTTACATGCAATGGGAACTGCTGGGGGTTAATAATTCCTCATCTCTGAGGTGCTAGGTTACGTATGATGGAAACTGCTGGGGTGGGGGGGGGGTAATAATTCCTCATCTCCGAGGTGTTAGGTAATGTGTGATGTGAATTGCTGGGGGTTTATAATTCCTCATCTCTGAGGTGCTAGGTTACGTGTAATGGGGAACTGCTGGGGGGTAATAATTCCTCATCTCTGAGGTGCTAGGTAACGTGTGATGGGAACTGCTGGGGGTTTATAATTCCTCATCTCTGAGGTGCTAGGTTACGTGTGATGGGGAACTGCTGGGGGGTAATAATTCCTCATCTCTGAGGTGCTTGGTAACGTGTGATGGGAACTGCTGGGGGGTTTATAATTCCTCATCTCTGAGGTACTAGGTAACGTGTGATGGGGAACTGCTGGGGGGGTAATAATTCCTCATCTCTGAGGTACTAGGTAACGTGTGATGGGGAACTGCTGGGGGGTAATAACTCCTCATCTCTGAGGTGCTAGGTAACATGTGATGGGAACTGCTGTGGGGTAATAACTCCTCATCTCTGAGGTAATAGGTAACGTGTGATGGGAACTGCTGGGGGGTAATAACTCCTCATCTCTGAGGTACTAGGTAACGTGTGATGGGGAACTGCTGGGGGGTAATAACTCCTCATCTCTGAGGTGCTAGGTAACGTGTGATGGGGAACTGCTGGGGGGTAATAACTCCTCATCTCTGAGGTACTAGGTAACGTGTGATGGGGAACTGCTGGGGGGTAATAACTCCACATCTCTGAGGTGCTAGGTAACGTGTGATGGGAACTGCTGGGGGGTAATAACTCCTCTTCTCTGAGGTGCTAGGTAATGTGTGATGGGAACTGCTGGGGGGTTTATAATTCCTCATCTCTGAGGTGCTAGGTAACGTGTGATGGTAACTACTGGGGGTTTATAATTTCATATATCCAAGGTGCTAGGTAACATGTGATGGAAACTGCTGGGGGTTTATAATTCCTCATCTCTGAGGTGCTAGGTAACGTGTGATGGTAACTGCTGGGGGTTTATAATTCCTCATCTCCGAGGTGCTAGGTAATGTGGGATGGGAACTGCTGGGGGGTTTATAATTCCTCATCTCTGAGGTGCTAGGTAACGTGTGATGGAAACTGCTGGGGGTTTATAATTCCTCATCTCTGAGGTGCTAGGTAACGTGTGATGGTAACTGCTGGGGGTTTATAATTCCTCATCTCTGAGGTGCTAGGTAACGTGTGATGGTAACTGCTGGGGGTTTATAATTCCTCATCTCCGAGGTGCTAGGTAATGTGTGATGGGTACTGCTCGGGGGTTTATAATTCCTCATCTCCGAGGTGCTAGGTAATGTGTGATGGGAACTGCTGGGGGGGTAATAATTCCTCATCTCTGAGGTACTAGGTAACGTGTGATGGGGAACTGCTGGGGGGTAATAACTCCTCATCTCTGAGGTGCTAGGTAATGTGTGATGGAAACTGCTGGGGGTTTATAATTCCTCATCTCTGAGGTGTTAGGTAACGTGTGATGGAAACTGCTGGGGGTTTATAATTCCTCATCTCTGAGGTGCTAGGTAACGTGTGATGGAAACTGCTGGGGGTTTATAATTCCTCATCTCTGAGGTGCTAGGTTACGTGTGATGGAAACTGCTGGGGGGGTAATAATTCCCCATCTCCGAGGTGCTAGGTTACGTGTGATGGGGAACTGCTGGGGGGTAATAATTCCTCATCTCTGAGGTGCTAGGTAACGTGTGATGGGAACTGCTGGGGGGTTTATAATTCCTCATCTCTGAGGTGCTAGGTTACGTGTGATGGGGAACTGCTGGGGGGTAATAATTCCTCATCTCTGAGGTGCTAGGTAACGTGTGATGGGAACTGCTGGGGGGTTTATAATTCCTCATCTCTGAGGTACTAGGTAACGTGTGATGGGGAACTGCTGGGGGGTAATAACTCCTCATCTCTGAGGTGCTAGGTAACGTGTGATGGGGAACTGCTGAGGGGTAATAACTCCTCATCTCTGAGGTACTAGGTAACGTGTGATGGGGAACTGCTGGGGGGTAATAACTCCTCATCTCTGAGGTGCTAGGTAACGTGTGATGGGAACTGCTGGGGGGTAATAACTCCTCATCTCTGAGGTGCTAGGCAATGTGTGATGGGAACTGCTGGGGGGTTTATAATTCCTCATCTCTGAGGTGCTAGGTAACATATGATGGTAACTACTGGGGGTTTATAATTCCATATATCCAAGGTGCTAGGTAACATGTGATGGAAACTGCTGGGGGTTTATAATTCCTCATCTCTGAGGTGCTAGGTAACGTGTGATGGTAACTGCTGGGGGTTTATAATTCCTCATCTCCGAGGTGCTAGGTAATGTGTGATGGGAACTGCTGGGGGGTTTATAATTCCTCATCTCCGAGGTGCTAGGTAATGTGTGATGGGAACTGCTGGGGGGGTAATAATTCCTCATCTCTGAGGTACTAGGTAACGTGTGATGGGGAACTGCTGGGGGGTAATAACTCCTCATCTCTGAGGTGCTAGGTAACGTGTGATGGAAACTGCTGGGGGTTTATAATTCCTCATCTCTGAGGTGTTAGGTAACGTGTGATGGAAACTGCTGGGGGTTTATAATTCCTCATCTCTGAGGTGCTAGGTAACGTGTGATGGAAACTGCTGGGGTTTATAATTCCTCATCTCTGAGGTGCTAAATTACGTGTGATGGAAACTGCTGGGGGGGGGGGGTAATAATTCCCCATCTCCGAGTTGCTAGGTTACGTGTGATGGGGAACTGCTGGGGGGTAATAATTCCCCATCTCCTAGGTGCTAGATAACCTGTGATGGGAATTGCTGGGTGTTTATAGTTACTCATCTCTGAGGTGCTAGGTAACATGCAATGGGAACTGCTGGGGGTTAATAATTCCTCATCTCTGAGGTGCTAGGTTACGTATGATGGAAACTGCTGGGGGGGGGGGGGGGGGTAATAATTCCTCATCTCCGAGGTGTTAGGTAATGTGTGATGTGAATTGCTGGGGGTTTATAATTCCTCATCTCTGAGGTGCTAGGTTACGTGTGATGGGGAACTGCTGGGGGGTAATAATTCCACATCTCTGAGGTGCTAGGTAACGTGTGATGGGAACTGCTGGGGGGTTTATAATTCCTCATCTCTGAGGTACTAGGTAACGTGTGATGGGGAACTGCTGTGGGGGTAATTATTCCTCATCTCTGAGGTACTAGGTAACCTGTGATGGGGAACTGCTGGGGGGTAATAACTCCTCATCTCTGAGGTGCTAGGTAACGTGTGATGGGAACTGCTGGGGGGTAATAACTCCTCATCTCTGAGGTACTAGGTAACGTGTGATGGGAACTGCTGGGGAGTAATAACTCCTCATCTCTGAGGTACTAGGTAACGTGTTATGGGGAACTGCTGGGGGGTAATAACTCCTCATCTCTGAGGTGCTAGGTAACGTGTGATGGGGAACTGCTGGGGGGTAATAACTCCTCATCTCTGAGGTACTAGGTAACGTGTGATGGGGAACTGCTGGGGGGTAATAACTCCTCATCTCTGAGGTGCTAGGTAACGTGTGATGGGAACTGCTGGGGGGTAATAACTCCTCATCTCTGAGGTGCTAGGTAATGTGTGATGGGAACTGCTGGGGGGTTTATAATTCCTCATCTCTGAGGTGCTAGGTAACGTGTGATGGTAACTACTGGGGGTTTATAATTCCATATATCCAAGGTGCTAGGTAACATGTGATGGAAACTGCTGGGGGTTTATAATTCCTCATCTCTGAGGTGCTAGGTAACGTGTGATGGTAACTGCTGGGGGTTTATAATTCCTCATCTCCGAGGTGCTAGGTAATGTGTGATGGGAACTGCTGGGGAGTTTATAATTCCTCATTTCTGAGGTGCTAGGTAACGTGTGATGGAAACTGCTGGGGGTTTATAATTCCTCATCTCTGAGGTGCTAGGTAACGTGTGATGGAAACTGCTGGGGGTTTATAATTCCTCATCTCTGAGGTGCTAGGTTACGTGTGATGGGGAATTGCTGGGGGGTAATAATTCCTCATCTCTGAGGTGCTAGATAACGTGTGATGGGAACTGCTGGGTGTTTATAGTTCCTCATCTCTGAGGTGCTAGGTAACATGCAATGGGAACTGCTGGGGGTTAATAATTCCTCATCTCTGAGGTGCTAGATTACGTATGATGGAAACTGCTGGGGGGGGGGGGGGGGTAATAATTCCTCATCTCCGAGGTGTTAGGTAATGTGTGATGTGAATTGCTGGGGGTTTATAATTCCTCATCTCTGAGGTGCTAGGTTACGTGTGACGGGGAACTGCTGGGGGGTAATACTTCCTCATCTCTGAGGTGCTAGGTAACGTGTGATGGGAACTGCTGGGGGGTTTATAATTCCTCATCTCTGAAGTACTAGGTAACGTGTGATGGGGAACTGCTGGGGGGGTAATAATTCCTCATCTCTGAGGTGCTAGGTAACGTGTGATGGGAACTGCTGGGGGGTTTATAATTCCTCATCTCTGAGGTGCTAGGTTACGTGTGATGGGGAACTGCTGGGGGGTAATAATTCCTCATCTCTGAGGTGCTAGGTAACGTGTGATGGGAACTGCTGGGGGGTTTATAATTCCTTATCTCTGAGGTACTAGGTAACGTGTGATGGGGAACTGCTGGGGGGGGGGGTAATAATTCCTCATCTCTGAGGTACTAGGTAACGTGTGATGGGGAACTGCTGGGGGGTAATAACTCCTCATCTCTGAGGTGCTAGGTAACGTGTGATGGGAACTGCTGAGGGGTAATAACTCCTCATCTCTGAGGTACTAGGTAACGTGTGATGGGAAATGCTTGGGGGTAATAACTCCTCATCTTTGAGGTACTAGGTAACGTGTGATGGGGAACTGCTGGGGGGTAATAACTCCTCATCTCTGAGGTGCTAGGTAACGTGTGATGGGGAACTGCTGGGGGGTAATAACTCCTCATCTCTGAGGTACTAGGTAACGTGTGATGGGGAACTGCTGTGGGGTAATAACTCCTCATCTCTGAGGTGCTAGATAACATGTGATGGGAACTGCTGGGGGGTAATAACTCCTCATCTCTGAGGTGCTAGATAATGTGTGATGGGAACTGCTGGGGGGTTTATAATTCCTCATCTCTGAGGTGCTAGGTAACGTGTGATGGGAACTGCTGGTGGGTTTATAATTCCTCATCTCTGAGGTGCTAAGTAATGTGTGATGGGAATTGCTGGGGAGTTTATAATTCCTCATCTCTGAGGTGCTAGGTAACGTGTGATGGAAACTGCTGGGGGTTTATAATTCCTCATCTCTGAGGTGCTAGGTAACGTGTGATGGTAACTACTGGGGGTTTATAATTCCATATATCCAAGGTGCTAGGTAACATGTGATGGAAACTGCTGGGGGTTTATAATTCCTCATCTCTGAGGTGCTAGGTAACGTGTGATGGTAACTGCTGGGGGTTTATAATTCCTCATCTCCGAGGTGCTAGGTAATGTGTGATGGGAACTGCTGGGGAGTTTATAATTCCTCATCTCTGAGGTGCTAGGTAACGTGTGATGGAAACTGCTGGGGGTTTATAATTCCTCATCTCTGAGGTGCTAGGTAACGTGTGATGGAAACTGCTGGGGGTTTATAATTCCTCATCTCTGAGGTGCTAGGTTACGTGTGATGGGGAATTGCTGGGGGGTAATAATTCCTCATCTCTGAGGTGCTAGATAACGTGTGATGGGAACTGCTGGGTGTTTATAGTTCCTCATCTCTGAGGTGCTAGGTAACATGCAATGGGAACTGCTGGGGGTTAATAATTCCTCATCTCTGAGGTGCTAGGTTACGTATGATGGAAACTGCTGGGGGGGGGGGGTAATAATTCCTCATCTCCGAGGTGTTAGGTAATGTGTGATGTGAATTGCTGGGGGTTTATAATTCCTCATCTCTGAGGTGCTAGGTTACGTGTGACGGGGAACTGCTGGGGGGTAATACTTCCTCATCTCTGAGGTGCTAGGTAACGTGTGATGGGAACTGCTGGGGGGTTTATAATTCCTCATCTCTGAAGTACTAGGTAACGTGTGATGGGGAACTGCTGGGGGGGTAATAATTCCTCATCTCTGAGGTGCTAGGTAACGTGTGATGGGAACTGCTGGGGGGTTTATAATTCCTCATCTCTGAGGTGCTAGGTTACGTGTGATGGGGAACTGCTGGGGGGTAATAATTCCTCATCTCTGAGGTGCTAGGTAACGTGTGATGGGAACTGCTGGGGGGTTTATAATTCCTCATCTCTGAGGTACTAGGTAACATGTGATGGGGAACTGCTGGGGGGGGGGTAATAATTCCTCATCTCTGAGGTACTAGGTAACGTGTGATGGGGAACTGCTGGGGGGTAATAACTCCTCATCTCTGAGGTGCTAGGTAACGTGTGATGGGAACTGCTGAGGGGTAATAACTCCTCATCTCTGAGGTACTAGGTAACGTGTGATGGGAAATGCTTGGGGGTAATAACTCCTCATCTCTGAGGTACTAGGTAACGTGTGATGGGGAACTGCTGGGGGGTAATAACTCCTCATCTCTGAGGTACTAGGTAACGTGTGATGGGGAACTGCTGGGGGGTAATAACTCCTCATCTCTGAGGTACTAGGTAACGTGTGATGGGGAACTGCTGTGGGGTAATAACTCCTCATCTCTGAGGTGCTAGATAACATGTGATGGGAACTGCTGGGGGGTAATAACTCCTCATCTCTGAGGTGCTAGATAATGTGTGATGGGAACTGCTGGGGGGTTTATAATTCCTCATCTCTGAGGTGCTAGGTAACGTGTGATGGGAACTGCTGGTGGGTTTATAATTCCTCATCTCTGAGGTGCTAAGTAATGTGTGATGGGAATTGCTGGGGGGTTTATAATTCCTCATCTCTGAGGTGCTAGGTAACGTGTGATGGTAACTACTGGGGGTTTATAATTCCATATATCCAAGGTGCTAGGTAACATGTGATGGAAACTGCTGGGGGTTTATAATTCCTCATCTCTGAGGTGCTAGGTAACGTGTGATGGTAACTGCTGGGGGTTTATAATTCCTCATCTCCGAGGTGCTAGGTAATGTGTGATGGGAACTGCTGGGGAGTTTATAATTCCTAATCTCTGAGGTGCTAGGTAACGTGTGATGGAAACTGCTGGGGGTTTATAATTCCTCATCTCTGAGGTGCTAGGTAACGTGTGATGGAAACTGCTGGGGGTTTATAATTCCTCATCTCTGAGGTGCTAGGTTACGTGTGATGGGGAATTGCTGGGGGGTAATAATTCCTCATCTCTGAGGTGCTAGATAACGTGTGATGGGAACTGCTGGGTGTTTATAGTTCCTCATCTCTGAGGTGCTAGGTAACATGCAATGGGAACTGCTGGGGGTTAATAATTCCTCATCTCTGAGGTGCTAGGTTACGTATGATGGAAACTGCTGGGGGGGGGGGTAATAATTCCTCATCTCCGAGGTGTTAGGTAATGTGTGATGTGAATTGCTGGGGGTTTATAATTCCTCATCTCTGAGGTGCTAGGTTACGTGTGACGGGGAACTGCTGGGGGGTAATACTTCCTCATCTCTGAGGTGCTAGGTAACGTGTGATGGGAACTGCTGGGGGGTTTATAATTCCTCATCTCTGAAGTACTAGGTAACGTGTGATGGGGAACTGCTGGGGGGGTAATAATTCCTCATCTCTGAGGTGCTAGGTAACGTGTGATGGGAACTGCTGGGGGGTTTATAATTCCTCATCTCTGAGGTGCTAGGTTACGTGTGATGGGGAACTGCTGGGGGGTAATAATTCCTCATCTCTGAGGTGCTAGGTAACGTGTGATGGGAACTGCTGGGGGGTTTATAATTCCTCATCTCTGAGGTACTAGGTAACGTGTGATGGGGAACTGCTGGGGGGGGTAATAATTCCTCATCTCTGAGGTACTAGGTAACGTGTGATGGGGAACTGCTGGGGGGTAATAACTCCTCATCTCTGAGGTGCTAGGTAACGTGTGATGGGAACTGCTGAGGGGTAATAACTCCTCATCTCTGAGGTACTAGGTAACGTGTGATGGGAAATGCTTGGGGGTAATAACTCCTCATCTCTGAGGTACTAGGTAACGTGTGATGGGGAACTGCTGGGGGGTAATAACTCCTCATCTCTGAGGTGCTAGGTAACGTGTGATGGGGAACTGCTGGGGGGTAATGACTCCTCATCTCTGAGGTACTAGGTAACGTGTGATGGGGAACTGCTGTGGGGTAATAACTCCTCATCTCTGAGGTGCTAGATAACATGTGATGGGAACTGCTGGGGGGTAATAACTCCTCATCTCTGAGGTGCTAGATAATGTGTGATGGGAACTGCTGGTGGGTTTATAATTCCTCATCTCTGAGGTGCTAAGTAATGTGTGATGGGAATTGCTGGGGGGTTTATAATTCCTCATCTCTGAGGTGCTAGGTTACGTGTGATGGGGAACTGCTGGGGGGTAATAATTCCTCATCTCTGAGGTGCTAGGTAACGTGTGATGGGAACTGCTGGGGGGTTTATAATTCCTCATATCTGAGGTACTAGGTAACGTGTGATGGGGAACTGCTGGGGGGGGGGTAATAATTCCTCATCACTGAGGTACTAGGTAACGTGTGATGGGGAACTGCTGGGGGGTAACAACTCCTCATCTCCGAGGTGCTAGGTAACGTGTGATGGGAACTGCTGGGGGGTAATATCTCCTCATCTCTGAGGTGCTAGGTAATGTGTGATGGGAACTGCTGGGGGGTTTATAATTCCTCATCTCTGAGGTGCTAGGTAACGTGTGATGGGAACTGCTGCTGGGTTTATAATTCCTCATCTCTGAGGTGCTAGGTAATGTGTGATGAGAACTGCTGGGGGGTTTATAATTGCTCATCTCTGAGGTGCTAGGTAATGTGTGATGGGAACTGCTGGGGGATTTATAATTCCTCATCTCTGAGGTGCTAGGTAATGTGTGATGGGAACTGCTGGGGGGTAATAATTCCTCATCTCTGAGGTGCTAGGTAATGTGTGATGGGAACTGCTAGGGGGTAATAACTCCTCATCTCTGAGGTGCTAGGTAACGTGTGATGGGGAACTGCTGAGGGGGATTTATTATTCTGCTACAAATACAGAGCAGATCTTTCCTCAATATATACTGTACAGGGATATTGTAGCCCCTGTATCCACATCCAGGACATTACACCCCTTCCAGCGCTTCATCATTGTCTGAATTGGAGACCATTTGTCTCAGAACAATGGCCCTCATTCCGAGTTGATCGGTCGCAAGGCGATTTTAGCAGAGTTACACACGCTAAGCCGCCGCCTACTGGGAGTGAATCTTAGCTTCTTAAAATTGCGAACGATGTATTCGCAATATTGCGAAAACAAACTACTTAGCAGTTTCAGAGTAGCTCCACACTTACTCGGCATCTGCGATCAGTTCAGTGCTTGTCGTTCCTGGTTTGACGTCATAAACACACCCAGCGTTCGCCCAGACACTCCCCCGTTTCTCCGGCCACTCCTGCGTTTTTTCCGGAAACGGTAGCGTTTTCATCCACACGCCCCTAAAACGCTGTGTTTCCGCCCAGTAACACCCATTTCCTGTCAATCACACTACGATCGCCAGAGCGATGAAAAAGCCGTGAGTAAAAATACTATCTTCATTGTAAAATTACTTGGCGCATTCGCAGTGCGAATTTTGCGCATGCGTACTAAGCGGATTTTCACTGCGATGCGATGAAAAATACCGAGCGAACGACTCGGAATGAGGGCCAATATGACGTTTTAGCTCCTTTTATTATGTTGTCTTCTGGAGAGACCTGTTTCTCTACAGACATTTTCCACCTGGTTCTGGTAATAGATCTCACTTTATTATATTTTATTGTGAAGGACGAGAGAATGTGATCGTCGCGGTGGATGACCTGCTCAATAGTGATGAGGAGGAGAAAGATCGGATTCTAACATCTCAGCCCAGCATCTACCGCTGGGCCTCCCAGCTCCTGCTCTTCACAGACAAGGAGAGGGACCCTATGCCGCAGCACAAGCAGCAAGTCCTCCTGCAGACCTTACAGACCGGTAATTACACCATATGTGACTGCCTATTCCTAATCTGTACAGTACAAAACCAGAATCCACTATTGCTCATAATCAGCTTTGTCTTCATCATGTTGCAGCATCAGGTAGAGTAAGGGCTTATCCTTTCCTAACCTGTGTCTCCTCATCTTTCAGCGCAAAGGAAGAAGCAGGTCACCATGACATGGGTACGTAACACGTGTATGGCATTGTAAAAAATAAATTATTATGTATTGATTTATTACGTTATTTTATAGCACACACATATTCCACAGCGCTGTACAGATAATATTTGGCCATTCTCATCACTCCCTGCCCCAGAGGAGCTTACACTCTATATTCCCTACCACATGTACACGCACACACATTCATGCTAGGGTTCATTTTTGTTGGGAGCTAATTAGCCTACCAGTATCATTTTGGATTGTGGGAGGAAACCTGAGAACCCAGAGGTAACCCACGCAAGGACGGGGAGAATATACAAACTCCACACAGTTAGGCCCATGGTGGGATTCAAACCCATGACCTCAGTGCTGTGAGGCAGTAATGCTAACCACTACACCATCCGTGCTGCCCTCCTGTACTTCAATTGTGATATTGTATAGAAATGTTCAGTGAAACTTCTGCTCATTGCTATAATGCACCCAGTAATACTGTATATTGGCCCTCATTCCGAGTTGATCGCTCGTTAGCTGCTTTTAGCAGCAGTGCAAACGCTAAGCCGCCGCCCTCAGGGAGTGTATTTTAGCTTAGAAGAAGTGCGAACGAAAGGATCGCATAGGGGCTACAAAATAATTTTGTGCAGCTTCAGAGTAGCTCCAGACCTACTCAGCGCTTGCGATCACTGCAGACTATTTAGTTCCTATTTTGCCATCACGAACACGCCCTGCGTTTGGCCAGCCATGCCTATGTTTCCCCAACCACGCCTGTGTTTTTATCTGGCACGCCTGCGTTTTTTCGAACACTCTCTGAAAACGGTCAGTTACCTCCCAGAAACACCCACTTCCTGTCAATCACTCTGCGGCCAGCAGGGCGACTGAAAAGCTTTGCTAGACCTTGTGTGAAACTACATCGTTCGTTGTAATAGGACAACGCGTGTGCGCATTGCGCCACATACACATGCGCAGAACTGCTGGGTTTTTTGCCTAATCGCTGTGCTGCGAACGAAAGTAGCTAGCGATCAACTCGGGATAACCACCATTATCCGCAAGTCTATCAGAGCACCCAAATTCCACAGCGGTTTACCCAATCAGTAAACCGTACCAGAAATCAGATTTACTTATCCCTGTTATCTTTGTGTAATGGAAATACTAAGATGAACATAAAATAATCCTATTATTTGGTGTACACGTCTCAGTCAATGTATTAGAACTGCGGTCCTTTTCTCTATGAACATACTTAGACACAAATGTATTAGAGCGTCTGCTGTTTCCCATTCAGTAGAGTGCCCCTGTCTTCTATCTCTGTCCATTTAAAGGGCCCTACGCACTTAAATATTATCTGTCCAATCTTTCTGGTTGGAACAAAAATCTGGTAATGTATGGGAGCAAATGACAATTGACCATTTGCTCTCAAATACTGGAAAACAGACAAAAATGGTCTTTTAGACAAATTAGTTAAGTTTCTTTCATTAAACCAATTTATCTGAACAACAGTTTTTGTCTATTTTCTGGATTTTGTGAGCAAATGGTTGATTGTCATTTGCTCTCAGACGTTGCCAGATTTTCTTTCCAATCAGCCAGATTGGACAGATAATCTTTAAGTGTGTAGGGCCTATTAGAGTCTCCTTCCATACTATACTGGTGCGATGGTCACGCAGGCTTGGCGAGGTGCAGCATCAGCAGCGTGGGGGCGGAGAGTGGAGGCATTACCATGCGTTTAGACTGGCATCGCCTGGCACAACATTTGATGCACCCTTATATGACCTCAAAATGTTTGATGGGCTCCATTAAAAAAAAAGTTCTCATATTTCATTAGTATACTTCTATACCACCTTATTCTCACCATCGCCCATTCGCTCTTACTTCTCCAGGTCCTGTGCCACTCTGCTGGCACCTGGAAACTTTTTTACCCTCGCCCCCATAAATAAATAAATATATACATATAATGTGTATAGGACACACCAGGAGACTGCACTGATTAGTCTGATACTGTATGTGACACTTGTGTATCTGTGTGCGACTTAGTTCTATACACAAAGGACAGCGGAAGTTGGCGTGGAGTAAAGCTGCGGCTGTTACATTGTAGCACTTCGTGTACAGACTCAGAGACGATATACAGGTGTCATATTAATCAGCATAGTCTCCTCGTGCATCCTAGCCACATTGCGCTGCAACAAGATGCATTTTAGGCAAAATGATGGAAAAAGGCAACAGACGCTAGCAGGAGTCACATGGGAACGGACCTATGAACAACTTGGGACCTGATTTGATGAGGAAATATTGGTCTATTTACACGTTGGTACTGATTAGGAGGTGGACGCAGTTGCGATCGATATCACAATTTTATCTGTATTCAGGACTACAGTAACATGACAATGTGGCTTTCAACCTTCTCTTTGTGCCACGGAATGTGCAAGCTCTGAGACACCAATTTTGAATGGCCATGGATAGTGTAACTGCGGCGGTGCTTGGAAATACTCCACCATTGTTGCCCTCACCAATGACACTGGCACGGAGTGTCCCCTACTTATCTCCATGTAAATGTGGCCTCTGTCTCTGCAGGACTGCGCTTGAGAATGCAGCCGCTTGCAGCGACACGCTGGTGACGCGGCATAACACGAACATGAGACAGCCATTTATAGGCTCACCTCAGGTCACCACCAAGGAGTGCCCATGGTATTGCGTCACTGGTACTAATGCCAGTCGCCCTGTACACAATAGCGTACAGTGGGGGGTATTCAATTGTTTGAAAAGTCAGTTCGGTGTCTTTTTAATAGACAGACACCCAACCGACTTTTCAAACAATTGAATATCCCCCATTATCTCATACAATAGCAAATAATCACTGTGCAGATCTCTGTATGAGGCACATTGTCTCTTATAACTACAATGTAATATCTGTGATTCCCTTTTAGAAGACCGTCCCAGTGATCCTGGTGGTGGTGCTGGGCGCGTGTGTACTTGGCAGACGATTCTACGGGAGGAAAAGACTATTCTAGACGCCACTTGTGCTTCAACACTGCGTGCCGCCATTGTGGTGATCCGGTGCCACTGGGAGCCAGATGTGTGTGATGTAGGTGAAGCTTATCATGGCGTGTATACATTGTCTTGTGTCACCGTGCTATGGAGGATGGGGGCGGACATGAAATCATTGTAAGACTGTAGTAATAGGAGTACAAAGGACAAGAGGAACACATTATTCACACGCGAATCGCACAGATTCCTTTCCACAACTTCAGGCGCTGTTTCTGCTTTTTCCACTTACTTCCCATCCACCAATGAAGCCCGTCTGAATGAGCTGAAGGTGCAAGAGAATATTTAGCTGTGGGTAAATGAATGCAGGCCAGCAAGGTATTTCATATCAAGATAATGTGATTGGAAATAAGTAGGAAAAGCAGAACCAGGTCGCTGTCATGTTGTAAAGAGGTGAAACTTGCAGATATCTGATAATGTTTGAGCAATGGGGCTGATGTATTAAGCCTGGAGAAGTGATAAAGTAGTGATAAGTGCAAGGTGATAACGCACCAGCTAATCAGCTCCTAACTATCAATTTACATATTGGAGCTGATTGGTTGGTGCGTTATCACAGTGTACTTATCACTGCTTTATCACTTCTCCAGGCTTAATACATCTGCCCCAGTGTTTGTAACAATAGATGATACATAGCCCCTGATTGATAAAAAGATTTCCTAGTAATAAGGTGATAATGATGATCATAATAATAATAACAATAATCATCATATAATAAAAAATATAATCAATGTTTTTGAGTGCTGGCAACCATATTGTATCTGTGCTGCAACAAGTCTTTATGCACACTTACCAGCAAGGGGGCCGGGACTGGCAGGGTCACCTTCTTGAATGCTCCTTGGATTATAACGAGCACTTGGGTGAGAGCAGCTGAGGTTTGCTGTAAATCAGCACGTGGCGAGTAGGGTGTGACAGGGTGAGCGCTTCCTCCCTGCGGGCACCATATTGTTATATATGCATAAGGCAACACTCCGCATTGGGGAAGGTGGGGGGAGGGCGCGACCCCTTCCCATATCACTAACTACATCGGACTGTGGTTTCTCCTCAGATTTCACACACAGTTCCCAAATATGGTAAAATATTTCTAAATGCACTGGGGCAGATGTACTAAGCCTGGAGAAGTGATAAAGCAGTGATTCCTGCAGTCTCAACTGACGTGAGTTCATCAAGGGCTGAAAGTATGGGAAAATAAAATTGGTGTGAGGAAAAAAAGGAGGACTATCCGGGAAAACAACACAACACCATACATACATGTCCCACAAGACAACATCCCTTTCCCATCAGCGTAACGCCCAACATACATGTCCCATATCACAACATCCCTTTCCCATCAACACAACCCCCAACATACATGTCCCATATCACAACATCCCTTTCCCATCAACACATCTCCCAACATACACGTCCCATATCATTACACCCCTTTCCCATCAACACAACACCCAACATACATGTCCCATATCACAACATCCCTTTCCCATCAACACAACTCCCAACATACACGTCCCATATCACAACATCCCTTTCCCATCAACAAAACTCCCAACATACATGTCCCACATCACAACATCCCTTTCCCATCAACACAACTCCCAACAAACATGTCCCATATCACAATATCCCTTTCCCATCAACACAACTCCCAGCATACATGTCCCATATCACAACATCCCTTTCCCATCAACACAACTCCCAACATACATGTCCCATATCACAATATCCCTTTCCCATCAGCACAACTCACAGCATACATGTCCCATATCACAATATCCCTTTCCCATCAACACAACTCCCAGCATACATGTCCCACATCACAACATCCCTTTCCCATCAACACAACTCCCAACATACATGTCCCATATCACAATATCCCTTTCCCATCAACACAACTCCCAGCATACATGTCCCATATCACAATATCCCTTTCCCATCAACACAACTCCCAGCATACATGTCCCATATCACAATATCCCTTTCCCATCAACACAACTCCCAGCATACATGTCCCACATCATTACACCCCTTTCCCATCAACACAACGCCCAACATACATGTCCCACATCATTACACCCCTTTCCCATCAACACAACACCCAACATACATGTCCCACATCATTACACCCCTTTCCCATCAACACAACGCCCAACATACATGTCCCACATCATTACACCCCTTCCCCATCAACACAACGCCCAACATACATGTCCCATATCACAACATCCCTTTCCCATCAACACAACGCCCAACATACATGTCCCACATCATTACACCCCTTTCCCATCAACACAACGCCCAACATACATGTCCCACATCATTACACCCCTTTCACATCAACACAACGCCCAACATACATGTCCCACATCATTACACCCCTTTCACATCAACACAACGCCCAACATACATGTCCCACATCATTACACCCCTTCCCCATCAACACAACGCCCAACATACATGTCCCATATCATTACATCCCTTTCCCATCAACGCAACGCCCAACATACATGTCCCACATCATTACACCCCTTTCCCATCAACGCAACGCCCAACATACATACAAATTAATGTGTTTAAAAATGTATTGTAATGTATTAAAATATTATTTAATAATAAAGAGTTGACTTAATACAGACTGAATTGATAACACATTGACCATTTGCAATAAAACAGAATAAAAATAATCAATAGTTAATGCAAAAAATAAATAAAAGTAAAATAAAAAGTCCTTGAGAAAATTATAACTGTCCCTTTAATTTGATAATGGGAATCCCTCAGAAATTGGTGATACCGCTGTAATGTTTAAATGGTACTCAGAAAACCGTTGTGGTGAGAGTTCTATAATAATGGATGGTGATACCAAGTATAGTTGTACTTTAAACAGAGATATGTCTGAATAACTGGTGTTGGAATGTGTGGTTGAAATCATGAACGAGTTCTTCACACAATTAATGGAAGGTATATTAAACCAAAAGATGGTTAACTCACGTACAGTAGATGCTGGAATGAAAGCGGTCATCTGATATCAGCGTTTAAGTAAGCCGCGGCTTATTGAAATAGGGCAGAAAGGCAACAATGGATGCAATGTGGTTGTTGTTTACCAGTGAGCCAGATTCACTGGAAGCAGGACCATCGCATTGCCGCTTGCCCGGTGGCCCGGGAAGCGGTTAGCCGCACTTTGCAGAACAGACATCAGACGAGGCAATTCAGCTGCCTGCATGCCCTTCTTCCAGTGAATGACCGCTTTCATTCCAGCATCTACGTGAGTTAACCATCTTTTGGTTTAATATATCTTCCATTAATTGTGTGAAGAACTCGTTCATGATTTCAACCACACATTCCAACACCAGTTATTCAGACATATCTCTGTTTAAAGTACAACTATACTTGGTATCACCATCCATTATTATAGAACTCTCACCACAACGGTTTTCTGAGTACCATTTAAACATTACAGCGGTATCACCAATTTCTGAGGGATTCCCATCATTAAATTAAGGGGACATTCATCATTTTCTCAAGGACTTTTTATTTTACTTTTATATATTTTTTCAATTTTTTTGCATTAATTATTGATTATTTTTTTCTTTGTTTTATTGCAACTGGTCAATGTGTTATCAATTCAGTCTGTATTAAGTCAATTCTTAATTATTAAATAATGGTGGTCATTCCGAGTTGTTCGCTCGCAAGCTGCTTTTAGCAGCATTGCACACGCTAAGCCGCCGCCTACTGGGAGTGTATCTTAGCATCTTAAAATTGCGAACGAAAGATTCGCAATATTGCGATAAGACATCTCTGTGCAGTTTCTGAGTAGCTCGAGACTTACTCTTCCAGTGCGATCAGTTTAGTGCTTGTCGTTCCTGGTTTGACGTCACAAACACACCCAGCGTTCGCCCAGACACTCCCCCATTTCTTCAGCCACTCCTGCATTTTTTCCGGAAACGGTAGCGTTTTTCCTCACATGCCCATAAAACGGCCTGTTTCCGCCCAGTAACACCCATTTCCTGTCAATCACATTACGATCGCCTGAACGATGAAAAAGCCGTGAGTAAAATTCCTAACTTCTTAGCAAATTTACTTGGCGCAGTCGCAGTGCGAACATTGCGCATGCGCACTAAGCGGAAAATCGCTGCGATGCGAAGAAATTTACAGAGCGAACAACTCGGAATGACCACCAATATTTTATTACAATACAATACATTTTTAAACATATTAATTTGTCTGTTTGCGCTCCCTATTATTCTTTTTATCTTTTGGTCCTACAGGGTCGCTAATACCCTGATACATTGGGAGCAGCGAACAGACTAATTAGCGGAGGTTGTCTTAGTATCATATGCGCCTTAATTTTCCTTCTTTTCTGCCCAACATACGTGTCCCACATCATTACACCCAACATATGTACAAGACGCAAGCATTTATTTCTGTGCTCTTAGCAATTTATCTCCGTAATGGATAAAGGGAAACGTGATAAAATGAATGATGAATAAGACAATGACCGTCAGCGTGACCAGTCTGTATGGCAATCTGATGCACATGTTGGCTCATACACTGGCTGCTGAGGGGTTAAAGCGTATTTATTTTGAGTTGTGGAATGAAAACACGCGACAACCCCCTTATGTGACTCAGATACGATCGTTAGCTCTTGGCGATCTTGGTAAATATGACAAGCGATTATTTCAGATTTTTCATGTTTTCCAGTTTATGAACTTTATTCAGCTGTACTTACTATATATAATGAATGTGCTCCTATTACATATAACTACACTCTCCGTTATTAACAGCAGGTATCAGTTGTGGACATGTTTGTTGCTTTGTAATAAAGTACTTTTCATATTGTCCTTATTGTGCATGATATTACTTTGTGTTTGTCTTAAGTTTGTACAATATATAACACTTTATCTTTTTCTGCTCAGTATGTACTTTCCACACATAAATGTAACACAGGAGCATAGGCGTGTGCAGGTGAGTAGCCTGTATACTGTAGCGGGGGTGGAGGGGGTAGTTCATGAGCCGGTGGTGGGGGGTTGGTCCCATTGTTGAGGTCTCAGCTCCTGCACAGAATTACAGATGTGTCCTCACACATAGAGCCGGCCATAGGCATAGGCAAACTAGGCAATTGCCTAGGGCATTTGATATGCCTAGGGGCATCAGCAGCTTCTGCTGATTAAAATGATATGCGGCATGCCTATATTCTGTGTAGCATGTCATATGCAGATACAGCCACAGTCTCACACAGTATACATGCATGTTGCATATCATTTTAATCAGCAGAAGCTGCTTGTGCACCCTAGCGACATAGCAATGAAAATAAGATGCATCTTCATTAAAACAAATGTGCCCGACTTTAGCACTGAGGCAATATTTGTGAGGACACATCTGTATTCAAGCAGAGGCAGAGGTCACAGTGTTAGTGTGAGTGTTGTGTGCATGTGAGTAGGTTGGTTGTGTTGTAGTGTTTGGAATATGTGTAAGCAGCATTATGTGTTCCATGTAAAAATGCATTAATAATGTGCAACATATGTGTAAGTGGGACTATGTGTATCATTATGTGTATAAGGGCATTAATAATGTGCGGCATATGTGTAACAGGGTACTACTGTATGTGTGTCATTATGTGTATAGGGCACTAATAATGTGCAAATAATGTGGGCACTAATAATGTGTAGGAGGCACCATGTGTGTCATTATGTGTATAAGGGCATTAATAATGTGTGGCATATGTGTAAGGGACAATATGTGTAAAAGGGCATTAATAAAGGTTGACATAATGTGTAAGGTGCATTATGTTTATAAGGACATTAAAAATGTGTCTCATATGTGTAAGGGACATTACTGTGTGGCATTATGTGTATAAGGTGCTCTACTATGTGGCGTTGCGTATAGAAAGGGCACTACTGTGTCAACTAATGTGAATAAAGAGCAATAGGGTGTGGTGTAATGTGAAAAAGGAGCAATTCAGTGTGATGTAATGTGAATAAGGAGCAATTCAGTGTGATGTAATGTGAATAAGGGGCTCTAATGTAATGTTTATAAGGTAAAGTGATACTACTGTGGGATGTAATATGAATTATGGACACTATCGCATGATCAAATGTGAATAAAGTTGCAGTACTAAGTGGTGTAATTGGAATTGGGGTTACTATTGTGTGGCCATGCCCCTTGCCAGCAAAAACACACCCCTTTTTGAGCTGTGCGCCAAATGTGCGAACTGTTCCTATTTAAAATATAGGAGGTACAAACCCCAAAATAAGGACTGCTATGGATGAGGGGTGATGGTGCTGGGAAAGAGGTGCAAGGTCAGGAGCGGAACCAGCGGTGGTGCTAGGGGGCACCAGCCAAAATCTTGCCTAGGGCATCATATTGGCTAGGGCCGGCTCTGCTCACACATCATTAATGCAGTTGTACCAAACAGCCCCTGTCGGCACACCGGCAGGACACGTCGGCAGCTTACAAAGTGCTATGACGCAGCGGGTGTAGCTATCTCCATACCAAGTTCTGCTGTGCTGCATATACAGACTCACACACAGATACACAAGTGTTGTATATCAAACTGATCAGCATCCTAGTCACATTGTGTTGCAATAAAGATGCATTTTCAGGAACAAAAGACGCCCAATGGTAGCAGAGTTACACGGACCTGGCGGCTCACTTGCGCCAGACATCCCGCACTGTGTGGAGTATTGAGGCTGGATGTACGGGGACACATCTGTATTTTCCTTTTTATTCTATAACATAATTATTTATTTAGTTATATAGCGCACACATATTCGGCAGCACTTTGCAGTAAATATGTCTTCATTCACATCAGTCCCTGCTCCAGAGGAGCTTACACTCTACATTCCCAACACATGGACCCACATATGCGCAAGGGTTATTTTTGACAGAAGCCACATAACTCAACAGTATGTTTTTGAAGCATGGGAGGAAACTTGGAGCAGAAGCAGGGAGAACATATAAACCCCACACACATAGTTCTTTGGTCAGGAATTTAATTTATGACCTCTGCAGCAACCATGCAGATCAGGGGTGTGCACTTGAAATTTTTCGGGTTTTGTGTTTTGGTTTTGGGTTCGGTTCCGCGGCCGTGTTTTGGGTTCGAACGCGTTTTGGCAAAACCTCACCGAATTTTTTTTGTCGGATTCGGGTGTGTTTTGGATTCGGGTGTTTTTTTAAAAAAAAACTAAAAAACAGCTTAAAACATTGAATTTGGGGGTCATTTTGATCCCATAGTATTATTAACCTCAATAACCATAATTAACACTCATTTTCACTCTATTCTGAACACCTTACACCTCACAATATTATTTTTAGTCCTAAAATTTGCACCGAGGTCGCTGGATGACTAAGCTCAGCGACCCAAGTGGCCGACACAAACACCTGGCCCATCTAGGAGTGGCACTGCAGTGTCACGCAGGCTGGCCCTTCAAAAAACTACTCCCCAGTCCCCAAACAGCACATGACGCAAAGAAAAAAAAGAGGCGCAATGAGGTAGCTGTGTGACTAAGCTCAGCGACCCAAGTGGCCGACACAAACACCTGGCCCATCTAGGAGTGGCACTGCAGTGTCACGCAGGCTGGCCCTTCAAAAAACACTCCCCAAACAGCACATGACGCAAAGAAAAAAAGAGGCGCAATGAGGTAGCTGTGTGAGTAAGCTAAGCGACCCTAGTGGCCGACACAAACACCTGGCCCATCTAGAAGTGGCACTGCAGTGTCACGCAGGCTGGCCCTTCAAAAAACTACTCCCCAAACAGCACATGACGCAAAGAAGAAAAAAAGAAAAAAGAGATGCAAGATGGAATTGTCCTTGGGCCCTCCCACCCACCCTTATGTTGTATAAACAGGACATGCACACTTTAACCAACCCATCATTTCAGCGACAGGGTCTGCCACACGACTGTGACTGAAATGACTGGTTGGTTTGGGCCCCCACCAAAAAAGAAGCAATCAATCTCCCCTTGCACAAACTGGCTCTACAGAGGCAAGATGTCCACCTCATCATCATCGTCCGATTCATCACCCCTTTCACTGTGTACATCCCCCTCCTCACAGATTATTAATTCGTCCCCACTGGAATCCACCATCTCAGATCCCCGTGTACTTTCTGGAGGCAATTGCTGCTGGTGAATGTCTCCAAGGAGTAATTGATTATAATTCATTTTAATGAACATCATCTTCTCCACATTTTCTGGAAGTAGCCTCGTACGCCGATTGCTGACAAGGTGAGCGGCGGCACTAAACACTCTTTCGGAGTACACACTGGAGGGAGGGCAACTTAGGTAGAATAAAGCCAGTTTGTGCAAGGGCCTCCAAATTGCCTCTTTTCCCTGCCAGTATACGTACGGACTGTCTGACGTGCCTACTTGGATGCGGTCACTCATATAATCCTCCACCATTCTTTCAATGGTGACAGAATCATATGCAGTGACAGTAGACGACATGTCAGTAACCGTTGGCAGGTCCTTCAGTCCGGACCAGATGTCAGCATCAGACTGCCCTGCATCACCGCCAGCGGGTGGGCTCGGAATTCGTAGCCTTTTCCTCGCACCCCCAATTGCGGGAGTATGTGAAGGAGGAGATTTTGACAGGTCGCGTTCCGCTTGACTTGACAATTTTCTCACCAGCAGTTCTTTGAACCCCTGCAGGCTTGTGTCTGCCGGAAAGAGAGATCCAACGTAGGTTTTAAATCTAGGATCGAGCATGGTGGCCAAAATGTATTGCTCTGATTTCAACAGATTGACCACACGTGAATCCTGGTTAAGCGAATGAAGGGCTCCATCCACAAGTCCCACATGCCTAGCGGAATCGCTCTGTTTTAGCTCCTCCTTCAATGCCTCCAGCTTCTTCTGCAAAAGCCTGATGAGGGGAATGACCTGACTCAGGCTGGCAGTGTCTGAACTGACTTCACGTGTGGCAAGTTCAAAGGGCAGCAGAACCTTGCACAACGTTGAAATCATTCTCCACTGCGCTTGAGACAGGTGCATTCCACCTCCTTTGCCTATATCGTGGCCTGATGTATAGGCTTGAATGGCCTTTTGCTGCTCCTCCATCCTCTGAAGCATATAGAGGGTTGAATTCCACCTCGTTACCACCTCTTGCTTCAGATGATGGCAGGGCAGGTTCAGGTCTTTTTGGTGGTGCCCCCGTCTTCTGTACGCGGTGCCTGCACGCTGAAAGTCTCCCGCAATTCTTCTGGCCACCGACAGCATCTCTTGCACGCCCCTGTCGTTTTTTAAATAATTCTGCACCACCAAATTCAAGGTATATGCAAAACATGGGACGTGCTGGAATTTGCCCAGATGTAATGCACGCACAATATTGCTGGCGTTGTCCGATGCCACAAATCCACAGGAGAGTCCATTTGGGGTAAGCCATTCTGCGATGATCTTCCTCAGTTGCCGTAAGAGGTTTTCAGCTGTGTGCGTATTCTGGAAAGCGGTGATACAAAGCGTAGCCTGCCTAGGAACGAGTTGGCGTTTGAGAGATCCTGCTACTGGTGCCGCCGCTGCTGTTCTTGCGGCGGGAGGCAATACATCTACCCAGTGGGCTGTCACAGTCATGTAGTCCTGAGTCTGCCCTGCTCCACTTGTCCACATGTCCGTGGTTAAGTGGACATTGGGTACAACTGCATTTTTTAGGACACTGGTGAGTCTTTTTCTGACGTCCGTGTACATTCTCGGTATCGCCTGCCTAGAGAAGTGGAACCTAGATGGTATTTGGTAACGGGGGCATACTACCTCAAGAAATTGTCTAGTTCCCTGTGAACTAACGGCGGATACCGGATGCACGTCTAACACCAACATAGTTGTCAAGGCCTCAGTTATCCACTTTGCAACAGGATGACTGCTGTGATATTTCATCTTCCTCGCAAAGGACTGTTGGACAGTCAATTGCTTACTGGAAGTAGTACAAGTGGTCTTCCGACTTCCCCTCTGGGATGCCGATCGACTCCCAGCAGCAACAACAGCAGCGCCAGCAGCAGTAGGCATTACACTCAAGGATGCATCGGAGGAATCCCAGGCAGGAGAGGACTCGTCAGAATTGCCAGTGACATGGCCTGCAGGACTATTGGCATTCCTGGGGAAGTAGGAAATTGACACTGAGGGAGTTGGTGGGGTGGTTTTTTGTGAGCTTGGTTACAAGAGGAAGGGATTTACTGGTCAGTGGACTGCTTCCGCTGTCGCCCAAAGTTTTTGAACTTGTCACTGACTTATGATGAATGCGCTGCAGGTGACGTATAAGGGAGGATGTTCCGAGGTGGTTAACGTCCTTACCCCTACTTATTACAGCTTGACAAAGGCAACACACGGCTTGACACCTGTTGTCCGCATTTCTGTTGAAATACTTCCACACCGAAGAGCTGATTTTTTGGGTATTTTCACCAGGCATGTCAATGGCCATATTCCTCCCACGGACAACAGGTGTCTCCCCGGGTGCCTGACTTAAACAAACCACCTCACCATCAGAATCTTCCTGGTCAATTTCCTCCCCAGCGCCAGCAACACCCGTATCCTCCTCATCCTGGTGTACTTCAACACTGACATCTTCAATCTGACTATCAGGAACTGGACTGCGGGTGCTCCTTCCAGCACTTGCAGGGGGCGTGCAAATGGTGGAAGGCGCATGCTCTTCACGTCCAGTGTTGGGAAGGTCAGGCATCGCAACCGACACAATTGGACTCTCCTTGTGGATTTGGGATTTCGAAGAACGCACAGTTCTTTGCTGTGCTTTTGCCAGCTTGAGTCGTTTCATTTTTCTAGCGAGAGGCTGAGTGCTTCCATCCTCATGTAAAGCTGAACCACTAGCCATGAACATAGGCCAGGGCCTCAGCCGTTCCTTGCCACTCCGTGTGGTAAATGGCATATTGGCAAGTTTACGCTTCTCCTCCGACGATTTTAATTTAGATTTTTGAGTCTTTTTTTTACTGATATTTGGTGTTTTGGATTTTACATGCTCTGTACTATGACATTGGGCATCGGCCTTGTCAGACGACGTTGATGGCATTTCATCGTCTCGGCCATGACTAGTGGCAGCAGCTTCAGCACGAGGTGGAAGTGGATCTTGATCTTTCCCTATTTTTGGAACCTCAACATTTTTGTTCTCCATATTTTAATAGGCACAACTAAAAGGCACCTCAGGTAAACAATGGAGATGGATGGATACTAGTATACAGATGTAGCCACCTTTATCTTGACTGTTTCTCCGCCGAGACGGGCGTTTAGTCACGCTAAGGCGATAGCTGAGTTTAATCACAGGCAGGCGCGTTGAGGCGATCTAGATACTCATCATGCATTACACATCTCCACCACTGTGTGGCTAATGCTCCACTAATCCAGTACTTTCGATCGTACAGTATAGCGGCGGATTGATCTACAGCTCTGGCAATACTGTAGGCGTAACGGGAGGCGGTGGAAAAAGTATGGAGTACTGTACAGTACTGTATGTGTATGGAGACGCAACTACAGTAATTGTGTAAAAGGAAGAATGTACAGTACAATGTATAAACACCGTGCTTTTAAAATATATGAGCGTCTGAGTTCGCTAATGCATAATGGGAATGGAGGACTGGCAGGAGGCGGAGGAAAATACCGTGCTTTACAAATGCGAGCGTCCGAGTCCTCTAAGGCATAAACCAACAGCAATGGGGCGGGGGCCGGGCGCTGTTTGCAGTACTTTCACACATGAAATTGGAAATCTCTCATGAGGCGTCGTGGGCTAGGGGTGAAGGCTCCCACCTCCCTCGCTGGGGGTCCAGGGTTTGAGACCTGATGTGCTTTCTTTTTTTTTTTTTCTGTAATAATACACTGTATTATTTTATTTACATTGTAAGACAGTCAATGGAAGGATGCACACAGGTTTCACATAAATCAAAGTACATCTGCAGGAGCGATTCTTTACGCTAAATGCACCTAAACAGCGGGAATGAAATGAGTGTATTCTGACGCTACCAACTGAGCAAAACAGTACTGTAGATCTTCAGCGTTTGTGTATTGCACAGGACCTGAATTTCCTCCCTGTGCAGGCTCCCAAGGGGGAAGGGCGATGGGGGTAGGGGGGAGACGATGGAAAATACTGTGCCTTTGAAATGCAATTACATGAGCGTCCGAGTACACTACGGCATACTGTAAACCAACACCAATGGGAAGGAAGTGCCAACCTTATTTTTAATGTGTTCCCGTGACATTCACTTTAACATTTTTTTTTTCTCTCCAATACAGTACATCCAATGGAAGGATGCACACAGGTTTCACATAAATCAAAGTACATCTGCAGGAGCGATTCTTTATGCTAAATGCAACCTACAGTACTGTAAGTGAGCAAAACAGTACTACAGTGGGCGTTTGTGTATTGCACATGACCTGCATTCCCTCCCTGTCTACTGCATGATCTGTGCAGGCTCCCATGGGGGAAGGGCAACAGGCTGGCAGGAGGCGGAGGAAAACACCGTGCTTTACAAATGCGAGCGTCCGAGTCCTCTAAGGCATAAACCAACAGCAATGGGGCGGGGGCCGGGCGCTGTTTGCAGTACTTTCACACATGAAATTGGAAATCTCTCATGAGGCGTCGTGGGCTAGGGGTGAAGGCTCCCACCTCCCTCGCTGGGGGTCCAGGGTTCGAGACCTGATGTGCTTTCTTTTTTTTCTTTTTTTCTGTAATAATACACTGTATTATTTTATTTACATTGTAAGACAGTCAATGGAAGGATGCACACAGGTTTCACATAAATCAAAGTACATCTGCAGGAGCGATTCTTTACGCTAAATGCACCTAAACAGCGGGAATGAAATGAGTGTATTCTGACGCTACCAACTGAGCAAAACAGTACTGTAGATCTTCAGCATTTGTGTATTGCACAGGACCTGAATTTCCTCCCTGTGCAGGCTCCCAGGGGGGAAGGGCGATGGGGGTAGGGGGGAGACGATGGAAAATACTGTGCCTTTGAAATGCAATTACATGAGCGTCCGAGTACACTACGGCATACTGTAAACCAACACCAATGGGAAGGAAGTGCCAACCTTATTTTTAATGTGTTCCCGTGACATTCACTTTAACATTTTTTTTTCTCTCCAATACAGTACATCCAATGGAAGGATGCACACAGGTTTCACATAAATCAAAGTACATCTGCAGGAGCGATTCTTTACGCTAAATGCAACCTACAGTACTGTAAGTGAGCAAAACAGTACTACAGTGGGCGTTTGTGTATTGCACATGACCTGCATTCCCTCCCTGTCTACTGCATGATCTGTGCAGGCTCCCATGGGGGAAGGGCAACAGGCTGGCAGGAGGCGGAGGAAAACACCGTGCTTTACAAATGCGAGCGTCCGAGTCCTCTAAGGCATAAACCAACAGCAATGGGGCGGGGGCCGGGCGCTGTTTGCAGTACTTTCACACATGAAATTGGAAATCTCTCATGAGGCGTCGTGGGCTAGGGGTGAAGGCTCCCACCTCCCTCGCTGGGGGTCCATGGTTCGAGACCTGATGTGCTTTCTTTTTTTTTTTTTTTTTCTGTAATAATACACTGTATTATTTTATTTACATTGTAAGACAGTCAATGGAAGGATGCACACAGGTTTCACATAAATCAAAGTACATCTGCAGGAGCGATTCTTTACGCTAAATGCACCTAAACAGCGGGAATGAAATGAGTGTATTCTGACGCTACCAACTGAGCAAAACAGTACTGTAGATCTTCAGCGTTTGTGTATTGCACAGGACCTGAATTTCCTCCCTGTGCAGGCTCCCAGGGGGGAAGGGCGATGGGGGTAGGGGGGAGACGATGGAAAATACTGTGCCTTTGAAATGCAATTACATGAGCGTCCGAGTACACTACGGCATACTGTAAACCAACACCAATGGGAAGGAAGTGCCAACCTTATTTTTAATGTGTTCCCGTGACATTCACTTTAACATTTTTTTTTTCTCTCCAATACAGTACATCCAATGGAAGGATGCACACAGGTTTCACATAAATCAAAGTACATCTGCAGGAGCGATTCTTTATGCTAAATGCAACCTACAGTACTGTAAGTGAGCAAAACAGTACTACAGTGGGCGTTTGTGTATTGCACATGACCTGCATTCCCTCCCTGTCTACTGCATGATCTGTGCAGGCTCCCATGGGGGAAGGGCAACAGGCTGGCAGGAGGCGGAGGAAAACACCGTGCTTTACAAATGCGAGCGTCCGAGTCCTCTAAGGCATAAACCAACAGCAATGGGGCGGGGGCCGGGCGCTGTTTGCAGTACTTTCACACATGAAATTGGAAATCTCTCATGAGGCGTCGTGGGCTAGGGGTGAAGGCTCCCACCTCCCTCGCTGGGGGTCCAGGGTTCGAGACCTGATGTGCTTTCTTTTTTTTTTTTTTTTTTCTGTAATAATACACTGTATTATTTTATTTACATTGTAAGACAGTCAATGGAAGGATGCACACAGGTTTCACATAAATCAAAGTACATCTGCAGGAGCGATTCTTTACGCTAAATGCACCTAAACAGCGGGAATGAAATGAGTGTATTCTGACGCTACCAACTGAGCAAAACAGTACTGTAGATCTTCAGCGTTTGTGTATTGCACAGGACCTGAATTTCCTCCCTGTGCAGGCTCCCAGGGGGGAAGGGCGATGGGGGTAGGGGGGAGACGATGGAAAATACTGTGCCTTTGAAATGCAATTACATGAGCGTCCGAGTACACTACGGCATACTGTAAACCAACACCAATGGGAAGGAAGTGCCAACCTTATTTTTAATGTGTTCCCGTGACATTCACTTTAACATTTTTTTTTTCTCTCCAATACAGTACATCCAATGGAAGGATGCACACAGGTTTCACATAAATCAAAGTACATCTGCAGGAGCGATTCTTTACGCTAAATGCAACCTACAGTACTGTAAGTGAGCAAAACAGTACTACAGTGGGCGTTTGTGTATTGCACATGACCTGCATTCCCTCCCTGTCTACTGCATGATCTGTGCAGGCTCCCATGGGGGAAGGGCAACAGGCTGGCAGGAGGCGGAGGAAAACACCGTGCTTTACAAATGCGAGCGTCCGAGTACTCTAAGGCATAAACCAACAGCAATGGGGCGGGGGCCGGGCGCTGTTTGCAGTACTTTCACACATGAAATTGGAAATCTCTCATGAGGCGTCGTGGGCTAGGGGTGAATGCTCCCACCTCCCTCGCTGGGGGTCTAGGGTTCGAGACCTGATGTGCTTTCTTTTTTTTTTTTTTTTTCTGTAATAATACACTGTATTATTTTATTTACATTGTAAGACAGTCAATGGAAGGATGCACACAGGTTTCACATAAATCAAAGTACATCTGCAGGAGCGATTCTTTACGCTAAATGCACCTAAACAGCGGGAATGAAATGAGTGTATTCTGACGCTACCAACTGAGCAAAACAGTACTGTAGATCTTCAGCGTTTGTGTATTGCACAGGACCTGAATTTCCTCCCTGTGCAGGCTCCCAGGGGGGAAGGGCGATGGGGGTAGGGGGGAGACGATGGAAAATACTGTGCCTTTGAAATGCAATTACATGAGCGTCCGAGTACACTACGGCATACTGTAAACCAACACCAATGGGAAGGAAGTGCCAACCTTATTTTTAATGTGTTCCCGTGACATTCACTTTAACATTTTTTTTTTCTCTCCAATACAGTACATCCAATGGAAGGATGCACACAGGTTTCACATAAATCAAAGTACATCTGCAGGAGCGATTCTTTATGCTAAATGCAACCTACAGTACTGTAAGTGAGCAAAACAGTACTACAGTGGGCGTTTGTGTATTGCACATGACCTGCATTCCCTCCCTGTCTACTGCATGATCTGTGCAGGCTCCCATGGGGGAAGGGCAACAGGCTGGCAGGAGGCGGAGGAAAACACCGTGCTTTACAAATGCGAGCGTCCGAGTCCTCTAAGGCATAAACCAACAGCAATGGGGCGGGGGGCCGGGCGCTGTTTGCAGTACTTTCACACATGAAATTGGAAATCTCTCATGAGGCGTCGTGGGCTAGGGGTGAAGGCTCCCACCTCCCTCGCTGGGGGTCCAGGGTTCGAGACCTGATGTGCTTTCTTTTTTTTTTTCTGTAATAATACACTGTATTATTTTATTTACATTGTAAGCCAGTCAATGGAAGGATGCACACAGGTTTCACATAAATCAAAGTACATCTGCAGGAGCGATTCTTTACGCTAAATGCACCTAAACAGCGGGAATGAAATGAGTGTATTCTGACGGACTGTGCATCTTCGGTATTTGTGTATTGCATAAGACCTGTGAAGGCTCCCAGGAGGGAAGGGCGTAGGGCAAGACAGTGGAAAATACTGTGGTCAAAGAAAGGGCATATTCAAAACTAAGGGAAACTGTCACAAAGTACAGTAACTACAGTACTGTACGTTGAATGCCTGGAACGCACGACGTCTGAGACGCACGACGTCTGAGGCGCACGACGTCTGAGACGCACGACGTCTGAGACGCTCATTGAGCATAAGGACGGTCATGGCTGCTGTACGGGACCGTCCTTATGCTCTGGGTGAGCTGCGTCTCCTCGTTCGCTGGCGGGACAGAACTCTCGCCAGCAACGAGGAGAAAGTCACAGCGTACCGGAGGGCAAGTAGGGCTATCCTCCGGACTTACAACCGGAGGAGGACAGTGAGGTCTCTCCAGAGGAGATGGAGTGACCTCGTGAGGCGGACCCCAAGACGCCTGCAGGCCATAAGGGATTGTAAGTACAGTACATTACTGTAGATTACTGTACTTAAGTTACTGTAGTTACAGGTACAGTACATTATAGCAGGGGCTGCTGTAGCAGCAGGTATCCGGTCTATACAGCACTGTACAGTATTTGTGGTAAACAAATGGTTAAACAAGGACCAAACATTAACCCGGGTCAAAAGGTCAATTTGTTTTTTGGCGTCGACCTAGATGGTGCGGCTTTTGAAATTGGTTGACACCAGTTACTGTAGGTTGACATGGTCGTTAAGTTGACATGGAAAAAGATCGACATGCGTTTTACAAAAACAATTGTTATTTTTTTAAACTTGTGTATATACAGTAGTTCTTTACAATCCACGTGGTCTACGATTGTGCAGTGTACAGTATCATGCAGTGTACAGTATATGCAATGTATCACAGTGTATCGTGCTGCGTAATTGCAGCGTGTCATGCAGTGTACATTCAGTATATGGTATTGTGCAGTGAGTGTAATGCATAGTGAATCACATCGTGCAGCAGAGCCGGCCTTAGGCATAGGCAAACTACAGTAGGCAAATGCCTAGGGCATTTGCTATGCTTAGGGGCACCAGCAGCTTCTGCTGATTAAAATGATATGCGGCATGCCTATATTTTGCGTGACTGCGGCTGTATCTGTATCTGGCTAGGGCCAGCACTGTCGTGCAGTGTACTGTATACACATGTGGTAATTGCAGTTTTTTGTGCAGTGTACATTGTATCATATTTTGCAGGGAAATGTGCAGTGTAATGTGCAGTTTGTCGTATCATGCAGTGCATACACTATGCAGTGTCGTGCAGTGCATTGTGTGGTTTAATTGCAGTGTGTCGTGCAGTGTGCAGAAATTTGTGTTTCAGATAGTACAGTGTTCTAAGGGATGTTACTTTGGCAGAAATTATTCTAAGGGATGTTACAGTGGCCTAATGTGTTCTGACGTGCATTACTCTTGCATAATGTGTTATAAGGTTCATGACTGTGGCAGATCTCTACTTTGTGACGTAATGTGGATATACTACTGCACTACTGTGACGTACAGTACAGTAACGTGAATAAGGTGCTCTACTGTGTGACACAACGTGAATCAAGGACAGTACTGTGACGTGAATACGGTGCTCTACTGTGTGACACAACGTGAATCAAGGACAGTACTGTGACGTGAATAAACTGCACTACTGTGACATGACGTGAATAAGATGAATTCAGGTGAGTACTGCATCATCTGTCATGAAATCAATTTATACTGTAATGAACAGTACTGAGATGGTTAAGGGTGGGAGGGCTGCATGCTGATGTGTGTCATAATGTTTATAAGGGCAATGCTAATGCGTGTTACAATGTCTATAAAGGTAGTGTTCTGTCTAATACCCTGGACCTACTGTACTGTAGCGATACTGTAAGTGTACTGTATGTCACATTTAGAAATGTGCCCCTTAAGTTTTGAAGACAGTACAGTACACTATGCCCTCCTGAGTGATTAGGTGCAGGGTACTAGAATGAACAATTCCATTTATTGTGATGTCATAAAGATGCTGTCAATGTTGAATTTCATTGGCTGTACAGTATGCTGCCATTATACTGTATATATATTTTTACAGGGCTGGTAGCACGACGGCACAGGAGGCGGGACAGGCGCCGCCAAGCTGGTAAGTATTGTCAAATACAGTAGTGTACAGTACATAGTGATTTCTATAGTCCCAACCCCCTGTCCTGACCATCACAGATAACTCGCTGCAATCCGTTAATGTTAAGAATGTCTGTTTACAAAACTAAATGTAAATATTAAACACAAAGTATAAATAACATTGTAGATAGCTGAATACCCGTGCTTCGCTACGGGATGAGGATGGTAAATTCCAGTGATAGTTGTTTGTTAATTTACGTTTGTTGGCGATCTAGTATACAGTACTGTATACTTTAAGCATACTGTATCTTGCTTCTCTGATGCAGATTGTGTAGTGGCCGGACCCCTTTTTGGTCCTGGATACTGTACAGTACATGTTTCAAATTGACAGCTTCACTTACAGTAATGTTATTTTTTTTCCCACAGTACCACCACCACCACCACCACCACCTGCTGCGCTGCCAGGTATTGTGTAACGAGAATTCTGGTGGGACTGTCATCGTTACACTACTGTACATGTGTCCTGGATACTGTACAGTACATGTTACAAATTGACAGCTTCACTTACAGTACTGTTATTTTTTTTCCCACAGTACCACCACCACCACCACCACCACCACCACCTGCTGCGCTGCCAGGTATTGTGTAACGAGAATTCTGGTGCGACTGTCATCGTTACACTACTGTACATGTGTCCTGGATACTGTACAGTACATGTTACAAATTGACAGCTTCACTTACAGTACTGTTATTTTTTTTCCCACAGTACCAACACCACCACCACCACCTGCTGCGCTGCCAGGTATTGTGTAACGAGAATTCTGGTGCGACTGTCATCGTTACACTACTGTACATGTGTCCTGGATACTGTACAGTACATGTTTCCAATTGACAGCTTCACTTACAGTACTGTTATTTTTTTTCCCACAGTACCAACACCACCACCACCTGCCCACCAGCACCAGACTGGCACGGAGGAGGCGCCGCCACCATCCGAGAGCTCCGGAAGTGGTAATAATTATTTTTGTTACAGACACACTAGTTTCCTACAGTATTACTGTAATTTTTGTATTTTACAATACTTGTTATCTTTTACACACAGACCGCCTCGTAATTGATACGGAGGCGGAGGAGGAAATGTGGGAGCCCTCAGGCCAGCCTGGTAAGAATTGTAATCTACTGTACTGTATTGTACATTTATTATTTATTGATTTATTAACAGTTTCTTACCATACTGTATATACTGTAGTGCAGCATACAGTATTCTATTGCGCTTTACAATTAGAATAACAGTCATAGCTTAGGTTATGTGGGTGGGTCTGGAATATGATACAGTAGGCTTGTCTGAAGAGATGAGTTTTCCAATTGTGTACCAATGGCTTGGGTTCGCGTGACCAGTGGTCAGGATTCCAGCAGTCAAGTGACCGACAGCGGCATCCTGATTGCAGAAATCCCATCAGGTTGAGGTATGGTATCGAAACCCTCCTCCACTACCCCCTAACCCTCCATTTATACTCTGATTCCGGCCTCTTCATTCTGAATGCCGGGATCCGGACAGCTGGTGTTTTAGATGCAGGTACAGTATGTCCCCTACCAATGGGCGGTCATTCCACACTCCGGCTAAGAATGTCTCTCTCTGCCTCTCGACTTTCTGTAGCACTGTACTACTGTAAAGTATTGGATAATACTTTAGTACAGTAGTATTAGAAATAAAAATGGCAAATTTGACTTTTCTCTTTGGTTTATAATTTTTTTTTATATTCAAAACAGATGTCACTTACGTTGAGTCGAGGGAGGAAGAGGAGCCAGAGTATAGTAAGTACAGTAGGATTTTCTCAAGCCCATTCTTAAAAGTATTGACCAAGTCCACTTTTATTACTTTTCAGGCAGGGAATTCCAAACATGTACTGTACAGTATTTCCCTCACTGTGAAGACCCCTTTTCGCCTCTGTGCGAAATCGCCTCTACTTCAACAAGAGTTACTGTGCACGTGTCCTCTGTGTCCATCTTATCAAAAACAGTTCCTGTGTATTGTCCCCTTACTGTATACAGTATATTTGTAAAGGTTAATCATGTCCCCTCTTAATCTCCTCTTTTCCAATGTAAACATGCCTAGCCTGCCTTTCCTTGTATTCCATCTTCTCAATCCACTTCATCACTTTGGTCGCCCGCTACCCACTTTGTAGTTCCACGATATCCATTTTGTATTATGGTGCCCAAAATTGTGCATCCTACCCACCCTCCACTAGCCTAACCCTCCAATCATACTCTGAATCCACACTCTGCATTCTGAATGTCGGGATCCAGACAGCAGGTCTTTTAAATACAGTACTGTATGTCCCCTACCACTGGACAGTCATTCTGCTCCTACTGTATTATGAATATATCTCTGCCTCCTGTAGCACTGTACTACTGTGCAATTTTGTAGTAACTGTACTCTACTGTATTTTGTTTATAATATTTTTTTATTTTCCACTCAGTAATTATTGACAGTGAGGAGGAAGAAGAGAATAAACCCTCTCCCCAACTTGGTAAGTAAACTGCAGTATTGTACTGTACTGTACATTGTGTTAAACCAATGGGTTGGGTTTGCGTGACCAGCAGTCAGGATTCTAGCGGTCAGGTGACCGACAGTGGCATCCTGATTGCAGCAATCCCAACAGGGCGTCTCAGTCACCGCCCGCTACCCACTTTGCAAAGCTATTTCCTCGTAAGCAGACTTGCTGTGTGGATCGTCTCCGACCTTTGCGAAATCTCCTGATAATTTGCTCTCGGTTTCTGCATTTTAAAACTTCTGCTAGGCTCACGTGTTCCAGCTCATTGACACAGTTTCGTCATACAGTATTTGACCGGTAATTCTTTCATTTACGGTTTACAATTATTTATATACGTAAATGATGAATGTCCCTGTGCATTGCTCCCTGGCGTGTACAATTTATCCCGGTGTCTTTTAAAATGTATACCATCTCTCACTCCATATCCGAGCGCTGCCACGTGCTGGGGGTTCACGGTCGGCGGCCATTTTGTCAGGTTGCTAAGCGATCCAGCTCGGTATACCATAATGTGCATAGACCTCGCTTATCCCGGTGTAATTGAGCTAGGGGATTGTGACGCTCCTTCAGCATTGCTCCCTGGCCTGTAAAATGTATACCATACTGTATCTCACTCCATATCCGAGCGCTGCCACGTGCTGGGGGTTCACGGTCGGCGGCCATTTTGTCAGGTTGCTAAGCGATCCAGCTCGGTATACCGTAATGTGCATAGACCTCGCTTATCCCGGTGTAATTGAGCTAGGGGATTGTGACGCTCCTTCAGCATTGCTCCCTGGCCTGTAAAATGTATACCATACTGTATCTCACTCCATATCCGAGCGCTGCCACGTGCTGGGGGTTCACGGTCGGCGGCCATTTTGTCAGGTTGCTAAGCGATCCAGCTCGGTATAACGTAATGTGCATAGACCTCGCTTATCCCGGTGTAATTGAGCAGGGGTCCACGGTCGGCGGCCATTTTTAGTGTGCATAGAACTCGCTTATCCACATAGGCCCCTGTGTTTTTAACTACTATATTGAGATGCACATTTCTAGGCCTACAGTATTTAATATACAGTAAGCAGCATTGTTGTTAGGCAATAATTGAAGAATTTACATACAGTACTGACATGTACTGTATGTAATGCTTGTACATCATGTCAGTCGACCCTTATGCTGTACACTACTGTAAGTCTCACAGGGCCCATGCACTTCCAAGGAGGGTTATTTACTGTACTGTATCTGTTTCATACAGGAAACTAATTGCAGTCCATAACACTGAAGTGGTATTTTCAGTACTGTACAGTATACAATACTTAAATTTGAACATCAGGTACTGGATAGTAAACATGTACAGTATTAACTTCTATCATAAAACTCTTATGCATTTTCAGATGTGTAAATTTTAGACTACAGTATTCACAAATGTTTTCTCTCCATACAGGAATTATAGTTGGACAACATGCCAGTAACTATCAACAAAACGATGAGCAAGATAATCGCCAACATGAAAAAAGAAAATAAAACCATCAAAGAGATCCATGCATGGCTCAAGGAAAGTGGCATTATAGTCACTTTAGAAACGGTGCGCTATCATGCATTCGAGAGAACAACGCCCAGATTTGTATTTCCTACAAAATGCACATGGTATGTACTGTACACTACTGTAATGTTTAAATTACTTGCTTTGTACCATAACAATTTTTTGGAAATAAAAAAAAAAACTTAATCTATTGTAACTGTGATTGTGCTGTTCATGAATTCATATTTTTCATACTGTATTGTACTGTAGGAGAGTGCAACAAATTGTGGAGGAACTAACTCGTGAGGATGATGAGCGTACTGCTTTGCAAATAAAACAAATTCTCCATTCCAAGTATGACCTGGACATATCGGCCACCAGCATCAGAAGGATGCGACGGAAAATGGGATGGACCTTTGGCGCAACAAGGTAAAATACTGAAAGCAGTATAAACCATACAGTAAATGCACTGTTAATAATCCCTTGATACGTGATATAACAATGCCATAAATCATTATACAGAGTGTGTACTTTATACTACAGTATATACAGTGTGTGTGTATATACTGTATATATTCTATCCCAAAAGAGATACCTACTGTATAGGCACTCAGAGACAGCAATGAAGCATTGCCGGCTTATTGTGATGATTACATACTGTATAGTGTGTGTGTGTGTGTGTGTGTGTGTGTGTGTGTGTGTGTATATATATGTACAGTATGTATATATATATATATATATATTACTCTGTATGTACCTTAATGTATGTACAGTTTAATGTATACAGTAGGTATATAATACAGTATACTGCACATACAGTCTACTGTATATACAGTAATCTGTAATTTCATAACTGTATCTGATTTCATTATTTTTGGATCTTCACAGGATATCTCCAATGATAAGAGATGTGAATAAAGAAAAGAGAGTGGAACAGGCACGGCGATGGATTGAGAGTGGTGAAACATTTGATGATGTCATTTTCACAGATGAATCGTCTGTTGCCCTTGAGCGGTTCTCCAGAATGTCATTCAGGAAACGTAACCATATCTCATTAAAACCACCCCCAAAGCATCCATTGAAAGTCCATGTATGGGGAGGCATATCACGATTAGGAGCTGGTCCCCTATTATTTTTCCAAGGTACAGTACTATACTTTATTCTGTGCCTGTGTTCTGTAAAAATACATGCTGTACTGTAGAGTACATGTAACTGCACAATAAAAGGAGAAGCTTATTAATGAACAACATTTTTTGATTTCTGTAGGGATCATGGATAAGAAATTTTTCCAAGAAACAATAGTAGAGGAATGTATGGTGCCATTTGTGAATAAATATTACCCAACTCACCATAGGATATTCCAAGACAATGATCCTAAACACTCCGCCTCAGCCAAATTTATGGAAGAGAAAGGTATGAATTGGGAACGCACACCACCAGAGTGAGTATTCTTTCAACAGTGTACAAGTAAAATTTTAGATAGCACTCTAGTACTGTAAATTTATTTTTTGTTTAATAAACAGTACAATATTGTATGTTTAATTTTCTCTATTTACTGTATTGTCATTAATTTTTTCTATACGCTTTTTTTTTATTTTTATATAGATCACCAGACATGAACCCAATCGAATTAGTGTGGGCTCAATTGAAGAGGTACATTAGGAGTGTTGCAAAGCCAACAACAAAACAGCAACTGTTGGATGGGATAAAGAAATTTTGGCTAGAAGTACTCACACCTGAACATTGTAATAATTATATAAATCACCTGTATAAAGTATTACCTGTTGTAGTCGAAAGAAATGGTCAAGCCACAAATATGTAGTTCTGTACTGTATTTTCTGTTTAAAATTTTAAATTGGTGCATTATTAAAAAACATTATAAAATTGCCTTTGTCTGATTATTGCATAAACTAATGTAGAATATTATACAGTAGTAATGTTTATTGATGTGTATGAACAGTTATTTTCAGTTTTATAAGTCCTGAATAAGAGTACTGTACATTTTGATCAGTGCAGTACATGGAATCGGATGTTGTAATATGTACTTTTTTTACATTAATATTGATGCTTTTCCAATAAATATTAAATTTTACACTATGGTACGGTACAGTACATCAGGGTACCTGTACAATATGATACGTCATTATGGGGGAGAAATACTGTATCCACTAAATGTACAGTAAAATGTTTTTTTATTATTACAAACACACAAAGGCATCTCAGATGGAAATACAGTATGCTATACACAGCAGATAGCTTATGGTGACAGAACTTCCCTACTGTATCCCCACCCATAGTCGTGGTATATTTTAGATTGCCTAATGAGACACTCCTGCAGCATTGCCAATGATTCATGTAAAACCTGTGTGCAAACAGTATCTGTATTGAATGCAAAGTACAGTAAGAGTACAGTATTATCAGAGCCATACCTGACCAACATGATGCCCTAGGCTAGATTTTGGCTGATGCCCTCTTGCACAGATGCTACGTACTGTAGTTCCGCCTCTAACCCTGCACCCCTTTCCCAGCACCATCACCCTTTTTGGCGCTCCTTCCCCCTATAATCTAATTAAGAACAATGTGCACATTTAGTGCCAGCCCAAAACAGTGTACAGTATGTTCTTGCTGGGAAGGGGCATGGTAACACAATAATACCCGAAGATGAAATTACACAACACAGTACTGCAACTTTATTCACATTATATCATGCAGTAGTGTCTCTCTTATTCTCATTACATCATATCATAGTACCACATTACTCCTAACAGTATTGCCCCTTATTCACATTACACCCCACCACATTCATCTTTATTTACATTAGACCACAGGTTCTCAAACTCAGTCCTCAGGACCCCACACAGTGCAGGTATTTTTCTCACAGAATCACAAGTGAAAAAATTAGCTCCACCTACTGTATGGACCTTCTAAAATGTGTCAGTTAGTAATTAATACACCTGTGCACTTGCTGGTTTACCTGCAAAACATGCACTGTGTGGGGTCCCGAGGACCGAGTTTGAGAACCACTGCATTAGACCATGCAGTAGTGCCCTTTCCTTATGTTACACCAGAAAATATTGTAGTACACCTTATACACATACAGTACAGTAATGCCACACATTAGTAATGCATTTCATATTTACATTTTCTGATTTAATTTCATAGAGCCGCAGTCACTCACAGAATATAGGCATGTACTGTAGCATCTCATTTTATTCAGCAGAAGCTGATTATTCCCGTTTGGCTAGTTTGCCGCCTCTGTACAGTATATTACAATAGAAAAAAGTTATAGTGTCAGTGAAAAAAGCACCTCATGACAGATACTGTACACAAGCTCATGTCTAAATACTGTATACTGTAAGCAGTGACATTAAGGGGTACAGTATATGCAATTGCGGTCGAATTCCGTCAGGAATACGAAAAAATGGACACGGGATCCCCCATCTTTTTAGAACCAGCACCGGGCTCTGCGCCTGGTCCTGGTGCAAAAACTAAGGGGGACAAAAAAGCGTAGGGGTTCCCCGTATTTTTGAAACCAGCACTGGGCTCCACTAGCTGGACAGATAATGCACAGCCAGGGGACACTTTTATACCGGTCCCTGCGGCCGTGGCATTAAATACTCAACTAGTCACCCCCTGGCCGGGGTACCCTGGAGGAGTGGGGACCCCTTAAATCAAGGGGACCCCCCCAGCCACTCGATTATCTCTATCGCCCCTGTGTATTGTAGCTAGGGGATTGTGACGCTCCTTCAGCATTGCCCCGTAGCTTGCAAAATCTGTGCTGTTATTTGCTCCATACTGTAGCTGAGTGCCTCCTAGGAGCTACAGTACAGTAGGAGTCACAGGCGGTAACCATTTCAATTGAGTCTGCCCTGCTATAGAATTGTATGTGTACCGTACGGTGCATAGAACCTTTACAGTAGAAACTCTCCTGCAGCTTGGGGGACAAAAAGCATAGGGGTTCCACCTATTTTTTTAACCAGCACCGGGCTCCACTAGCTGGACAGATAATGCACAGCCGGGGGACACTTTTATACCGGTCCCTGCGGCCATGGAATTAAATACCCAACTAGTCACACCTGACCGGGGTACCCTGGAGGAGTGGGGACCCCTTAAATCAAGGGGACCCCCCCCCTCCAGCCACTCGATTATCCCTATCGCCCCTGTGTATTGTAGCTAGGGGATTGTGACGCTCCTTCAGCATTGCCCCATAGCCTGCAAAATCTGTGCTGTTATTTGCTCCATACTGTAGCTGAGTGCTTCCTAGGAGCTACAGTACAGTAGGAGTCACAGGCGGTAGCCATTTCAATTGAGTCTGCCCTGCTATAGAATTGTATGTGTACCGTACGGTGCATAGAACTTTTACAGTAGAAACTCTCCTGCAACTTTGGCCTGCTTTATGTAAAACTTGTGTTTTGTCAGCTTGCTATGCGATCGAGTCCGGTGTAACGTACTGTAATGTGCATAGACCTTGCTTACAGTATCTCTGTTTGCTAGGGGATTGTGACGCTCCTTCAGCATCGCCCCGTAGCCTGCACAACTTATGCCATTTCTCATTCCATACCCGACTGCTGCCTGCCACGAGGTGGGGGTTCAGGGGTAGTGGTCACTTTGACAGTGTGCTACAGTATGCGATTGAGTCCGGTGTACCGTAATACTGTATGCAATCCTACAGTATAGTAACTTATCCCCATCGCCCCTGTGTATTTTGGCTAGGGGATTGTGACGCTCCTTCAGCATTGCCCCATAGTCTGCAAAAGGGTTCAGGGGCGGCGGCCATTTTGCCAGTGTGCTATGCGATCAAGTCCGGTGTACTGTACCATAATGTGCATACTGCTGTATGTATTTTAGCTAGGGGATTGTGACGCTCCTTCAGCATTGCCCCATAGTCTGTACAATTTGGACTATTACTTGCTCCGTAGCCTAGGGCCTCTGTGGGGCAAGGAGTCATACTGTAGGTGGTAGCCATTTCTATTGAGTCTGCCCAGCTACAGAATTGTATGTGTACTGTACGGAGCATAGAACCTTAACATTAGAACCACTCATGCAGCTTTGCCCTGGTTTACTGTATGTGAATAAAAATAATAATAAAGTGTATGAAAAAAAACTAACATGCATTCGTACTGTACTGTACTTAAGGAATCGAACCCGGGACTCTGAGTATAGGAAGCGAAACACTTCACCACTTTGCCGCAGACAAATGTATAAATCCATTGGTTTTGATTATGCTGTAATGGCTACGGGATTAGGACGATAACATACAGTACTGTACAAAATTCCGAATCTTGAGAGGCAATAGTGAACTTCTAACACACATCCATTTGCGACAGTGTACACTACTGGTTTTATGTTTTGCCTGCGGGACTTGGACGCTCACATACAGTATTCATAAAGTATTGTAGATGGATCATATACTGTATGCTGTACTATTTGCGTCTGTGTCGTATATACAGTACTGTATTAAATAATGCAGCGTAATGAGTATTTACTGTATGCAGCGTAATGAGACGCCTTAGTAAAGTAGTCCTTATTATGTATTTCAGTATTGTATTTTACGGGAGACCACACGCATGCGCAGTGGTGATTGTAAAAAGCAACATCTGGTGGCTGATCGCAGGTATTACACGTAAAGGTAACGCCAAACGCCATGTCTGCCTCCGTGCGATTAGGTACGCCTCTCTGTGACTAGGCGCGCCTCCCTACGCTGCATACGCTCTATCGGGACAAACGCCTCAGCCACTCAAGATAAAGGTGGCTACATCTGTACTTATGGATGGACGAGCGACTACAGACACAGAAGTAGCTACAGCCGTGGACTACCGTACTGTGTCTGCTGCTAATATAGACTGGATGATAATGAGATAAAATTAAAATATATATATATCACTAGTACTGCAGCCGGACAGGTATATATTATGTAATGACGGACCTGCTGGACACTGTCAGCTCAGCACTGCAGACTCCTAAAGTAAGCTACTAGTATCAAGAAGATAGAAAAAAAAACCACGGGTAGGTGGTATACAATTATGGATGGACGAGCGACTGCCGACACAGAGGTAGCTACAGCCGTGGACTACCGTACTGCGTCTGCTGCTAATATAGACTGGATGATAATGAGATAAAATTAAAATATATATATATCACTAGTACTGCAGCCGGACAGGTATATATTATGTAATGACGGACCTGCTGGACACTGTCAGCGCAGCACTGCAGACTCCTAAAGTTAGCTACTAGTATCAAGAAGATAGAAAAAAAAAAAACCACGGGTAGGTGGTATACAATTATGGATGGACGAGCGACTGCCGACACAGAGGTAGCTACAGCCGTGGACTACCGTACTGTGTCTGCTGCTAATATAGACTGGATGATAATGAGATAAAATTAAAATATATATATATATATATATATCACTAGTACTGCAGCCGGACAGGTATATATTATGTAATGACGGACCTGCTGGACACTGTCAGCTCAGCACTGCAGACTCCTAAAGTAAGCTACTAGTATCAAGAAGATAGAAAAAAAAAAACCACGGGTAGGTGGTATACAATTATGGATGGACGAGCGACTGCCGACACAGAGGTAGCTACAGCCGTGGACTACCGTACTGTGTCTGCTGCTAATATAGACTGGATGATAATGAGATAAAATTAAAATATATATATATCACTAGTACTGCAGCCGGACAGGTATATATTATGTAATGACGGACCTGCTGGACACTGTCAGCTCAGCACTGCAGACTCCTAAAGTAAGCTACTAGTATCAAGAAGATAGAAAAAAAAAACCATGGGTAGGTGGTATACAATTATGGATGGACGAGCGACTGCCGACACAGAGGTAGCTACAGCCGTGGACTACCGTACTGCGTCTGCTGCTAATATAGACTGGATGATAATGAGATATAAAATATATATATATCACTACTGCAGCCGGACAGGTATATATTACATAATGACGGACCTGCTGGATACTGTCAGCAGAATGCGTTTATAAAAACACCACACGACGAGTGTTTAACTTTTTCAGGCAGACAATCACAATATACTGGTGGTCAGCAGACAATCACAATATACTGGTGGTCAGTGGTCACTGGTCAGTCACACTGGCAGTGGCACTCTGGCAGCAAAAGTGTGCACTGTACTTAAAATATGTACTCCTGCTATAACTGCTCCCCAGTCTCCCCCACAATTAAGCTGTGTGAGCAGTGAGCACTCAGCACAGTCAGATAATGATATACAGTATTACATATGATGCAGCACACTGGGCTGAGCACAGATATGGTATGTGACTGTGTCACACTGTGTATCGTTTTTTTTCAGGCAGAGAACGGATTAATTAAACTGGTGGTCACTGGTCAGTGGTCACACTATCAGCAGCAAGTAGTACTCCTCCTAATAATATGCTCCCCAAAATTACTAGTAAATCAAGTGTCTCTCTCTAGTACTCTAGTCTAAACGGAGAGGACGCCAGCCACGTCCTCTCCCTATCAATCTCAATGCACGTGTGAAAATGGCGGCGACGCGCGGCTCCTTATATAGAATCCGAGTCTCGCGATAGAATCCGAGCCTCGCGAGAATCCGACAGCGGGATGATGACGTTCGGGCGCGCTCGGGTTAACCGAGCAAGGCGGGAGGATCCGAGTCTGCTCGGACCCGTGTAAAAAAACCTGAAGTTCGGGCGGGTTCGGATTCCGAGGAACCGAACCCGCTCATCACTAATGCAGATATTATTAGATTTATGTTTTTGTTAATTACATACTGCCTATAGGGGAGGATACAGTGCGGCTAAAAACAGTGCGCGCATGCTCTCATATACAGAGTTGCGTGGACCCCACAGCATCTGGAGTAAATGGGTACATTTTCACATAACATATTTAAAAGTTTTCTCATGCTTTGATACAGTACGACAGGTATCATGGTAACTGTCTTCTTGCAGATTTTAATAAATAAAAATCTAAACTAAAACAGCGCGGCCTCTTCTCAAACTGTATCCAGCACCGGCATTCACAGCTCAGGCTGATAGCAGCAGAATAATTTGGGCCAATAGTGTATGGCCCGCACAGTAACTACCAACACTAGATTGTGACAGGCTGGGCCACAGACACTATAGCAGGAATCCACAGTGTGTGGTGCCCCTGGCCAGATGTCATCCAGTGGGGCCCAATTATCTAGAGGAACAAGCAGGAACCAAACCAATGCTGATAGCACTAGGACCCTTCCCACATCCGTCACTAGCTGGCAGGTAACAAAATGTTGGGGGAAGAGAGATGCAGACGCACACTCTTAGCACTAAGAACACTGATAATAAAAATAATTTAAATAAACCCTCACAATTAACATGGAGTATAATTGAAGTTCTTAGCACACATTTGCGCAAATATGCGGCCCCATGTACCGTGGCCAGGTGACTTCATCACATGGGTCCCTAACATCCCTAATACTATCACATTCTATAAATTTATACAGGACTTACCTCTAAATAGGGCCTTATCAATGTGTGATCTGAAATGCAGGAACCCAGCTAATTAAAACACCTGAGGGTGAATGGGAGGAGTGCCAATCCAGAGGAAGGAAGCCTTGCCTTCCAGTGTACAATATATACACAAATATAGTGGAATCCAGGTTCCCCCCTTTTTTCCAGGTAATAAAATGTGTCAACAATAGCTGAAAGTCTTTTTTTCTGCTGAACTACAGGTTTCAGAAGTCCCTGTCACACATAAAGTACTTGGTGTATGCCTGTGTGTGTAACAACCTGGCATTGTACTCACTGAGCATCAGGCACATGGTAATTTTTAACCATAATATTACACATACTTGCCTACCCTCCCGGAATGGCCGGGAGGCTCCCGAAAATCGGGTGACCCTCCCGGCCCCCCGGAAAGGTGGGCAAGCCTCCCGCTTTCCCCCTTGGCCGCCCGCAGCAGTGAACAAGTAGGCGGGCCGAGGGGGTCCGATGATGCGTTCGCGCTGAATCGCGTCATCGTAGCTCCGCCCCCCGCTATGCAGCGCCTTGTTTCTCGGCACAGCACAGCGGGGGGTGGAGTCACAATGACGCGACCCTGATGCAATGCCCCCGGACCGCCCATCCTGCTGCCGGCCACACCCACGAACCACCCATCGTGCTGCCGGCCACACCCCCACTCACCTACAACGCTGCCTCCTCCCGCGGAGGAGGCAGCAAAGTAGGTAAGTATGATATTACACACAGTCTTATAGTAAGTTTTATTATATGACATAAGCTTGTGCAATGCTGGTCTTGCTCATATCTATGTGTACCTGACACTGGGGAGTCTGTAATCAGGAGCCAGGGATGATCCAAATATATTCAATTAGTGTAAGGGGGTCGGGGTCACACATTGAACATGCTGAGCAATTGGGGGCAGCAGCACAGCAAGGGTGCAAAGCAATCCAGAGCACAGCAAAGGTGTAAAGCAATCAGGAGCACAGCACAGGTGCAAAACAATCAGGAGTACAGCACAGGTGCAATCAGAAGTTCAGCACAGGTGCAATCAGGAGTACAGCACAGGTGCAATCAGGAGCACAGCACAGGTGTAATTAGGAGCACAGCACAGGTGCAATCAGGAGCACAGCACAGGTGCAATCAGAAATTCAGCACAGGTGCAATCAGGAGTACAGCACAGGTGCAATTAGGAGCACAGCACAGGTGCAATCAGGGGCACAGCACAGGTGCAAAACAATAAGTGGCACAGCACAGGTGCAAAACAATCAGGGGCACAGAACAGGTGTAAAGCAATCAGGAGCACAGCACAGGTACAAAACAATCAGGAGCACAGCACAGGTGCAATCAGGAGCACAGCACAAGTGCAATCAGGAGTTTAGCACAGGGGCAATAAGGAGTTTAGCACAGGTGCAATCAAGAGTACAGCACAGGTGCAATCAGGAGCACAGCACAGGTGCAATTAGGAGCACAGCACAGGTGCAATTAGGAGCACAGCACAGGTGCAATCAGGAGAACAGCACAGGTGTAAGCAGCAGTTTAGCACAGGTGCAATCAGGAGTACAGCACAGGTGCAATCAGGAGCACAGCACAGGTGCAAGCAGGAGCACAGCACAGGTGCAATCAGGGGCACAGCTCAGGTGCAAAACAATAAGTGGCACAGCACAGGTGCAAAACACTCAGGGGCACAGAACCGGTGCAGAGCAATCTGGAGCACAGCACAGGTAGAAAACAATCAGGAGCACAGCACAGGTGCAATCAGGAGCACAGCACAAGTGCAATCAGGAGTTTAGCACAGGGGCAATCAGGAGTTTAGCACAGGTGCAAGCAGGAGTTTAGCACAGGTGCAGTCAGGAGTACAGCAGAGGTGCAATCAGGAGCACAGTACAGGTGCAATCAGGAGAAGAGCACAGGTGCAATCAGGAGCACAGCACAGGTGCAATCAGGAGCACAGAACAGGTGCAAAACAATTGGGCACAGCACAAGTATAATCAGGAATACAGCACAGCTGCAAACAGGAACACTGCACAGGTGCAATCAGGATTGCAGCACAGGTGCAATTAGGAGCACAGCACAGGTGCAATTAGGAGCACAGCACAGGTGCAATTAGAAGCACAGCACAGGTGCAATCAGGAGCACAGCACATGTGCAATCAGGAGCACAGCACATGTGCAATCAGGAGTTTAGCACAGGTGCAATCAGTAGTACAGCACAGGTGCAATCAGGAGCACTGTACATGTGCAATCAGGAGCACAGCACAGGTGCAAGCAGGAGTTTAGCACAGTTGCAATCAGGAGCACAGTACAGGTGCAATCAGGAGCACAGTACAGGTGGAATCAGGAGAAGAGCACAGGTGCAATCAGGAGCACAGCACAGGTGCAATCAGGGGCACAGCACAGGTGCAAAACAATAAGTGGCACAGCACAGGTGCAAAACAATCAGGGGCACAGCACAGGTGCAAAACAATCAGGGGCACAGCACAGGTGCAAAGCAATCGGGAGCACAGAACAGGTGCAAAACAATCAGGGGCACAGCACAGGTACAATCAGGAGTACAGCACAGCTGCAAACAGGAGCACTGCACAGGTGCAATCAGGAGCGCAGCACAGGTGCAATTAGGAGCACAGCACAGGTGCAATTAGGAGCACAGCACAGGTGCAATCAGGAGCACAGCACATGTGCAATCAGGAGCACAGCACAGGTGGAAGTAGGAGTTTAGCACAGGTGCAATCAGGAGCACAGTACAGGTGCAATCAGGAGCACAGCACAGGTGCAATCAGGAGCACAGCACAGGTGCAATCAGGGGCAAAGCACAGGTGCAAAACAATCAGTGGCACAGCACAGGAGCAAAGCAATCAGGAGCACAGAACAGGTGCAAAATATTCAGGCGCACAGCACAGGTACAAAACAATCAGGGGCACAGTACAGGTGCAATCAGGAGTACAGCACAGCTGCAATCAGGAGCACAGCACAGGTGCAATCAGGAGCACAGCATGGGTGCAATCAGGAGTACAGCACAGTTGCAATCAGGAGTACTGCACAGTTGCAGTCAGGAGCACAGCACAGGTGCAATCAAGAGTACAGCACAGGTGAAAAGCAATCAGGAGCACAGCACAGGTGCAATCAGGAGTACAGCACAAGTGAAAAGCAATCATGAGCACAGCACAGGTGCAATCAGGAGTGCAACCCAGGTGCAATCAGGAGCACAGCACAGGTGCAATCAGGAGCACAGCACAGGTGCAATCAGGAGTACTGCACAGTTGCAATCAGGAGTACTGAACAGTTGCAATCAGGAGTACTGCACAGGTGCAATCAGGAGCACAGCACATGTGCAATCAGGAGCACAGCACAGGTGCAAGTAGGAGTTTAGCACAGGTGCAATCAGGAGCACAGTACATGTGCAAGCAGGAGCACAGCACAGGTGCAATCAGGAGCACAGCACAGGTGCAATCAGGGGCACAGCACAGGTGCAAAACAATCAGTGGCACAGCACAGGTGCAAAGCAATCAGGAGCACAGAACAGGTGCAAAACATTCAGGAGCACAGCACAGGTACAAAACAATCAGGGGCACAGTACAGGTGCAATCAGGAGTACAGCACAGCTGCAATCAGGAGCACAGCACAGGTGCAATCAGGAGCACAGCATGGGTGCAATCAGGAGTACAGCACAGCTGCAATCAGGAGTACTGCACAGTTGCAGTCAGGAGCACAGCACAGGTGCAATCAAGAGTACAGCACAGGTGAAAAGCAATCATGAGCACAGCACAGGTGCAATCAGGAGTACAACCCAGGTGCAATCAGGAGCACAGCACAGGTGCAATCAGGAGCACAGCACAGGTGCAATCAGGAGTACTGCACAGTTGCAATCAGGAGTACTGAACAGTTGCAATCAGGAGTACTGCACAGGTGCAATCAGGAGTACTGCACAGGTGCAATCAGGAGTACTGCACAGTTGCAATCAGGAGTACAGACCAGGTGCAATCTGGAGCACAGCACAGGTGTAATCAGGAGTGCAGCACATGTGCAATCAGGAGTACTGCACAGTTGCAATCAGGAGTACTGAACAGTTGCAATCAGGAGTACTGCACAGGTGCAATCAGGAGTACTGCACAGTTGCAATCAGGAGTACTGCACAGTTGCAATCAGCAATACTGCACAGGTGCAATCAGGAGTACAGGACAGGTAAAAAGCAATCAGGAGTACTGCACAGGTGAAATGCAATCAGGAGTACTGCACAGTTGCAATCAGGAATACTGCACAGTTGCAATCAGGAATACTGCACAGGTGCAATCAGGAGTACAGCACAGGTGAAAAGCAATCAGGAGTACTGCATAGATGCAATCAGGGGCACAGAAAAGGGTCAATGAGTAGTCAGCTGCAAAGCAATCAGGAACACAATGATACTAGCGATAAGGAAAACACTTAAATAACCTAAATGGATATTTCTTTTTCCACAAATATCCTCAAAATTGCAATTTTTTTTCATTGTTAAACAATGTAAATAATAGGTATGTACACCTGAATCAGTGTACAGTATGCAAATGATCCAATATCCAGTTTATTCAATAAAATTATACTGAATCAGGTTTAAATAGATCCTTCTTACATACTATGAACACAGAAAAAAGTCAAGAATTTTGGTTACATTTTTGGGAAAAATACTTTCATGCACTTAATAAAAGTCTGCTGCGTTAACCGTATACTCCTACTCTATGGCCCTCATTCCGAGTTGATCGGTCGCAAGGCGAATTTAGCAGAGTTACACACACTAAGCCGCCGCCTACTGGGAGTGTATCTTAGCATCTTAAAATTGCGACCGAAGTATTCGCAATATTGCGATCACAAACTACTTAGCAGTTTTAGAGTAGCTCCAGACTTACTCTGCCTGTGCGATCAGTTCAGTGCTTGTCGTTCCTGGTTTGACGTCACAAACACACCCAGCGTTCGCCCAACCACTCCCCCGTTTCTCCGGCCACTCCTGCGTTTTTTCCGGAAACGGTAGCGTTTTCAGCCACACTCCCATAAAACGGCCTGTTTCCGCCCAGTAACACCCATTTCCTGTCAATCACATTACGATCGCCGGAGCGATGAAAAAGCCGTGAGTAAAAATACTATCTTCATAGCAAAGATACTTGGCGCAGTCGCAGTGCGAATATTGCGCATGCGCACTAAGCGGAATTTCACTGCGATGCAATGAAAAATACCGAGCGAACGACTCGGAATGAGGGCCTATATACAGTATATACTTTCAGAGTCAGTGCTGTAATGGCTGCGGTTCTCTTTAGGCAGACTCTGGACATAGGTCAGGCTACATAAGATAAGAATGACACTTTATCACCAGATCACATACAGGTTGTGTAGACGTCAATGTTTTGTGTCTCATTTTAGATGTTTTTCAAAACACATCAATGACCACAGATCCTTTCCATAGCAGAGCTCAATGAGGAATGAGTACCAGTCGCCATCTATACCTATCACGTATAGGCTACCTATGGGCCCTCATTCCGAGTTGATCGCTCGCAAGGCGATTTTAGCAGTATTGCACACGCTAAGCCGCCGCCTACTGGGAGTGAATCTTAGCTTCTTAAAATTGCGAACGAAAGATTCGCAACATTGCGATAAGACATCTCGTAGCAGTTTCTGAGTAGCTTCAGACTTACTCGGCATCTGCGATCAGTTCAGTGCTTGTCGTTCATGGTTTGACGTCACAAACACACCCAGCGTTCGCCCAGACACTCCTCCGTTTCTCCAGCCACTCCCGCGTTTTTCCCAGAAACGGTAGCGTTTTTTCCCACACGCCCATAAAACGGCCTGTTTCCGCCCAGAAACACCCATTTCCTGTCAATCATTATGATCGCCTGAGCGATGAAAAAGCCGTGAGTAAAATACCTAACTTCTTAGCAAATTTACTTGGCGCAGTCGCAGTGCGAACATTGCGCATGCGCACTAAGCGGAAAATCACTGCGATGCGATGAAATTTACTGAGCGAACGACTCGGAATGACCTCCATGGTACTGTGATTATGGCAACCACCTCTGAGAGGCCTAATTAGTATTCACATTACAAATCCAACAGTTCTGATTATCCTTCTATCATTAATATACTGCCGTGGTTCGCAGCGCAGCAATCAGGGTAAAAATCGGCATTTCTGCGCATGCGTATACACCGCAATGCACACGCGCGTCGTACGGGAACAAAGTTCACTGTGGTTTTGCACAAGTTCTAGCAACGTTTTCATTCGCACTGCGGCCGCAAGAAGATTGACAGGAAGAGGGCGTTTCTGGGTGTCAACTGATCGTTTTCAGGGAGTGCTTAGAAAAACGCAGGTGTGCCAGGGAAAACGCAGGCGTGGCTGGGCGAACGCTGGGCGGGTGTGTGACGTCAAAAGCCAACCCTCCAACGTTAGAATCAACGCACTCGAAGAGTAAGTCCAGGGTTTGTCTTGTTTTGCACAAAATGATTTTGCTGGCGCTCTGCTGCACAGGCGTTCGCACTTCTGCAAAGCAAAAATACACTCCCCGGTGGGCGGTGACAATGTGTTTGCATGGCTGCTAAAAACTGCTAGCGAGCGATCAACTCGGGATGACCCCCATAACCTGGACTTCACTTCTTTCCAGAACTCGGTATACAGACGATGTACCCGATACATGTTCCATTGTTGTCCCACAGAGAGGTGACGACAGGGACGGACTGGGGCTACTTTTTGGCCCTGGCATTTGTGTACACGTGCATGGTACAGGGGCGCGCAGGTGTCACAGGGGGTGAGTGAACACTGCTCACGGGGCGTGCCGCGAGTTCACACCCCCATCTTTCCTAGAGACATGCGCTTTGGTGGGGGCGGCCAAACCACAGAGCTGGAAGGTGCAACCTTCCTGGATCCCTGTGGGACTGGCCTGGTCCACCAGAGCATCGGCCTTTATAGCATATGGAAGACGTGCCAGATGGGCAGCCCGGCCCTAGGTGAAGAGGAGGGTTTATAGACAGAAGACTATTGTTGCAGTTTGGCTAAAGTAATATATCGATTTATTGGACAATTATCACTTCTGAGTAAAACAAAGAAAAAGGTCCTAAATATTACAACAAACGTGTATCTATTTGCATCAGTTACAATGTCCAATAAACCAATAGAATATATATTACAAATATGCACTTAAGATAACTAACAGTATGATTATGTCACTGGAAGCTGGACTGATTAGTCTTCTGTGGCTGGAACAACCTCTGACTAGTCGGCACAAACAATTGCACCTTACAATAAATGCTCGGTGATATTACACTATTGCAGTGGTTCCCACACTTTGCTGAATCAAGGCGTCCTAAATACCAGAATTTTTTTCACGGCACACCTAGGCCAAAAGTTTCTTTTTGGCCACCTCAGCGCACCAACAGGACCAAGGTTGGGAATGCCTGTGTACGGGCTAAATGTGGGCCTGCAATTCTCCAGATGTGCAGGACTTTGTGCCAGTGTGCCCGTGAGTTCTCATACATCTGTTCTTTTTTGCCAGAGTTGTAACTGGCCACGCCCACTAAGCACATGGTGTCATGATGTCATGCAGAGGGGGCGTGGTCACCATTGGCAGGAATCACAGCAATGTCCTGAGCATCCTCACGATGATCTTGGGGGAGGGGGGGGGGGGGGTTGAGCTGTAAGGGCTATGCTGTGCACATCTGACGTGTCCTAAGGTTGCTACAGGTGGCACTATAGCAGAGACTCCGGATGGAGGGACTGTGGGGCAGTGGCGGTGTGGCCCACAGGGTCTTGCACTCTATGTGGTGGCACTACTCGCACACCCCTAGTTATGGCCTGCTCTTTGTGCAAAGTTGGTGGTGCATCACTCAGGGCTATTTGGTGCAATCTGAGGGTAGGTGTAGGTGGACACATCTGTACACCCACTGAACACCCATTTTCTAGTTCCAGCACATTTCATTGGAAACTCCATTCTGTCATAGTCAGCACTAATTTTTTGCGATGTCGCCGTGCACATTTAAAGACTGTGCCACTTAAATTAATAATTTTCCTGGTCATCTAGGCTTACATGCTTTCAAAGGTATTGCCCACAGGTTGAGACAAACTTCCAGGTCTTGGCATCATTGGAATCCAAATGTTCATACACAGCCAGCCAATCGTTATTTCCACTACCACAGTGCTTTCTAATGGAGCCCCTCCAAGTAGTCAGTGCTAGGTGATTGTTTGGTGCTCCTGCAACTGTAAATTGTAAAAGTGAACCTGGCTTCTGACTTCTTGTTTGACAACCTCACTGCTCCTTCATAACTAAGCTGTATACCAACATGGCACTTTTTATTTGATCTCTGCTTGCGCCTCATGCCTGTCTATCACTATTTGACTTGCTGTGTACCGGATATTTTTTTTTTTTGTGGACTTCACTTTGTCTCATCCTGTCTGCTACCCACATACAGTAGAAAGACTGCATTGACAATCATGGCTCCCTTTGGCACAGGAGGAAAGGACAGGGTCAGGTAAGGGTTAGAACAGTTGAAATCATTCCCTGATATCTGTAGTTACAGTATATATCTCTATTAGAGGAACCAAACCTGTGTGAGTTGTGCACAGAACAAAACCACTTGGGTCATGACTCATATATTGAGTGACAGGGTTGGGTCTAGAAAAAGCCTGTGCTGCTACGTGTCTAAGATCTTGAGGCAACTGAGTACCAGAGAGCATCCCTTGTTCTAAGTGGTGTGATATGCGTGACTGGCGTTTGGGAAGCCGGTGGCCATCCTGATGGTGAGAATCCCGACAGGAGCTAAGTAAGTACAGATGGAACTGCACTCACCTAGTGTGGCTCCATCGCACACGAGCGGTTCCAGCGTGACTTGGCGATCCATCCACCTAGTCACACCGGGAGCGCACAGAGACACTCCCATTCTAGTGAAAGCAGACGGAGCCACGATTGTATACTCGCCCTCCTCCCTACCCCCTAACCCTCCCCCCCCCCCCCCCCCGCAGTCTAACCCTAACCCTCTCCAATGGTGAGAAAAACCAAGGAATGCCCACCAAAGCTACCTCTCTCTGAGACTAAATCTGTTCTGCGTCCATCAGCAGTTACCATCCGGTCATATGCGCAGTGCAGCTCAGACGCACACGCAGACTTTAAACATCGCCATTGCCACTGCATCCACCTCTGAATCGTGCCCAGTGTCCTCAGCAATACTATTCACTGTGCCACCATGCCACCCATACTTAGCTAATACCCCTTTCACACCGCACAAATAACCCGGTATCGACCCGGTATATTGACAGGTTGACGTGGGTCGCTGTGTGGTGTGAAAGGGGCCAGTCCCAAATTCTCGGGTTGCCTGACCCAGTATTTCAACCCGGGAATAAAGAATGGTTATTACCAGGTCTTGTGCAGTGTGAATGGGTTGCCGGGTCGATGCAAACCGGAACCTGTTCACAGTATAGGCAGAGGTGCTGTGGTGATAATCTCAACTCCCAGCGCCACCTTCGTACCCACCCTCCAATGCCGGCCCTGTCCCCGCACCCAATTGTAACCCGTATTGCCAGGTCAGGAAGCTAGTGTGAAAGGGGTCCAATCCCAGGTCGCACCTGGGGAAGGACCCGTTTCCATATCCCTGGTCCCGACACGGCATTGTGATCTGAAAGCGGCATTAGTGAGTGTTTCTCCCTTTATTTGGTCTTTGGACTGATCGGTAGGCAGCGATTTTTGCACTGCTGCGGTCAGATAGTCGCCGCCTACAGGAGAGTGTATTTTTGCTGTGCAAGTGTGCGATCCCATGTGTAGCAGAACTGTACAAACAGATCTTGTGTAGTCTCGGTGCAGCTCAGGACTTACTCAGCCGCTGCGATCACATCAGCCTGTCCAGGGCCGGAATTGACGTCAGGAACCCTCCCTACAAACGCATGGACACGCCTGCGATTACCCAAGCACTCCCTGAAAATGGTCAGTTGACACCCACAAATCCCCTCTTCCTGTTACTCTCCTTGCAAACGCCCACGTGAATCCCGTCACCGACCGGCGATCCGTTTTGCAGCCGTCTGTCTCACCTGCGCATTGCGGTGCATACGCATGCACAGTTTGGATCTGATTGCCCGCTGTGCGAAAACGCAGCCTAGCGATAAGGTCTGAATGACCCCCGTTTTTATCGCAGCATAGATAAAGAATGATGCCATGACTGTGCAGGGCGTGTACATATAAACACATAAAGGACCCCCAGGAGCAGCACTGGATAATTAATATGTACTTTCCCTTCTCTGTGGGCTCTGCAGACACAAGATACTTTCATTTTCACTCTCAGAGGAGAAGAAGCAAATCTACCCTCTGCTAGCTATCCACTGACACACGGCTCCGGATCAGCACAGGCAGGTAATAATTGTGTGTCTGCAGTGATTATACACCTGGTGGACAGGCACAGGGACAGGCACAGGTAGAGGCAGGGGCACAGGGACAGGCACAGGGACAGGCACAGGTAGAGGCAGGGGTACAGGGACAGGCACAGGGACAGGCACAGGTAGAGGCAGGGGTACAGGGACAGGCACAGGGACAGGCACAGGTAGAGGCACAGGTAGAGGCAGGGGTACAGGGACAGGCACAGGTAGAGGCAGGGGTACAGGGACAGGCACAGGTAGAGGCAGGGGTACAGGGACAGGCACAGGGACAGGCACAGGTAGAGGCAGGGGTACAGGGACAGGCACAGGGACAGGCACAGGTAGAGGCAGGGGTACAGGGACAGGCACAGGGACAGGCACAGGTAGAGGCAGGGGTACAGGGACAGGCACAGGGACATGTACAGGGACAGGTACAGGGACAGGGACAGGGACAGGGACAGGCACAGGGACAGGCACAGGGACAGGGACAGGTACAGGGACAGGGACAGGCACAGGGACAGGCACAGGGACAGGCACAGGGACAGGGACAGGCACAGGGACAGGCACAGGCACAGGGACAGGGACAGGGACAGGGACAGGTACAGGGACAGGCACAGGCACAGGGACAGGGACAGGGACAGGCACAGGGACAGGGACAGGCACAGGCACAGGGACAGGGACAGGGACAGGCACAGGGACAGGCACAGGGACAGGCACAGGGACAGGCACAGGCACAGGGACAGGGACAGGCACAGGGACAGGTACAGGGACAGGCACAGGGACAGGGACAGGGACAGGGACAGGCACAGGTACAGGCACAGGGACAGGGACAGGGACAGGCACAGGGACAGGGACAGGCACAGGGACAGGGACAGGCACAGGGACAGGCACAGGGACAGGCACAGGGACAGGGACAGGGACAGGCACAGGGACAGGGACAGGGACAGGGACAGGTACAGGGACAGGGACAGGCACAGGGACAGGGACAGGGACAGGTACAGGGACAGGGACAGGCACAGGGACAGGGACAGGGACAGGTACAGGGACAGGGACAGGCACAGGGACAGGGACAGGGACAGGTACAGGGACAGGGACAGGGACAGGCACAGGGACAGGGACAGGGACAGGTACAGGGACAGGGACAGGCACAGGCACAGGTACAGGGACAGGGACAGGGACAGGGACAGGCACAGGGACAGGGACAGGGACAGGCACAGGGACAGGGACAGGGACAGGCACAGGGACAGGCACAGGGACAGGGACAGGGACAGGGACAGGCACAGGGACAGGGACAGGGACAGGGACAGGCACAGGGACAGGGACAGGGACAGGCACAGGGACAGGCACAGGCACAGGGACAGGGACAGGGACAGGCACAGGGACAGGGACAGGGACAGGGACAGGGACAGGCACAGGGACAGGCACAGGGACAGGGACAGGGACAGGCACAGGGACAGGGACAGGGACAGGCACAGGGACAGGCACAGGCACAGGGACAGGGACAGGGACAGGGACAGGCACAGGGACAGGGACAGGGACAGGCACAGGGACAGGGACAGGGACAGGCACAGGGACAGGGACAGGGAAAGGGACAGGCACAGGGACAGGCACAGGGACAGGCACAGGGACAGGGACAGGGACAGGTACAGGTACAGGGACAGGCACAGGTACAGGGACAGGGACAGGGACAGGGACAGGCACAGGGACAGGGACAGGGACAGGCACAGGGACAGGCACAGGCACAGGGACAGGGACAGGGACAGGGACAGGGACAGGGACAGGGACAGGGACAGGGACAGGGACAGGGACAGGGACAGGGACAGGCACAGGGACAGGGACAGGGACAGGCACAGGGACAGGCACAGGCACAGGGACAGGGACAGGGACAGGCACAGGGACAGGGACAGGGACAGGGACAGGGACAGGCACAGGGACAGGCACAGGGACAGGCACAGGGACAGGGACAGGGACAGGCACAGGGACAGGGACAGGCACAGGGACAGGGACAGGGACAGGGACAGGCACAGGGACAGGGACAGGCACAGGGACAGGGACAGGGACAGGCACAGGGACAGGGACAGGGACAGGCACAGGGACAGGCACAGGCACAGGGACAGGTACAGGGACAGGTACAGGTACAGGGACAGGGACAGGTACAGGGACAGGCACAGGCACAGGGACAGGGACAGGGACAGGCACAGGGACAGGCACAGGCACAGGGACAGGCACAGGGACAGGGACAGGTACAGGGACAGGGACAGGTACAGGTACAGGGACAGGCACAGGGACAGGGACAGGGACAGGGACAGGCACAGGGACAGGGACAGGGACAGGCACAGGGACAGGGACAGGGACAGGGACAGGTACAGGTACAGGGACAGGCACAGGCACAGGGACAGGGACAGGGACAGGCACAGGGACAGGGACAGGGACAGGCACAAGGACAGGGACAGGGACAGGGACAGGCACAGGCACAGGGACAGGGACAGGGACAGGGACAGGGACAGGTACAGGGACAGGTACAGGTACAGGGACAGGCACAGGCACAGGGACAGGGACAGGGACAGGGACAGGGACAGGCACAGGGACAGGGACAGGGACAGGGACAGGGACAGGCACAGGGACAGGGACAGGGACAGGGACAGGGACAGGTACAGGGACAGGCACAGGCACAGGGACAGGGACAGGGACAGGGACAGGTACAGGGACAGGCACAGGGACAGGGACAGGGACAGGCACAGGCACAGGGACAGGGACAGGGACAGGTACAGGGACAGGTACAGGTACAGGGACAGGCACAGGGACAGGGACAGGGACAGGGACAGGGACAGGCACAGGCACAGGGACAGGGACAGGGACAGGGACAGGTACAGGGACAGGGACAGTGACAGGTACAGGGACAGGCACAGGCACAGGGACAGGCACAGGCACAGGGACAGGGACAGGGACAGGTACAGGGACAGGGACAGGTACAGGGACAGGGACAGGGACAGGTACAGGGACAGGTACAGTGACAGGTACAGGTACAGGGACAGGGACAGGTACAGGGACAGGGACAGGCACAGGGACAGGCACAGGCACAGGGACAGGGACAGGGACAGGTACAGGGACAGGCACAGGGACAGGGACAGGGACAGGGACAGGTACAGGGACAGGTACAGGGACAGGGACAGGTAGAGGGACAGGGACAGGCACAGGGACAGGGACAGGGACAGGGACAGGTACAGGGACAGGCACAGGGACAGGGACAGGCACAGGTACAGGTACAGGGACAGGGACAGGGACAGGCACAGGGACAGGGACAGGTACAGGGACAGGGACAGGTACAGGGACAGGGACAGGGACAGGTACAGGTACAGGGACAGGGACAGATACATGTACAGGGACAGGGACAGGGACAGGTACAGGGACAGGCACAGGGACAGGCACAGGCACAGGGACAGGGACAGGTACAGGGACAGGTACAGGTACAGGTACAGGTACAGGCACAGGTACAGGGACAGGGACAGGGACAGGGACAGGTACAGGGACAGGTACAGGGACAGGGACAGGTAGAGGGACAGGGACAGGCACAGGGACAGGGACAGGGACAGGGACAGGGACAGGTACAGGGACAGGCACAGGGACAGGGACAGGCACAGGTACAGGTACAGGGACAGGGACAGGGACAGGGACAGGCACAGGGACAGGTACAGGGACAGGGACAGGGACAGATACATGTACAGGGACAGGGACAGGGACAGGGACAGGTACAGGTACAGGGACAGGGACAGATACAGGGACAGGCACAGGGACAGGGACAGGGACAGGGACAGATACATGTACAGGGACAGGGACAGGGACAGATACATGTACAGGGACAGGGACAGATACATGTACAGGGACAGGGACAGGGACAGGTACAGGTACAGGGACAGGGACAGATACAGGGACAGGGACAGGGACAGATACATGTACAGGGACAGGGACAGGGACAGGGACAGATACATGTACAGGGACAGGGACAGGTACAGATACAGGGACAGGGACAGATACAGGGACAGGGACAGGGACAGGGACAGGGACAGGCACAGGGACAGGTACAGGGACAGGGACAGGGACAGGGACAGATACATGTACAGGGACATGTACAGGGACAGGGACAGGGACAGGCACAGGGACAGGGACAGGGACAGGCACAGGGACAGGGACAGGGACAGGCACAGGGACAGGGACAGGGACAGGCACAGGGACAGGGACAGGGACAGGCACAGGGACAGGGACAGGGACAGGCACAGGGACAGGTACAGGGACAGGGACAGGCACAGGGACAGGGACAGGTACAGGGACAGGCACAGGGACAGGGACAGGGACAGGCACAGGGACAGGGACAGGGACAGGCACAGGGACAGGGACAGGGACAGGGACAGGGACAGGCACAGGGACAGGCACAGGCACAGGGACAGGGACAGGCACAGGGACAGGCACAGGCACAGGGACAGGGACAGGGACAGGCACAGGGACAGGGACAGGGACAGGGACAGGGACAGGGACAGGCACAGGGACAGGCACAGGCACAGGGACAGGGACAGGCACAGGGACAGGCACAGGCACAGGGACAGGGACAGGTACAGGGACAGGCACAGGGACAGGGACAGGCACAGGGACAGGGACAGGCACAGGGACAGGGACAGGCACAGGGACAGGGACAGGTACAGGCACAGGGACAGGGACAGGGACAGGCACAGGGACAGGGACAGGGACAGGTACAGGGACAGGCACAGGCACAGGGACAGGGACAGGCACAGGGACAGGCACAGGCACAGGGACAGGGACAGGGACAGGGACAGGCACAGGGACAGGCACAGGGACAGGCACAGGGACAGGCACAGGGACAGGTACAGGGACAGGGACAGGGACAGGGACAGGGACAGGCACAGGCACAGGGACAGGGACAGGGACAGGGACAGGCACAGGGACAGTGACAGGTACAGGGACAGGCACAGGCACAGGGACAGGGACAGGTACAGGCACAGGGACAGGGACAGGGACAGGCACAGGCACAGGGACAGGCACAGGCACAGGGACAGGGACAGGGACAGGGACAGGCACAGGGACAGGGACAGGGACAGGGACAGGCACAGGGACAGGCACAGGGACAGGTACAGGGACAGGGACAGGGACAGGGACAGGGACAGGCACAGGCACAGGTACAGGGACAGGGACAGGCACAGGCACAGGGACAGGTACAGGTACAGGCACAGGGACAGGCACAGGCACAGGGACAGGGACAGGGACAGGGACAGGGACAGGCACAGGGACAGGGACAGGGACAGGGACAGGCACAGGGACAGGGACAGGCACAGGGACAGGTACAGGGACAGGGACAGGGACAGGGACAGGCACAGGGACAGGGACAGGGACAGGCACAGGCACAGGGACAGGGACAGGGACAGGCACAGGGACAGGGACAGGCACAGGGACAGGGACAGGTACAGGGACAGGCACAGGCACAGGGACAGGGACAGGTACAGGCACAGGGACAGGGACAGGCACAGGGACAGGGACAGGGACAGGGACAGGGACAGGGACAGGCACAGGGACAGGGACAGGTACAGGCACAGGGACAGGGACAGGGACAGGCACAGGGACAGGGACAGGGACAGGCACAGGGACAGGCACAGGGACAGGGACAGGTACAGGGACAGGCACAGGCACAGGGACAGGGACAGGGACAGGCACAGGGACAGGGACAGGGACAGGGACAGGGACAGGCACAGGGACAGGGACAGGTACAGGCACAGGGACAGGGACAGGCACAGGCACAGGGACAGGGACAGGGACAGGGACAGGTACAGGGACAGGGACAGGCACAGGGACAGGGACAGGGACAGGCACAGGCACAGGCACAGGCACAGGGACAGGGACAGGGACAGGGACAGGCACAGGGACAGGGACAGGTAGAGGCACAGGGAGAGGGACAGGCACAGGCACAGGGACAGGGACAGGGACAGGCACAGGGACAGGGACAGGCACAGGTACAGGGACAGGTACAGGGACAGGCACAGGGACAGGGACAGGCACAGGGACAGGGACAGGCACAGGCACAGGGACAGGGACAGGCACAGGGACAGGGACAGGCACAGGGACAGGTACAGGGACAGGGACAGGTACAGGGACAGGCACAGGCACAGGGAGAGGTACAGGGACAGGGACAGGGACAGGCACAGGGACAGGGACAGGTACAGGGACAGGGACAGGGACAGGCACAGGGACAGGGACAGGTACAGGGACAGGGACAGGCACAGGGACAGATACAGGGACAGTGACAAGGACAGGCACATATATAAGCACAGGGACAGGCACAGACACAGCCACAAGTACAGGGACAGGTACAGGTACAGCCACAAGTACAGGGACAGGTACAGGCACAGCCACAAGTACAGGGACAGGTACAGGCACAGCATCTGCTATTTCTCCATGTAACAATGTTTTTCTATAACAATTGTTAGAATGTATCACCTCGCTGAGTATAATAGTTGCAGTTTCTCTCATAGGGGTATATTTACTAAGCTCCCGATTTTGACCGAGATGCCGTTTTTTCATCAAAGTGTCATCTCTGTAATTTACTAAGCACTAATCACGGCAGAGATGAGGGCATTCGTAATTTTTTGCAAGTTCAGGTAAAAAATTACGAATGAATACACCATCGGTCAAAACGCGGCTGTTTAAGTATGAATCTCGGTCATTTACTAAGAAGTGCAAAGCAAAAAAAGAACAAACACTGCCGTGAAAAATTACAACTCGTAAAAAAGTGCTAAAAAAAAACAGACCTGCTTTTTTTATTCGTGATTTGACATGCACGGATCCATGAGATCCGTGCATGTATATCAGTTGGAAGGGGTGGGAAAGTGTTTATTTTTTCAAAAAAAATTGCGTGGGGTCCCCCCTCCTAAGCATAACCAGCCTCGGGCTCTTTGAGCCGATCCTGGTTGCAGAAATATGGGGAAAAAAATGACAGGGGTTCCCCCATATTTAAGCAACCAGCATCGGGCTCTGCGCCTGGTCCTGGTCCCAAAAATACGGGGGACAAAAAGAGTAGGGGTCCCCCGTATTTTTAAAACCAGCACCGGGCTCCACTAGCTGGACAGATAATGCCACAGCCGGGGGTCACTTTTATATAGTGCCCTGCGGCCGTGGCATCAAAAATCCAACTAGTCACCCCTGGCCGGGGTACCCTGGGGGAGTGGGGACCCCTTCAATCAAGGGGTCCCCCCCCCAGCCACCAAAGGGCCAGGGGTGAAGCCCGAGGCTGTCCCCCCCCATCCAATGGGCTGCGGATGGGGAGGCTGATAGCCTTTGTTGTAAAAGAAAAGATATTGTTTTTAGTAGCAGTACTACAAAGCCCAGCAAGCCTCCCCCGCATGCTGGTACTTGGAGAACCACAAGTACCAGCATGCGACGGAAAAACGGGCCCGCTGGTACCTGTAGTACTACTACTAAAAAAATACCCAAAAAAAGACAAGACACACACACCGTGAAAGTAAAGATTTATTACATACATCCACACAAACATACATACATGCTTACCTTATGTTCACACGCAGGTTGGTCCTCTTCTCCAGTAGAATCCAAGGGGTACCTGTTGAAGAAATTATACTCACGAGATCCAGGGGTCCAGGCTCCTCGGGAAATCCAGGGGTAATCCACGTACTTGACAAAAAAAACAAAACGGTGTCCCGACCACGAACTGAAAGGGGACCCATGTTTGCACATGGGTCACCTTTCCACGAATGCCAGAAAGCCACTCTGACTTCTGTCTAAGTGGGTTTCTTCAGCCAATCAGGGAGTGCCACGTTGTAGCACTCTCCTGATCAGCTGTGTGGTCCTGTCCTCACTGACAGGCAGCACACGGCAGTGTTACAATGTAGCGCCTATGCGCTACATTGTAACCAATGATGGGAACTTTCTGCCCAGCGGTGACGTCACTTTAGGTCAACCGCAGGGCAGAAAGTTCCCATCATTGGTTACAATGTAGCGCATAGGCGCTACATTGTAACACTGCCGTGTGCTGCCTGTCAGTGAGGACAAGAGCACACAGCCGATCAGGAGAGTGCTACAACGTGGCACTCCCTGATTGGCTGAAGAAACCCACTTAGACAGAAGTCAGAGTGGCTTTCTGGCATTCGTGGAAAGGAGTCCCATGTGAAAACATGGGGCCCCTTTCAGTTCGTGGCTCGGCTTTCCATTTTCTTATTTTATGCAAGTACGTGGATTACCCCTGGATTTCCCGAGGAGCCTGGACCCCTGGATCTCGTGAGTATAATTTCTTCAACAGGTACCCCTTGGATTCTACTGGAGAAGAGGACCGACCTGCGTGTGAACATAAGGTAAGTATGTATGTATGTTTGTGTGGATGTATGTAATAAATCTTTACTTTCACGGTGTGTGTGTCTTGTCTTTTTTTGGGTATTTTTTTAGTAGTAGTACTACAGGTACCAGCGGGCCCGTTTTTCCGTCGCATGCTGGTACTTGTGGTTCTCCAAGTACCAGCATGCGGGGGAGGCTTGCTGGGCCTTGTAGTACTGCTACTAAAAACAATATCTTTTCTTTTACAACAAAGGCTATCAGCCTCCCCATCCGCAGCCCATTGGATGGGGGGGGGACAGCCTCGGGCTTCACCCCTGGCCCTTGGGTGGCTGGGGGGGGGGACCCCTTGATTGAAGGGGTCCCCACTCCCCCAGGGTACCCCGGCCAGGGGTGACTAGTTGGATTTTTGATGCCACGGCCGCAGGGCACTATATAAAAGTGACCCCCGGCTGTGGCATTATCTGTCCAGCTAGTGGAGCCCGGTGCTGGTTTTAAAAATACGGGGGACCCCTACTCTTTTTGTCCCCCGTATTTTTGGGACCAGGACCAGGCGCAGAGCCCGATGCTGGTTGCTTAAATATGGGGGAACCCCTGTCATTTTTTTCCCCATATTTTTGCAACCAGGATCGGCTCAAAGAGCCCGAGGCTGGTTATGCTTAGGAGGGGGGACCCCACGCATTTTTTTTTAATATTTTACAGTGTTTAATTAAAAAAAAAAAAAAAAAAAAAAAAACCCCAGCACGGATCACACAGATCCGGCCGAGATTGATTGTAAAAAAAGTCGGCAGTGTTTTGCTAATCACTGCCGTAAAAATAGGTAAAAAACCACGAATGACATCGACATCGGAAGAAAAGAAAAACCCGAATACGACAGCTTAGTAAATCCATCGTAATCAATTCAAAAAGTTGCAGTTTTACACTGTCGATGTCAGTCGTGATTGAACTTGAACATGATTCTGAAAATTACGAATCTTAGTAAATAAACCCCATAGACTTATGCTCAGTCTTTCCTCAAGGAACATCAGTTATACTGTACTGTGGCAGAGACAGCATGTTTCCATGTGGCAGTAATGTGGAGGATCCAGACCAGGTTTTGAAGCAGCAGCAGAATCCCAGGTGTGTGATCAGCAGCCCCAGGGATTTCCTGATATTAGGGTTTCCAGGTCAGAGTCACCTTGCTCTTGACGGTGGAATAGCTGCCCAAGTGATAGGCCGGGGTGTGTGGGTTAGACTAGGAACCACTGGAACCTATCAAGAGTCTGCTATGCTGAGAGTACCTGTGGGGACAGAGGTTCCGATAGGAGCCCGTCCCGTCCCCTGCAGGGTCCTGGCCTCTTCGCATGTGCGGTCACATTTTCACTGTGTTCTGGGGAACCCTGCCGGATCTACATCCATCGAAGGATAGTCCATAAGCCACAATGAGCTACCGCAGTCAAAAGATCGTAGTAGCAACTTGGAAAAATATCGGGAATGTGAGGCATCAGGCAGCATTGCAGCAGATACCTGTTATGGTGCCTCCTTCTTACAGTCTAGGGATTCTTAATATATGAGGCTAACCCCGCAAAACGAGGGCCCCTTAGTTCACTCGTTCTCGTTGTTCCCACTATTACTTATTAGATCGGACACATTAGTGCACTTTAGTTCCAGTGATACAAATTTATGGGCTTATTTATCAATGAGTGATAAGTTTCACTGTGAGTGATAAATTGCGCCAGCCAATCAGCTCCAAACTGTCATTTTTCGAACACACTCTGTAACATGGCAGTTAGGAGCTGATTGGCTGGTAACGTATCTCTCTCCAGGGCTCAGTACACCCTCTCCTTGTTGAGAATAATGTCTGTGTGTCTTATCCATAGAATGCTGGTCACATAATACCATAATATATCACTACCTTACTAACTGCGACTCGTAATCTCTCCCTGACATCAGAGCATACAGGATGAGTGACTACATCAAGGACTTCCTCCTCACTGACTGTGAGCTCGGGGACCAGGGCTACCAGCGAGTCCTTCTACAGCTCTATGGCTTGCCGGGTAATGGAAAGTCCTCCTTCATCAACTCCTGCAAGTTTGTCTTAGATGGCGGAGAGTTCACAGTCCAAGCTGAGGCTGCGGATTCCTACGGCGGATTTACTAAACACAGAAAGCCTTATAAACTCACCGACACCCTATGGATGGTCGATAACCGCGGGATGTCAAAGCTAGACGGATTCCAGACGGGAGAGATATTTGCTCAACTTGGTGAGTAGTGAACAGTTTTGATTCAGGAGAGATGTATCAATCCTTAGAGAGAGGTAAAGTGGAGAGAAATAAAGGGGTCTATGTATTAAGCCTTAGAGAGAGATAAAGTGGATGGAGATAAAGTATCAGCCAATCTTGTCATGTTATAGTCTGTGTTTGACAGAAGCTGGTTGGTTGGTTGGTTGCAAAAGCAAAACTTCCTCTAATGGGCAAAACCATGTGCACTGCAGGGGGGGCAGGTGTAACATGTGCAGAGAGAGTTAGATTTGGGTGGGTTATTTTGTTTCTGTGCAGGGTAAATACTGGCTGCTTTATTTTTACACTGCAACTTAGATTTTAGCTTGAACACACCCCACCCAAATCTAACTCTCTCTGCACATGTTACATCTGCCCACCCCCTGCAGTGTACATGGGGGGTAACTCAGACCTAATCGCTGAGCAGCGTTTTTTGCAGCCCTGAGATCGGATAGTCGCCGGATCCGTCGCGCAAACCAATCGCTGAGCGGCGATCCGCATTGTATCCGTCTGACGCGCCTGTGCATTGCGGCGCATGTACAGATTGTGCCTGATCGCTCGCTGTACGAAAACGCACAGCAGCAATCAGGCCTGAATTACCCCTATGTATATATATATATATATATATATATATATATATATATACTGGCTGTGGGTGGCCCGGCACTCCTATAAGCCTAGAGTGTAACTGCTGCGGTGCCCTCCGGGTGACTCTAGGTCACAATATGTAGCGTGGATGTGCGGCGGCACTCAGACAGACTCCTTATTATGAATAATCAGGTCATTTATTTAGACCAATGCAACCGACATGTTTCGGGGCGGATCCCTGTCCTCAGGGTCAGACAGCAAGTAAAAGACACAATACAAAATAACATACATATAAACCCTAACTAATAAACGTGAACGTACTCACCTGTTCATCGGCGCTCCCGCCCGCCACTCCGCTCGGCTGTGTGCTGCGTCGCTGGATGATGGCGTATCAGGTGCGCCGGAAGAACAGGGTGGTTTCCATGGGAACAGCTGTAGCGTCCGACTGGGCACCGCCGCTGTATCCCAAGTGTCATCCTATGTGAACAAATAGTAAAGTGAATATAGTGAGCACTATATAAGAAAAACAGTAATAAAAAATCAAAAGCTTTAAAAGGCGGCACTTAGTAAGCATTTACTTGCGCTACTACTATAACAGTAGCTAAAGGCTAACCAGGCTATTGATGATTATATATCTAACTAGGCAAACTAAACATAATACTAGTTGTTTACCACATTAGACACTGTGTCTTAACTGAAGTGACATATAAGGCCTGCTCAAGATGCTAAGTATAATACAGTATAGGTTCTTCTATTAATATCATTACTCTGGGGGCTAGTTAATCAAGAGAACTATAGATAGCTTTGTAGACTCATTTGTTCACATGGTCTATTAGGGTAGCTCTTATGCTGGACACCCCATGTTTAGCATGTAGGCAGTGTCCTGCATCGCAGTGCCATCAAAAAGGCCTATGAAAAGGGCACTAGTGAGCAGCCGTTTGCACGACACTGCCTACATGCTAAACATGGGGTGTCCAGCATAAGAGCTACCCTAATAGACCTATTATGCCTAGGGGTGGTGACAGGGCTAGACGACTCCTACAGAAGGAAACCCGATGGATATTTTCCCTCGGTACACTAGCCCCTCGAGGTCTAAATGAACAAATGAGTCTACAAAGCTATCTATAGTTCTCTTGATTAACTAGCCCCCAGAGTAATGATATTAATAGAAGAACCTATACTGTATTATACTTAGCATCTTGAGCAGGCCTTATATGTCACTTCAGTTAAGACACAGTGTCTAATGTGGTAAACAACTAGTATTATGTTTAGTTTGCCTAGTTAGATATATAATCATCAATAGCCTGGTTAACCTTTAGCTACTGTTATAGTAGTAGCGCAAGTAAATGCTTACTAAGTGCCGCCTTTTAGAGCTTTTGATTTTTTATTACTGTTTTTCTTGTATAGTGCTCACTATATTCACTTTACTATTTGTTCACATAGGATGACACTTGGGATACAGCGGCGGTGCCCAGTCGGACGCTACAGCTGTTCCCATGGAAACCACCCAGTTCTTCCCGGCGCACCTGACACGCCACCATCCAGCGACGCAGCACACAGCCGAGCGGAGTGGCGGGCGGGAGCGCCGATGAACAGGTGAGTACGTTCACGTTTATTAGTTAGGGTTTATATGTATGTTATTTTGCATTGTGTCTTTTACTTGCTGTCTGACCCTGAGGACGGGGATCCGCCCCCGAAACATGTCGGTTGCATTGGTCTAAATAAATGACCTGATTATTCATAATAAGGAGTCTGTCTGAGTGCCGCCGCACATCCACGCTACATATTGTGACCTAGAGTCACCCGGAGGGCACCGCAGCAGTTACACTCTAGGCTTATAGGAGTGCCGGGCCACCCACAGCCAGTATATATATATATATATATATATATATATATATATACAGTGGCAAACGCAGGATTCCTAGAGGGGGGTTTCCACATGCAGTCCACAATCTCCCACTCTGCAGAACATTGGAGCAAGTGCAGGAGTCTGGGGGAGCGGTAGAAGACCCTCGTAACGAACCTGGATATTACTGTAAGCATTGGTCTTTTTATACACTGGGGGTCATTCCGAGTTGTTCGCTCGCAAGCTGTTTTTAGCAGAGTTGCACACGCTAAGCCGCCGCCTACTGGGAGTGAATCTTAGCTTCTTAAAATTGCGAACGAAAGATTTGCAATATTGCAAAAAAACTTCTCTGTGCAGTTTCTGAGTAGCTCGAGACTTACTCTGCCAGTGCGATCAGTTCAGTGCTTGTCGTTCCTGGTTTGACGTCACAAACACACCCAGCGTTCGTCCAGACACTCCCCCGTTTCTCCAGCCACTCCCGCGTTTTTCCCAGAAACGGTAGCGTTTTTTTCCACACGCCCATAAAACGGCCAGTTTCCGCCCAGAAACACCCACTTCCTGTCAATCACATTACGATCACCAGAACGAAGAAAAAAACGTGAGTAAAATACCTAACTGCATAGCAAATTTACTTGTCGCAGTCGCAGTGCGAACATTGCGCATGCGCATTAAGCGGAAATACACTACGATGCGAAGAAATTTACAGAGCGAACAACTCGGAATGAGGGCCTGGATACTGTATTGCACAGGTTCTCAAACTCGGTCCTCAGGACCCCACACGGTGCATGTGTGAGCGGCCTAACAAGGATGTACCGCCTGCTGCTGTGCAGGTGTCGTCACTCCACCCACCTGTGCAACGTCGCCACAGACGATATCCAGACGCGCCCGGGGACTTCGCTCTCTAGACCACTCACCAGCGCGGACACCACCTCACCGCGGATGACGGGGGTCTGAAAAGAAAGGGATATGCCTTGTGAGACGTATGCCCGACCTTCGCCTAGAGTACGGGGCACGTCAGGGGTAGCCGCGACCTTCACCGGCTGGGCGGAAGGTCATCACTGGCCAATAGGCCTCAGCTACCCAATTCTCACACACTCGCACTCTCGCACGTTGTGTGTTGAGAGGGGGCCCTCGCGTCCGCGAGCAGACCCTCCTGACCGGTATACAAGGGGGGGGGGGGGGGGTGACAGACAGACAGGCACAGGGTGATACTCACTTCCAACTTGCGGGTCACCTTGATTGTCGCACCTCTCCGCTCCTGTTGGGACAAGAAGAACAGCCTCCCTACCTGCAGGCTACTCTACGGCAAACAAACAGAGACCGGACTAATTAATCACGTTCACTACCCGGCAAGTCAGTGGAACAATTCCCCGGCCCAACAGTATACCCCGATTTACCAGTCCTACCTTCCAGATGTTGGACACCGGCCGGTGCCTTTGGCTCGCAATGAAGGACGGGGGTCTGGAGCAGACGGTGGCCCACTCCCGACCGCCGGGGGGATGGCGACGTGTGGGACGGGAACGTTACTCCACACTTCCAATCCCCTGGACCATACACCGCGTGGGGCCGGTCGGCTTCAAACACCAGCCGCGGATCCCTCAAGAGCTGCTGCACAGCCCACTTCCAGCCGGAGGGGCGCAGGCAGGAGCCTGACTGAGGGGCGCGGGCAGGAGCCTGACTGTGGGGCGCGGGCCGGAGGCCTGGGTGAGGGGCGCAGGCCGGAGGCCTGGGTGAGGGGCGCAGGCCGTGTGTGGGCACAGGCCGGAGGCCTGGAGTGGGTGCAGGCCGGAGGCCTGGAGTGGGCGCAGGCCGGAGGCCTGGAGTGGGCGCAGGCCGGAGGCCTGGTGTGGGCGCAGGCCGGAGGCCTGGTGTGGGCGCAGGCCGGAGGCCTGGAGTTGGCGCAGGCCGGAGGCCTGGAGTGGGCGCAGGCCGGAGGCCTGGTGTGGGCGCAGGCCGGAGCCTGCCTACTGGGCGCACAGGCCGACAGGGCCTGACTCTCCCCGCAGGCCTAGTGCCTGTCCCTGGTGCTCTAGGGAGGGTTATAAATAAGTGGTGGTGGCCCAAGGCCGCCTACCTGTCGCGGAGGGAGAGGCTGCAGCGGGGAGCTTCGCTCTCCACACGCTGCAGCACTCTCCGCCGGACTTCCATCGCTGGTCGCCGTCTTCTGCCTTCCTGCTTGACTCCGCCGACGTCTTCTCCCGCACTGCCGATGTCTTCTCCTGCTCCGCCGACGTCTTCTTCCGCTGCTCCGTCGCCGTCTTCTTCCGCTGCTCGGCCGCCGTCTTCTTCCGCTGGAGCTCTTCTTCTTCTGTCGCCGTCCGCCGCCCGACTGACCACTCCCGCTCTGCATCGCCTCTTATATGGCGCCGGGAGCGGGCGGAGCTATGACCCGGCGAGCCCCGATTGGCTCGCCGCGGCGAGCTCTGATTGGCGGCCAAGGCGCGAGCCCTGATTGGCTCGCGCTTGGCGTGCCGTTCGAAATGCGCCGCTGTGATTGGAGGGGCTTGAATCCTTTCGGATGCAAGCCCCTCCAGACTGGGACCTGCCCGCCGTGCCGCCGCCCATCGCTCCGTTGCCCGACGTGACGTGGGGGAGAAGGGGGCGCCCCCCTTCACATTTCCCCCCCCCTTGTCCTTTGTGGTCCCCACAAAGCAAGAATCCGACCACACAAAGTTCGGATCCGCGTAGCGAGGGCCCGGGACGCCCCTATTCGAACGCAGAGAGCGTCTTGGTAGGGGGGAGGCAACCACATCGGCTGGGGGTTGAGGCTCTGTTGCCTCCTCCGGCTGATTCTCCTCGACCGGCGACCACCATTCCTCGTCTGACAGAGGGGTCGGAGCTTCCCAGGCAGGGGCCCCCACCGCGTCCTCCGCTACAGGGGACTCAGACCCGCTCACCGGATCCAGGAACGGACAAGGTCGCAGCTTACTCCGATGTAACGTGCGCAGGCGTCCCGTCCCATCGGTAGACTCCACTTGATACACTGGCCCCCCTGGGGCCAAGCGACGGCGAACAAGGTATGGGGTAACTTCCCACCGTTCAGACAATTTCCCCCCCGGGCGAACCTCTCGCACCAACACTCGCTAGCCCACGGCTAGCGATCCAGGCTCGTGGGACCTCACAGGTGGATGCTGGTGGTCTGCGATCAGCCTCCCAGCCAACTCGTGTGCCGCCTTCAGCCGAAGGCGATGGTCCTCGACCCATTCGGCAGGGGCGAGGGGCGTTACCTCCTCAGTCCCGGACAGTTGTAAGTCGTGTGCCTCCCGTCCGGGTCGACCGAACAACAAAAAAAAAGGGGAAAATCCCGTGGTGTGATGGACTCTGTCCAGACGAGTTCCTGAACATGTTCGGGCCATCGCTGCTTCTCAGCACGCTCCAACACGCGGAGCATCTGCAGCAGAGTCCGGTTAAATCTCTCGCAGGCGCCATTCCCCTGCGGGTGGTAAGGTGTTGTGCGGGACTTTTGAACGCCATAAAGCTGGCAGAGGCTCTCCATCAGCTGCCCCTGGAAACAGGCCCCTTGATCCGAATGGATCCGCTCAGGACAACCGTACTGCCGAATGAAGTGTTCGACGATCGCTCGTGTTGCCGACTCCGCAGTCTGGTTTCGGGTGGGAACCACTACCGTGAATTTAGTGAAGTGGTCAGTCATTACCAGGGCCTACTGGTGCCAACTTACTGACTCCCCGATCAACACGTAGTCGATCATCAGCATCTCCAGCGGCCGACTGGTCCGGATCGTCTGGATGGGCACATGCTGTTCCTGCGGCTTAACTACCGCACACCTCCTGCACTCGCGACATACCTAGTCCACGACCGCTTGCAGCCGGGGGGCGAAATATTGGCGTCTCAACCAATGGTATGTTTTATAGGGTCCCAAATGGGCCCCCTGCTCGTGCGCCTCTTCCACCACTGACCGCACCCGGTCTTCTGGCACGACCACCTGCTCAACAGTACGCATTTCCTGTTCCAAGTAGCATTGTCTCCGTAGGGTACCAGCGCAGACCCGCAATTGGTCCCAACGACGCACCACCTTCCTACAGAACCCGGTCAGCCCATCCTGCTCCCGGCGAGATGGCATATGACCCCTCTGTACCCACTGTCGAATGAGGTTTAACCCTTCGTCGGCCTGCTGTTCCCGTGCCCAGTCCGTCTCCGTGTACCTAAGTAAGGCAGTCTGGGCGTTTTGTTGGCACAACTCTCCGCCCGCGGGCTGCCGCACACGAGTGAGATCCGGCATTTCTTCGCCGCAGTCATCTTCTTCTCCACCAGGTTCGGGGGTTTCCACTGGAAAGCGAGACAGGGCATCCGCGTTGGTATTACTCTTCCCCGATCGATAGCGAATCTTGTAGGAGAACTTGGCCAACCTGGCCACCCACCGTTGCTCCAAGGCACCGAACTTGGCGGTCTCCAGGTACGCCAAGGGGTTGTTATCCGTAAAAATATCCACGTGAGCGGCGGTCAAATACTCCGCAAATTTCTCGGTCACGGCCCACACCACTGCCAGCAGTTCCAACTTGAAGGAACTGTAGTTGTCTGGGTTCCTTTCGGTCTCCCGCAGGCTACGACTGCCGTAAGCAATCACCCGCTCCTGTCCATCCTGAACCTGAGCCAAGACCGCGCCCAACCCCTGCAGACTTCCATCCGTGTATAGAACGAAGGGCTTCTCAAAATCTGCGTACCCCAACACCGGAGCTTCCGTGAGACTTCCCTTCAGTCGGTCAAAGGCCAGGTTCTGAGCTTCTCCCCAAGTCTCCAGGGCAGCTTTCTTTGTGGTCGCAATCCCTCGAAGCAAGGCATGCAGGGGTTCCGCAATCCGGGCGAAATCCTTGATGAAGCGTCGGTAGTACCCCACCAAACCCAAGAATGCCCGCAATTCCGTGACAGTGGTGGGCACCTTCCATTCCTGGACGGCCGCCACCTTGCTGGGGGTCGGGTACACCCCATCGCGTGACACCACGTGCCCGAGGTACTCCAAACTGGATTTCAACAGGTGACACTTCCGGGGCTTGAGTTTCAGGCCGTACGCCTCCAACCGCTGAAGAACCAGGTCGAGTCGAGCAAAGTGTTCCTCCAGGGTCGCGGCGAACACGATGATGTCGTCCAAGTAAATCAGCAGAGCCTCAAAGTTCAGGTCTACCAAGCACCTCTCCATCATCCGCTGGAATGTGGCGGGCGCATTGTTCAACCCAAACGGCATGCGGCAAAATTCGAACAACCCCATGGGAGTAACGAATGCGGTCTTCTCCCTATCCTGGGGGGCCACCGGCACTTGCCAGTACCCACTGGCCAGGTCCAGGGTCGAAAAGAATTTTGCATTGCCCAGTGCAGCTAGGGACTCCTCGATCCTAGGGAGAGGGTAAGCGTCCCGGACGGTGCAACTATTCAACTTCCGGTAATCCACACAGAACCGGATAGTCCCGTCCTTCTTCCGGACTAAGACAATGGGTGCAGCCCATGGACTTTTGCTCTCCTGGATCACGTGGTTGTCCAGCATCTGACGCAACATGCTTTTTACTTCTTGGTACAACCGGGGCGGTATCGGCCGATACCGCTCCCGAACCGGGGGGGCGTCTCCGGTGCGGATCTCATGCTGCAGGTCCTCCGTATACCCGAAATCCTCCTCATGCCGGGAGAACACCCTCTGACGATTCCAGAGCATCTGGTCCAACTTGGCTACGTCCCCTGCCGCGCACTCGTCCAGCGACACACGTCCATCTGCGTACGGATAATTGTGCCGTTCCACTCGGGGCAGGCCGTCTCCTGCTCCTCCACTTGAACAGATAACGCCCATGCCTCGGAAGCCTCCGGCTGTAGGGAGAGTTTTCGCATACCCTGAATGCTATCCTCGTGAATCGCCACCACCTGAGCAATGACTGTCCCAGCCGGGACTCGGCAAAGCTGATCGGTGAGATTACAAAGGCGGATGGAGACCTTCCCCCGGTCACCACCGATACGGTACGTGCCACCATCACTCCAGACCCTACCCTCAGCACATCAGTGGGCTCTACCATCACCTCCATGCCATTTAGGCTCTGATGAGTCCGTACTTCCAGAGGGATCAGGACTTCTTGGCGAGGTGGCAACTCCAGGCGCTGGTGGTGACCGACCTTCAAAAGACCCAGGTGCTCATCGATTGCCCCTAGGGCCCTGGTCCCCCGTCGTCCCACTTGTTGGAGAGCCTGTTGGACGGGGCGCCGGACTCCCAGATTCTTCCAATATTGTGGCCCATTTTCCTGGAACAAGAGCTGGTCGAGATGTCGGAGTACATTCATCCCGAGGATCACTGGGCCATGGCTCAGCCCCGGGCTGCTGACTACCAGCAGCCCCTTCCTACCCAGCTCTCGGCCACAAACTACCATTTCCATCCACACCACCCCCACCACGGGGATGGGTAGGTTATTAGCTGCCGTGAGGGTAATGAAGCTCTCGGACACCTCACTTTTGAGATGGGCGTAGTGTTCAAGGAAACAGGCCTCGGAAATGGTGGATACTTGAGAGCCGGTATCCAACAGGCAGGACTGATCTTTCCCACTGAGGCAGCTGACTACCACGGGACACTCTACTACCAATTCAGCCTGTTCGTTAATGGCTGATCTCCCCTCATCGCTCTCCCCCACGGGTGGTCCCGTTACCGCGAGGGAGGTCAGTTTAACTGCGCCTCCGGGATTGCTTCGGTACAGGTCCGTGCAATATGCCCGTACCGATGACAGCGGTAGCAACGAGGGCCTCGGCCCTCTCCCGGACGGCCGTCGGGTCCCGTGCTTCGTCCACGGGGCCGCCTGGTGTCCCGCTCATGGGACTCCGTGCCCCGCTGGTCACGCTGGTACACCTCCTCCCTCAGCTGGGAGACCTCTTCCCTCATCTCTTTGGTCACCCGGAGAAAGGCCTCTTTCAGGTCTTGCACACAGGTCTCTAATGGGTTGGTTTCCCTGCTAGCCACGGGCGCGGAGATCGGCTGCACCCACTGGGGAAAGACAGCGTGTGGCCCGTAATTGGCATTGCGGTCTCTGGCTACGGCGTCGATTTCCAACTGATGGAAGGTCAGGGTGTCATCCTGGGATATCTTATCCAGCATCACCTGCCTCAGGGGCACGTTCCTGAGTCCCATGGCGAACTGATCTCGCAATATCTGACTGGTGTTGGTGAGTGCCCCAAACCCATCGGGGTCTTTCCGACGTACTTCTCCCATCATCTCCTGGAGTGCGTTGGCATACTGGGGAATGGACTCGTCCTCCCTCTGGAACCGGCCAAACAGACGCTGCCGGAGGGTCCCCGCCGAGGAGGTGTCCCCATAGATATCCCCCAGGATACTATAGATCTCCTCCAGTTCCTCGCGTTCGTCGTCGGGTCGTAAAAGAATCGTCCGACGAGTCTCGCCTTCCAGAGAATTCAGGGCGAGGGGCACCTGCAGATCGGCGGGCACCCGATAGATGAGAAACGTCGCCTCTAGTCGGGCCTTCCAGTCCTCTAAGGTCATATTGCGACCGTCGTAACGAGGTAGGTGGGTGAGGGCTGGTCCGACGTTGAGTCGACGCGATGACCTTCGTCGCTCGTCGTCCGTTCCCCTCGGTACCACATCAGTGGTGCTGGCAGTCGAGCCTCTCCGAGTGGGTAGTTTCGGCACATCTGTCCATGGCTTCTCGGCGGTGGGTAGTGACTGATCTTCGTCCATCCTGCCGACTACGCCAAGTGTAAGCGGCCTAACAAGGATGTACCACCTGCTGCTGTGCAGGTGTCGTCACTCCACCCACCTGTGCAACGTCGCCACAGACGATATCCAGACGCGCCCGGGGACTTCGCTCTCTAGACCACTCACCAGCGCGGACACCACCTCACCGCGGATGACGGGGGTCTGAAAAGAAAGGGATATGCCGGTTGAGACGTATGCTCGACCTTCACCTAGAGTACGGGGCACGTCAGGGGTAGCCGCGACCTTCACCGGCTGGGCGGAAGGTCATCACTGGCCAATAGGCCTCAGCTACCCAATTCTCACACACTCGCACTCTCGCACGTTGTGTGTTGAGAGGGGGCCCTCGCGTCCGCGAGCAGACCCTCCTGACCGGTATACGAGGGGGGGGGGGTGACAGACAGACAGGCACAGGGTGATACTCACTTCCAACTTGCGGGTCACCTTGATTGTCGCACCTCTCTGCTCCTGTTGGGACAAGAAGAACAGCCTCCCTACCTGCAGGCTACTCTACTGCAAACAACGATACAGCCAACTACGCCTGCCTAAACAAACTAACTTAAACAACTGGAGGCTACTGGTTCTACCCCAATCAAACAGAGACCTGACTAATTAATCACGTTCACTACCCGGCAAGTCAGTGGAACAATTCTCCGGCCCAACAGTATACCCCGATTTACCAGTCCTACCTTCCAGATGTTGGACACCGGCCGGTGCCTTTGGCTCGCAATGAAGGACGGGGGTCTGGAGCAGACGGTGGCCCACTCCCGATGGCCGGGGGGATGGCGACGTGTGGGACGGGAACGTTACTCCACACTTCCAATCCCCTGGACCATACACCGCGTGGGGCCGGTCGGCTTCAAACACCAGCCGCGGATCCCTCAAGAGCTGCTGCACAGCCCACTTCCAGCCGGAGGGGCGCAGGCAGGAGCCTGACTGAGGGGCGCGGGCCGAATGCCTGGGTGAGGGGCGCGGGCCGGAGGCCTGGGTGAGGGGCGCGGGCCGGAGGCCTGGGTGAGGGGCGCGGGCCGGAGGCCTGGGTGAGGGGCGCGGGCCGGAGGCCTGGGTGAGGGGCGCGGGCCGGCGGCCTGGGTGAGGGGCGCAGGCCGGAGGCCTGGGTGAGGGGCGCAGGCCGGAGGCCTGGGTGAGGGGCGCATGCCGTGTGTGGGCACAGGCCGGAGGCCTGGAGTGGGCGCAGGCCGGAGGCCTGGAGAGGGCGCAGGCCGGAGGCCTGGAGTGGGCGCAGGCCGGGGGCCTGGTGTGGGCGCAGGCCGGAGCCTGCCTACTGTTAGGCGCCGGGGTCCGCTCGTCGGTGCGGCCCGGCACCTAGCAACCAGGGACGCCGTACGCGGACAGCCGCCGGCTCCCTGGCAACGCTGGACGCTGGGCGCGCTGAGCCGCACGGACCCTAGCAACGGGGACGCCACTGGCGGACCGTGTTCCCCGTTGCTAGGCTTTAAGAGTTAATGTATTCTCCTGCTCTCTGGCCTTGCAGCAAGGCAGCTGCACGGCATTTATTCTAATCAGCCTTTTGGCAGCTGATTGGAGGACTCCTTGTTAAATACACTCCCAGGGCTTCTCACAGACGCCGGTAATAGCTTCCTGCATGCTGTTTCTGTTTGCTGAGAGTCTGTTCCAGTCTTGCTGTATCCGGTCATTCCAGTATTCGGAAGTCCTGAACTCGGAAGTTTGTGATCTTATTCCTGGAGTTCCGACTAATCACCATATAACATCCAGTGGTGTTCGTGAGTCGCGGCCTTGCCGTGTGTTGCGGCTTGTCCGCTTTATCATTTATTATTTGTGTTTTGGAGCATTTTGCGGAGGGTTCCGCTTCCACAGGTCCACTCTGGTATCCGGCGGTGCTGGGTAGGAGTATTGGACAAGTGGATTTTGGTTGTCCTTTTCCCTGGCGGGTTTCCGCACATACTTCTGTTTTTGTTAGTTAGCTTGTTGCCCCTGGCCTGTTGTCAGTCAGAGGTCCTCTTGTTATCATCCTTCCTCGGATTTCCCTTTGTCTCTCACTAAGACCGGGGGGCACCGGAGTTGGGCAGACATAATCCGCCCTTCAAACGTGGCTGCCAGGGGCTCAAGAAACCATAGTCTCGCAGGGGATTTCCGATAGCACGGGTGAGACAATAGAGTTAGGGCGCCAGGGGCAACTAGTCTTCCCTGCTCGCGTTACCTACATTCCATTCCAGCGCTCTGGTCCTTGTCATAAAATCTCCTCCGGTCAGGAGTGCTGGAATCATCACATTATTACCGGCCATACCAAAACTTAAAATTAAACGGAGTTTAATTTTTTCTTATTCAGTTTTTGTAAGAAATTGTCGGCCTCATGAATCCAACAGGGTTAGGACCAAATCCTGGTCAGCTCTTAGTCAGTCAGATTCAAGAACTTACTAAGATGGTTCAGGATCTTTCCCTTCGGGTGAAGTCGCAGGAAGATCTTTTACGAACTTCCCCGAGGGTAGTTCCTGAACCAAAAATGCATTTGCCTGACCGTTTTTCTGGGGATAGAAAAGAGTTTTTTAATTTTAAAGAATCCTGTAAACTTTATTTTCGGTTAAGACCGATCTCCTCGGGTACTGAATCTCAGCGGGTCGGGATTATTATTTCTTTGCTCCAGGGGGATCCCCAGACTTGGGCATTTGGTTTAAAAGCAAATGATCTGGTGTTGTTGTCAGTAGACGCCTTTTTTGGGTCTTTAGGACTGTTATATGACGACCCTGATAGAGAGGCATCCGCTCAAGGTCAGTTGTGCGCTCTCAGACAGGGTAGGAATCCCGCAGAGGTTTATTGTACGGAGTTTCGCCGGTGGTCGAACGACTGTGGCTGGAATGACCCAGCCCTGCGCAGTCAGTTTCGCCTCGGCTTATCAGAATCTATTAAAGACAGTCTCCTCCAGTATCCCGCTCCTGAGACTCTCGATAAACTCATGGAGCTTTCTATTAAGATTGATCGTCGTCTCAGAGCGCGGAAGGCTGAAAAAGGAGCATCGGTCAGGTCATCTCCGTGTGTATATTCCATCCCTGAGGACATAGAGGAGCCCATGCAGATGGGTCTCTCCCGGTTGTCTCCTGAAGAGAGAGCCAGAAGGCAAAACTCTGGTCTTTGTTTGTACTGTGGGGGTAAGGGACATTTTGCTCGTAATTGTCCGAATAAGTCGGGAAACGCCTTGACCAGGTGAATTGTGAGGGGGTTCACCTAGGTCTGCAGCTTATCTCCTCGCATAACTCCCTTTTAGTCCCAGCTAAGGTTTCCTTTGGCAGCCTCAGTTCCTCGGTGTCGGCTTTTGTCGACAGTGGAGCCGCAGGAAACTTTATGGATTTAACTTGGGCCAAGGCCTTAGGCATTCCTCAGTTATCTTTGGGTAGAAGTGTCACCATGCATGGTTTAGATGGGAGTCCACTGTCCAATGGGGTTATTTCCCTCTGTACACCCCCTGTACTACTTACGGTAGGAGCTCTTCATTCTGAAAAGATCGAGTTCTTCCTTACCCATTGCCCAGCAGTTCCAGTGGTTCTGGGTCACCCTTGGCTGGCCTTTCACAATCCCACCATTGATTGGCGGTCAGGGGAGATTTCGCAATGGGGTGCCTTCTGTGATAAGGAATGTATTTCGTTTCCAGTCAGAATAGCTGCTGCAATTCCTGAACTCATTCCCGTGGAGTACCAGGAGTTTGCTGATGTGTTCTCCAAGGGCAATGCAGACATTCTGCCTCCCCATCGGCCTTATGATTGCGCCATTAAGCTAATTCCTGGTGCCGCATTGCCAAAGGGAAGGTTATATGCTTTATCCGGGCCAGAAACTGCGGCCATGAATGACTATGTTAAAGAGAGCCTAGGGAAAGGATTTATTAGGTCAACTAAATCTCCTTTAAGTGCAGGCTTCTTCTTTGTGGAGAAAAAGGATGGCTCGCTCAGACCTTGCATTGACTATAGGGCCTTAAATAAAATCTCAGTTAAAAATACTTATCCTCTGCCGCTGATTTCTGTCCTCTTTAATCAGCTGCGTTCGGCTGTGATTTTCTCCAAAATCGATCTAAGAGGAGCGTATAACCTCATCCGAATCAGGTCCGGAGATGAGTGGAAGACAGCCTTCAGTACTCAGTCGGGTCACTACGAGTACCTAGTGATGCCGTTCGGCTTGTCTAACGCTCCAGCAGTTTTCCAGGACCTCATTAACGATGTGCTCCGTGACTTCCTAGGGAAATTCGTGGTCGTTTACTTAGACGACATCCTGATTTATTCTGACTCTATTGAACAACATGTTACCCAGGTGCGTCAGGTTCTTCAAAAGTTACGTGAGAATCATCTATATGCCAAACTGGAGAAATGCGAGTTTCATGTCACGGAGGTATCTTTTTTAGGATACATTATTTCCCCTCGGGGATTTTTCATGGAACCAAAGAAGCTTCAGGCCATCCTTAGTTGGGCGCAACCCACCAATTTAAAAGCAATTCAGCGCTTTTTAGGGTTTGCGAATTATTATAGGAGGTTCATTCATTCCTTCTCCGACCTGGTTGCTCCCATTGTGGCCCTGACAAAGAAAGGAGCGGATCCTACCAACTGGTCGCGTGAAGCGGAGTTGTCCTTTCGGGCCTTGAAACAAGCTTTTGTCTCGGCTCCAGTCCTTAGACATCCCAATCCAGGATTGCCCTTCGTTGTGGAGGTTGATGCCTCGGAGGTTGGAGTAGGGGCTATACTATCTCAAAAGGATCCAGAGTCTCAGGAACTACATCCTTGTGCCTTTATGTCTAGGAAATTCTCCTCCGCTGAATCCAACTATGACGTTGGTAACCGGGAACTACTGGCAATAAAATGGGCTTTCGAGGAGTGGAGGCATTGGCTGGAGGGAGCAACACATACCATTTCAGTATTGACTGACCATAAGAATCTGCAATACATCGAATCAGCTAAGCGGCTGAATGCCCAGCAGGCTCGCTGGGCTTTGTTCTTTACTCATTTCAAGTTTATTATAACTTTCAGGCCAGGTTCCAAGAATACCAAGGCAGATGCTCTGTCACGCAGTTTTCTTCCGGTTCATGATAACAGTCCTGTTACTCCCATACTTCCATCTTCAGTCATTTGGGCAGGCCTCACACAAGATTTATTTACCCAGTTAAAACAGCTTCAACACCAAGCTCCTGGAAATTCTCCTGCTGGTCGTCTTTACGTCCCTGAGTTCCTGAGAGCTAATGTTTTGACTGAGTTCCATGATAACAAAGTTTCCGGGCATCCAGGGATCTCTAAGACATTGGAGTTAGTCTCCCGCTCAGTATGGTGGCCTGGTCTTTCTAAAGACGTTAAGGAGTTTGTTTCTTCATGTCAGGTTTGTGCACAGCATAAGGTTCCCCGTTCCTTGCCTATCGGGCAACTTATGCCCTTGAATGTCCCTCTCAGGCCATGGTCTCCTATTTCCATGGATTTTGTGGTGGACCTTCCCCTTTCAGCTGGATGCAGAGTCATTTGGGTGGTAGTAGACCGTTTTAGCAAGATGGCTCATTTCATTGCCCTTCCCCGACTGCCATCTGCCCAAGGATTGGCAGTGTTGTTTCTCCGCCATATTTTCAGACTTCATGGGTTGCCCACTGATATTGTTTCTGATCGGGGTCCACAATTCGTTGCACAATTCTGGAAGTGTTTTTGTGCTTCATTAAAGATGAGATTGTCATTAACATCTGGTTACCACCCACAGTCCAACGGGCAAACCGAGCGAGTTAACCAATCATTGAAACAGTATTTGCGTTTGTACTCAGCCAAACTCCAGAATGATTGGTCCGAGTTTCTTCCATTGGCAGAGTTTGCGTACAATAATTCTTGTCATTCCTCCACCAACGTGTCTCCATTCTTTTCAGTTTTTGGTTTTCACCCCAGAGCTAATTCTTTTTTTCAACATTCCTCAGTTTCCTCGCTAACCTTAACCTCCCATCTCAGAGCCATTTGGAAAAAAGTGCACCTTGCTCTCAGAAAAGCAGCCTTTCGTGAGAAAAATTTTTCTGACCGGCTCCGACGTCCTTGCAATTTTAAGGTGGGAGATAGGGTATGGTTGTCGACTCGTAACATTAGACTTTGACAATCTTCAGCTAGGTTGGGACCCAAATTTATTGGACCATTTCATATCATTAAAAAAGTTAACCCAGTTGCTTTCCGGTTACGTTTACCAAAATCTCTTCGGATTGGTAATACGTTTCATTGCTCCCTGTTGAAGCCATACATTTCTTCCAATAAATTTCCTCAGAAGATCTCTCAGGGAAGATCTCCAGTGGATGTACAGGGACAACAGGAGTTCCTGGTGGAGAAGGTTCTCGATTCCAAGTTGTCCAGGGGCCGGCTTTATTTTCTGGTTCACTGGAGAGGTTATGGTCCAGAGGAATGGTCCTGGGTCCTGGATAAGGATCTTCATGCCCCAAGAGGGCATTTTTTCGGGAGTTTCCTTGTAAGCCTGGCTTTAGGGGTTCCTTGACCCCTCCTCAAGGGGGGGGTACTGTTAGGCGCCGGGGTCCGCTCGTCGGTGCGGCCCGGCGCCTAGCAACCAGGAACGCCGTACGCGGACAGCCGCCGGCTCCCTGGCAACGCTGGAAGCCGGGCGCGCTGAGCCGCACGGACCCTAGCAACGGGGACGCCACTGGCGGACCGTGTTCCCCGTTGCTAGGCTTTAAGAGTTAATGTATTCTCCTGCTCTCTGGCCTTGCAGCAAGGCAGCTGCACGGCATTTATTCTAATCAGCCTTATGGCAGCTGATTGGAGGACTCCTTGTTAAATACACTCCCAGGGCTTCTCACAGACGCCGGTAATAGCTTCCTGCATGCTGTTTCTGTTTGCTGAGAGTCTGTTCCAGTCTTGCTGTATCCGGTCATTCCAGTATTCGGAAGTCCTGAACTCGGAAGTTTGTCATCTTATTCCTGGAGTTCCGACTAATCACCATATAACATCCAGTGGTGTTCGTGAGTCGCGGCCTTGCCGCGTGTTGCGGCTTGTCCGCTTTATCATTTATTATTTGTGTTTTGGAGCATTTTGCGGAGGGTTCCGCTTCCACAGGTCCACTCTGGTATCCGGCGGTGCTGGGTAGGAGTATTGGACAAGTGGATTTTGGTTGTCCTTTTCCCTGGCGGGTTTCCGCACATACTTCTGTTTTTGTTAGTTAGCTTGTTGCCCCTGGCCTGTTGTCAGTCAGAGGTCCTCTTGTTATCATCCTGCCTCGGATTTCCCTTTGTCTCTCACTAAGACCGGGGGGCACCGGAGTTGGGCAGACATAATCCACCCTTCAAACGTGGCTGCCAGGGGCTCAAGAAACCATAGTCTCGCAGGGGATTTCCGATAGCACGGGTGAGACAATAGAGTTAGGGCGCCAGGGGCAACTAGTCTTCCCTGCTCCCGTTACCTACATTCCATTCCAGCGCTCTGGTCCTTGTCATAAAATCTCCTCCGGTCAGGAGTGCTGGAATCATAACACCTAATGGGCGCACAGGCCGACAGGGCCTGACTCTCCCCGCAGGCCTAGTGCCTGTCCCTGGTGCTCTAGGGAGAGTTATAAATAAGTGGAGGTGGCCCAAGGCCACCTACCTGTCGCGGAGGGAGAGGCTGCAGCGGGGAGCTTCGTTAGCTCTTTTGCTCTCCACACGCTGCAGCACTCTCCGCCGGACTTCCGTCGCTGGTCGCCGTCTTCTGCCTTCCTGCTTGACTCCGCCGACGTCTTCTCCCGCACTGCCGATGTCTTCTCCTGCTCCGCCGACGTCTTCTTCCGCTGCTCCGTCGCCGTCTTCTTCCGCTGGAGCTCTTCTTCTTCTGTCGCCGTCCGCCGCCCGACTGACCGCTCCCACTCCGCAGCACCTCTTATATGGCGTCGGGAGCGGGCGGAGCTATGACGCGGCGAGCCCCGATTGGCTCGCCACGGCGAGCTCTGATTGGCGGCCAAGGCGCGAGCCCTGATTGGCTCGCGCTTGGCGCGCCGTTCGAAATGCGCCGCTATGATTGGAGGGGCTTGAATCCTTTCGGATGCAAGCCCCTCCAGACTGGGACCTGTCCGCCGTGCCGCCGCCCGTCGCTCCGTTGCCCGACGTGACGTGGGGGAGAAGGGGGCGCGCCCCTTCACACATGTTTTGCAGGTCTACTCACAGAATCACAAGTGAAATAATTAGCTCCACCTGTGGACCTTTTAAAATGTGTCAGTGAGTAATTAATACACCTGTGCACCTGCTGGGTTACCTGCAAAACATGCACTGTGTGGGGTCCTGAGGACCAAGTTTGAGAACCACTGCTATATTGAATACAGTATTTATATTTAACACAACAAAGATGGTCTATAGTATATTTAAATAATAAATAAATAAACAAACATAATAGAACCAGTACTGCACTTCTAAGCACACATTCTCCCACCTCATGGTAAGGGTTTTGTCTCTTCTTCCTGGTAGCTACTCCCTGGTCCAGTGCACTGATTTAGGACTCGGATCCACACGCACAGCAAACTTGGTAGAAGAAGCTTCATAATGTGGTGGCAGCTTGTTATTGTTGTCATAATTTGAGCCACTTGCCAATAGGAGGGGGGTTTCCAGGCAACCGGAAACCCCACCTGCGTTTGCCTATGATATATATATATATAAATACTTATCTCAATATATGTCTTCTCTAGTGAATCTTTTACCTCTGGATGAGAAGGTGGAATGGTGCGAAGATTTCAACAAGAATGTGGCGAGATTGCTGGGAGAACACAAAAAGAACAATTACAAAGACTTTATTGTGCCGGTTTTCATACACAGGTAAAGATCACGTAACTGAGGTTGTCAGAGCAAAGTGTACCCTAAGTAGATGTAAACAGGATATTTGGGGAGCTCTTTATTTGATTAAAAATACAATTAAAATTAGGGTTTATGAGTCTCAGGTAGTGAGGCACTGAGGTACTGAGGCACTATTGGCAGTCACTGCATACGGCAAGTATAATTCTGCAAACGCCGGCAATAGCTGCCAGACTGACGGGATTTGTACTTTTATAATATAAATACTATAGCATCGGCTACTAAATCTCCCAATCCGGTGAGGCCACAATCGTGTTCCACTTTTATCAGAAATGTCTGGGGATGAAATGTTTCAGACCGGATATTTGTGGGTGCGGCCGTAACGACGTCATTTAAAAATGAAATAAAGGATCAAAACACTGGAGACACAATGACAGCTGTTAGACTTCCTCATAGAATAATATATTATTTATGTCTGATCTCGGTTTGCTGAAGGGAAAGAGATGGTTCTGAGTCACACGCAGCAGCACATCATGGTGGCTGCCCAACTGCGAGTTTACACTACAATCTCCTCTACTTGTGCACACCCTGCGCCCGAATGTGCGATAGCTGAGACACTCACTGTGAGCGCTCGTGCATACTCTAATAACGATGGTATTATATCACTTGCACCATCCAACCGTGCGCCACCACTATGGCAGCTGCAGAGCCTCTGACTGACTACAGCCTCCTGAGCGTGTGACTGTGCGTCTGGGAACGCAGCCGCTTGCACTGACACGTCTGAGATACGCTTATAACACGCCCACTGATTGGACCATGTTTAACCACCTCCGTGTCGGTCAACTGCACATGCGCTGCTGCTACAATGAACAGGTACAGGCTTTCACTATGTACACTAGGTACAGGCTATCCCAGAATGATGCGATCACATGGTGAGTGACAGGTGGCGGGCGGTCGTCTGCGACATTGCGGCATTGAGGGGGAGTGTCACTGGAAACTCAGGCACGTCATGGCCATTTTCAGGGTCAGCGTTTCACCTGCATTTCCTGCGATTGGAAACATGGCAGCGGTGCACCTGCCTATGCAGCAATGCTACATATGAGGGGATCAACCTCTAGTTTTGTTTTTGGCCATGTGATCGCAATTGAATAGTGATTGCATCGCGGGGTGGTGGCAAACATGCTGGATGACCCCAGTCTGTGATTGTAGTGGTTGCTGATTTTGCTAAAATAACAAAATCTGTGACCACCTCTGAATATCCCCCTATGATTGTCGACCAACAGTGATTTAGTTTGACCTAACGATGCATTCCCGTTGAAACAAGGTTCATGGGCTGATTTTCTGTAAACACTTTTATATGTCTGTTACATTTTAAAGGCAATCACATATTTTTTACAATGAAGTGTCAGTCACCAGGAATTTCTGCGAGTTATACTGTGCCAATATGTGCGGGCCTGTTACCTTCCCCCTATGTCATAAACTGTAAGTAACTTAAAAAATGAACATTGAAAATAGAGAAGACCTGTCAGGAAGCTTTTGTCTTCTGAGACCAGGGGTGTATTTAGGTGTCCGAGGCCCCTGGCAAAGTAAAGGACTGGTGCCCCCCCCCCCCATATTTGAAATAGGGAATGCACGTGTGCCAAAAAAGGGGTGTGGCCGCTCAATAGTACCCCAGTTCAAATGACACCACAGTAGTGTGCCTTACTCACATTACACAGAAAAGTAATGTACATTATTCACGTTATGCTACACAGTAGTACCCCTTATACACATTATGCCACACAGTAGTGTTTATATATATATATATATATATATATATATATCAGTAGCGGATCTTGCCACAGGCAAGCAGGACTTTTGCCCGGGGTGCCGCCTTCCGGAGGGCACCGCACCATGGCAAGATCCGCCACTGCTGTGCCCTCCGCTGCCCGCTGTGTCCCCCGGCTGTGCGGCTGTGTCCGCTGTGAAGGGAACTAGATGCGTCCCTTCGTGGAGGACCTTTGTCATCGCGCACCGCTCAGCATTTAAGCAGCGCTACTACTGTACAGGGGGCGTAACTGACCATGTGTTAAGCCATGCCCCCATTTCCTGCCAGGGGCGCAGAGAGGGCTCGAACCGGCCCTGATATATATATATATATATATATATATATATATGGGAAGGCGTGCACGCTCCTGGGAAAGTGGCCGTGACCTCCCAATTTTATATTATGATATCTAACTAAAAATATATAATCACACCCCCTACACATGCGCACACACACAATTAGCAGCCTTACACACAATACCCACAGTAGTTCTCATTACACATAATGTCCCCAGTATAGTGTCAGATGCACATAATGTCCTCCAGTATAGTGCCAGTAACACATAATGACCCCTGTAGTGCAGTGCCAGATACACATAATGCCCCCACAGTGCCAGATACACATGCCGCCACCGAGCCAGACACTCGTATGCCCCCACAGTGCCGGACACTCGTATGCCCCCACAGTGCCGGACACTCGTATGCCCCCACAGTGCCGGACACTCTTATGCCCCCACAGTGCCGGACACTCGTATGCCCCCACAGTGCCGGGCACTCGTATGCCCCCACAGTGCCGGACACTCGTATGCCCCACAGTGCCGGACAATCAAAGCCCCCACAGTGCCAGATACACATATTCCCCCACAGTGCCAGATACACAAATTCCCCCACAGTGCCAGATACACATATTCCCCCACAGTGCCAGAGACACATATTCCCCCACAGTGCCAGAGACACATACTGTCCCCACAGTGCAAGAGACACATATGCCCCATGTTGATTTTTCTATTAAAGGCAGCACTTTTAGGTAGAATGGCCAGACTACTATCTATAATCAGGTTTAGAGAATGAGACGGAGAATCTGTGCAATTCTATAGGGAAACAGAACAGCTGCACCCCTCTTACATCTGGTACACCCAGGGGATAAAGTGAGCCGGAACAGGGCGGAACTGAGTTCCATCAGTTCCATTTGGAGACAGAACGCAGTTCCGCCTCCTCTGGCTCACCTAACCCGATGTGTGCCGACGCCGCACAGGGAGATGCCGGGTGCCAGATATGATTGCGTTATCAGCAGCGCCCGGCTCTCCATGCACAGCCGGCGGCAGGAGATCACTACTGAGCTCCGGCTTCCGACTCCCGGCTCAGTGCGCGCTATGAGAGAGACATCATGACATCTCCCTCATAGTGCTGGGGAGTGGAGTGAAATGGACGCCAGGAAATCACAGCGGGAGCGGGGATAGGTAAGTATGTTTTTTTTTTGTTTTTTTTTTAAACGTGTGACTACTACTGGGGGCATAACTACAGGGTGGCTAACTACAGGGGCTAACTACAAGGGGGCAAGCTACTGGGGGCATTACTATTTGGGGCAAACTATTGGGGGCAAACCTACAGGGGTTCATTACTACTGGGGGTATAACTACAGGGTCATTACTACTGGGGGTATAACTACAGGGTCATTACTACTGGGGGTATAACTACAGGGTCATTACTACTGGGGGTATAACTACAGGTGCACATTAATACTGGGGGTATAACTACTAGAGATGAGCGCCTGAAATTTTTCGGGTTTTGTGTTTTGGTTTTGGGTTCGGTTCCGCGGCCGTGTTTTGGGTTCGAACGCGTTTTGGCAAAACCTCACCGAATTTTTTTTGTCGGATTCGGGTGTGTTTTGGATTCGGGTGTTTTTTTCAAAAAACACTAAAAAACAGCTTAAATCATAGAATTTGGGGGTCATTTTGATCCCAAAGTATTATTAACCTCAAAAACCATAATTTACACTCATTTTCAGTCTATTCTGAATACCTCACACCTCACAATATTATTTTTAGTCCTAAAATTTGCACCGAGGTCGCTGTGTGAGTAAGATAAGCGACCCTAGTGGCCGACACAAACACCGGGCCCATCTAGGAGTGGCACTGCAGTGTCACGCAGGATGTTCCTTCCAAAAAACCCTCCCCAAACAGCACATGACGCAAAGAAAAAAAGAGGCGCAATGAGGTAGCTGTGTGAGTAAGATTAGCGACCCTAGTGGCCGACACAAACACCGGGCCCATCTAGGAGTGGCACTGCAGTGTCACGCAGGATGTCCCTTCCAAAAAACCCTCCCCAATCAGCACATGATGCAAAGAAAAAGAAAAGAAAAAAGAGGTGCAAGATGGAATTGTCCTTGGGCCCTCCCACCCACCCTTATGTTGTATAAACAGGACATGCACACTTTAACCAACCCATCATTTCAGTGACAGGGTCTGCCACACGACTGTGACTGATATGACGGGTTGGTTTGGACCCCCCCCAAAAAAGAAGCAATTAATCTCTCCTTGCACAAACTGGCTCTACAGAGGCAAGATGTCCACCTCATCTTCACCCTCCGATATATCACCGTGTACATCCCCCTCCTCACAGATTATCAATTCGTCCCCACTGGAATCCACCATCTCAGCTCCCTGTGTACTTTGTGGAGGCAATTGCTGCTGGTCAATGTCTCCGCGGGGGAATTGATTATAATTCATTTTAATGAACATCATCTTCTCCACATTTTCTGGATGTAACCTCGTACGCCGATTGCTGACAAGGTGAGCGGCGGCACTAAACACTCTTTCGGAGTACACACTTGTGGGAGGGCAACTTAGGTAGAATAAAGCCAGTTTGTGCAAGGGCCTCCAAATTGCCTCTTTTTCCTGCCAGTATAAGTACGGACTGTGTGACGTGCCTACTTGGATGCGGTCACTCATATAATCCTCCACCATTCTATCAATGTTGAGAGAATCATATGCAGTGACAGTAGACGACATGTCCGTAATCGTTGTCAGGTCCTTCAGTCCGGACCAGATGTCAGCATCAGCAGTCGCTCCAGACTGCCCTGCATCACCGCCAGCGGGTGGGCTCGGAATTCTGAGCCTTTTCCTCGCACCCCCAGTTGCGGGAGAATGTGAAGGAGGAGATGTTGACAGGTCGCGTTCCGCTTGACTTGACAATTTTGTCACCAGCAGGTCTTTCAACCCCAGCAGACCTGTGTCTGCCGGAAAGAGAGATCCAAGGTAGGCTTTAAATCTAGGATCGAGCACGGTGGCCAAAATGTAGTGCTCTGATTTCAACAGATTGACCACCCGTGAATCCTTGTTAAGCGAATTAAGGGCTGCATCCACAAGTCCCACATGCCTAGCGGAATCGCTCCGTGTTAGCTCCTTCTTCAATGCCTCCAGCTTCTTCTGCAAAAGCCTGATGAGGGGAATGACCTGACTCAGGCTGGCAGTGTCTGAACTGACTTCACGTGTGGCAAGTTCAAAGGGCATCAGAACCTTGCACAACGTTGAAATCATTCTCCACTGCACTTGAGACAGGTGCATTCCACCTACTATATCGTGCTCAATTGTATAGGCTTGAATGGCCTTTTGCTGCTCCTCCAACCTCTGAAGCATATAGAGGGTTGAATTCCACCTCGTTACCACTTCTTGCTTCAGATGATGGCAGGGCAGGTTCAGTAGTTTTTGGTGGTGCTCCAGTCTTCTGTACGTGGTGCCTGTACGCCGAAAGTGTCCCGCAATTTTTCTGGCCACCGACAGCATCTCTTGCACGCCCCTGTCGTTTTTTAAAAAATTCTGCACCACCAAATTCAAGGTATGTGCAAAACATGGGACGTGCTGGAATTTGCCCATATTTAATGCACACACAATATTGCTGGCGTTATCCGATGCCACAAATCCACAGGAGAGTCCAATTGGGGTAAGCCATTCCGCGATGATCTTCCTCAGTTGCCGTAAGAGGTTTTCAGCTGTGTGCGTATTCTGGAAAGCGGTGATACAAAGCGTAGCCTGCCTAGGAAAGAGTTGGCGTTTGCGAGATGCTGCTACTGGTGCCGCCACTGCTGTTCTTGCGGCGGGAGTCCATACATCTACCCAGTGGGCTGTCAGTCATATAGTCCTGACCCTGCCCTGCTCCACTTGTCCACATGTCCGTGGTTAAGTGGACATTGGGTACAACTGCATTTTTTAGGACACTGGTGAGTCTTTTTCTGACGTCCGTGTACATTCTCGGTATCGCCTGCCTAGAGAAGTGGAACCTAGATGGTATTTGGTAACGGGGGCACACTGCCTCAATAAATTGTCTAGTTCCCTGTGAACTAACGGCGGATACCGGACGCACGTCTAACACCAACATAGTTGTCAAGGACTCAGTTATCCGCTTTGCAGTAGGATGACTGCTGTGATATTTCATCTTCCTCGCAAAGGACTGTTGAACAGTCAATTGCTTACTGGAAGTAGTACAAGTGGGCTTACGACTTCCCCTCTGGGATGACCATCGACTCCCAGCGGCAACAACAGCAGCGCCAGCAGCAGTAGGCGTTACACGCAAGGATGCATCGGAGGAATCCCAGGCAGGAGAGGACTCGTCAGAATTGCCAGTGACATGGCCTGCAGGACTATTGGCATTCCTGGGGAAGGAGGAAATTGACACTGACGGAGTTGGTGGGGTGGTTTGCGTGAGCTTGGTTACAAGAGGAAGGGATTTACTGGTCAGTGGACTGCTTCCGCTGTCACCCAAAGTTTTTGAACTTGTCACTGACTTATTATGAATGCGCTGCAGGTGACGTATAAGGGAGGATGTTCCGAGGTGGTTAACGTCCTTACCCCTACTTATTACAGCTTGACAAAGGGAACACACGGCTTGACACCTGTTGTCCGCATTTCTGGTGAAATACCTCCACACCGAAGAGCTGATTTTTTTGGTATTTTCACCTGGCATGTCAACGGCCATATTCCTCCCACGGACAACAGGTGTCTCCCCGGGTGCCTGACTTAAACAAACCACCTCACCATCAGAATCCTCCTGGTCAATTTCCTCCCCAGCGCCAGCAACACCCATATCCTCCTCATCCTGGTGTACTTCAACACTGACATCTTCAATCTGACTATCAGGAACTGGACTGCGGGTGCTCCTTCCAGCACTTGCAGGGGGCGTGCAAATGGTGGAAGGCGCATGCTCTTCACGTCCAGTGTTGGGAAGGTCAGGCATCGCAACCGACACAATTGGACTCTCCTTGTGGATTTGGGATTTCGAAGAATGCACAGTTCTTTGCTGTGCTGCTTTTGCCAGCTTGAGTCTTTTCATTTTTCTAGCGAGAGGCTGAGTGCTTCCATCCTCATGTGAAGCTGAACCACTAGCCATGAACATAGGCCAGGGCCTCAGCCGTTCCTTGCCACTCCGTGTGGTAAATGGCATATTGGCAAGTTTACGCTTCTCCTCCGACAATTTTATTTTAGGTTTTGGAGTCCTTTTTTTTACTGATATTTGGTGTGTTGGATTTGACATGCTCTGTACTATGACATTGGGCATCGGCCTTGGCAGACGACGTTGCTGGCATTTCATCGTCTCGGCCATGACTAGTGGCAGCAGCTTCAGCACGAGGTGGAAGTGGATCTTGATCTTTCCCTAATTTTGGAACCTCAACATTTTTGTTCTCCATATTTTAATAGGCACAACTAAAAGGCACCTCAGGTAAACAATGGAGATGGATGGATTGGATACTAGTATACAATTATGGACGGGCTGCCGAGTGCCGACACAGAGGTAGCCACAGCCGTGAACTACCGCACTGTACTGTGTCTGCTGCTAATATATAGACTGGTTGATAAAGCGATAGTATACTCGTAACTAGTATGTATGTATAAAGAAAGAAAAAAAAACCACGGTTAGGTGGTATATACAATTATGGACGGGCTGCCGAGTGCCGACACAGAGGTAGCCACAGCCGTGAACTACCGCACTGTACTGTGTCTGCTGCTAATATATAGACTGGTTGATAAAGAGATAGTATACTCGTAACTAGTATGTATGTATAAAGAAAGAAAAAAAAACCACGGTTAGGTGGTATATACAATTATGGACGGGCTGCCGAGTGCCGACACAGAGGTAGCCACAGCCGTGAACTACCGCACTGTACTGTGTCTGCTGCTAATATATAGACTGGTTGATAAAGAGATAGTATACTCGTAACTAGTATGTATGTATAAAGAAAGAAAAAAAAACCACGGTTAGGTGGTATATACAATTATGGACGGGCTGCCGAGTGCCGACACAGAGGTAGCCACAGCCGTGAACTACCGCACTGTACTGTGTCTGCTGCTAATATATAGACTGGTTGATAAAGAGATAGTATACTCGTAACTAGTATGTATGTATAAAGAAAGAAAAAAAAACCACGGTTAGGTGGTATATACAATTATGGACGGGCTGCCGAGTGCCGACACAGAGGTAGCCACAGCCGTGAACTACCGCACTGTACTGTGTCTGCTGCTAATATATAGACTGGTTGATAAAGAGATAGTATACTCGTAACTAGTATGTATGTATAAAGAAAGAAAAAAAAACCACGGTTAGGTGGTATATACAATTATGGACGGGCTGCCGAGTGCCGACACAGAGGTAGCCACAGCCGTGAACTACCGCACTGTACTGTGTCTGCTGCTAATATATAGACTGGTTGATAAAGAGATAGTATACTCGTAACTAGTATGTATGTATAAAGAAAGAAAAAAAAACCACGGTTAGGTGGTATATACAATTATGGACGGGCTGCCGAGTGCCGACACAGAGGTAGCCACAGCCGTGAACTACCGCACTGTACTGTGTCTGCTGCTAATATATAGACTGGTTGATAAAGAGATAGTATACTCGTAACTAGTATGTATGTATAAAGAAAGAAAAAAAAACCACGGTTAGGTGGTATATACAATTATGGACGGGCTGCCGAGTGCCGACACAGAGGTAGCCACAGCCGTGAACTACCGCACTGTACTGTGTCTGCTGCTAATATAGACTGGTTGATAAAGAGATAGTATACTCGTAACTAGTATGTATGTATAAAGAAAGAAAAAAAAACCACGGTTAGGTGGTATATACAATTATGGACGGGCTGCCGAGTGCCGACACAGAGGTAGCCACAGCCGTGAACTACCGCACTGTACTGTGTCTGCTGCTAATATAGACTGGTTGATAAAGAGATAGTATACTACTAATATTATATATACTGGTGGTCAGGTCACTGGTCACTAGTCACACTGGCAGTGGCACTCCTGCAGCAAAAGTGTGCACTGTTTAATTTTAATATAATATTATGTACTCCTGGCTCCTGCTATAACCTATAACTGGCACTGCAGTAGTGCTCCCCAGTCTCCCCCACAATTATAAGCTGTGTGAGCTGAGCAGTCAGACAGATATATAATATATATAGATGATGCAGCACACTGGCCTGAGCCTGAGCAGTGCACACAGATATGGTATGTGACTGACTGAGTCACTGTGTGTATCGCTTTTTTCAGGCAGAGAACGGATATATTAAATAAACTGCACTGTGTGTCTGGTGGTCACTCACTATATAATATATTATGTACTCCTGGCTCCTGCTATAACCTATAACTGGCACTGCAGTAGTGCTCCCCAGTCTCCCCCACAATTATAAGCTGTGTGAGCTGAGCAGTCAGACAGATATATATAATATTATATATAGATAATAGATGATGCAGCACACTGGCCTGAGCCTGAGCAGTGCACACAGATATGGTATGTGACTGAGTCACTGTGTGCTGTGTATCGCTTTTTTCAGGCAGAGAACGGATTATAAATAAAACTGGTGGTCACTATCAGCAAAACTCTGCACTGTACTGAGTACTCCTAATGCTCCCCAAAATTAGTAAATCAAGTGTCTCTCTAATCTATTCTAAACGGAGAGGACGCCAGCCACGTCCTCTCCCTATCAATCTCAATGCACGTGTGAAAATGGCGGCGACGCGCGGCTCCTTATATAGAATCCGAGTCTCGCGATAGAATCCGAGCCTCGCGAGAATCCGACAGCGTCATGATGACGTTCGGGCGCGCTCGGGTTAACCGAGCAAGGCGGGAAGATCCGAGTCGCTCGGACCCGTGAAAAAAAACATGAAGTTCTGGCGGGTTCGGATTCAGAGAAACCGAACCCGCTCATCTCTAATAACTACAGGGGTGCATTACTACTGGGGGTATAACTACAGGTGCACATTAATACTGGGGGTATAACTACAGGGGTGCATTACTACTGGGGGTATAACTACAGGTGCACATTAATACTGGGGGTATAACTACAGGGGCGCATTACTACTGGGGGTATAACTACAGGGGTGCATTACTACTGGGGGTATAACTACAGGTGCACATTACTACTGGGGGTATAACTACAGGTGCACATTAATACTGGGGGTATAACTACAGGGGTGCATTACTACTGGGGGTATAACTACAGGTGCACATTACTACTGGGGGTATAACTACAGGGTCATTACTACTGGGGGTATAACTACAGGGTCATTACTACTGGGGGTATAACTACAGGGTCATTACTACTGGGGGTGTAACTACAGGGTCATTACTACTGGGGGTATAACTACAGGGTCATTACTACTGGGGGTATAACTACAGGGTCATTACTACTGGGGGTATAACTACAGGGTCATTACTACTGGGGGTATAACTACAGGGTCATTACTACTGGGGGTGTAACTACAGGGTCATTACTACTGGGGGTGTAACTACAGGGTCATTACTACTGGGGGTATAACTACAGGGTCATTACTACTGGGGGTATAACTACAGGGTCATTACTACTGGGGGTATAACTACAGGGTCATTACTACTGGGGGTATAACTACAGGGGCGCATTACTACTGGGGGTATAACTACAGGGTCATTACTACTGGGGGTATAACTACAGGGTCATTACTACTGGGGGTATAACTACAGGGTCATTACTACTGGGGGTATAACTACAGGGTCATTACTACTGGGGGTATAACTACAGGGTCATTACTACTGGGGGTATAACTACAGGGTCATTACTACTGGGGGTATAACTACAGGGTCATTACTACTGGGGGTATAACTACAGGGTCATTACTACTGGGGGTATAACTACAGGTGCACATTAATACTGGGGGTATAACTACAGGGGCGCATTACTACTGGGGGTATAACTACAGGTGCACATTAATACTGGGGGTATAACTACAGGGGTGCATTACTACTGGGGGTATAACTACAGGTGCACATTAATACTGGGGGTATAACTACAGGGTCATTACTACTGGGGGTATAACTACAGGGTCATTACTACTGGGGGTATAACTACAGGGCCATTACTACTGGGGGTATAACTACAGGGTCATTACTACTGGGGGTATAACTACAGGGTCATTACTACTGGGGGTATAACTACAGGGTCATTACTACTGGGGGTATAACTACAGGGTCATTACTACTGGGGGTATAACTACACGGTCATTAATACTGGGGGTATAACTACAGGTGCACATTACTACTGGGGGTATAACTACAGGGTCATTACTACTGGGGGTATAACTACAGGGTCATTACTACTGGGGGTATAACTACAGGGTCATTACTACTGGGGGTATAACTACAGGGTCATTACTACTGGGGGTATAACTACAGGTGCACATTAATACTGGGGGTATAACTACAGGGGCGCATTACTACTGGGGGTATAACTACAGGTGCACATTAATACTGGGGGTATAACTACAGGGGTGCATTACTACTGGGGGTATAACTACAGGTGCACATTAATACTGGGGGTATAACTACAGGGGTGCATTACTACTGGGGGTATAACTACAGGTGCACATTACTACTGGGGGTATAACTACAGGTGCACATTAATACTGGGGGTATAACTACAGGGGTGCATTACTACTGGGGGTATAACTACAGGTGCACATTACTACTGGGGGTATAACTACAGGGGTGCATTACTACTGGGGGTATAACTACAGGGTCATTACTACTGGGGGTATAACTACAGGGTCATTACTACTGGGGGTATAACTACAGGGTCATTACTACTGGGGGTATAACTACAGGGCCATTACTACTGGGGGTATAACTACAGGGTCATTACTACTGGGGGTATAACTACAGAGTCATTACTACTGGGGGTATAACTACAGAGTCATTACTACTGGGGGTATAACTACAGGGTCATTACTACTGGGGGTATAACTACAGGGGCGCATTACTACTGGGGGTATAACTACAGGGTCATTACTACTGGGGGTATAACTACAGGGTCATTACTACTGGGGGTATAACTACAGGGTCATTACTACTGGGGGTATAACTACAGGGTCATTAATACTGGGGGTATAACTACAGGTGCACATTACTACTGGGGGTATAACTACAGGGTCATTACTACTGGGGGTATAACTACAGGGTCATTACTACTGGGGGTATAACTACAGGGTCATTACTACTGGGGGTATGACTACAGGGTCATTACTACTGGGGGTATAACTACAGGTGCACATTAATACTGGGGGTATAACTACAGGGGCGCATTACTACTGGGGGTATAACTACAGGTGCACATTAATACTGGGGGTATAACTACAGGGGTGCATTACTACTGGGGGTATAACTACAGGTGCACATTAATACTGGGGGTATAACTACAGGGGTGCATTACTACTGGGGGTATAACTACAGGTGCACATTACTACTGGGGGTATAACTACAGGTGCACATTAATACTGGGGGTATAACTACAGGGGTGCATTACTACTGGGGGTATAACTACAGGTGCACATTACTACTGGGGGTATAACTACAGGGGTGCATTACTACTGGGGGTATAACTACAGGGTCATTACTACTGGGGGTTTAACTACAGGGTCATTACTACCGGGGGTATAACTACAGGGTCATTACTACTGGGGGTATAACTACAGGGTCATTACTACTGGGGGTATAACTACAGGGTCATTACTACTGGGGGTATAACTACAGAGTCATTACTACTGGGGGTATAACTACAGGGTCATTACTACTGGGGGTATAACTACAGGGGCGCATTACTACTGGGGGTATAACTACAGGGTCATTACTACTGGGGGTATAACTACAGGGTCATTACTACTGGGGGTATAACTACAGGGTCATTACTACTGGGGGTATAACTACAGGGTCATTACTACTGGGGGTATAACTACAGGGTCATTACTACTGGGGGTATAACTACAGGTGCACATTACTACTGGGGGTATAACTACAGGGGCACATTACTACTGGGGGTATAACTACAGGTGCACATTAATACTGGGGCTATAACTACAGGGGTGCATTACTACTGGGGGTATAACTACAGGTGCACATTAATACTGGGGGTATAACTACAGGGGTGCATTACTACTGGGGGTATAACTACAGGTGCACATTACTACTGGGGGTATAACTACAGGTGCACATTAATACTGGGGGTATAACTACAGGGGTGCATTACTACTGGGGGTATAACTACAGGTGCACATTACTACTGGGGGTATAACTACAGGGGTGCATTACTACTGGGGGTATAACTACAGGGTCATTACTACTGGGGGTATAACTACAGGGTCATTACTACTGGGGGTATAACTACAGGGTCATTACTACTGGGGGTATAACTACAGGGTCATTACTACTGGGGGTATAACTACAGGGTCATTACTACTGGGGGTATAACTACAGGGTCATTACTACTGGGGGTATAACTACAGGGTCATTACTACTGGGGGTATAACTACAGGGGCGCCTTACTACTGGGGGTATAACTACAGGGTCATTACTACTGGGGGTATAACTACAGGGTCATTACTACTAAGGGTATAACTACAGGGTCATTAATACTGGGGGTATAACTACAGGTGCACATTACTACTGGGGGTATAACTACAGGGTCATTACTACTGGGGGTATAACTACAGGGTCATTACTACTAAGGGTATAACTACAGGGTCATTAATACTGGGGGTATAACTACAGGTGCACATTACTACTGGGGGTATAACTACAGGGTCATTACTACTGGGGGTATAACTACAGGGTCATTACTACTGGGGGTATAACTACAGGGTCATTACTACTGGGGGTATAATTACAGGGTCATTACTACTGTTGGTATAACTACGGGGGACATAACTACTGGGGGTATAGCTACAGGGGCACATTACTACTGGTGGCATAACTACAGGGGGACATAACTACTGGGGGTATAACTACAGGGGCATTACTACTGGTGGCATAACTAGAGGGGCGCATTGCTACTGAGGGCATAACTACAAGGGCATTACTACTGGGGGTATAACTACAGGAGAGCATTACTACTAGTTGCATAACTACAGGGGCATTACTACTGAGGGCATAACTACAGAGGCGTATTACTACTGGGGACATTACACCAGGCAGTTATCTTACTGCAGCTCTCTTACACCAGACAGTCATCTTACTGCAGCTCTCTTACACCAGGCACTCATCTTACTGCAGCTCTCTTACAGCAGGCACTCATCTTACTACAGCTCTCTTACACCAGGCACTCATCTTACTGCAGCTCTTACACCAGGCACTCATCTTACTGCAGCTCTCTTACACCAGGCACTCATCTTACTGCAGCTCTCTTACACCAGGCACTCATCTTACTGCAGCTCTCTTACACCAGGCAGTCATCTTACTGCAGCTCTCTTACACCAGACAGTCATCTTACTGCAGCTCTCTTACACCAGGCACTCATCTTACTGCAGCTCTCTTACAGCAGGCACTCATCTTACTACAGCTCTCTTACACCAGGCACTCATCTTACTGCAGCTCTTACACCAGGCACTCATCTTACTGCAGCTCTCTTACACCAGGCACTCATCTTACTGCAGCTCTCTTACACCAGGCACTCATCTTACTGCAGCTCTCTTACACCAGGCACTCATCTTACTGCAGCTCTCTTACACCAGGCACTCATCTTACTGCAGCTTTCCTACACCAGGCACTCATCTTACTGCAGCTCTTACATCAGGCACTCATCTTACTGCAGCTCTCTTACATCAGGCACTCATCTTACTGCAGCTCTCTTACACCAGGCACTTATCTTACTGCAGCTCTCTTACACCAGGCACTCATCTTACTGCAGCTCTTACATCAGGCACTCATCTTACTGCAGCTCTCTTACATCAGGCACTCATCTTACTGCAGCTCTCTTACACCAGGCACTTATCTTACTGCAGCTCTCTTACACCAGGCACTCATCTTACTGCAGCTCTTACACCAGGCAGTCATCTTACTGCAGTATTCCAACACAAGGCAGACATCTTATTGCAGCTCTCTTACACCAGGCACTCATCTTACTGCAGTATTCCAACACAAAGCAGACATCTTATTGCAGCTCTCTTACACCAGGCACTCATCTTACTGCAGCTCTCTTACCTCAGGCACTCATCTTACTGCAGCTCTCTTATACCAGGTACTCATTTTACTACAGCTCTCTTACACCAGGAAGTCATCTTACTGCAGCTTTCTTAAAACAGGCACTCATCTTACTGCAGCTCTCTTATACCAGGTACTCTTTTTACTACAGCTCTCTTACACCAGGAAGTCATCTTACTGCAGCTCTCTTACACCAGGCAGTCATCTTACTGCAGCTCTTACACCAGGCACTCATCTTACTGCAGCTCTCTTACACCAGGCACTCATCTTACTGCAGCTCTCTTACACCAGGCACTCATCTTACTGCAGCTCTCTTACACCAGACAGTCATCTTACTGCAGCTTTCTTACACCAGACACTCATCTTACTGCAGCTCTCTTACACCAGGCACTCATCTTACTGCAGCTCTCTTACACCAGGCAGTCATCTTACTGCAACTCTCTTTCACCAGACAGTCATCTTTCTGCAGCTTTCTTACACCAGGAACTCATCTTACTGCAGCTCTCTTACACCAGGCAATCATCTTACTGCAGCTTTCTTACACCAGGCACTCATCTTACTACAGCTCTCTTACACCAGGCACTCATCTTACTGCAGCTCTCTTACACCAGGCACTCATCTTACTGCAGCTCTCTTACACCAGGTACTCTTTTTACTACAGCTCTCTTACACCAGGAAGTCATCTTACTGCAGCTCACTTACACCAGGCACTCATTTTACTGCAGCTCTCTTACACCAGGCAGTCATCTTACTGCAGCTATATTACACCATGCACTCATCTTACTGCAGCTCTTACACCAGGCAGTCATCTTACTGCAGCTCTCTTACACCAGGCAGTCATCTTACTGCAGCTTTCCTACACCAGGCACTCATCTTACTGCAGCTCTCTTACACCAGGCACTCATCTTACTGCAGCTCTCTTACATCAGGCACTCATCTTACTGCAGCTCTCTTACACCAGGCACTCATCTTACTGCAGCTCTTACACCAGGCACTCATCTTACGGCAGCTCTCTTACACCAGGCAGTCATCTTACTGCAGTATTCCAACACAAGGCAGACATCTTATTGCAGCTCTCTTACACCAGGCAATCATCTTACTGCAGTATTCCAACACAAGGCAGACATCTTATAGCAGCTCTCTTACACCAGGCACTCATCTTACTGCAGTATTCCAACACAAGGCAGACATCTTATTGCAGCTCTCTTACACCAGGCACTCATCTTACTGCAGCTCTCTTACACCAGGCACTCATCTTACTGCAGCTTTCTTATACCAGGTACTCTTTTTACTACAGCTCTCTTACACCAGGAAGTCATCTTACTGCAGCTCTCTTGCACCAGGCAGTCATCGTACTGCAGCTCTTACACCAGGCACTCATCTTACTGCAGCTCTCTTACACCAGGCACTCTTCTTACTGCAGCTCTCTTACACCAGGCAGTCATCTTACTGCAGCTCTCTTACACCAGACAGTCATCTTACTGCAGCTTTCTTACACCAGGCACTCATCTTACTGCAGCTCTCTTACACCAGGCACTCATCTTACTGCAGCTCTCTTACACCAGGCAGTCATCTTACTGCAGCTTTCTTACACCAGGAACTCATCTTACTGCAGCTCTCTTACACCATGCAATCATCTTACTGCAGCTTTCTTACACCAGGCACTCATCTTACTACAGCTCTCTTACACCAGGCACTCATCTTACTGCAGCTCTCTTACACCAGGCACTCATCTTACTGCAGCTCTCTTACACCAGGTACTCTTTTTACTACAGCTCTCTTACACCAGGAAGTCATCTTACTGCAGCTCACTTACACCAGGCACTCATTTTACTGCAGCTCTCTTACACCATGCACTCATCTTACTGCAGCTCTTACACCAGGCACTCCTCTTACTGCAGCTCTCTTACACCAGGCAGTCATCTTACTGCAGCTCTATTACACCATGCACTCATCTTACTGCAGCTCTCTTACATCAGGCAGTCATCTTACTGCAGCTCTCTTTCACCAGGCACTCATCTTACTGCAGCTCTCTTACAACAGACACTCATCTTACTGCAGCTCTCTTCCACCAGGCACTCATCTTACTGCAGCTCTCTTACACCAGGCAGTCATCTCACTGCAGCTCTCTTACACCAGGCAGTCATCTTACTGCAGCTTTCTTACACCAGGCACTCATCTTACTGCAGCTCTCTTACACCAGGAAATCATCTTACTGCAGCTTTCTTACACCAGGCACTCATCTTACTGCAGCTCTCTTACACCAAGCACTCATCTTACTGCAGCTCTTTTACACCAGGTACTCTTTTTACTACAGCTCTCTTACACCAGGAAGTCATCTTACTGCAGCTCTCTTACACCAGGCACTCATCTTACTGCAGCTCTCTTACACAGGTACTCATCTTACTGCAGCTCTCTTACACAGGCACTCATTTTACTGCAGCTCTTACACCAGGCACGCATCTTACTGCAGGTCTCTTACAGCAGGCACTCATCTTACTGCAGCTCTCTTACACCAGGCACTCATCTTACTGCAGCTCTCTTACACCAGGCAGTCATCTTACTGCAGCTCTCTTACACCAGGCACTCATCTTACTGCAGCTCTCTTACACCAGGCAGTCATCTTTCTGCAGCTCTCTTACACCAGGCACTCATCTCACTGCAGCTCTCTTACATCAGGCAGTCATCTTACTGCAGCTCTTACAGCAGGCACTCATCTTACTGCAGCTCTCTTACACCAGGCAGTCATCTTACTGCAGCTTTCTTACACCAGGCACTCATCTTACTGCAGCTCTCTTACACCAGGCAATCATCTTACTGCAGCTTTCTTACACCAGGCAGTCATCTTACTGCAGCTCTCTTACACCAGGCACTCATCTTACTGCAGCTCTCTTACACCAGGCACTCATCTTACTGCAGCTCTTTTACACCAGGTACTCTTTTAACTACAGCTCTCTTACACCAGGAAGTCATCTTACTGCAGCTCTCTTACACCAGGCAGTCATCTTACTGCAGCTCTATTACACCATGCACTCATCTTACTGCAGCTCTTACACCAGGCACTCATCTTACTGCAGCTCTCTTACACCAGGCAGTCATCTTACTGCAGCTCTATTACACCATGCACTAATCTTACTACAGCTCTTACACCAGGAAGTCATCTTACTGCAGCTCTCTTACACCAGGCAGTCATCTTACTGCAGCTCTATTACACCATGCACTCATCTTACTGCAGCTCTTACACCAGGCACTCATCTTACGGCAGCTCTCTTACACCAGGCAGTCATCTTACTGCAGCTTTCTTAGACCAGGCACTCATCTTACTGCAGTATTCCAATACAAGGCAGACATCTTATTGCAGTATTCCAACACCAGGCACTCATCTTACTTCAGCTGTCTTACACCAGGCAGTCATCTTACTGCAGCTTTCTTACACCAGGCACTCATCTTACTGCAGCTTTCTTACACCAGGCACTCATCTTACTGCAGCTCTCTTACACCAGGCACTCATCTTACTGCAGCTCTCTTACACCAGGCACTCATCTTACTGAAGCTCTCTTACACCAGACACTCTTTTTACTACAGCTCTCTTACACCAGGCTGTCATCTTACTGCAGCTCTCTTACACCAGGCACTCATCTTACTGCAGCTCTCTTACACAGGTATTCTTCTTACTGCAGCTCTCTTACACAGGCACTCATTTTACTGCAGCTCTTACACCAGGCACGCATCTTACTGCAGGTCTCTTACAGCAGGCACTCATCTTACTGCAGCTCTCTTACACCAGGCTCTCATCTTACTGCAGCTCTCTTACACCAGGCAGTCATCTTACTGCAGCTCTCTTACACCAGGCACTCATCTTACTGCAGCTCTCTTACACCAGGCAGTCATCATTCTGCAGCTCTCTTACACCAGGCACTCATCTTACTGCAGCTCTCTTACATCAGGCAGTCATCTTACTGCAGCTCTCTTACACCAGATACTCATCTTACTGCAGCTCTCTTCCACCAGGCACTCATCTTACTGCAGCTCTCTTACAACAGGCTGTCATCTTACTGCAGCTCTTACACCAGGCACTCATCTTACTGCAGCTCTCTTACACCAGGCAGTCATCTTACTGCAGCTTTCTTACACCAGGCACTCATCTTACTGCAGCTCTCTTACACCAGGCAATCATCTTACTGCAGCTTTCTTACACCAGGCAGTCATCTTACTGCAGCTCTCTTACACCAGGCACTCATCTTACTGCAGCTCTCTTACACCAGGCACTCATCTTACTGCAGCTCTCTTACACCAGGTACTCTTTTTACTACAGCTCTCTTACACCAGGAAGTCATCTTACTGCAGCTCTCTTACACCAGGCACTCATCTTACTGCAGCTCTTACACCAGGCACTCATCTTACTGCAGCTCTCTTACACCAGGCAGTCATCTTACTGCAGCTCTATTACACCATGCACTAATCTTACTGCAGCTCTTACACCAGGCACTCATCTTACGGCAGCTCTCTTACACCAGGCAGTCATCTTACTGCAGCTTTCTTAGACCAGGCACTCATCTTACTGCAGTATTCCAACACAAGGCAGACATCTTATTGCAGTATTCCAACACCAGGCAGTCATCTTACTGCAGCTGTCTTACACCAGGCAGTCATCTTACTGCAGCTTTCTTACACCAGGCACTCATCTTACTGCAGCTTTCTTACACCAGGCACTCATCTTACGGCAGCTCTCTTACACCAGGCAGTCATCTTACTGCAGCTTTCTTAGACCAGGCACTCATCTTACTGCAGTATTCCAACACAAGGCAGACATCTTATTGCAGTATTCCAACACCAGGCAGTCATCTTACTGCAGCTCTCTTACACCAGGCAATCATCTTACTGCAGCTTTCTTACACCAGGCAGTCATCTTACTGCAGCTCTCTTACACCAGGCACTCATCTTACTGCAGCTCTCTTACACCAGGCACTCATCTTACTGCAGCTCTTTTACACCAGGTACTCTTTTAACTACAGCTCTCTTACACCAGGAAGTCATCTTACTGCAGCTCTCTTACACCAGGCAGTCATCTTACTGCAGCTCTATTACACCATGCACTCATCTTACTGCAGCTCTTACACCAGGCACTCATCTTACTGCAGCTCTCTTACACCAGGCAGTCATCTTACTGCAGCTCTATTACACCATGCACTAATCTTACTACAGCTCTTACACCAGGCACTCATCTTACGGCAGCTCTCTTACACCAGGCAGTCATCTTACTGCAGCTTTCTTAGACCAGGCACTCATCTTACTGCAGTATTCCAATACAAGGCAGACATCTTATTGCAGTATTCCAACACCAGGCACTCATCTTACTTCAGCTGTCTTACACCAGGCAGTCATCTTACTGCAGCTTTCTTACACCAGGCACTCATCTTACTGCAGCTTTCTTACACCAGGCACTCATCTTACTGCAGCTCTCTTACACCAGGCACTCATCTTACTGCAGCTCTCTTACACCAGGCACTCATCTTACTGAAGCTCTCTTACACCAGACACTCTTTTTACTACAGCTCTCTTACACCAGGCTGTCATCTTACTGCAGCTCTCTTACACCAGGCACTCATCTTACTGCAGCTCTCTTACACAGGTATTCTTCTTACTGCAGCTCTCTTACACAGGCACTCATTTTACTGCAGCTCTTACACCAGGCACGCATCTTACTGCAGGTCTCTTACAGCAGGCACTCATCTTACTGCAGCTCTCTTACACCAGGCTCTCATCTTACTGCAGCTCTCTTACACCAGGCAGTCATCTTACTGCAGCTCTCTTACACCAGGCACTCATCTTACTGCAGCTATCTTACACCAGGCAGTCATCATTCTGCAGCTCTCTTACACCAGGCACTCATCTTACTGCAGCTCTCTTACATCAGGCAGTCATCTTACTGCAGCTCTCTTACACCAGATACTCATCTTACTGCAGCTCTCTTCCACCAGGCACTCATCTTACTGCAGCTCTCTTACAACAGGCTGTCATCTTACTGCAGCTCTTACACCAGGCACTCATCTTACTGCAGCTCTCTTACACCAGGCAGTCATCTTACTGCAGCTTTCTTACACCAGGCACTCATCTTACTGCAGCTCTCTTACACCAGGCAATCATCTTACTGCAGCTTTCTTACACCAGGCAGTCATCTTACTGCAGCTCTCTTACACCAGGCACTCATCTTACTGCAGCTCTCTTACACCAGGCACTCATCTTACTGCAGCTCTCTTACACCAGGTACTCTTTTTACTACAGCTCTCTTACACCAGGAAGTCATCTTACTGCAGCTCTCTTACACCAGGCACTCATCTTACTGCAGCTCTTACACCAGGCACTCATCTTACTGCAGCTCTCTTACACCAGGCAGTCATCTTACTGCAGCTCTATTACACCATGCACTAATCTTACTGCAGCTCTTACACCAGGCACTCATCTTACGGCAGCTCTCTTACACCAGGCAGTCATCTTACTGCAGCTTTCTTAGACCAGGCACTCATCTTACTGCAGTATTCCAACACAAGGCAGACATCTTATTGCAGTATTCCAACACCAGGCAGTCATCTTACTGCAGCTGTCTTACACCAGGCAGTCATCTTACTGCAGCTTTCTTACACCAGGCACTCATCTTACTGCAGCTTTCTTACACCAGGCACTCATCTTACGGCAGCTCTCTTACACCAGGCAGTCATCTTACTGCAGCTTTCTTAGACCAGGCACTCATCTTACTGCAGTATTCCAACACAAGGCAGACATCTTATTGCAGTATTCCAACACCAGGCAGTCATCTTACTGCAGCTCTCTTACACCAGGCACTCATCTTACTGCAGCTCTCTTACACCAGGCACTCATCTTACTGCAGCTCTCTTACACCAGGCACTCATCTTACTGTAGCTCTCTTACACAGGTACTCGTCTTACTGCAGCTCTCTTACACAGGCACTCATTTTACTGCAGCTCTTACACCAGGCACTCATCTAACTGCAGCTCTCTTACAGCAGGCACTCATCTTACTGCAGCTCTCTTACACCAGGCAGTCATCTTACTGCAGCTCTCTTACACCAGGCAGTCATCTTACTGCAGCTCTCTTACACCAGGCACTCATCTTACTGCAGCTCTCTTACACCAGGCACTCATCTTACTGCAGCTCTCTTACACCAGGCACTCATCTTACTGCAGCTCTCTTACACCAGGCAGTCATCTTTCTGCAGCTCTCTTACGCCAGGCACTCATCTTACTGCAGCTCTCTTACATCAGGCTGTCATCTTACTGCAGCTCTCTTACACCAGGCACTCATCTTTCTGCAGCTCTCTTACACCAGGCACTCATCTTACTGCAGCTTTCTTACACCAGGCACTCATCTTACTGCAGCTCTCTTCCACCAGGCACTCATCTTACTGCAGCTCTCTTACACCAGACACTCATCTTACTGCAGCTCTCTTCCACCAGGCACTCATCTTACTGCAGCTCTCTTACACCAGACACTCATCTTACTGCAGCTCTTACATCAGGCACTCATCTTACTGCAGCTCTCTTACACCAGGCAGTCATCTTACTGCAGCTCTCTTACACCAGTCACTCATCTTACTGCAGCTCTCTTACACCAGGCTCTCATCTTACTGCTGCTCTCTTACACCAGGCACTCATCTTACTGCTGCTCTCTTACACCAGGCAGTCATCTTACTGCAGCTCTCTTACACCAGGCAGTCATCTTACTGCAGCTCTCTTACACCAGGCACTCATCTTACTGCAGCTCTCTTACACCAGACACTCATCTTACTACAGCTCTCTTACACCAGGCACTCATCTTACTGCAGCTCTCTTACACCAGGCACTCATCTTACTGCAGCTCTCTTACACCAGGCTCTCATCTTACTGCTGCTCTCTTACACCAGGCACTCATCTTACTGCAGCTCTCTTACATCAGGCAGTCATCTTACTGCAGCTCTCTTACACCAGATACTCATCTTACTGCAGCTCTCTTCCACCAGGCACTCATCTTACTGCAGCTCTCTTACAACAGGCAGTCATCTTACTGCAGCTCTTACACCAGGCACTCATCTTACTGCAGCTCTCTTACACCAGGCAGTCATCTTACTGCAGCTTTCTTACACCAGGCACTCATCTTACTGCAGCTCTCTTACACCAGGCAATCATCTTACTGCAGCTTTCTTACACCAGGCAGTCATCTTACTGCAGCTCTCTTACACCAGGCACTCATCTTACTGCAGCTCTCTTACACCAGGCACTCATCTTACTGCAGCTCTCTTACACCAGGTACTCTTTTTACTACAGCTCTCTTACACCAGGAAGTCATCTTACTGCAGCTCTCTTACACCAGGCACTCATCTTACTGCAGCTCTTACACCAGGCACTCATCTTACTGCAGCTCTCTTACACGAGGCAGTCATCTTACTGCAGCTCTATTACACCATGCACTAATCTTACTGCAGCTCTTACACCAGGCACTCATCTTACGGCAGCTCTCTTACACCAGGCAGTCATCTTACTGCAGCTTTCTTAGACCAGGCACTCATCTTACTGCAGTATTCCAACACAAGGCAGACATCTTATTGCAGTATTCCAACACCAGGCAGTCATCTTACTGCAGCTGTCTTACACCAGGCAGTCATCTTACTGCAGCTTTCTTACACCAGGCACTCATCTTACTGCAGCTCTCTTACACCAGGCACTCATCTTACTGCAGCTCTCTTACACCAGGCACTCATCTTACTGCAGCTCTCTTACACCAGGCACTCATCTTACTGTAGCTCTCTTACACAGGTACTCGTCTTACTGCAGCTCTCTTACACAGGCACTCATTTTACTGCAGCTCTTACACCAGGCACTCATCTAACTGCAGCTCTCTTACAGCAGGCACTCATCTTACTGCAGCTCTCTTACACCAGGCAGTCATCTTACTGCAGCTCTCTTACACCAGGCAGTCATCTTACTGCAGCTCTCTTACACCAGGCACTCATCTTACTGCAGCTCTCTTACACCAGGCACTCATCTTACTGCAGCTCTCTTACACCAGGCACTCATCTTACTGCAGCTCTCTTACACCAGGCAGTCATCTTTCTGCAGCTCTCTTACGCCAGGCACTCATCTTACTGCAGCTCTCTTACATCAGGCAGTCATCTTACTGCAGCTCTCTTACTCCAGGCACTCATCTTTCTGCAGCTCTCTTACACCAGGCACTCATCTTACTGCAGCTTTCTTACACCAGGCACTCATCTTACTGCAGCTCTCTTCCACCAGGCACTCATCTTACTGCAGCTCTCTTACACCAGACACTCATCTTACTGCAGCTCTCTTCCACCAGGCACTCATCTTACTGCAGCTCTCTTACACCAGACACTCATCTTACTGCAGCTCTTACATCAGGCACTCATCTTACTGCAGCTCTCTTACACCAGGCAGTCATCTTACTGCAGCTCTCTTACACCAGTCACTCATCTTACTGCAGCTCTCTTACACCAGGCTCTCATCTTACTGCTGCTCTCTTACACCAGGCACTCATCTTACTGCTGCTCTCTTACACCAGGCAGTCATCTTACTGCAGCTCTCTTACACCAGGCAGTCATCTTACTGCAGCTCTCTTACACCAGGCACTCATCTTACTGCAGCTCTCTTACACCAGACACTCATCTTACTACAGCTCTCTTACACCAGGCACTCATCTTACTGCAGCTCTCTTACACCAGGCACTCATCTTACTGCAGCTCTCTTATACCAGGCTCTCATCTTACTGCTGCTCTCTTACACCAGGCACTCATCTTACTGCTGCTCTCTTACACCAGGCACTCATCTTACTGCAGCTCTCTTACACCAGACACTCATCTTACTGCAGCTCTCTTACACCAGGCACTCATCTTACTGCAGCTCTCTTACACCAGGCACTCATCTTACTGCAGTATTCCAACACAATAGGTAATTGGGTTAAGGATGCCGTACAGGACTAGGTGATGTTGAATGAATAAATAATTTGTATATTTTTCCAAGAAAACCGACCAACCAGAAAAACTTCCGGAATTTATCACCATCTACCGTTGAACAAAAAAAGTTATTTTATAGGTAGAAAAAAGGGTGATTATCGATGGTGCTCCCATGGGTCTATTACATAGGTAATAAAGAGAGGAGAGAAAGAAAAAGTGACCCTTGTTGGGAGCACTCACTCTTGGAAACAATTGTGATTGAGATTATGCATAATGAGGTAGATATTAAAACGTAACCTTTAATTATTTTTAAATAAAATAAAAGTACACACAAAATTGTTGTTTAAAAACATGATTAAACAAAGTGAAACATTGGTTTGGAATTACGACTGTGAATATATAGGTGAAAACATGTATATAAGGCAAAGAGACGGCGTTAGATTACGGCAAAACCAAAAATTGCCCGCCAGGTGTTGATTTTTAAGGGTTAGTGCAATAGCCAGATTATTGCCATCAAGAAAAACCTACAACACCAGGTATTCCTTAGTGGTCAACCACCTAAGTACTGACCAGGCCCAACACAGTATTGCTTCCAAGATCGGACAATGATTGGGTATGTACGGTGTGGTATGGTAGTAGATTTAGGTTTGATGAGGCAAAAACCTGCAGCTGGTATGCAGCTGTTAAGTATACCATAGACCTGGTTGTTAGAATGGGCAAATGATCTCTTAGAAAAGAGACATGTGTTTGACCATCATTGCACCAAATTGTATTCCAAATGTGTAGGTATACGAAGGTTTAAATCATATGGTCAGCCGGTTTGCCAAATGGAGCCGTCTGTATGTTGCTTTTTTTGTGCTGTGCAACATCATTCAAATTAGTTTTTTAGGGCAAGAATGGACCCTTGTTATACTGATGACATGCCAACAAGATTAATGAACATTGAATCACGAATATGTTTCAAATAATGTAATGTGATAAAAGCTGAAACTATAATGATCTAGATGGATCCACCATCCTCCCCCTCCACCTTCACAGAAAGTATAGGGCTGGAAATGGAAATGCACTGGAAAACATATTCGTCAGCTTGAACAGACAGATTAGCAGAAGTGGATAGGTAGATGGGGAATATATTTCCAGAGACGCAATCTCTGTTATCCACACTAAGGCTAACTAATTCATTAGAGCCTGAAATGCCACATGCTGTCTTAATAACAATCTTGTTGAGCTGTTATACTCTCAGTAAGGAAACAAATGGTCATGTATACACTGTGTGTCCACAATAAATCAATCAGAATTGTGACATGCCAAATATCATTTGTGCTAAAATAGCAAGTGTGTATACCTTGATTCTATGCCTGTATTTGAGACCTGTATAAAGAAACAGTGCTAATTATACATGGATAAGGGAGTGACGACACCTGTACTGTAATTACTACAGCTATAGAGAATAACAAATTGTTACTAAATATAATGTGTCAGCCACAAAGTGACACAAAATGTGTCAAAAAAAGTGTCAAAAAATTAAACTGTGTGTTGATAGCACTTAGAAAGTAGAAAAGCATTTCATATACAATGAATAATGCCTTAAATAAGTGGCATAAATTTGCCGAAAAAAGAGAGACCAATGCACATGCTGTTAAATTACATATGTGCGTGGCTGGAGAGCGGGAGACGAGAAATGTGCAGGATATAAAAAATTATACTTATAGCCGCCTGGCGTCTGTGTCCTGCTTGCTGAATGCCGCTGACAGCTCGGTTAGACGAGCTGTGTATCTCTGCGGCTCGCCTGGTCTCCCCTCCTGCCGGTCTGCTGGTCACGTGAGCGCGCTCACCGTGACCACGTCCACCTCCCCCAACGTACGTTTCACAGTAAGCTTGTTCACGGGTAGTGTGAACACTGGGTGTGCAGACCCGGTTTAAATCTGCTGGGGTGATTGCTAATTGCCTGCACCTATGAGTAATTATGATGATAGGGTCTGACTGCGTGCGGTGAGCTGCAAAGTAAAAACTGAAGGAATGTCCTGCACATATTGTAGCAAATGTGGATAATTAGTGAGTGAATGACCTGCATTAAACTATGAAAAGTATCTTAGGAGATGAGTTGAAAAACTGTCTACTTATGATATTATAAGGATTTTGTTTTGTACGCATTATATAGTATAATAAATTAGTAATATATTATCTCTATAGGTAATTTCACACATATATAAATTGAAAAGGAATTAAATTAGGAAAAGAAAAAGGAAAAGGAAAGAGGAAAGGAATTAAATGATAAATAGGAAAAATTATATATGAAGGTTAGTGAGAAACAGTGTGACCCGTGCTAATTAGTGGTGCTTGGATATTGAGTTGGGGTATTGTAATAAGAGTGAATATGTGTGTAATCAATAAAGGAGAAAAAAGGGGGGGGGGGGAAATGATTAGCAGCAAAAATTAGTAGTGTTGAATGGTGGGATGACTACAATGAGGTAAGGTGGGGACATGCTGTGAATGGTGATGAAAATGGAAGCTGACAGTGTGTGGGAGGGAGGGGGATATTGAATGCCTTGGAGAAAATTGTGAAAGATATGTGCAGAATGTGTAAAAGAAATGAATTGCATGTATAAGGAATTGGTGAATAATAATATGCTGCTAGTGAGTAGGTGAAAGATATCTATATATGGAGAAAAGGGAAAAAAGATGACGTAAAACACAGTAGTCCCTGCTGGGATAATTAATGCCAAAATATTAGCTTATTTATAGTAATGATATAATCAAATTGGAAGGAAAGCACTGAAATTAATGGTTTCATTAAGTCCTTGAGGGTGTAGTGAGTCCAATCTGAAAGTCCACTCACACTCCTTTCGTAACAGAGTATTGGTCCAATCTCCTCCTCGTATTCCAAGTTTGACTTGCTCTAATCCACAAACTCTGAGTTCATTCCACCGACCTGCATGATTGGAAACAAAATGTCGTGCCACAGAGGTGATTTGCTTCATTTTTTGTAAGTCTTTAGTCGCATTGCGAATGGATCCAACGTGTTCCAAAATTCTTTGCTTGAAAGCTCTGGTCGTCATGCCCACATATCTTTGTCCACAAGTGCACACCATACAGTAGATCACTCCTTCTGTTGAGCAGTTAATAAAATGTCTGAGTTTAATATCTTTACCGTAGCGGTCCTGAATATGATCAGTCTTAAGGATGTATTGACATGCTCTACAGTGACCACATGGATGTGTGCCGATTGTGGGTTGTGGTTTACCTTGTGTTGTTTGGAAATGACTGGAAACCAATCTGTCTTTCAAATTTCTCGATCTCCGCCAGCTCATGGATACTTGTGGTCCAAGTTTTTGAGATAAGGTGGGATCCAAATGGAGGATTCCCCAATGTTTTTGGATAGCTTGTTTTACCTGACGCCACTCTCTACAGAAACCCCCTACAAATCTGATGGTATTGTCCTCTTGTTTCTTTTGTTTCTTTTCAAAGATAAAAATGCTCTCTCTGGATAGTCTGAATGTTTCTGCTGGCTTTCTTAATGGAGGTATTGCTGTATCCTCTCTCCCGTAGTCTCTTCGAGAGGTCTTTGCTTTGATCCGCAAAGTCCTGATCATTGGAGCAGTTCCTTCTTAAACGTAAATATTCACCCTTAGGTATGTTCATAATTGTTGGAGGAAAATGGGAACTGGTTTGATGTAACAGCGTGTTCGAAGATGTCTCCTTCCTATACAGTTTTGTTGAGAGCATTTTGCTTTCATCTTTATAAATTAACACATCCAAAAATGGGAGTTCTTCCTGACTGATATGATGGGTAAGTCGAATATTAAGATTATTGTTGTTGAGATGTTCAATGAAAAGGAGAAGCATCTGTACGTCACCTTCCCATATCATCAAAATATCATCGATGTACCTTACCCACATGATGATATTGGATGGAAAGACATCGTTGCTGTCAGTGAACACAAATTCGCGTTCCCACCTTCCTAAGAAAATATTAGCGTACGTGGGAGCACACGCTGCCCCCATAGCTGTGCCCCTAGTCTGTAAAAAGAATCTGTTATTGAAGGTGAAGAGATTATGACTGAGTATAAATTGGAGTAAGTCGGCAAGGAACACATGGAATTTCTCCATGCCTTCCATATTCATGAAATAATTAACAGCTTCAAGTCCTCTATCATGGTCAATTGAAGTGTATAGTGCATCAACGTCCAAAGAGACTAAATATTGGTTTGTTTCCAGTTTGACATCATGAATCTTGCGAAGAACGTCTGTGGTGTCTTGGACAAAGGAAGGGAGACCCAAAACATGATGTCGTAGATGTAAATCGACAAAGATGCTGGCTTTTTCAGTTAAAGATCCTATCCCCGATACGATCGGTCTTCCAGGTGGTTGCCTCATGTTCTTATGTATCTTGGGGAGCATGTAAAATGTGGGGATACTGGGATGTGTTGTCTGGAGATACTGATATTCTGAAGATGTTATAATCCCTTCCACATGTGCATCAGTAAGAATCCGGTTGTATAGCGTCTTGTAATTTTCCATAGGGTTCAGTAATACTCTTTGATAGCACGTTTGGTCTTCCAGCTGTCGATATGCTTCCTGTAAATATTGTTCTCGGGGCCATAACACCACGTTTCCCCCTTTGTCTGATGGCTTAATAATAACGTCCTGCCATGATTCAATCTCTTAGAGCATTTAGTTCTTTCCTGGATAGATTGGAATTATACAAACTTCTGGTCTTCCGAAGGTGTATGTGGTCAAATTCTTGAGATACTAATTTGGTAAATATCTGTATCTCTGGGCTCGTCTGCTCTGTTGGAAAAAATGAAGACCTTTTCTTGCAGATGACCCTCGTGCTGACTTCCCACTGGGGGTCTGTAGTTGGTGTTGATTCTGATTCCAAGGATTGTAGGGCCTCCAGTGCCTCTAGTTCGAGTCCTGACAGGTCTGATATATTCATGTTGTCACCTGTTTCAGTCTGATAAGATTGGGTACAGTCAGTTTTAGAGGTAACTATTTTGTTATGAAATTTCGTGAGAAGTAACTTTCTATTAAATAGTTTTAAATCTTTTTCCCATTTAAATCTGTTAAACTTTTCGGTTGGAGAATAGGAGAGGCCTTTGCTCAGAACTTGGATTTGATCGTGATCTAAAATGTGTGCTGAAAGGTTGATGATCTTGAGTTGTGAAGAGGTGTCAGTTGGTATTGGGAAGTCTGAAATTACCTTCTGCGTGAATTCCGTACTGGTTGTCTCCTCGGTGGTAATTGATCCCACTGTTGTTGACGACCTCTTACTCCTCTTGCTCCCCCTCCTTGTCTTTCGTTTGCTGGGTGCCTTGATCCCCTTCCCCTGGGGGGATCCCCTAAAAAATGTTGTTGATGATATTGGGTGGAGCTGTTACCCTCACTTCTAAAGTTCGTGGTTAACGATGCATTGGGGGTATATTCCGGAATGTCTTCAGCTCCAGATGTTTCTATGTCTGATGAGGAGTAGTGTTCAGGGTTTCTAGGGGGTCGTGGTTGCCAAGAGGGCTTATTCCACTTGAATATTTTATTATTAATTATTAATACAAAACAAAATCCTTATAATATCATAAGTAGACAGTTTTTCAACTCATCTCCTAAGATACTTTTCATAGTTTAATGCAGGTCATTCACTCACTAATTATCCACATTTGCTACAATATGTGCAGGACATTCCTTCAGTTTTTACTTTGCAGCTCACCGCACGCAGTCAGACCCTATCATCATAATTACTCATAGGTGCAGGCAATTAGCAATCACTCCAGCAGATTTAAACCGGGTCTGCACACCCAGTGTTCACACTACCCGTGAACAAGCTTACTGTGAAACGTACGTTGGGGGAGGTGGTCGTGGTCACGGTGAGCGCGCTCACGTGACCAGCAGACCGGCAGGAGGGGAGACCAGGCGAGCCGCAGAGATACACAGCTCGTCTAACCGAGCTGTCAGCGGCATTCAGCAAGCAGGACACAGACGCCAGGCGGCTATAAGTATAATTTTTTATATCCTGCACATTTCTCGTCTCCCGCTCTCCAGCCACGCACATATGTAATTTAACAGCATGTGCATTGGTCTCTCTTTTTTCGGCAAATTTATGCCACTTATTTAAGGCATTATTCATTGTATATGAAACGCTTTTCTACTTTCTAAGTGCTATCAACACACAGTTTAATTTTTTGACACTTTTTTTGACACATTTTGTGTCACTTTGTGGCTGACACATTATATTTAGTAACAATTTGTTATTCTCTATAGCTGTAGTAATTACAGTACAGGTGTCGTCACTCCCTTATCCCTGTATAATTAGCACTGTTTCTTTATACAGGTCTCAAATACAGGCATAGAATCAAGGTATACACACTTGCTATTTTAGCACAAATGATATTTGGCTCTAATGAATTAGTTAGCCTTAGTGTGGATAACAGAGATTGCGTCTCTGGAAATATATTCCCCATCTACCTATCCACTTCTGCTAATCTGTCTGTTCAAGCTGACGAATATGTTTTCCAGTGCATTTCCATTTCCAGCCCTATACTTTCTGTGAAGGTGGAGGGGGAGGATGGTGGATCCATCTAGATCATTATAGTTTCAGCTTTTATCACATTACATTATTTGAAACATATTCGTGATTCAATGTTCATTAATCTTGTTGGCATGTCATCAGTATAACAAGGGTCCATTCTTGCCCTAAAAAACTAATTTGAATGATGTTGCACAGCACAAAAAAAGCAACATACAGACGGCTCCATTTGGCAAACCGGCTGACCATATGATTTAAACCTTCGTATACCTACACATTTGGAATACAATTTGGTGCAATGATGGTCAAACACATGTCTCTTTTCTAAGAGATCATTTGCCCATTCTAACAACCAGGTCTATGGTATACTTAACAGCTGCATACCAGCTGCGGGTTTTTGCCTCATCATACCTAAATCTACTACCATACCACACCGTACATGCCCAATCTCGTCCGATCTTGGAAGCAATACTGTGTTGGGCCTGGTCAGTACTTAGGTGGTTGACCACTAAGGAATACCTGGTGTTGTAGGTTTTTCTTGATGGCAATACTCTGGCTATTGCACTAACCCTTAAAAATCAACACCTGGCGGGCAATTTTTGGTTTTGCCGTAATCTAACGCCGTCTCTTTGCCTTATATACATGTTTTCACCTATATATTCATAGTCGTAATTCCAAACCAATGTTTCACTTTGTTTAATCATGTTTTTAAACAACAATTTTGTGTGTACTTTTATTTTATTTAAAAATAATTAAAGGTTACGTTTTAATATCTACCTCATTATGCATAATCTCAATCACAATTGTTTCCAAGAGTGAGTGCTCCCAACAAGGGTCACTTTTTCTTTCTCTCCTCTCTGTATTCCAACACAAGGCAGACATCTTACTGCAGCTCTCTTACACCAGGCACTCATTTTACTGCACCTCTCTTACACCAGGCACTCATCTTACTGTAGCTCTCTTACACCAGGCACTCATCTTACTGCAGCTCTCTTACACCAGGCACTCATCTTACTGCAGTATTCCAACACAAGGCAGACATCTTACTGCAGCTCTCTTACACCAGGTACTCATCTTACTGCAGCTGTCTTACACCAGGCACTCATCTTACTGCAGCTCTCTTACACCAGGCACTCATCTTACTGCAGCTCTCTTACACCAGGCAGTCATCTTACTGCAGCTCTCTTACACCAGGCACTCGTCTTACTGCAGCTCTCTTACACCAGGCAGTCATCTTACTGCAGCTCTCTTACACCAGGCAGTCATCTTACTGCAGCTCTCTTACACCAGGCACTCATCTTACTGCAGCTCTCTTACACCAGACACTCCTCTTACTGCAGCTCTCTTACACCAGGTACTCATCTTACTGCAGCTCTCTTACACCAGGCAGTCATCTTACTGCAGCTCTCTTACACCAGGCACTCATCTAACTGCAGCTTTCTTACACCAGGCACTCATCTTACAGCAGCTCTCTTACACCAGGCACTCATCTTACTGCAGCTCTCTTACACCAGGCACTCATCTTACTGCAGCTCTCTTACACCAGGCACTCATCTTACTGCAGCGCTCTTACACCAGGCTCTCATCTTACTGCAGCTGTCTTACACCAGGCAGTCATCTTACTGCAGCTCTCTTACACCAGGCAGACATCTTACTGCAGCTCTCTTACACCAGACACTCATCTTACTGCAGCTCTCTTACACCAGGCAGTCATCTTACTGCAGCTCTTTTACACCAGGCACTCATTTTACTGCACCTCTCTTACACCAGGCACTCATCTTACTGCAGCTCTCTTACACCAGGCAGTCATCTTACTGCAGCTCTTTTACACCAGGCACTCATTTTACTGCACCTCTCTTACACCAGGCACTCATCTAACTGCAGCTCTCTTACACCAGGCACTCATCGTACTGCAGCTCTCTTACACCAGGCAGTCATCTTACTGCAGCTCTTTTACACCAGGCACTCATTTTACTGCACCTCTCTTACACCAGGCACTCATCTTACTGCAGCTCTCTTACACCAGGCACTCATCTTACTGCAGCTCTCTTACACCAGGCAGTCATCTTACTGCAGCTCTCTTACACCAGGCACTCATCTTACTGCAGCTCTCTGACACGAGGCACTCATTTTACTGCACCTCTCTTACACCAGGCACTCATCTTACTGCAGCTCTCTTACACCAGGCACTCATCTTACTGCAGCTCTCTTACACCAGGCAGTCATCTTACTGCAGCTCTCTTACACCATGCACTCATCTTACTGCAGCTCTCTTACACCAGGCACTCATCTTACTGCAGCTCTCTTACACCAGGCACTCATCTTACTGCAGCTCTCTTACACCAGGCACTCATCTTACTGCAGCTCTCTTACACCAGGCACTCATCTTACTGCAGCTCTCTTACACCAGGCACTCATCTTACTGCAGCTCTCTTACACCAGGCACTCATCTTACTGCAGCTCTCTTACACCAGGCACTCATCTTACTGCAGCTCTCTTACACCAGGCACTCATCTTACTGCAGCTCTCTTACTTCAGGCAGTCATCTTACTGCAGCTCTCTTACACCAGGCAGTCATCTTACTGCAGCTCTCTTACACCAGGCAGTCATCTTACTGCAGCTCTTTTACACCAGGCACTCATTTTACTGCACCTCTCTTACACCAGGCACTCATCTTACTGCAGCTCTCTTACACCAGGCACTCATCTTACTGCAGCTCTCTTACACCAGGCAGTCATCTTACTGCAGCTCTCTTACACCAGGCAGTCATCTTACTGCAGCTCTCTGACACGAGGCACTCATTTTACTGCACCTCTCTTACACCAGGCACTCATCTTACTGCAGCTCTCTTACACCAGGCACTCATCTTACTGCAGCTCTCTTACACCAGGCACTCATCTTACTGCAGCTCTCTTACACCAGGCACTCATCTTACTGCAGCTCTCTTACACCAGGCAGTCATCTTACTGCAGCTCTCTTACACCATGCACTCATCTTACTGCAGCTCTCTTACACCAGGCACTCATCTTACTGCAGCTCTCTTACACCAGGCACTCATCTTACTGCAGCTCTCTTACACCAGGCACTCATCTTACTGCAGCTCTCTTACACCAGGCACTCATCTTACTGCAGCTCTCTTACACCAGGCACTCATCTTACTGCAGCTCTCTTACACCAGGCACTCATCTTACTGCAGCTCTCTTACACCAGGCACTCATCTTACTGCAGCTCTCTTACTTCAGGCAGTCATCTTACTGCAGCTCTCTTACACCAGGCAGTCATCTTACTGCAGCTTTCTTACACCAGTTATCTTAAATATGTAAAAATAGAATAAAATACAAATATGAAACAAGTGAGGCTCATATAAAGCCCTTCTACAACACGCTCAGAACAACTTTATTTTGTTTGTTTTTTAGTGCATGCAATAAATTGAAAACAGAAGATCTTCCAGTATACCGAGAACTACTGCACAAGTCAACCGATTTAACTGGTATGTCATATTAACTATAGTTGTTTTGCTTTTTTCACGTACTTAAGTTTCATTTTCTTGTTCATTTTGTATTTATTCTACTCTCCCTATTTAACCCTTTCTCTGTATTTTCTCTCAGAGGGTGGAATGTACCAAGGGTTTTTGTTACATTCTGCCACTTACCGCTTTGATACTGATAACATATATACTAACATATGCGATTAGTATCGCACGGGACAGTCCTTTGCGATGGCCGTACTTCCTGGTTTCAGCCCCGAGAGTTGTAGAGGGACGGGGCAGCCGTGGGGTTTGCTGGGAGGGATTGGATCCTTCTATAGCACAGATGTGGAATGAAGCCTATAGGCTTCTATAGGGAAATGCCAGCTTTTGCTGGTGTTACTCTATGCACTGAACCCCAGACATACAGTACATGGCTTAGTACATATTGGAAATGTGGCCAAACCCAAAAACAGGCTTTTGACCACATTTTCCCATTAGTACATCCCACCCATTGACACAGCTGCTCACATAGGACCAGGGGTGTATCTAGGGGTCCAAGCATCCCTAGCAAAGTAAGGGACTGCCCCCCCCCCCCATATTTGAAATAGGGAAGGTACAAGTGCAAAAAAGGGACATGATTTTGTGGGAAAGGGGAATGACAATACAACAGTTCCACCAATTCAAATTACGCTATACAGTAGAAACCGTTATACACATCATGCCCACACAGTAGCAGTTCCCTGTACACATTATGCCCACACAGTAATTCTTATAACACTGAAGAGACATCAGCAATGCCTGGCCTGGCTGCGGATGCAATGCCACCCAAGGCCAGGTAGTATAATCAAATAGTAGTGCAAAGAAGTGCAGTGCAGCTCAGTACCCAGTGGTGCAAGTAGAAAAAAATGTTAGTGGTACGGCGCGTGCACCCCAAAAATGTGGGGGTGACCAATAAAAATGGGGCGTGATACACATATGACCCCAATACTGCAGTGCCAGATCACATATGCCCCCAATAGTGCAGATACACATATGCCCCAACAGTGCCAGATACAAAAATGCCCTCACAGAGCCAGATACACACATGCCCCACGGTGCCAGATATCCCCCCACGGTGCTAGGTATGCCCCCACAGTGCTAGATATGCCCACACAGTGCCAGATACACATATTCCCCATGTTACTGGATATGCACCCATATTGCCAGATACATGTGCCCCCACAGTGCCATATATGCCCCCACAGTGCCAGATGCAGATATGCCCCCACAGTGCCAGATGCAGATATGCCCCCACAGTGCCAGATGCAGATATGCCCCCACAGTGCCAGATGCAGATATGCCCCCACAGTGCCAGATGCAGATAAGCCCCCACTGCCAGATAAGCCCCCACTGTGCCAGATAAGCCCCCACAGTCATATAGTCTTAGTCCCCTCCCTCTTCCAGCACATAGCCATAGTCCCCTCCCAGTAAATAGCTATAGCCCCCACCTCCCCAAGCAATAGCCATAGTCCCACATAGCCGTAGTCTCCACCTCTCCTATCACAGTCATACTGTACTCCCATAATATAACAATAGTTCCCTGCCAACAAACTGTAGATAGCCATAGTCCCCCTTCCCAAACACATAGCCATAGTCCCCATCCCCCTCCCAGCACATAGCTGTAGTCTGCATTTAGCACATAGTAGTATAGTCTCCCCCACTCCCAGCACATACATAGACTCACCACAAAGCCCTAGTCCCCAGGGGCGTAGCTATCTCATTTGGGGCCCCATAGCATAATTCCATGCATACCACCACCCCGCATGGAGGCGCCCCCTATAGAGCACTCACCATTGTGGCCGCAGTGTGCTGCTGCACTGCCCTCACATCTGCACACCTGGCCGGTCCGGCTCCGTCCACTGTTTCTTTACAGACGCTGGGAGGAGGTGTGGCCGTGGTCCGGGGATGTCAGATTATTATTATTATTATTATTATCCTTTATTTATATGGCGCCACAAGGGTTCTGCAGCGCCCAATTACAGAGTACATAAACAAATAATCAAACAGGAAAACAGCGACTTACAGTTGATGACAGTATAGGACAAGTACAAGGTAAATAAACATAGTTACATCAGCAGATGACACTGGAATAAGTATCAGGTGGCAGAAGAATGCTGGATTTGGTGCAGCTGAAGATTATTAAAGTAAGAAAAGATAAGCACATGAGGGTAGAGGGCCTTGCTCGTGAGAGCTTACATTCTAAAGGGGAGGGGTAGACAGACAGGGGTGACACAGTTGGGGTACATAGAGAGCGTAGAACAGAGGGTTAGGATGAGATTTGGCTGGGTTTGGTGAAGAAGTGGGTCTTGAGAGCCCGTTTGAAGTTTTGTAGAGAGGTGGAGAGTCTGAGGGGGAGAGGTAGGGAATTCCAGAGAAGTGGTGCAGCACGTGAAAAATCTTGGAGGTAGGAGTGGGAGGAGGTGATCAGTAGGCAGGAGAGTCGGCGTGCATTAGCAGAGCGAAGAGGACGGGTGGGAGAGTAAAGGGAGATAAGGTCAGAGATGTAGATGGGAGAGGAGTGGGTGAGGGCTTTGTAAGCGAGTGTCTCTGCATACTCAGCCACGCCACGCCTCCTCTGAGCATTAGTTAGTACCCAGGGGAGGTGGAGCCGACTGGGTAAGCAGGTGTGGCTGCTGTACAGCAGCTCAGCACACTTCTTGTAATGTAAAAAGCTGCCAGCGCCGGGGCGCAGTAGCTGGGTGCAGGGGAAGGCTCGGGCCCCAGAGACGGCTCGGGCCCCAAAGCAGCCGCATCCCCTGCACCTATGGTAGCTACGCCCATGCTAGTTCCCACCCCCACAACATCCCAGCAGATAGCCTTAGTGTCTGTCAATACCTGCTGTGCTGGGCTGCCTGGGATGGAGGGTGGAGGATCGCTCAGCAGGCAGGAGCTGGCGCCGGTGTCCGGCACTGTACCAAACTACGTGAAGAAACTGGAAAAAAAAACTACAGCTCCCAGCAGCCCTTGCCGCCGGGAACTCCCGACAGCAAGGGTTGCTGGGAGATGTAGTTTATTTTCAGTTTCTTCCCTGTTGTGCATTGCGGTGCCGTACACTGGCGCCAGTTCCTGCCTGCTCAGTGATCCTCAGCCCTTGGTATGCTGACTGGCGGTCTCCTGACCGCCGGTAAACCATACTACACCCTCCGCCCCCCATCCCAGGCAATGCACAGGCAGATGCACAGGGATTCCACCGATTGGCCGAGGGTGGCACTGTTGGGCGGCGCCCCCTGCTTGGCTGGAGCCCCTGGCAAGTGCCATCCTGGCCAATGGGTAGATACGCCCCTGCATAGGACGTCACAGTCAGATGGCGAAACTGCACCTACCGCAGGGCTGGCGGAAGCTCCAGTTGTGCATCCGATGGTGCACATTGACCACCTGACTCCAGCATTGTCTGTATATAACTTACCCTCATCTGTAACAATCATCTCCCTTTTGGTTCTTTTGCAGTGGTATATCTATCAATCTCATATGTATTTTTTACTCTCTTAGGAATTGAACCATTTATTGTCCTGACACACAAGAGCAACGGTGGGTTAGAATCCATGCGGAACGTGTTTAAAGACATGGGGATGGAGAAGATCTACGCCCTCGAGAATTACACCACCAAAGACCACCAGGAGGTGCGAGAGAAACATGAAGAGATAATAAATATCTTAACTAAAGTTGTTGCTGATGTCATATTCCGCATGCGTTTTAAAAGTGACCCGACCAATGAAAGTTACAATCATCTGCAATTTCTGCTTGAGTACATGAAGACCAGCGCTGATAGGAAGAGAGGGGAGGAGATTGAGCGTAAGATGGCAGAAGCACAAAGAAATGCTAAGAAGTCGTCATGCCCTTTATTATAATCATTCCTGTGTTTATGTCTATAAGGGTAACGTCCGTTTCTTCCCAGTTCCTGTCCCGTTTCCAACACTGTGTTAGTCATTTCCTTTTAGCCGCTGTTCAATGCTGACCTCTCTGACCTTCCCAGGTTTATGCACAGAGAATATTTTGCCGCAGCCTATTGCCCTGTGATACGAAAACATAAATAGAAATATGGCTTTATGCCCACCGCCTCTTACGCTTACTCTCATTGATAATAAAGTATCTGCATGCTACACAAGCAATGGAGAAAATAAAATACAATCCTACAATCATAACTAGTAATTAGTGCCTGTATTATACATGAAATTAGTACAGAGTCCAATCAATATTGAAAACTACGTATGTTGGATCACGTACATACAGTAAAATAAAATATATCTGTAAGAAAAATCTTTTAACCTCTTTATTCTCATAATTGGGATTCATTACTAATGAGAATTCTCGGCATTAAATCTATTTATAGAACAGAATTTTAGACTGGTGCCAGGTGCGGCACCAAAGGGAAGCGTGTGTGTGTAAATCAAGAAACTTGTATATTGTGGATCAGACAAGGATCCGCATAGTACCGGCATGTGGAGGTAATGATGACTGTTTAGCTGTTGTATTTGTTCTCTGATCAGGGATGTAGCGCTGATACCCATAAATACTAGAGATGTGCACCAGAAATTTTTCGGGATTTGTGTTTTGGTTTTGGATTCGGTTCCGCGGCCGTGTTTTGGGTTCGGACGCGTTTTGGCAAAACGTCCCTGAAAATTTTTTGTCGGATTCGGGTGTGTTTTGGATTCGGGTGTTTTTTTTCAAAAAACCCTCAAAAACAGCTTAAATCATAGAATTTGGGGGTAATTTTGATCCTATTGTATTATTAACCTCAATAACCATCATTTCCACTCATTTCCAGTCTATTCTGAACACCTCACAATATTATTTTTAGTTCTAAAATTTGCACTGAGGTCGCAGGATGACTAAGCTAAGCGACCCAAGTGGGCGGCACAAACACCTGGCCCATCTAGGAGTGGCAATGCAGTGTCAGACAGGATGGCACTTCAAAAAATTGGCCCCAAACATCACATGATGCAAATATAAATAAAATAAAAAAAAGGTGCAAGATGGAATTGGGCTTGGGCCCTCCCACCCACCCTTATGTTGTATAAACAGGACATGCACACTTTAATAAACCTATCATTTCAGCCACAGGGTCTGCCACACGACTGTGGCTGAAATGACTGGTTGGTTTAGGCCCCCACCCAAAAAAGAAGCAATCAATCTCTCCTTGCTCAAACTGGCTCTACAGAGGCAAGATGTCCACCTCATCATCATCCTCCGATTCCTCACCCCTTTCACTGTGTACATCCCCCTCCTCCCAGAGTATTAATTTGTCCCCACTGGAATCCACCATCTCAGGTCCCTGTGTACTTTATGGAGGCAATTGCTGGTGAATGTCTCCACGGAGGAATTGATTATAATTCATTTTGATGAACATCATCTTCTCCACATTTTCTGGAAGTAACCTCCTACGCCGATCACTGACAAGGTGACCGGCTGCACTAAACACTCTTTCGGAGCACACACTGGAGGGGGGAAACTTAGGTAAAATAAAGCCAGTTTGTGCAAGGGCCTCCAAATTGCCTCTTTTCCTGCCAGTATACGTACGGACTGTCTGACTGTCTACTTGGATGCGGTCACTCATATAATCCTCCACCATTCTTTCAATGGTGTCATAATCGTATGCAGTGACAGTAGACGACATGTCAGTAATCGTTGGCAGGACCAGATGTCAGCACTCGCTCCACACTTCCCTGCATCACCGCCAGTGGGTGGGCTCGGAATTCTTATCCTTTTCCTCGCAGCACCAGTTGCGGGAGAATTCGAAGGAGGAGCTGTTGAAGGGTCACGTTCCGCTTGACTTGACAAGTGTCTCACCAGCAGGTCTTTCAACATGTGCAGACTTGTGTCTGCCAGAAAGAGAGATACAATGTAGGCTTTAAACCTAGGATCGAGCACGGTGGCCAAAATGCAGTGCTCTGATTTCAACAGATTGACCACCCCTGAATCCTAGTTAAGCAAATTAAGGGCTCCATCCACAAGTCCCACATGCCTAGCGGAATCGCTCCGATTTATCTCCTCCTTCAATCTCTCCAGCTGCTTCTGCAGAAGCCTGATGAGGGGAATGACCTGACTCAGGCTGGCGGTGTCTGAACTGACTTCACTTGTGGCAAGTTCAAAGGGTTGCAGAACCTTGCACAACGTTGAAATCATTCTCCACTGCGCTTGAGTCAGGTGCATTCCCCCTCCTTTGCCTATATCGTGGGCAGATGTATAGGCTTGAATGGCCTTTTGCTGCTCCTCCATTCTCTGAAGCATATAGAGGGTTGAATTCCACCTCGTTACCACCTCTTGCCTCAGATGATGGCGGTGCAGGTTCAGGAGTGTTTGCTGGTGCTCCAGTCTTCGGCACGCGGTGGCTGAATGCCAAAAGTGGCCCGCAATTCTTCGGGACATCGACAGCATCTCTTGCACGCCCCTGTTGTTTTAAAAAAAATTCTGCACTACCAAATTCAATGTATGTGCAAAACATGGGACGTGCTGGAATTTGCCCACATGAATGCACGCACAATATTGGTTGTGTTGTCCAATGTCACAAATCCCCAGGAGAGTCCAATTGGGGTAAGCCATTCTGCGATGATGTTCCTCAGTTTACGTAAGAGGTTGTCAGCTGTGTGCCTCTTATGGAAAGCGGTGATACAAAGCGTAGCCTGCCTAGGAATGAGTTGGCATTTGCGAGATGCTGCTACTGGTGCCGTTGCTGCTTTTTTTGCTGCGGGAGGCAATACATCTACCCAGTGAGTCTGCCTTGCTCCACTTGTCCACATGTCCATGGTTAAGTGGACATTGGGTACAACTGCATTTTTTAGGACACTGGTGACTTTTTTTCTGACGTCTGTGTACATTCTTGGTATCGCCTGCCTTGAAAAGTGGAACCTAGATGGAATTTGGTAACGGGGATACAGTACCTCAAGCAATTCTCTAATTCGCTGTGAATTAACGGTGGATACCAGACACACGTCTAACACCAACACAGCTGCCAAGACCTGAGTCATCCGCTTTGCAGCAGGATGACTGCTGTGATATTTCATCTTCCTTGCAAAGGACTGGTGGACAGTCAATTGCTTACTGGAAGTAGTACAAGTGGTCTTCCGACTTCCCCTCTGGGATGACAATCAACTCCCAGCAGCAACAACATCAGCGCCAGCAGCAGTAGGCGTTACACTCAAGGATCCATTGGAGGAATCACAGTTAGGAGAGGACTCGTCAGACTTGCCAGTGACATGGCCTGCAGGACTATTGGCTTTCCTGGGTAAGGAGGAAATTGACACTGAGGGAGTTGGTGGTGTGGTTTGCAGGAGCTTGGGTACAAGAGGAAGGGATTTAGTTGTCAGTGGACTGCTTCCGCTGTCACCCAAAGTTTTTGAACTTGTCAAATGACTTCTGATGAATGAGCTCCAGGCGATGTATAAGGGAGGATGTTCCTAGGTGGTTAACGTCCTTACTCCTACTTATTACAGCTTGACAAAGGCAACACACGGCTTGACACCAGTTGTCCGCATTTCTGTTAAAATAATTCCACACCGAAGAGGTGTTTTTTTTTTGTAATTTGACCAGTCATGTCAATGACCTTATTCATCCCATGGACAACAGGTGTCTCCCCGGGTGCCTGACTTAAACAAACCACCTCACCATCAGAATCCTCCTTGTCAATTTCCTCCTCAGCGCCAGCAACACCCATATCCTCATCCTGGTGTACTTCAACAGTGACATCTTCAATTTGACTATCAGGAACTGGACTGTGGGTGCCCATTCCAGCACTTGCAGGGGGCGTGCAAATGGTGGAAGGTGCCACCTCTTCCCGTCCAGTGTTGGGAAGGTCAGGCATCGCAACCGACACAATTGGACTCTCCTTGGAGATTTGTGATTTAGAAGAACGTACAGTTCTTTGCTGTGCTTTCGCCATCTTAACTCTTTTCAGTTTTCTAGCGGTAGGATGAGTGCTTCCATCCTCATGTGAAGCTGAACCACTAGCCATGAACATAGGCCAGGGCCTCAGCCGTTTTATTGCCACTCCGTGTCGTAAATGGCACATTGGCAAGTTTACGCTTCTCCTCAGACGCTTTTTATTTAGATTTTTGGGTCATTTTACTGAACGTTAGTTTTTGGGATTTTACATGCTCTCTACTATGACATTGGGCATCGGCCTTGGCAGACGACATTGATGGCATTTCATCGTCTCGGCCATGACTAGTGGCAGCAGCTTCAGCACGAGGTGGAAGTGGATCTTGATCTTTCCCTATTTTACCCTCCACATTTTTGTTCTCCATTTTTTAATGTGTGGAATTATATGCCAGTAATGTATCAATAGCAATGGCCTACTGTACTGTACTGTACTATATATGTATACTGCTGGTCACCAAAATGCTGCACTGTCCTACTATATACTGCTCACAATAATGCATCACAGAAATAGTATACTTGACACAGAGCTGCAAGATACAGCAATGGCCTTCTGTACTGTACTATATATGTATACTGCTGGTCACCAAAATGCTGCACTGTCCTGCTATATACTGCTCACAATAATGCAGCACAGAGATAGTATACTTGACACAGAGCTGCAAGATACAGCAATGGCCTACGGTACTGTACTATATATGTATACTGCTGGTCACCAAAATGCTGCACTGTCCTACTATATACTGCTCACAATAATGCAGCACAGAGATAGTATACTTGACACAGAGCTGCAAAATACATCAATGGCCTACCGTACTGTACTATATATGTATACTGCTGGTCACCGAAATGCTGCACTGTCCTACTATACTACTCACAATAATGCAGCACAGAGAAAGCATACTTGACACAGAGCTGAGCACAGATATGGAGCGTTTTCAGGCAGAGAACGTTGATAGTTGCAGCACACTGAGCACAGATATTTGCAGCACACGGAGCACAGATATTTGCAGCACACGGAGCACAGATATTTGAAGCACACTGAGCACAGATTACGGAGCTTTTCAGGGAGAGAACGCAGCCACGTCCTCTCCATTCAATCTCCAATGCACAAGTAAAAATGGCGTCGATGCGCGGATCTTTATATAGAATACGAATCTCGTGAGAATCCGACTGCGGGATGATGATGTTCGCGCGCGTTCGGGTTAACCAAGCAAGGCTGGAAGATCCGAGGCTGCATCAGAACCATTTAAAATAGGTGAAGTTCGGGGGGGTTCGGATCTCGGAGAACCGAACCCGCTCATCTCTAATAAATACCCAATACTACCTCCATATCCCATTACCATAGAGAGCCAATGTGAGAGGACAGAGACTCCCGTGCACGCTGTAATACTGATTTGTGCATCTTTAGATGCCCCCATCAGTTGTGCTTTCAGAACTTACACCTGCCTTATGGCATATTACTATTATTGTTATCCTTTATTTATATGGCACCACGAGAGTTCTGCATGTGCAGTGTCTGACCACGGCCTCCTATGCTTGCGTCTGTGAATGCGTCTGCTTGCATTGATATGCCCCAGGCAGTCCCATAAAACAGAATAGGTATTGTAGTGAAGTGGGTTGGCGCTGAGACTGAAAGAGAAATCAATACTTATCCGAAGTGGTGGGGCATATAGACTCCTTTTCTCCCCTTTAAATGTTATTCTCTGAAGGTTTTCTTTCAATGGGGTTTTGGTACATAAAACGAAATTTAAATAACTTGGGTTAGACACTAATATTGTATTTTAATTTGAAAAAAAGGAATTTGTTGTCCCTATTTTATATGAAGACCTTCTGAAAAAAAGAATTTGATGCAGATGAATATACCTTGCTTACATAGTAAGTGTTATGGTAAATCACATCTGGGTTTCTTTTATGAATAATCTAAGATGGTCTCTCACAACAAGATGTAATCCTGGGGCAAAGTATACGCACTCGTACCTTAATTTACACAATGTGAAATAATTATGGGCTCATCAAGGTTTCTTTATATCGTACAGATGATCTGGATTATATATATTATATATTTGGATTATATGTCAGATAGTGCAGAGCATGGCATACCTAATTTACACTCAAAAAATGCAGTCTACTCTTATCAAGGTATCTTTAAGATTTATGGTAGTTTTTCGTACCAGTACTCTCACTTGCGTCTCATTTTGACTTTGGTAACAGTAGCAGGTTGCCCGGTTCAGGACTTTGGACACCGTTAGGATGAAGGGGAAGTTGGTACTGGAGAAAAGCTGGAGAAGTAAGGTACAGGTAAGGAGATAGCTTTCCTGCAAGCCACTGTTGGAGGTGTTCCTGAGGATTCTGGAAGGATAAACCTCCTTGTTATATCTGTAGAGATTCAAGCTCATCCAATCAGGTGCATGCACTTGGTCCCAAGGTTTGGAACAGCCAATAGAAGGCATATATTAGCTGCAGTGAGCGTGAAAATACCAGTCCAACCAAAAGAATAAGACCTACAAACAGAGTAGCGCCGATAAAACCAGAGGCCTGTGGGAAAAGACAAAGAGATGCTAAAATCAAGCAAGAAGACTCCAGAACCTGGTAGAAGCCAAAAGGCATCAACATCACAGACAGAAGTGGTGGAAAGAGTCAAGTTGAGGATCAGATATCAGGGAGGCCCTGCAGTGGTGAAAGAATAAACAGCTATATCATGCCCCTCACTGTAGGCTCTCCCAAAGGCTCTAGGGACACCATTAAAGCCCAGGTTTTGGTTAAATTCATTCTTTAATTAGACAATCACAGGGCACATTATCCATAATATTTTTGTCTCATAAGATTTAGAGCTTGTACCCATTATGACAGAACAGTGTCAAGTTTTGTTATGGTATCAATTTAATTGTGTCCATTCTATTTCTGCGTTTGCATGTACACATGGAGCTACGCTCAACTGAGGCGGCTCCATTGCGGGGAGAGCACAGAGAAGCTCTCCCATTCCCTAGAATGGGGCGCGACTCCATCAGCGTCTCCGTCGCAGACGCACGTGCACCCCGGATGGAGACGCTCCCCCATTCTAGTGGATGGTGCGCATCTCTGTCATGAGCGTGCGCACCTGCCCGGTCAAAGACGTGACTAGCGTGGCTCTATCTATATATGTTTTAGTATGCAGAGTGTTTTTTTTTCATAGATATTGTTGTTAGTCTCCACCCAGGGGCATATCTAGAGAGAAGGGGACCCGTGTTCAGTCTCCGGGTGCTGGCCCCTTCCTCTCCCACCCCGTAGCCGGTAGCAGCGATGTTAGCGCTCAGTCTGAGCACTAGAGACTCTGGCACAGTGCCAGAGCCTACAACGCATGCGCAAGTCTCTGAAAAAATGGTGCGGCGTGGCCATTTTTTCAGAGACATGCGCTGTAGACTCTAGTGCTCATACAGAGCAATAACAGTGCTGCTGCGGCTGCCGGCTATAGGACTTGGGAGAGGAGGGGACCCACACCCGGACACCAGAAAGGTAAGTATATAGAAGAAATGGGTACAGTGTGTGTGGCCCCCCTCTAGACCCAGGGGCCCGTGTGCACTGAACACACTGCACCCATTATAGACACGCCATTGTCTCCACCTTCAGGTGTACACATATTCACAATTTAGAATATATGGAGGGGGTGGGACTTGGACTACACACCCTAATTCTAAAGATTATGAGAGGTGCTACCAGGCTGATACTTATAGTTCCACATAGTAAAAAAAAGACAAAATGCAGGTGCACACTCTAAATACTAAACACTGCTAATCAGAATAATTACAATAAACTCTGCAATCTAACAAAGAGTAAAATTGAGGTGTTTAGCATAATTTTGTCTAAAAAATATGGGCCCACCAACCGTGACCAGGTGACCGATTTGGTGGGTACCTAACATTCCCAATGTTTAAGTCCCGAGCACAGGACTCCCCAGGCCAGCACAAACCAACTGCCCTACTGCATCACTACAGTGAGAGGTTTAAGTGTTAAAAGGTGTTACATTAGTAAAGAGCAGCAGCTATGTGTCCAGAGTGTGACACAGGTGACAAGTAATAATTAGGGTGTTAAAAAGTGTAAAAAAATAATAATACAATTTAGGTGCTAAAAACGTGCTAGATTAAGTGTTACAATATGATGCCCTAAAGCAGCCAGGCCACACCAACCCAGAGGGCACCACACCCTGCACTCACCCCCAAAAATGACAAATTATATACTTTTATTCAGGATTTAACAGTCATAGGGGTATATGCAATTAGCGGCGAATTCCCGAAATCGGTGAAAAACTGCACTTTTTCGCCCCCCAAAAAAATTTGCCATTGCAATTCAGTACTTTTCTCCAAAAAAACGGACTTTAAAAATTCGACTTTTTGAAATTCGACTTTTGACAAATTCTACTTTTTTGCAATGGTACAAATGCTGCAATTCGACCAAAGTCTATTCAATTGAAGTTTGGAAATTCGACAACAGTGCTTTTAGACAGTAAATTCGTCTTTTTCAATCCGCCACACTTTGGATGGTGAAACCAATCAAAAAATTTTAAAACATGTTTTTTTTAGTGTTTTTTTTTTTTGTAATAGCATATCTATTTATATTAGTAGGGATTAGGTACTTGGTTTGTCTTTTTTTGGAGGCACAAGTATTATTTATATATTTGTAAAAATAATATTTTTTATTTTTATTTTTTTTTATAGATGGAATGGTAAAATCCCCCCAAAAAATGGCGTGGGGTCCCCCCTCCAAAGCATAACCAGCCATGGGCTCTTCGAGCTGGTCCTGGTTCTAAAAATCCGGGCAAAAATTGGACAGGGGATCCCCTGTATTTTTAAAACCAGCACCGGGCTCTGCGCCTGGTGCTGGTGCAAAAAATACGGGGGACAAAAAGAGTAGGGGTCCCCCGTATTTTTTATACCAGCATCGGGCTCCACTAGCTGGACAGATAATACCACAGCCGGGGGTCACTTTTATACAGTGCCCTGTGGCATTAAATATCCAACTAGTCACCCCTGGCCGGGGTACCCTGGGGGAGTGGGGACCCCTAGAATCAAGGGGTCCCCACCCAGCCACCCAAGGGCCAGGGGTGAATCCCGAGGCTGTCCCCCCATCCAAAGGCTGCGGATAGGGGGCTGATAGCCTTGAGAAAAATCAGAGAATATGTTTTTCCAGAAGAACTACAAGTCCCAGCAAGCCTCCCCGCAAGCTGGTACTTGGAGAACCACAAGTACCAGCATGCGGGAGAAAAACGGGCCCGCTGGTACCTGTAGTTCTACTGCAAAAAAAATACCCAAATAAAAACAGGAGACAGACACCGTGAAAGTAAAACTTTATTTCATACGTCGACACACATACAAACTTACATATGTTCACACGCCGACAATCTTCCTCTTCTCTAAGTAGAATCCAGGGGTACCTGAAAAGAAAAGATAAATATACTAGAGATGAGCGGGTTCGGTTTCTTTGAATCCGAACCCGCACGAACTTCACTTTTTTTTCCACGGGTCCGAGCGACTCGGATCTTCCCGCCTTGCTCGGTTAACCCGAGCGCGCCCGAACGTCATCATGACGCTGTCGGATTCTCGCGAGGCTCGGATTCTATCGCGAGACTCGGATTCTATATAAGGAGCCGCGCGTCGCCGCCATTTTCACTCGTGCATTGAGATTGATAGGGAGAGGACGTGTCTGGCGTCCTCTCCATTAGAATAGAGATAGATAGATTAGATAGAGAGAGATTGTGCAGAGTCGCAGACAGAGTTAGTTTACCACAGTCAGTGACCAGTGCAGTTGCTAGTTAACTTTTATTTAATATAATATATCCGTTCACTTCTCTCTGCTATATCCGTTCTCTGCCTGAAAAAAAAAACGATACACAGCACAGTCAGTCACACAGTGTGACTCAGTCTGTGTGCACTCAGCTCAGCCCAGTGTGCTGCACAGTCATCAATGTATAAATTAAAAGCTTATAATTAATTGTGGGGGAGACTGGGGAGCACTGCAGGTTGTTAGCAGGAGCCAGGAGTACAATTATATTAATTAACAGTGCACACTTTTGCTGCAGGAGTGGTGACCAGTGCCTGACCACCAGTATAGTATTGTTGTATACTACTAATATCTCTTTAAATATCAACCAGTCTATATTAGCAGCAGACACAGTACAGTGCGGTAGTTCACGGCTGTGGCTACCTCTGTGTCGGCACACGGCAGGCAGTCCGTCCGACCAGAATTGTATTATTTATTATTATATACCTACCACCTAACCGTGGTTTTTTTTTCATTCTTTATACCGTCATAGTGTCATCCTAATTGTTACGAGTATACTACTATCTCTTTATCAACCAGTGTACAGTGCGGTAGTTCACGGCTGTGGCTACCTCTGTGTCGGCACACGGCAGGCAGTCCGTCCGACCAGAATTGTATTATTTATTATTATATACCTACCACCTAACCGTGGTTTTTTTTTCATTCTTTATACCGTCATAGTGTCATCCTAATTGTTACGAGTATACTACTATCTCTTTATCAACCAGTGTACAGTGCGGTAGTTCACGGCTGTGGCTACCTCTGTGTCGGCACACGGCAGGCAGTCCGTCCGACCAGAATTGTATTATTTATTATTATATACCTACCACCTAACCGTGGTTTTTTTTTCATTCTTTATACCGTCATAGTGTCATCCTAATTGTTACGAGTATACTACTATCTCTTTATCAACCAGTGTACAGTGCGGTAGTTCACGGCTGTGGCTACCTCTGTGTCGGCACACGGCAGGCAGTCCGTCCGACCAGAATTGTATTATTTATTATTATATACCTACCACCTAACCGTGGTTTTTTTTTCATTCTTTATACCGTCATAGTGTCATCCTAATTGTTACGAGTATACTACTATCTCTTTATCAACCAGTGTACAGTGCGGTAGTTCACGGCTGTGGCTACCTCTGTGTCGGCACACGGCAGGCAGTCCGTCCGACCAGAATTGTATTATTTATTATTATATACCTACCACCTAACCGTGGTTTTTTTTTCATTCTTTATACCGTCATAGTGTCATCCTAATTGTTACGAGTATACTACTATCTCTTTATCAACCAGTGTACAGTGCGGTAGTTCACGGCTGTGGCTACCTCTGTGTCGGCAGTCGGCAGGCAGTCCGTCCATCCATAATTGTATTATTATTATAATATATACCACCTAACCGTGGTTTTTTTTTCATTCTTTATACCGTCATAGTGTCATACTAGTTGTTACGAGTATACTACTATCTCTTTATCAACCAGTGTACAGTGCGGTAGTTCACGGCTGTGGCTACCTCTGTGTCGGCAGTCGGCAGGCAGTCCGTCCATCCATAATTGTATTATTATTATAATATATACCACCTAACTGTGGTTTTTTTTGCATTCTTTATACCGTCGTCATAGTGTCATACTAGTTGTTACGAGTATACTACTATCTCTTTATCAACCAGTGTACAGTGCGGTAGTTCACGGCTGTGGCTACCTCTGTGTCGGCAGTCGGCAGGCAGTCCGTCCATCCATAATTGTATTATTATTATAATATATACCACCTAACCGTGGTTTTTTTATACCACCTAACCGTGGCAGTCCGTCCATAATTGTATACTAGTATCCAATCCATCCATCTCCATTGTTTACCTGAGGTGCCTTTTAGTTCTGCCTATAAAATATGGAGAACAAAAAAGTTGAGGTTCCAAAATTAGGACTTCCTAAAACTTCCGTAGTCAATCTTTCTTTGCTTGCAGAGATGTCATCGCTGTTACCACCTAGTTTTATCCACCTGAGTCACATTTACCTGACAGTTCAGGAGACAGGTATTACAGACACACCTCTACTTGGGATCGATTAGAAGAAGGTCTGAATTTTTACACGAGGAGCATTTATATCAGCAAATTTCAGGTTAATACATCTGCCCCTCTGTCCTGTGTAAAAGAAACTTTAAGGTTTAACAAGTGGATAAAACTAGGTGGTAACAGCGATGACATCTCTGCAAGCAAAGAAAGATTGACTACGGAAGTTTTCCCAAAGAAATCGCTATGTGAACATACCTCGCATCTCTCAAGTAAGCCCACGTGTAAGCGTGTTATTTCAAAAGTTTTGGAAAATCATCGTGTTTAACAGTTTGAAAGATACCTTTATGTGTATTGATTCACCTAATTTCATGTAAGCCTAAAAGTAAGCATCGTATGTTTGTGACCCATCACTCTTTTCGGGTGGTCCCCTAAACGCAATATATGACACAGAGGAAAAGGGACCTATTTTTCCTTTATACCCACTATTTCACTGATATAGAGAACCACTACACATTGATTTTTCCTTTTTTTGCGGTCTCGCCCATGTACCATAATTTGGAGAAATAGCCTGATAAACTGGGAATCATTTGGAGTGAAGCTTTCCATGAAAATCCCAAAGACACCTTGATAGGAGTACGCACACGTATATTGAAGTAAGCAAGAAAGTGAGCATCCCGTGTTTATGATTGACACATTTTCCGGGTGACCCCAGAATATTTCCAAAAAGACACTAAGGAGGGGAGACCTTACATCCTATAGTCCCTCTATATGATTCTTGCTACCTCTTAAAGAAATTACTACATGTTGGACATATTTCCTTTTGTTTTCTCCCTTTATGTACTACCTTGTTGGAGAAAACTCCTGAAGAAATCTATCAGAGACTTTACGACTCTTGGGAACAAATCGGTCTGAAACATTTTCATCTATCCAGTGTTGAAGCGCATTTTGTATATAATTTCTTGCATTGTGTTATTGTTAATTTTCCGGTCGATAACTCCGGAACATATACATACTTGCAGCATCTACACTTCCAGCGCAGGGGAATATTTTCCTTTTTCCTTAACCAGCAATTGCCTACAGAAAGAACACAGGGACCTGTGATGGTGGATTCCAGTGGGGATGAATTAACACTCTGTGAGGATGAGAATGTACATGCTAAAAGAGGTGAGGATTTGGAGGAACAGGATGAGGACGACATCTTGCCTCTGTAGAGTTAGTCTGTGCAAGGAGAGATTTTTTGGTGGGGGGGATAAATTGCTTCTTTTTTTGTCGGGGCCCAAACAAACCAATCATTTCAGCCACTGTCATGTGGCAGACCCTGTCGCTGAAATGTTTGGTTTGTTAAAGTGTGCGTGATCTGTCTATACAACATAAGGGTGGGTGGGAGGGCCCAAGGACAATTCCATCTTGCACCTCTTTTTTTTCTTTGCATTATGTGCTCTTTGGAGGCTAGTTTTAAAAACTGTCAACCTGTCTGCCACTGCAGCGCCACTCCTAGATGGGCCAGGTGTTTGTGCCGCACACTTGTGTCACTTAGCTTAGTCACACAGCGATTTCGGTGCACCTCTTTTTTTCTTTGCATTATGTGCTCTTTGGGGCCTAATTTTTAAAACTTCCATCTTGTCTGCCACTGCAGTGCCACTCCTAGATGGGCCACATGTTTGTGCTGCACAATTGTATTGCTTAGCTTAGTCAGCCAGTGACTTTGGTGCAACCTTTTGGCCTAAAAACAATATTGTGAGGTGTTCAGAATAGACAGAAAATGGGTGGAAATTAATGTTATTGAGGTTAATTAACCATAGGATCAACATTTCCCCCAAATTCTGTGATTTTAGCTGTTTCTATGTATTTTTCAAAAATCATCCAGATCCAAAACCAAAACCCTTTAAAGTGCTGATATAGAATGTATGGATATGGGGATACTTAGTCCAAAAAACATTTTAGCTTAAAGTCCCCATTAAGTCCCTTTGGAACAAGGGTCCTTAATTCATATATCCACTTCATTTCAGATTGTGACAAGTGTTTATCTATATCTCTAGTACGCCACTTGGGTAAAATTAGCTGGATCCCGCTGAAATTTTTTTAATATAGCATTTAAAAAAAAATATTTTTTTTTTAAATGAGTCGAAACTGTATGTGTCTCAAGGCCCTTACGGATGTTGTATACATGTTCTGCGAGCCGGACTTTGAGACATCTCGAGGTTTTCCCCACATTCATCAAACCACATGCACACTCCAGTTCGTATACTACATTCCTGGAGTTGCATGTGGTAAATTCACTTATCGGGTAGGTCTTATTATTAGTCTCAAAGTGTTTAAAACTACTTTTGTTTGATTTGACTGTTCTACATAAAAGGCACATGCCACATCTATGGAAACCTTTTGTTCTTATACTCTGTCTGGGTTCTCCATCTAAAATGCTTGATACCAATTTATCCTTAAGGGCAGGTTCCTTTCTATAGATAAGCACTGGGTGTTCAGGAATTACAGTTCCCTTTTATCGGATCCTGTTTCAATAAATTCCAATTATTTTTAAAAAGTCTTTCTACGGCTTTATAGCAAACATTTTATTGGCTGATAAAAGCATATTCAAATCTGTTGTTTTTATCAGATGATTTAACCTTTTGTTTGATTAGATCCTCTATTTCAATAGTATCAACCCTATTTTAGCTTTTTTTCAAAACATCAGGCCTATAGCCTCTAGCTAAAAATCTACTGTTAAGATCATCTAACTGTTGTTCACAGACAATTCATCTAACTGTTGTTCACAGACAATGGGTTCCGAACAGTTTCTCTTTATTCGATATAGTTGTCCAAAGGGTATGCCATCTAGCCAATTAGCGTTTTGGTGACTAGTCCTTTCTATAAACCAATTTGAATCAGTTGGATTCCTATAAGTCTTAGTATTAAGCTTCCCATGCTTTGTATAGAAATTAAAATCTAAAATGGATACTTCATCTTTACTATGAGTAAATGACAAGTTTATTGATATATCATTGGAGTTCAAACTAGTACAAAAGTTTAAAAAGGAGGTCTCATCCCCACGCCAATTAAATAGGATATCATCAATAAAACGCTTCCAGGACACCAGATCCGCCACCAGACAGTAATTTTTCAATATCTGTTGTTCTTCCCAGTGCGCCATAAATAAATGTGCATAACTGGGGGCAAACCTGGTGCCAATGGCAGTGCCCAACCCTGCTGAATGTAAAAAGAGCCATCAAAATAAAAATAATTATTTTTTTAAATAAATGTAATATTTTCCAAAATAAAAGATTTTAGTTTATCACCCAATATGTTTTTTGAAAAAGTTTGTGTATTTGCATGTATGATAAAGATTATTTTTATGTTTATATGTGTTGTTGTACAAAGGTTGTGCAAAACAAACCAGTACATTGCTTACTTTTAGGTAGAAGTGTGTGTGGTGCAATGATAAAGTGCGTATGCTATGTGCCAACAGACTCGCCAACACAGAAAGCCTGGGTGTGGGTCATACAGAAGAACGCCCTAGAACAGATTATTAGGAATTCTATTAGCAATAATTTTTTGGTATTTCACTTAAAAAAATCATTAAGTACAGGTGAAACTCAGAAAATTAGAATATCATGCAAAAGTTCATATATTTCAGTAATTCAACTTAAAAGGTGAAACTATTATATAGACTCATTACATGCAAAGTGAGATATTTCAAGCCTTTATTTGTTATAACTTTGATTATTGTGGCTTACATCTTTAGAAAATCCCAAATCCAAAATCTCAGAAAATTAGAATATTACATAAAATCAATATAAAAAGGATTTTAATTACAGAAATGTCGGCCCTCTGAAAAGTATAATCATGCATATGTACTCAGTACTTGGTTTGGGCCGCTTTTGCATGAATTACTGCCTCAATGCAGCGTGGCATGGATTCTATCAGCCTGTGGCACTTCTGAGGTGTTATGGAAGACCAGGATGCTTCATTAGCGGCCTTCAGCTCTTCTGCATTGTTCCGTCTCATGTCATCTTTCTCTTGGCAATGCCCCATAGATTCTCTATGGGGTTCAGGTCAGGCGAGTTTGATGGCAGAGCCCAGGGACAGGCATGCAGGGGAGGCAGGGGAGGCAGAGCTCAGGTACGTGCATTCAGGGTAGGAAGGGCAGGCAGAGCTCAGGGAGGTGCAGGCAGGGTAGTCAGGGGAGGCAGTGCCCAGGGGCGTGCAGTCAGGGTAGTCAGAGCACAGGGACGTGCAGTCAGGGGAGGCAGTATCACGCCCCTTAGCTCTGCTCCCATGCCTATCCTGACTGCACTCCCCTGAAGTCAGCCTCCCCTGCCTCCCCTGACTGGCGTACTATTCCAGTGATACTGGCGTATAATTCCTGTGATATTGCCGTATCATTCCTGTGATACTGTTGTATAATTCCAGTGATATTGCCGTATAATTCCTGTGATACTGTCGTATTATTCCCGTGATACTGCCATATAATTCCCATGATACTGGCTTATAATTCCAGTGATATTGCCGTATAATTCCAGTGATATTGCCCTATAATTCCTGTGATACTGGTGTATAACTCCAGTGATATTGCCGCATAATTACAGTAATATTGCTGTATAATTCCTGTGATACTGCCGTATAATTCTAGTGTTATTGCCAAATAATTCCAGTGATATTGCTGTATAATTCTTGTGGTACTGGCGTATAATTCCAATGATATTGCCGAATAATTCCAGTGATATTGCTGTATAATTCTTGTGGTACTGGCGTATAATTCTAGTGATATTGCCGTATAATTCCCGTGATACTGGCGTAATATTCCAGTGATACTAGTGTATAATTCCTGTGATATTGCCGTATAGTTCCAGTGATATTGCCGTATAATTCCTGTAATACTGGCGTATAATTCCCGTGATACTGGCAAATAATTCCAGTGATATTGCTGCATAATTCCAGTGATATTGCTGTATAATTCCTATGATACTGACGTATAATTTCAGTTATATTGCTGCATAATTCCCGTGATACTGGCATATAATTCCAGTGATATTCGCGTATAATTACAGTGAAATTGCTTTAGAATTCCTGTGATACTGCCATATAATTCCAGTGATATTGCTTTATAATTCCCGTGATACTGCCATATAATTCCTGTGATACTGGCGTATAATTCCAGTGATATTGCCATGTAATTCTAGTGATATTGCTGTATAATTCCTGTGATACTGCCATATAATTCCCGTGATATTGGCATATAATTCCAGCGATATTGCTGTATAATTCCAGTGGTACTGGCGTATAAATCCAGTCCAGTGGTACTGCTGTATAAATCCAATGGTACTGCCGTATCAGTCCAGTGATCCTGCCATATAATTCCACATAATTCAATATAATTCCATATAAATCCAGTCCAGTAGTACTGCCATATAAATAAATTCAGTGGTGCTGTCCTGGGCTGTATATTATTTACTCAAAATAAAGGGGTTATTAATATTTAATCCAAATAATTTTTCACAGGGTTTGACCTGTGTGGTGTAAAGGTATGTTCTCCTATGCCGCATATTGTTATATAACTCCAGAAAAATAATGGAGAACAAACTTTTGAGGATAAAATAGGGAAACATCAAGAACCACTTCCTCCTAGTGCTGAAGCTACTGCAACTAGTCATGACATAGATGATAAAATGCCATAAACGTCGTCTGCCAAGGCCGATGCCCAATGTGATAGTAGTGGGCATGTAAAATACAAAAAGCCAAAGTTCAGTAAAAAGACCCTAAAAAAGAAATTTAAATGGTCTGAGGAGAAATGTAAACTTGCCATTATGCCATTTATGACACGGAGTGGCAAGGAACTGCTAAGGCCCTGGTCTATGTTCATGACTAGTGGTTCAGCTTCACATGACGATGGAAGCCCTCATCCTCCTACTAGAAAAATGATAAAAGTTAAGCTGGAAAAAGCACAGAAAAGAACTGTGCATTCTAAGATGGTATCACAAATCCCCATGGAGAGTCCAAGTGTGTCAGCGGTTGCGATGCCTGACCTTCCTACCACTGGACATGAAGAGATGGCTCCTTCTACCATGTGCACGCCCCCTGCAAGTGCTGGAAGGAGCACCCACAGTCCAGTTTCTGATATTCAAATTGAAGATGTCACTGTTGAAGTACACCAGGATCAGGATATGGGCGTTGCTGGCACTGAGGAGGAAGTTGACGAGGAGGATTCTGATGGGGTTTGTTTAAATAAGGCACCGGGGCAGACACCTGTTGTCCGTGGGATGAAGAAGCCTATTGTGATGCCTGGGCAAAATACCAAAAAAGCCACCTCTTCGGTGTAGAATTATTTCTCCACAAATCCGGACAACAAGTGTCAAGCCGTGTGTTGCCTCGGTCAATCTGTAATAAGTAGGGGTAAGGATGTTAACCACCTAGGAACTTCCTCCCTTATATGTCACCTGCAGCACATTCATCAGAAGTCAGAGTCCAGTTGTAAAACTTTGGGTAAGAGCGAAAGCAGTCCACTGACACCTAAATCCCTTTTTCCTCTTGCACCCAAGCTCCTGTAAGCCACACCACCAACTCCCTTAACGTCAACTTCCTCCTCAGTCATGAATGTCAGTAGTATTGCAGGCCATGTCACTGGCAAGACTGAGGATTCCTCTCATAACTGAGGGCTTGACAGCTATGTTGGTGTTAGACGTCCATCCGGTATCCGCCATTAGTTCAGTGGGACTTAGAGAAATGTTTGAGGTACTGTATCCCTGGTATCAAATCCCATCTAGGTTCCACATCTCTTGGCAGACAATACCGAGAATGTACAGAGACGTCCTACAAAATGCAGTTGTACCCACTGTCCACTTAACGACGGACATGTGGACAAGTGGATCAGGGCAGACTAAGGACTATATGACTGTGACAGCCCACTGGGTAGATGTATTGCCTACCACAGCAACAACAGCAATGGCACCATTAGCAGCATCTCGCAAACGTCAACTCGTTCCTAAGAAGGCTACGCCATGTATCACCGCTTTCCTTAAGGGGCACACCACTGACAACCTGTTACAGAAACTGAAGCACATCATTGCACAATGGCTTACCCCAATTAGACTCTTCTGGTGATTTGTGATATCGGACAATGCCACCAATATTGTGCGTGCATTACATCTGGGCAAATTCCAGCACGTCCAATGTTTTGCACATACAATTAATTTGGTGGTGCAGAATTTTTTGAAAAATGACAGGAGCTTGCAGGAGATGCTGTCGGTGTGCCGAAAAATTGCGGGCCACTTTCGGCATTCAGCCACCGCGTGCCGAAGATTAGAGCGCCATCAAACACGTCTGAACCAGCCCTGCCATCACCTGAAGCAAGAGGTGGCAATGAGGTGGAATTCAACACTCTATATGCTTCAGAGGATGTAGGAGCAGCAAAAGGCCATTCAAGCCTATACATCCACCTATGATATAGGCAAAGGAGGGGGAATGCACCTGACTCAAGTGCAGTGGAGAATGATTTCCGTCATGTGCAAGTTTCTCCAACCCTTCAAACTTGCCACACATGAAGTCAGTTCAGACACTGCCAGCTTGAGTCAGGTCATTCCCCTCATCAGGCTTTTGCAGAAGCAGCTGGATAAATTGAAGGAGGAGCTAAGACGGAGCGATTCCGCAAAGTATGTTGGACTTGTGGATGGAGCCCTTCATTTGCTTTGCCAGGATTGAAGGGTGGTCAATCTGTTGAAATCAGAGCACTACATTTTGGCCACCATGCTCGATCCTAGGTTTAAAGTCTATGTTGTATCTCTCTTTCCGGCAGACACAAGTCTGCAGAGGTTCAAAGACCTGCTGGTGAGAAAATTGTCAACTCAAGCGAAACGTGACCCATCAACAGCTCTTCCTTCACTTTCTCCAGCAACTGGGGCTATGAGGAAAAGGATAAGATTTCCGAACCCACCCGCTAGCAGTGATGCAGGGCAGTCAGGAGTGAGTGCTGACATCTGGTCCAGACTGAAGCACCTGCCAACGATTGCTGACATGTCTACTGTCACTGCATATGATTCTGTCACCATTGAAAGAATGAGTGACAGCATCCAAATAGGCACGTCAGACAGTCCGTACGTATACTGGCAGGATAAAAAGGCAATTTGGAGGCCCTTGCACAAACTGGCTTTATTTTACCTAAGTTGCCCACCCTCCAGTGTGTACTCCGAAAGAGTGTTTAGTGCAGCAGATAACCTTGTCAGCGATCGGCGTACGAGGTTACTTCCACAAAATGTGGAGAAGATGATGTTCATCTAAATGAATTATAAATTCCTCTAGGAAGACCTTTACCAGCAGTTGCCTCCAGAAAGTACACAGGAACCTGTGATGGTGGATTCCAGTGGGGACAAATTAAAACTCTGTGAGGAGGAGGATGTACACACTGAAAGGGGTGAGGAATCGGAGGATGAGGATTAGGTCGACATCTTGCCTCTGTAGATCCAGTTTGTGCAAGGAGAGATTGATTGCTTCTTTTTTGGTGGGGGCCCAAACAAAACAGTAATTTCAGTTGTGTGGCAGACCCTGTCGCTGAAATGATTGGTTTGTTAAAGTGTGCATGTCCTGTTTATACAACATAAGGGTGGGTGGGAGGGCCCAAGGACAATTCCATCTCGCACCTGTTTTTCTTCTTTGCATCATGTGCTGTTTGGGGACTAGTTTTTTAAAATGCCATCCTGTCTGACACTGCCGTACAACTCCAGGCGTACTGCCGCATAAGTCCAGGAGTACTGCCGTATAAGTCCAGTCCAGTGGTGCTGTCTTGTGCTGTATATTATTTGCTTCAAATAAAAGGGTTATATACAGTACATTACTTATATTATTATCCACATAATTTTTACAGGGTTTGCCCTGTGTGATGTAGGGGTACGCTCGCCTGTGCTGCATATTACAGGTTGAGTATCCCTTATCCAAAACGCTTGGGACCAGAAGTATTTTGGATATCGGATTTTTCCGTATTTTGGAATAATTGCATACCATAATGAGATATCATGGTGATGGGACCTAAATCTAAGCACAGAATACATTTATGTTACATATACACCCTAAACACACAGCCTGAAGGTAATTTTAGCCAATATTTTTTATAACTTTGTGCATTAAACAAAGTGTGTGTACATTCACACATTTCATTTATGTTTCATATACACCTTATACACACAGCCTGAAGGTCATTTAATACAATATTATTAATAACTGTGTGTATTAAACAAAGTTTGTGTACATTGAGCCATCAAAAAACAAAGGTTTCACTATCTCACTCTCACTCAAAAACGTCCGTATTTCGGAATATTTGGATATGGGATACTCAACCTGTATTATAATAGATTCAAATAAAAGAGTTATTATCCAAATAAATTTTACAGGCTGGGCGTGTGTTTGATTTAGGGGTACACTCTGCTGTGCCACCAAAATTGTGCGTGTATTACATCTGGACAAATTGCAGCACGTCCCATGTTTTTTGTGCCGCACACTTGTGTCTCTTAGCTTAGTCACACAGCTACCTCATTGCACCTCTTTTTCTTCTTTGCATCATGTGCTGTTTGGGGCCTATTTTTTTAAGTGCCATCCTGTCTGCAACTGCAGTGCCACTCCTAGATGGGCCAGGTGTTTGTGCCGCACACTTGTGTCGCTTAGCTTAGTCATACAGCCACCTCGGTGCAACTTTTAAGCCTAAAAACAATATTGTGAGGTGTGAGGTGTTCAGAATAGATTGGATATGAGTGGAAATGACTGTTATTGAGGTTAATAATACCGTAGGATCAAAATTACCCCCAAATTCTGTGATTTTAGCAATTTTTATGTTTTGTTCAAAAATCATCCAGATCCAAAACCAAAACCAAAACCAAAACATGAAAGGGTGGTTTTGGCAAAACCAAGCCAAAACCAAAACACGAGCGGGGAATTAGAACCAAAACCAAAACACAAAACACAAAAAGTGCCCGCCGCACATATCTACTTTACAACACACAAAATGAAATGATTGTACACTTACCGTTTGCCTTGGGGCATCACTGTCATGCACATACGTGCGCTGAACCACTTCCGCAAGAATCAGCACCTTCAGTGGCTCTCCATAATCCAAATATGAGTCCACATACGGAGAGCCACCACCTGTCCAACGAGATGACTTGGCCTTCTTAGACAATTTTACCTTCACCCGACACGATATCAGACAGCCTTTTCTTACACGTGTCCTCACTCCTGCGCACAGGTCCCTCGCCATTGGCAGCAGCCATCACCTTTACCCATATGGCATTTTTCTTCCTGGTAGAAACAAGTGCCGCCTGCTGACCAAACAGATGCCGGTGATACTTCATCATCTCCATCACCAGGTCCATATTCTCCACAAAGGAAAATTTCACGTTGTGGCCCGTCTTAGTTTTGGTGCATGGCATGGGCTACCCATCACTATCCTCATCAGAGTACTGGGGATCCTGGGCTTCCACCTCCTCCGCCTTACTACCCTCTGTCCCAGGCAACCTCACCACAAACATGACAAATAACACAGAAAACTACTCTCACTCCTTTACCCAAACCCATGAGATTTGGGGAGTATTTATAATGCTCTGGCATGTCACTCCCACATATGACATTTTCAACCAATGGAAAATGATCAGACACGGCTTCCGTATACTCCTGTACTTTGCAAAGATGGACCAGAATGTGGACCACACTCAAAATCAGCCATTTACAGGAGTGCTCAATCACGACTGCAATGTGGTTTAGAAATACAAATACATACGCCATTGGAAAACACGATCCTATCAAACACGGAAGCATTGTAGCCAATGTTTAAGCATTGGAGAGAGATAAAATGGAAAGAGATTAAGTACCAGCCAATCAGCTCCTAACTGCCGTGTTACAGGCTGTGTTTGCAAAATGACAGGAGCTGGTACTTTATCACTCTCCACTTTATCAGTCTCCAAGGGTTAGTACATCTGCCCCAAACACTAACGCTGTCATTCCTGATCTTACCAAGAAAATCCCAAGATTTTGCAGTCTTTGTCTCATCAAGAATGTGAAATGTTTCTTTGCTCTGTATCTTGTACTGAACAACAGCGCTACATTGAGACACTTCTTCTCTGAAGTCCTGGGAGATGTTAATTGTGTGGACATCTTTCACTTCTGGCAGAGACGAGAGGAACCTAATTAACCACTGGTAGGCATTGGGGTCTTCTCCTGAAAGTATTCCAACCACGGCTTTCGCTGAGTCCATTCCTCTTTGCGCCCCGAGAACTGTCCCTGCGGAGAGATACAGCCAATGATACTTTACTATAAGGTTATATAGTCTGGAAAATGACACAATCGCCGGTCATCAACACAGCGGATGGCAGCTGCGGTCATTGGTTTCTCATTGTGTGGGACCTACCTGTGTGCAGACCTTATGCTTTTAGTGTAAATGTGCAAATAGAACTAAGCTCTGACTATCCAGTGTTCCAGGTGCTATTGCATCATAAAGCCAATAATCTCTGAAGTGACTTTACTGGTGATTAGAATATTGGGCAGCCCCAGTCTGACATTAACTTTACATTTCCAAGAAGCAACAGGGATTCCCAGCTTGCTGGTGTTTAGTATAAACATGGCTGACTGTAACGGATTAACTCTAACCCTAATCACAGCCTAACTCTAACCCTAATCACAGCCTAACTCTAACCCTAATCACAGCCTAACCATAACCCTAATCACAGCCTAACTCTAACCCTAATCACAACCTAACTCTAACCCTAATCACAGCCTAACTCTAACCCTAATCACAACCTAACTCTAACCGTAACCACAGCCTAACTCTAGCCCTAATCACAGCATAACTCTAACCCTAATCACAGCCTAACTCTAACCTTAATCACAGCCTAACTCTAACCCTAACCACAGCCTAACTGTAACACTAATCACAACCTAACTCTAACCCTAACCACAGCCTAACTCTAACCGTAACCACAGCCTAACTCTAACCCTAATCACAGCCTAACTCTAACCTTAATCACAGCCTAACTCTAACCCTAACCACAGCATAACTGTAACACTAATCACAGCCTAACTCTAACCCTAATCACAGCCTAACTGTAACACTAATCACAGCCTAACTGTAACACTAATCACAGCCTAACTCTAACCCTAATCACAGCCTAACTCTAACCGTATCCACAGCCTAACTCTAACCCTAATCACAGCATAACCCTAACCATAACCACAGCCTAACTGTAACACTAATCACAGCGTAACTCTAACCCTAATCACAGCCTATCTCTAACCCTAATCACAGCATAACCCTAACCATAACCACAGCCTAACTGTAACCCTAATCACAGCGTAACTCTAACCCTAATCACAGCCTAACTCTAACCCTAATCACAGCCTAACTCTAACCCTAATCACAGCCTAACTCTAACCCTAATCACAGCCTAACTCTAACCCTAATCACAGCCTAACTCTAACCCTAATCACAGCCTAACTGTAACACTAATCACAGCCTAACTCTAACCCTAATCACAGCCTAACACTAACCCTAATCACAGCCTAACTCTAACCCTAATCACAGCATAACTGTAACCCTAATCACAGCCTAACTCTAACCCTAATCACTGCCTAACACTAACCCTAATCACAGCCTAACTCTAACCCTAATCACAGCATAACTGTAACCCTAATCACAGCCTAACTCTAACCCTAATCACAGCCTAACTCTAACCCTAATCACAGCCTAACTGTAACCCTAATCACAGCCTAACCATAACCCTAATCACAGCCTAGCTCTAACCCTAATCACTGCCTAACACTAACCCTAATCACAGCCTAACTCTAACCCTAATCACAGCCTAACTCTAACCCTAATCACAGCCTAACTCTAACCCTAATCACTGCCTAACACTAACCCTAATCACAGCCTAACTCTAACCCTAATCACAGCCTAACTCTAACCCTAATCACTGCCTAACACTAACCCTAATCACAGCCTAACTCTGACCCTAATCACAGCCTAGCTCTAACCCTAATCACAGCCTAACTCTGACCCTAATCACAGCCTAACTCTAACCCTAATCACAGCCTAGCTCTAACCCTAATCACAGCCTAACTCTGACCCTAATCACAGCCTAACTCTAACCCTAATCACAGCCTAGCTCTAACCCTAATCACAGCCTAACTCTAACCCTAATCACAGCCTAGCTCTAACCCTAATCACAGCCTAACTCTGACCCTAATCACAGCCTAACTCTAACCCTAATCACAGCTTAACTCTAACTCTAATCACAGCCTAACTCTAACCCTAATCACAGCCTAACTCTAACCCTAATCACAGCCTAGCTCTAACCCTAATCACAGCCTAACTCTAACCCTAATCACAGCCTAGCTCTAACCCTAATCACAGCCTAACTCTGACCCTAATCACAGCCTAACTCTAACCCTAATCACAGCCTAACTCTAACCCTAATCACAGCCTAACTCTAACCGTATCCACAGCCTAACTCTAACCCTAATCACAGCCTAACTCTAACCCTAATCATAGCCTAACTCTGACCCAAATTACAGCCTAACTGTAACTCTAATTACAGCCTAACTCTAACTACAGTCTAATAATAACAGCAGCCCAACCCAATCTAACTGTACCCACCGCCAAACCCTAACTGCAGCCTATCTCTAACCCTAATGACAGCCTAACAATAATCCTGGTGGTAGCCTAACCATAACCGCAGCCCAAACCTAAACGCAGCCCAACCCTAACTGTGGCCTAACCCACATCCTAACAATAGCCTAACCCTTACTGCAGCCGAACCCTAACCGTAACTGCATCTCAACCCTGGATGCAGCCTATCTCTTACCCTAACCAAAGCCTAATAATATCCCTGGTGGTAGCCTAACCCTAATCATAACCACAGCCCAACACTAATACCCCTTTCACACCGCAGCTTATACCCGGTATTTTGCCGTTTTAACTGGCTTCCTAAACGGGTCAAGCTGCGATGTGAAAGGGTCCCCTTCAATTTACCGTTTTCAAAATACCGGTATTTTGAAACGGTAAAAAAGCAGGGTCCTACCCGTTTCAGTCCCATTTCACTGTGCAGTGTGAAAGGGTCTGAAACGGTATTTGCAAGCCCCAGAAGATGATAGGCTGTCTCCATGTGTGATGTCACCAGCCACAACCAGGAAACAGCTTGGAAAACATAGGAGACACATGAGAGAGTGGCTTTATACACGTTTAAATGTGAAAAACACGGGAAAAAAATGGCGTGGGGTCCCCCCTCCAAAGCATAACCAGCCTCGGGCTCTTCGAGCTGGTCCTGGTTCTAAAAATGCGGGGGAAAAATTGACAGGGGATCCCCCGTATTTTTAAAACCAGCACCAGGCTCTGCGCCTGGTGCTGGTGCAAAAAATACGGAGGACAAAAAGAGTAGGGGTCCCCCGTATTTTTCACACCAGCATCAGGCTCCACTAGCTGGACAGATAATGCCACAGCCGGGGGTCACTTTTATGCCGTGCCCTGCGGCCGTGGCATTAAATATCCAACTATTCACCCCTGGCCGGGGTACCCTGGGGGAGTGGGGACCCCTTCAATCAAGGGGTCCCCCCTCCCCCCCAGCCACCCAAGGGCCAGGGGTGAAGCCCGAGGCTGTCCCCCCCCCCATCCAATGGGCTGCGGATGGGGGGGCTGATAGCCTTTGTTGTAAATGAAAAGATATTGTTTTTTCCAGTAGTACTACAAGTCCCAGCAAGCCTCCCCCGCAAGCTGGTACTTGGAGAACCACAAGTACCAGCATGCGGGAGAAAAACGGGCCTGCTGGTACCTGTAGTTCTAATGGAAAAAAAATACCCAAATAAAAACAGGACACAGACACCGTCGACAGTAAAACTTTATTACACACTGCCGACACACACATACTTACCTATGTTCACACGCCGACAGCGATCCTCTTCTCCATGTAGAATCCAGGGGTACCTGAAAATAAAAGTTCAATATACTCACCTCAGCCATGGTCCAGAGATAAATCCACGGACTTGGCAAAAAAAGAAAACGAACACCCGGACCTGCGGACCGAAAGGGGTCCCATGCTGACACATCAGACCCCTCTCCCCGAATGCCGGGACATCACGTGACTCCTGTCACTGAAGTCCCTTCAGCCAATCAGGAAGCGCTACTTCCGTGGCGCTCACCTGATTGGCTGTGCACTGTCTGAGCTGTCAGACAGCGCATCGCAAAGCCGCTCCATTACTTTCAATGGTGGGAACTTTGCGGCTAGCGGTGGGGTCACCCGCGGTCAGCCGCTGACCGGCGGGTGACCTCACCGCTAGCCGCTAAGTTCCCACCATTGAAAGTAATGGAGCGGCTTTGCGATGCGCTGTCTGACAGCTCAGACAGTGCACAGCCAATCAGGTGAGCGCCACGGAAGTAGCGCTTCCTGATTGGCTGAAGGGACTTCAGTGACAGGAGTCACGTGATGTCCCGGCATTCGGGGAGAGGGGTCTGATGTGTCAGCATGGGACCCCTTTCAGTCCGTGTGGTCGGTTGTCCGGTTTGTTTTTTTCTCCAAGTACGTGGATTTATCTCTGGAGCCTGGTTGAGGTGAGTATATTGATCTTTTATTTTCAGGTACCCCTGGATTCTACATGGAGAAGAGGACCGATGTCGGCGTGTGAACATAGGTAAGTATGTGTGTGTCGACGTATGAAATAAAGTTTTACTATCAAGGTGTGTGTGTACTGTTTTTATTTGGGTATTTTTTTTCCAGTAGAACTACAGGTACCAGCGGGCCCGTTTTTCTCCCGCATGCTGGTACTTGTGGTTCTCCAAGTACCAGCTTGCGGGGGAGGCTTGCTGGGACTTGTAGTACTACTGGAAAAAACAATATCTTTTCATTTACAACAAAGGCTATCAGCCCCCCCATCCGCAGCCCATTGGATGGGGGGGACAGCCTCGGGCTTCACCCCTGGCCCTTGGGTGGCTGGGGGGGGACCCCTTGATTGAAGGGGTCCCCACTCCCCCAGGGTACCCCGGCCAGGGGTGACTAGTTGGATATTTAATGCCACGGCCGCAGGGCACGGCATAAAAGTGACCCCCGGCTGTGGCATTATCTGTCCAGCTAGTGGAACCCGATGCTGGTGTGAAAAATACGGGGGACCCCTACTCGTTTTGTCCCCCGTATTTTTTGCACCAGCACCAGGCGCAGAGCCCGGTGCTGGTTTTAAAAATACGGGGGATCCCCTGTCAATTTTTTCCCCGCATTTTTAGAACCAGGACCAGCTCGAAGAGCCCGAGGCTGGTTATGCTTTGGAGGGGGGACCCCACGCCATTTTTGTCCTGTATTTAACCATTCCATCTAAAAAAAAATAATAATAATTTAAAAAAATATATAAATAATACTTGTGCCTCCAAAAAAGACAAACCAAGTACCTAATCCCATCTAATAAAAATAGATATGCTTCAAGCTGCTGGGTTCCATCGTACGACTATCCAAATTATTAATAATGAATTAATTAGTGATTAATAATAATGTGTGGGCCAGAAAAGTCCATTTATAATGACAACCACTGTTTTCTATGGGTGAAACGGGTTCAGTGTGAAAGGTACCAAAACGGGAATGAAATGGTAATTTACTGGTTACAACATGAGATGTGAAAGGGGTTTAACTGCTCAGACCCGTTTTAAGAACCGTTTCAAATACCATTTCAAAAGCAGGTTTTGCGATGTGAAAGCAGCATAACTGCTACTTACCTCTAACCCTAACTATATCCTAACCGTGACCCAAACAACAGCCTAATACAAACCCTAACTGCAGACTAACCCTAACACTAACTTTAAATGGACCGTTGGAATTCAGACTGTATGGGGGGAATGTAACAGGGTGTGAGAATCAGAAAGTGAGAGACTGTGTGAGAGTTCTCCTGGATTTTTTTTAAAGGGGCAATCATTTACATGGAAAACCAGGTTGATTTTGCTATGTAAATGATTGCCCCTTTAAAAAAAAACAAAAGTACTCTCACACAGAGCTGGTCCCAGAAAATGCTGATACTTGTATACTCAGACCTGTAGGGCAACATACAAAAAAACTCTAAAAACATAAGAAAAATGTGTTTATTTGTATGTTTGTTTATTTGTTTGTGTGTGCGTGTTTTGCAACATTTAAATAAAAAGAAAGAAATCACTTTCTGGTGAAGGGAACATAAGCCAAAAGTTATCTCTGCTGTTGCAAGACTACAGCACAGGCTGAGTCTCCCATTTCCAAAACACCAAAATATGGAAAATTCCAAAACGTAGAATTTTTTTGAGTGTGACTCAGATAGTGACACCTTTCCTTTCTGATGGTGCAATGTACACACACTTTGGGGGTCATTCCGAGTTGATCGCTCGCTAGCTGTTTTTAGCAGCTGTGCAAACGCTATGCCGCATCCCACAGGGGAGTGTATTTTCGCTTTGCAAGTGTGGAACACCTGTGCAGCCAAGCTCTGCAAAAACATACTGGGTGACATGTAATAGGATGAGATTTCTAGTAAGAAACCGAAATCGCATGTTTTGAATTTGCATTTTTTTTGCGGGGATTCGCGAATGTAATAGGATGCGATTTTGGGTCTGAAAAATGCGATGACACGCAGTTTGTTGCGATATTATGACCTAGTAATGTGTTATTTTTTTGACCAACTGGAATGCGATTTCCATCTGCACCATAACGTACAATAAAAGACCCCACCTATTGGCCCATCTAAGGGAAAGATGTACTAATTAGTGATAAAAGTGGAGAAGTGAGACAATCAACCAATCAGCTGCTCTGTATACTTTTATAGTATGCAAATTATAAATGTTACGTCAATGCTGATTGGTTGCCATGGGCAACTTCTCCACTGGCTCACTTCTCCATATTTATCACTGCTTAGTACATGTCCCCCTAAGTACCCTAGAATGTGTATCACACACCCTATATAAAGGGCTCATGCACCATTTTGACTTTTGATAGGTTGTGAGGAGTGTAAGATGGAGAGGAGAAGTGAGTAAGAGAGGCAGAGAGAGGCAGCATGGAGAGAGGCAGCATGGTGGCAAGGAGGGCAGTGGCTTGGAGGAAACAGGAGGAGCAGGCTCAGCCTGAGGAGCCGGAGGAGGCACAGAGACACAGGGGAGGAGGAAATGGAGACGGAGCAGGAAGAAGAGATGGAGGAGCCTCTCTTTAGTGATGTCGACTGGCATGAGGAGGGTGATGGGGGCCAGTTTGAGGAGGAGGAGGCTGCAGAGGAGGAGGAGGGTGAGGAGGGTGAGGGTGAGGGTGGCCCAATTCCAGGGTGTTCTCCCAGTGGCCACCAGGTGCACTTCTCCTATGAGGAGAACTGTGCTCTAGTCAGGGCAATGGTGCCAGTTTTTCAGCGTCTTCTTGGCAAGGATAACCTCCGCACTAATATGTCGCGTAAGCGCAAAATGTGGATGGACATTACTGACGCAGTTAATGCGGTAAGCAACTACAAGCGTAAAGTCGTCATCGTCGAGAAGAGATTTAATGACACTAAAAGATTGTTGAAAAAGAAGATGGCTGCAGAAAGAAAGGAGGCCGGACGCACAGGGGGAGGTACCAGTGCTCCCATACAGTTCTCAGCCTGCGAGGAACAACTGAAGAGAATAATTCCGCCAGAGGTTCTTCCCGGGCTACACATCGCTGATACTGATCAGCCTGCATCACCCCCACAAGCTGGTACGTGAGCACATATTTATGCTGAAAAATATACATTTACCATAACGAACTGTGCTAGGTTCTCTTGCTATGTGTTTTACAATGTAATGCTGCTGTGGCACTACACATCCCAGCAAGGTGCTGTAACGTGAACCTATGGTGGAAAATATGTTTTTTTATGCTTATGCTGGTTCTTGTGGTTCCACAGCAGCATGTTTTGTAATAGTGAAGAATTATACACTGCAGTGCTGTATAAAATATTTTTTTTGGCACATTATTTAAACAACATAAACTAATAAGCAACATTAATCATGTCTGTTCAATCAAGAACATATATTTTTTTTGCCAAAAAAAAAAAATACTGTTTTTTTTTTTAATGAAAATAATCTTGAGGAAACACTGGTCTCATGTTGTAGACTAAGGGGCCTATTTATCACCATGCGCATCCAGGATACAGATGACAGGTGATAAAATCGCCCCAACTCGCACTGCGATAACTGAGTACATCGCGGGGATGTATCAATTATCGTGTGCAGGGACAGAGTTTGCGGTTAAGCTCTGTCCCTGCGACGATACTCCGCAGTATCATCGGGGTATTTTTCGGAAAAAAATACCCAGATGTCCTGCTGCGCATGCACCGCCCCCGCCGACATCGCTGCTACCGCTGCCGCCCGTTCGACCCCCCCCCCCCCCCCCCCGTCACAACTACCCCCGTGCGCTGTGGACCTCCCCCCAGAAGATCAATATACTCACCAGTCCAGGTAGCCGGTCCACGCTGTTCCTGCTGGGCTGCCCGGCGCCAGATCCTGTGCGATACGGTGACCCCTGGTTCTGTAAAGTGCGCTGCCGCTTTGCAGCGTCACTTTACTGCACCGGGGTCACTTTGCAGCGCATGGGGGACCCGGCGCCCGGCAGCACTTACCGGAGCAGGGGCACCGGCTGCCTGGACAGGTGAGTATGTTTTTTTGTTTTTTTTTACACTGTAAACAGCTTCTGTGTCCATCGGACACACATAGCTGATCACTGGAGACAGGTCCCACTCAGCTTTCTCTGGGCATAACGGTGCTCTTCGCAGTGCTGCCCTGTGAACTTGCCAGCCTGGGCTGGCGAGATTATCACAGGGCACACTGCGTTATTTTTTCACGTTTTTTAGTACATTTGGTCAGCTCACATTTCCCATTATAAGTATGGGGAATGCGATCTGGGTTACTAAAAAAAATGAATTAAAGGTTTTGGAGCAGTTTTTCATGAAAGCTGCTCCAAATGCCCTTTATTACATTCAGGTGATACTAAAATAATGTGAAAAAGGGTGTTTTCACACCCTTTTCACATTATTTTAGTAAAAATAATTTTAATAAATAGGCCCCTAAATTTGAAAAGTTAAAATTTCATAATCTGAATGCTGCAAATAAGTGTGGATAATGCAATGCATTTTATATGTTTCGTCCTATGGGGGTAATTCCAAGTTGATTGCAGCAGGATTTTTGTTAGCAATTGGGCAAAACCATGGAGGTCATTCCGAGTTGTTCGCTTGCAAGGCGATTTTAGCAGAGTTGCTCATGCTAAGCCGCCGCCTACTGGGAGTGAATCTTAGCATCTTAAATTTGCGAACGATGTATTCGCAATATTGCGATTACACACTTCTTAGCAGTTTCAGAGTAGCTTCAGACTTACTCGGCATCTGCGATCAGTTCAGTGCTTGTCGTTCCTGGTTTGACGTCACAAACACACCCAGAGTTCGCCCAGACACTCCCCCGTTTCTCCAGCCACTCCTGCGTTTTTTCCGGAAACTGTAGCGTTTTTTCCCACACGCCTGTTTCCGCCCAGTAACACCCATTTCCTGTCAATCACCCTACGATCGCCTGAGCGATGAAAAAGCCGTGAGTAAAAATACTACCTTCATAGCAAATTTACTTGGCGCAGTCGCAGTGCGGACATTGCGCATGCGCACTAAGCGGAAAATCGCTGCGATGCAATGAAATTTACAGAGCGAACGACTCGGAATGAGGGCCCATGTGCACTACAGGGGAGGCAGATATAACATGTGCAAAGAGAGTTAGATTTGGGTGGGGTGTGTTCAATCTGCAATCTAATTTGTAGTGTAAAAATAAAGCAGCCAGTATTTACCCTGCACAGAAATAAAATAATCCACCCAAATCTAACTAATCTAATTTTGCCCAACTGCTATCAAAAATCCTGCTGTGATCAACTTGGAATTATCCTCTATATCTTTATAGCTCCACTTCAGGGAAGGGGTCCTGCTCCACAGAAGTGCCACCGTGTTGGGCAGGATGATGAAGCTGCTGGTGAGTTTATGCCGGAAAAATGATACAGATTATCATTATCTTTAAAAGTTAGCCTGCAGTATGCTCTCAAGTTAACTTGGAATCCTTTTTTTGAATATTTTTTCCAAAAAAACAATTTGTGTCATCTGGAAAAGAATGTCTCACATAGTCACAAAGCATATGTCCATGGTAAAATGGCAAAAAAAAGCACGGTTGTGTAGATGAGCATAGGAAGATGCCACCATAATTGATGGCTGTACATATATTTACCAAGCTCAACATATTCACAGGAACATCACAGCAACTCCAGCAAATACAGGGTCCGATACACCAGAGTGAAGAGGACCAAGAATTGATTTTGGAGCCAGTGGACTCATTTGATGTTGATGAAGAAACAACACAGGCATCCATTACTGATAATCCACCCACTGTCTTTGAAACCCAACATATTCCAAGCACGCCACCCCCCCCCCCACACACACTGCCGACCAACTAGCAAGGTCATTAGATTCATTTAAGACCAAACAGCTGGATTTCATGGCCACCCAAACCCTACAAATGCTACATATACAGGGATATAAAATATGTGTCAGCAACTACGTAAAGTAGCCCACACCGAACGAGTAGCTGAGGGTACCAGAATACAGATGGCAACAACTCTAGATACCAGGCTATCGGAAATGACTCAATCACTAAGGGCACAAACAGATGCATTAGCGTCTCTACACACACACCTTGCTTCAGATGCACAAACAAACACACAAAATGCACCTTCAACTATAAGCAGTGTCTCAACTACGCCTATAAGTACCTCTCCAACTACTCCCCCATGCTGTAGAGTAAGAACAAGGGGTGGTGTCCCAATAGTTGGCAAGTCTGGCTGCAGCAGGTCCCAAAGCCAAAAATAATGTTTACCAACATTTAATTGTGTTTTTTATTATTATTGTGATGTTGGAAACATGAAGTTATTGTATATGTGCAAGCTTTGTATTCTTTTGGCACATGTTTATGCACAACATTTCATTTACAGTAAACATGGTATTACTGAACCACACATATGCAGTTTGTCCATATCTCCATATTTTTGTAGATTTACATTTGGGAAATGTAGGTGGGTTATTTTTGAAAAAAACAAACAGGAAAATTGTGAAGCACATACAGTATGTAACAGAGGATAGAGGAGTTTATAACAGAGGAGTATGTAACAGAGGAGTTTTATCCATGTAAATCCTGACATTTAATCAATGTATATTTATAATTAAGTACAAATAAAAAGTTAACAGCATGTTTGTAGGGGCGTTTATGATGAAAGTTTGGCTCACCTGTGCAAAAGGAAACACTTTGCATGTTTTTGGTTGATGGTGGAACTCAAAATCATCTATCTCTACCTGTTCTGTTTTGTATGTGATTTTGTGACACTTTTTAAGTGCGATATAAAAAATCACATCCTATTACATTTGCGATTTCTATACTTTAAAATGGGAAAACATCTGAATGCAATTTGAAGTGAAAAATGAAATCGACAGGTGAAAGCGTGCAATTTAATGCGCCAAAAATGCGATTTTTAGTGCAAACCGCAGCCTATTACATGTGCGATTTTGGACAAACATGTGATTTCAGGCATTTTTGCCTAGAAGTCTAAAAATCTCATCCTATTACATGTCCCCTTTGTGCAGTTTCTGAGTTGCCCAGGACTTACTCACCCTTGTGATCACTTCAGCCTGTCTGGTCCCGGAATTGACGTCAGACACCCGCCCTGCAAATGCTTGGACACGCCTGTGTTTTTCCAAACACTCCCAGAAAACGGTCAGTTGCCACCCACAAACGCCTTCTTCCTGTCAATCTCCTTGCGATCGGCTGTGTGAATGGATTCTTCGTTAAATCCATCGCCCAGCACCAATCCGCTTTGTACCCGTACGACGCGCCTGAGCATTGCGGTGCATGCGCAGTTTTGCCGAGTTTTGTCCTGATTGCACCGCACCGAGAAAACCTAGCGTGCAATCAGGTCGCAATGACCACCTATACCTGTATGTGATCTCACACCATTGAATCTTTGTGTCTCACAGCCCATTTTCCCTGTAATTGATGATATACTGTAGTGTTTCTCTTGCTAATAAGAAATATATAGTTTAGCTTGTTTCCAATTTCTGCTGAGATTTTAGTTTATTTGATACAGTTATTGATGTGTTATGTTTCAGCTGAGAAGCTTTGAGTGCTGTAACCAGGACGCAGATACAGTTCATTGCATTTCAGCATAACAATTACCCATTACGCGTAGTGGATTGTTTTTCCATTTCTAAATACACATCTGCTCTGAGGCTGAACTATGAATACGTAAGACGGACAGATATACAGTATGGACCATCAGGTCTTTATCTGTCATCAATACGTCTCTATAAGAACATTGCAAAACAAAGTGCACAACCACCACACAGGGATCTCGCTTACTCTAAGCCATAGGGCCTAATTCAGATCTGATCACTTCTGTGCGTTTTTGCACAGCGGTCGATCAGGTACAAACTGAGCAGGCATATGCACTGCAATGCGCACGTGCGTCGGACAACAACAACGGGCATCTCTGGTCAGCGACGGGATGGTGCGAAAAATCCGATCGTGCAGGCGTTCACAAGGTGATTGACAGGAAGAGGCCGTTTGTGGGTTTCAACTGACCGTTTAGAGGTAGTGTCCGGAAAAACGCAGGCGTGCCCAAGCGTTTTCAGGGAGAGTGTGTGACGTCAGCTCCGGCCCCGATCCTGAAGTGATCGCACTGGAGGAGTAAGTCCTGGGCTGCGCACACACTGCACAAGGTGTATTTTTGCAGCTCTGCGTACACATGGGATCGCACACTTGCACAGCGAATTTACACTCCCCAAGGAGGTGGCAACTATCCGAACACAGGACGGCAAAAATATCAGCCCAGCGATCAGATCTGACTTAGGCCCATTGGACAGCTCAACGTCTTGAAACTTTCAGACTGGAATCTTCTTAGGAAACTAAATGGAGTTCCAGTAACTTTCCCGAATTGCCCATTGAAAGTTAAAGAAAGCCATGTACTTTATCCAATACAGATGTCACCCCTGAAACTTGCACTGACCCTAAGATCCAGCTTGGGGAGCGGACTCTATAAGGACTGTAACAATATTGGCAGGAGCCCCATGTACAGGGTCCCCGGTATAAGTACAAGAGTCACATTACTTTGTTTCATAATACAGAGATTATTTATACACAATAATGAAACCACTACACATTGTACTTACCGGGCGTTCCGCTCCGATCACAGAGACACTCAGTATCTGCTCATGTCTGATAGATTTGTACTTTGTCAGTGACTTTGAGAGTTCTTTTCTAATATCAAAGTCCTCTCCTGTGTTATCTCCCCGATGTGTCAGGAAGTGCTAAATAGTCCAGCATTCAGTGATAACAGTGCTAAAAACTTTCCCGGACCTACATATAACTTATTCCTTCCTCTTTTAGGAGATGGCCCACTCAATGATTCCAGGAGCAGATGACATGTACGAGAAAAAGAAATAGAGAGAGAGAGAGAAATGGATATATTATTATTATTATTATTATTATTATTATTATTATTATTATCAGATTTAAGCAGGTTTTATTATAAGTTATTTGGGGAATGTGTGATGGTTTCATCCTCACACACCATTTGTTTGTGTAAGTTTTATTGCTTCAAATGGGTGATGGGCTAGGGTTGGGTCCAATAAATCAATGTGCTTACATACACATGTTTGTTGGTCTTGATATCAGTGTGTAGTCTAGCTGAATCAGCTTGGCTGAAGCAGTTTGGGATGAAAGATTTTCAAAGGATGAAAGTTTTTAAGGATGTCGTCTGTGACTTATACTGGACTTAAACTGGACGGAAACTGAAATGAAACAACAAACAAATGCGAAAAAAAACGTTCACAAGCCAACAACACTTGGGGGGGTCATTCCGAGATGAACGTAGCTGTGCTAAATTTAGCACAGCTACGTTCAGGCACTCAGACATGCGGGAGATGCCCAGCACAGGGCTTGACTGCCCCGCATGTCAGTGCCGCCCCCCCCCCCCCCGCCCCCCGCGCAGAAATGGTAAAGCATTGCACAGCGGCAATGCTTTTGCATTTCAGGAGTAATCGGGAGAACCTCTTAGCTGACCGGTTCACAGCGGCTGCATTTGACGTCATGCAGCCACCACGGCCTGCCCCCCCAATGGTCCAGCCATGCCTGCATTGGCCAGACTGTGCCCCCTAAATGACATCTTGATGCCGTCGTCCAGCCCCCTCCCACCCAGTGACCGCCACTGCATCAGGCAGAGGCGATCGCTACTGTACAACGGCCTTTGGCCGTCCAGCATGCGTCGTTGCACTGCGGCGCCGGCACATGCGCAGATCCGACCTGATCGCTGCGCTGAGATAAACTGCAGTGAGCGATTCAGTCGGAATGACCCCCTTGGACTGCAGCTACAAATATATGTTCACTAATATTCTCCAAACCTCACTGACTCTAGAAACTATACATTGACTTTCTGCAAAAAACACATGCCATGCAACTTTTACTGGAACCCTGCAAATATCTGGAAAACAAATGTTTCACTGAGAATCATAGTTACTGAAGGACCACTGACTTGCTGCTTGCTTACACTGTGTAATTTTCCATCTAACATCAGCAAAACATTCGTCTTACTTTTAACCTGTAGACCTTAACCACATTTTAAATTCCTGCTAATCATATTTATTTCTGAAATCTCACTGCTCTCTCATTCAGCCACCACTCCTCCTCCTATTCTCATTTTACCCCATCCACACTATAGCCAGGCTGGCAACATCCCCCATTAATACTTGTCTTCCTAATCCTTTATTCTGTCCCCTGGTACCACCTCTATCCCTCTCTCCCAGTCTCCTACATCCAATCCTCTCTCCCCATTCACGCCGCTACGCCCCCGTTTACCCTACGCCGCCCTCACAACGGACCTCTGCCCACCCCCATCCGCCCCGCAGACGTCTCTGCCTCCTATCAGCTTCTATGATCCGCATTGCATCATTCTGCAACATGTGTGTGTTTGCTTGTGTGTAATTATGTCTGTGTAAACACTACAAATCACATAGCTGAGTGTAATAACAACACTATTCTGTGCTCCATAAAATTCTAATTCCAAAGGTCAGGAAAAGTACTTCAGGAAATATATTAATTAATAAGGTAAAGTGTATTGCTCTCTCCTCGGTATAAAAGTGCAGCAGGAAATATTTTCATTAATAAGTTAAAGTGTATATAAACAAATTATCTCTCTCCTACACTAAGCACAATGTGGTTTATAGTGATAGTAAATATGCTCTTTACTCCATCGATGTTGGCTCCTTACGATGCCAAATTATGGATCTCACACATTACAAGAACCAGGGGGTAAATGTGTTAAGATGGGAGTTCTATTTAAGATGAGATGTTGCCCATAGCAACCAATCATATTCTACTTCTCATTTATCTAGCACCTTCTAGGAGATAATACCTGGGATCTGATTGGTTCAGTGGGCAACATCCCATCCAGTGGCGTAACTACTGCGAGGGGCTGCGGGGGCGCCACTGATTTAGCGCAGATTGACATGCGGACGAGCGTCCGCATGTCGATCTGCTTCTGCTAACCCTCCCTGCTGTGTTGGAGGGACACGGAGGGCGCAGCGTGTGCCTCTCCTGTGTCCCTCCTGCATCATCTCCGGTGGCCGCGGATCTAATAAACGAAGTGCCGTTCGTGAGCTCTGATTGGCTCACGAACCGGCACTTCGTTTATTAGACCCGCGGCCACCAGAGATGATGCAGGAGGGACACAGGAGAGGCACACGCTGTGCCCTTCGTGTCCCTCCAACACAAACCAGCGGGGGAGCGGTGGCGGCGGAGGGGGGAGGGGGCATATATGGCACTGGGGGGGAATATTTGGCACTGGGGGCATATGTGGCACTGGGGGGGGGGGTAATCTGGCTGTGGGAGCATATCTGGCACTGGGGGGGGGATATCTGGCACTGGGGGCATATGTGGCACTGGGGGGGTGGGGGAATCTGGCACTGGGAGCATATCTGGCACTGGGGGGGGAATACCTGGCACTGGGGGCATATGTGGCATTGGGGGGAATATCTGGCACTGGGGGCATACGTGGCACTGGGGGGGGGATATCTGGCACTGGGGGCATATGTGGCACTGGGGGGAATATCTGGCACTGGGGGCATATGTGGCACTGGGGGGGGATTCTGGCACTGGGAGCATATCTGGCACTGGGGGGAAATATCTGGCACTGGGGGGGATATCTGGCACTGGGGGCATATGTGGCACTGAGGGGGAAAATCTGGCACTGGGGGCATATGTGGCACTGGGGGGGGGTATATGTGTACCTGGCACATAGGGGGGGGGCTATATTGTGCACTGTGATGTGAGTACCTGGCACCGTGGGGTAATATCTGGCACTGGGGACATATGTGGCACTGGGAGCACAGCCCTAGCAACAAGCACTACCCTCTAGCAATGAGCATGACACCCAGTGCATGATACCCCTGGCAACGAGCATGACACCCTGAGCATGAAAACCCCTGGCACCGTGCATGGAACCAAGAGCATGAAACCCCTGGCAATGAGCATGACACCCAGTGCATGAAACCCCTGGCAACGAGCATGACACCCAGTGCATGAAACCCCTGGCAACGAGCAGGTAATTTAAAAGTAATTAGAAGCCTTACTGTAGGACTTAATGTGTAATGGGCATTACGGTGTGTGGCATAATGTATCACGGACATTGCGGTGTGTGTCATAATGTGTCACAGGCATTACGGTGTATGGCATACTATATCACGTGCATTGTGGTATGTGGTATAATGTCTCAGGGTCATTGCAGTGTGGCATAATGTATAACGGGCATTGCGGTGTGTGGCATAGGGTATAACAGGCATTGCGGTATGTGTCAGGCATCACGGTGTGTTGTATACTATATCACGGGCATTGTGGTATGTGGTATAATGTCTCAGGATTATTGTGGTGTGTGTCATACTGTGTCACAGACATTGTATGTGCTATAATGTATCAGGGGCATTGCAGTGTGTAGCATAATGTATAACGGGCATTGCGATTCCTGTCATAGTGTGTCGGGGGCATTACGGTGTGTGGCATAATGTGTCGGGGGCATTACAGTGTGTGCATATTGTGTCATGTGCATTATTGTGTGCGGCATAATGTCTAAGGGCCATTGCAGTATGTGGCATAATGTATACTGGGCATTACTATAAGGAGGAAAAATTACAAATAATGTAAGGGGCATGAATCAGGATTATTTTTCTTTCCCGTGGTGGCTAACGTCTGGGCGTGCAGGTTGGAAAACTGGGGTATAACGTAGTATTTTCCTGCAATGCCACGCCCCTTTATGTGAAGCCACGCCCACCCCAATGAAGCCACACACCCTATTTTGCGGCGTGCGCGCACATTTATCCCTTTAATAGTGCCAATTATGGAGGATGGGGGGGGGGGGCGCCGAAGAATTTTTTGGCTTGGGGGAGAAAAATTTCTAGTTACGCCACTGATCCCATCTTAAATAGAACTCCCATCTTAGTAAATTTACCCCCAGATGTTAGTGCCTGGACAGAGCTCGCACACTCAGCACAGATAAGTGATTACTTACTGTCGTGGTCCCGGTGTCAGAAGAGACTGCAGTATGACATTATGTGGTAATGGCGCAGCTCACGGACAGAAGTCCTCTGTGTCAGCGTGGTCCAGACGTAATGCTTCTATAAACGGTAGCTGGATATGTGGCGGATGGACCGAGTGACCGGTAGCTGTAAGATGCGGCTTTCTCACCCCGGTATAATGCCTCTAGACTGATCTGAGGTCATAATGGGAGCGGGCGGAGCTGCTGTCACCAGGTGTAGAGGTTTTTTCAGAGGGTTATCCCAATTAATCAGTCGACTAACGCGTTTCTCCGGATTCTGAAAAATTCCATTTTCATCAGCGGTGCAGAAAGTACCGCAGCCGGAGGTTTCTGATAAATCACAATATCTCCGGCTGTCAGCGGCTTTAATAAGCACTTTCAAAATTATATTGCAAATTCATACACTGTTACTAAAATTGTGACTCATCTATAAAATGGTATATTCATAGTATTCCCATATATCCCAGCAACCAAAGTGATGTAGAAATAGATGTAAAAATGGACATACTGTATGTGCAAAAAATAGTCCACATGGGATTTTTAATCAGAGCAGATTTCCCATCTATAGTTTGGATCTGAGTTAATTTGCTCAGCAAGGATCATTCAGTCATAGATAGATAAGAGAGTCCATCGATGCTACTATACTGATAAATAGGGGACTCTATACTATGAAATGCAACAAATTCATATCTTATATTTAACTTTAGCATAATAAAAGTTTCTAATGCAGCAAAAAAGGAACATGCATAGAAAATAAAAAAGTAACTGATATTTCTAACAGCAAACATTATAGGATGTGCAACAAAGGGGCAAGTATTATTTAATGTCAGGTTGTCACATCTAGACTATCAACAGACACTGATTAATTCTATGCTCTCATTGAGGCCTTTAGGTGTCATGGACCCACAATGACCACAGGTGTTCTCAGCACTAATCCCCAAGCACCAACAGGTCAAGTTTTGTGGATTCCTTTAATCATGCACAGAGGGAAATCCAGAAAACATGACCTGTTAGTGGTACGTGAGGTTTGTGGTTGAGAACCTCAGTATGGTCTGACAATTGATAGTTTTCTATCTTAAATATTTGCCCAGATAGATGTGACTTAAATTTGGAAGATCTGTTGCAAACAGAACTAATGGTAGCCATACACCAGGACGATATCTTTCCAACCAGCCAACTTTTTGGCTGGTTGGAAAGATAATCTGGCAGTGTGTGGGAGCAAACGATTATCAGCCGTTTGCTCTCACACGCTTAGAAACGGCCAGAAACGGTCTGTCCAACTAGTTGGGAAAATCAAACCTGTTTGATTTTCCCAACTAATCGTTCAGGTGTAGGGAGAACTGTCCCCACAACTGAACGATAAGTAGGCGGACACTGCCTGCTAGTGTCCGCCTACTTTTGTCTCTGGACTGCAGAGGACCCTCTCTGCTCCATACCCCTCCGGCCACCTTACCCGCCTCAGTGACCCGCCACTGCCCAGCCGCCAGCCCCAGCGCACCGTCCGTCCGTCCCTTCACTGGCCGCCAGACTCAATCCTCCTCCGGCCGCCAGCCTCTGTACCACCGCCGTCACCGCTGCCTCTGTCTCACAGCCGTCACCGCTGCCTCTGTCTCACAGCCGTCACCGCCGCCCCTGTCTCACAGCCGTCACCGCCGCCCCTGTCTCACAGCCGTCACCGCCGCCTCGTCCATCGTGTTCCGCTGCCAAGCTCCATCCCTCCAGCCTCCCTCACACCACCGTCCGCCAGCCTCTATCCCTTCAGCCTCCCGCACAGTTTATTTTCCCCCCTCCGGTCACCAGCCTCTGTCCTGCTGATCCTGCGGGATCTCCTCACCGCCGCCTCATCCATCCCGCCGCTGCGTTCAGTTGCTGGGACCGGCTCCAGCTACAGTGCTGCCAGCCTCCAGCCTCCATCGGCCGCAGAGAGGGCACAGCCTCCATCCTCCTGTGATATGCACACACACTGATACACACACATATATACACTGACACACACGTATATACTGTCACATACATATACACTGTGATATACACACACATACTGACACACACATATATGACACACATATACACTGTGATATACACACATATATGACACACATATACACTGTGATATACACACACATACTGACACACACATATATGACACACATATACACTGTGATATACACACATATATGACACACATATACACTGTGATATACACACATATACTGACACACACATATATGACACACATGTACACTGTGATACAAACATACACTGTGATAGACACATATATACACATGGTAATAGACACACACTGTGACATGCACACACACTGGCATGCACGCACAGACACACTGACATGCACGCACACACACTGTGACACACACTGTGACACGCACGCACACACACTGTGACATGCACGCACACACTGACACGCACGTGCACACACATACTGTGACACGCACGCACACACACTGTGACACGCACGCACATACACTGTGACATGCACGCACACTGTGACAAGCACACACACACTGTGACACGCACGCACACACTGACACGCACGTCCACACCCCTACTTTGACACGCACGCACACACACTGACACGCACACACACTGTGACATGCACACACACTGTGACATGCACACACACACTGTGACACGCACGTACACATACACACTGACTCGCACGCACACACACAGGCACACTGTGATGCAAACACACACTGTGACACGCACATGTATACACACTGTGACACGCATACACACTGACACACACATATATATACACACACTGACACATATATGTACACTGATATACACACACATATATATATATATATATACACTGACACATATGTACATTGATACACACATATATACAGTGTCATAGACACACATATATACACTGTGATAGACACACATATATACACTGTGATAGACACGTACTGTATAGACACTGTGACACACTCATACACTGTGAGATACACACACATACTGACATATACATATATACACACTGTCACACACACACTGAGACACACCTATATACACTGACACACTCACATATACTGTCACACACATATATAACTGATACACACATATGTAAACTGTGATACACACACATATACATACACTTTGATACACATGTATGTACACTGTGACACACTCATATACACTGGTATACACACATACTGTCACACCCACATACACTGACACATACACACATATTCCATGGTGGGAACTGTCCGGTCAGCGGTGAGGTCACCCACGGTCAGCGGCTGACCGCGGGTAACCCCACCGCTGACCGGAAAGTTCCCACCATTGAAACTAATGGAGGGAGCTGTGCGATGCACTTCTGTCACTTCAGACGCGCACAGAGCCAATCAGGTGAGTGCCACGGAGTGGCGCTTCCTGATTGGCTGAAGAGACACTTCTGTGACAGCTGTCACGGGGGTGTCTCTGCATTCGTGGGAAGGGGTCCCATGTGTAAACATGGGACCCCTTTCAGTCCGTTTGGTCCGGGTGTTCGGTTTGTTGTTTTGCCAAGTACGTGGATTATAATCTGGACCCTGGATCAGGTGAGTATAATTATCTTTCATTTTCAGGTACCCGTGGATTCTACTTGGAGAAGAGGACCGACTGCTTCGTGTCAACATAGGTAAGTATGTGTGTGTCCACATGTGTGAAATAAAGTTTTACTGTCACGGTGTGTGTCTCCTGTTTTTATTTGGGTATTTTTTTTCCATTAGAACTACAGGTACCAGCGAGCCAGTTTTTCTCCCGCATGCTGGTACTTGTGGTTCTCCAAGTACCAGCTTGCGGGGGAGGCTTGCTGGGACTTGTAGTACTACTGGAAAAAACAATATTCTTAACATTTTCTCAAGGCTATCAGCCCCCCATCCGCAGCCTTTGGATGGGGGGGACAGCCTCGGGCTTCACCCCTGGCCCTTGGGTGGCTGGAAGGGGGAACCCCTTGATTGAAGGGGTCCCCACTCCCCCAGGGTACACCGGCCAGGGGTGACTAGTTGGATATTTAATGCCACGGCCGCAGGGCACTGTATAAAAGTGACCCCCGGCTGTGGCATTATCTGTCCAGCTAGTGGAGCCCGATGCGGGTGTAAAAAATACGGGGGACCCCTACTCTTTTTGTCCCCCGTATTTTTTGCACCAGCACCAGGCGCAGAGCCCGGTGCTGGTTTTAAAAATACGGGGGATCCCCTGTCCGTTTTTTCCCCGGATTTTTAGAACCAGGTCCGGCTCGAAGAGCCCGAGGCTGGTTATGCTTTGGAGGGGGGACCCCACGCAATTTTTTTTCGGGTTTTTCCCATTCCATTTAAAAAATAAATAATAATAATAATAATAATAATAATCTTTTTAAAAATATATAAATATTACTTGTGCCTCCAAAAAAGACAAACCAAGTACCTAATCCCTTCTAATATAAATAGATATGCTATTACCAAAAAAAAAAACACCAAAAAAAACATGTTTTTAAATTTTTTTATTAGATTCCGCCAGCAAAGTGCGGCGGATTGAAAATGACGAATTTACTGTCTAAAAGCACTGTTGTCGAATTTACAAACTTCAATTGAATATACTTTTGTCGAATTGCCGCATTTGTACCATTGCAGAAAAGTAGAATTTGTCAAATGTCGAATTTTAAAAAGTCGAATTTTGAAAGTCCGTTTTTTTGACAACATTTTTTGAAATTTAAAAACAAAACAAAACTGAAGAACTGTAGGCAGGCACTGTCCGCCTACTTCGGTGACATCACAAGTTGGACAGAAGTTGGAAGGTTGGTTGGTCTGATGAAAAGTTGGTTAGATGTGTGGAGCACTGGTAAAAAGTTGGTGAGATGTGTGGGGCACTGTTTTAGTTGAACAGACAAGTTGGATGGTTGGAAGATTGGAGTGTTGGAGAAAAGTTGGTCTGATGTATGGCTAGCTTAAGGGTGGATACACATCAGGCCGACGGGCAATTGTGCTTATGGTTGCAGCATTTTCCCTTCGACTTGGACCATCCCTGATTGTCCGTACACACTAGCTGATGTAATGAATGACTTAATGCCATCTCGTTCCATCCTTCATTATACTGCACTGAGTAACGTGCAATATCTTCCGGTTGGCCATGCAGCGCGTCCGACCGGAAGATGTCACATGTGACCCACGGGATTTGTGACAAGAAGGGGGGGGGAAATGTTTTTCTTCATCTGACATAAAATATTGGTTCTAATAAGTCTCAAAGTTTTGATCTAAGTGACTCCATCATGTCAATCTCCTTTTCCATCAGTCCATTGTTATAACCAAATAGGCCTCAAAGTCTTTCCCCTTTAGATCCTTATTCGTAAAACAAAATACTAAGGTACTTGAGAATTTAAGTATATAAATAGTTAAAAAAGATGGCTGTCTATGTTGTCTCATGAGGAAACACTTTATGGGAAGGGTTCTTGTCTCCTCCTCTGCTTCCTTATCTCCTCTTTCTGTGTATGTTTGTAGTGGGTGTACTCTCCATAACTATTAGCAATTATGAAGCCACATGTTGGGTTGTGTCCTACAGTAGAACCTGTGTCATGTGGGATTTTACCTGAGATTTGGGCCTCATGTTGATAGTCTCTCTTGATCCCCCTAGCCAATTCAAGGATGTAGAAGCCCCAACATCTGGGTATCTGCTGAGAGGATGTATCTCTGGGTATCTGCTGAGAGGACCCCTATTACTCTGAGGATGTGGTGATCTACATTATTTCTCAAGTAGGGTGACTTTTCCTGTTATTCCTATAGGTTTTGTGGCAAAATTAATTATTCTTACTTCTTTAACTAGGATTTATTTTACTATAGGTCCTAACTTTGTCATCTTGATTATCATTTTTTTTTTTTTTTTAAATAACCTCTTTATCCTCTTGGCCACTGACCCACATAACCATTCTCATTTTGAGATAGGGAATATGGGAATGAATATAATAGTTTATATGCTAATATCATGAAGGTATTAGTCTCTAAAATTATAAAAATATACAGATCTCTTTCTATATGTTTATATACTACGTCTCTATGAAGGTTATAATGTCCTATGCTATAACACTAAGATTTGAGTGCCTAAAGATAGCAAGATTAAGGGATGGGACATGATGCAGATATGTCTTTTCGCATGTGTCATTTATGACAAAATTTCTTCTTCTACTTATAATAAAGGTTCATAAATAAAGAATAGAATTAAGATATAATAAACCTAATGTCCACTATAATTATGCTATCAATAGTACTGAGTACTTAATCCACCATTTGTGCACACATGCCCATATATTTCTTTCCCCCACTCAGGTGTTGGAGATTGTTAAATTATGATTATACAGCTGCTAGAAGGATTTTTAGTATAGCTGTAATTTTATGGTATTATAATGGTTCTGTCCGCATAGCAGAAATGTTTTTTTATATATGTTTTTTACTTTAAACTGAGAGTTATAAGATTTAATTTTATTATCTATAAATGTTTCTTAATTTTACCACGTTTAATGAGAAACTCTGTGACACGTGTACTCGTGTAGGAAGGCTAAGATTCATGCACCTGTTGAGCCTCCTTACACACCTGTTCCTAATGATTATAATGGGACAATGTATAAAAGAATCAAAATAGTGCTCAGAGAAGAACACTCTGCCTCTTGAAGAAGCCGCCTGAGGTGCGGAGAAACGCGTTGAGGGTACAGAAGAAAGGGCCACTTTTGACCCAAGTGTCCTAAGGAGCATAATAGACATCATTACCAACCGTCTGTTACAAGCTGCCGGTGAATGCTTCAGCCTGTGATTTAATCATCTCACTTACATTTCCCCTGCATTTGGAACACTGCTACTTCTTGCCCGGCTGGGCACCACTCAGTTGAGCTGGGGGATTTGTACAACGGTCCGGCGCACTCGGTGCCGTTACGGAAGGAAATGGTTTTCATCTGAACATACCGCTGACGGATGTCTCACCTATGCACAAGGTGATAATAAGCGGATTTCAACTACCCATCCCGTGCAGTAATAGATTACAACGGCTCAGTGAGTAACAGCAATCGGTTGGTTTATCATTCATATGTGCTCCAAGGAAATAGCTATTTAAATCTGGACACTTTCCTATGGTCATAGACGCCAATTATACAATTTGGCAATATTCATTTCCATTTGAACTGTCAGATATGGAACGTATGTGAGAGACTAATTCCACTTTATAGAGACTGGCTCTCCCATCTGTCAGTGTCCCTTTCACATATTTATACACTCTATGTTTGTATTAGAGGTTTATAATACCTCATATTTACGCTCTGTGTATTGTTGTGGTCTTTTAATTAGTCTGTTTTTGTTTTTATATAATAAATTGTTTTTTATCAACATTACTGGTACTGTGCGCCGACCTGGTGGTTTGTTTTAGTAACCTCTTTATCCTGATTGTTACAGTCTGGCTCATTACTAAATGGTTCCAGAGCTTTCAGGGTTTTATCATTATCTCCTTCATTTTTTTTGTTTTTGTCATGCTCAGTCCTCTATAGCATTTTATTACTTTCATCAATGAGAAAGGAACCATTGTCCAAGAAACTGTTCATCATCGTGGTGGGCTATACAGTATGACCATGTCCTACTACCGGGAGTATGTTTCTGAATCAGACGCAGTTGCGATGTAGGATGCAATGGATAGATGTTTTTCGTCATCGCACATGGCACCACGCATGCATACCAATGGTGATCAATGAGAGTCACAGAATACATTTAGAATGGTAGTAGAAGGGGCACCAAGTGGTGTTTCAGCATCTACAGATGCTATGAGTGACTTGGTCCATGCACATTGTACGCACGGCTGTACACCAGGGAAGGGCTTTATAGTAGCATTAGCATGAAGCAGTGGTGTATCTCCCAGAGGCTATGAAAGCATTGTCCACCAGGATACCAGCTGTCAAGGGGGCACGGAGAAGTGGGGCACAAGCAGTGGCGGCCCATCTAGGGGACTTCTGGGGAAATGCGATCAGTGACTGCAGCAAATCACATACATTTCATAAGGGATTTGCAGCAGGCAGAGGATGCTCCTGCAGCTGGGCCGCTTGCTTGACTCTGCTCCCCACGTCCACGTAAGTGCAGGTAGCCAGGCACAGACTTATATAGAGGGCAGAGAAGATTCATAGGTTGCACTCTTCTGTCACTATATAACCATAAGGATACTGTATATAACTACATCTAATATAATTCCTTACACTGCATACTTCTTACTCACTATATATAAATTGCATTTACTGTATCTGCATTTCATCTATTGCTTATATTGCATAAGAATACTGTTTATTGTCAATTGATTTTTTTGGAAGTAAATGTTGGGGGGGGGGTGTATCTGGGTGCTGCTTGGTGGAGGGGGGGGGGTCACTTCTCCGAATGACACACGGTGCGGCTATGAATGATTTATGCGAAAAGGGGCGAGACACTGCAGGAGGGGTGTGGCTTTGTGAGAGGCAGTAAGGCTTCACGTCCTGAACCCCCCGTTTTCATCACTCCGGGGTCCTGGAAATGGTCGCTGTCCCCGCAGACTGCTGTGGCTGCAGTGCCAACTCCTATTCAGTGACAGGAGCCGGTGCTGCACGTAATGTCACAGTGCAGCTCCCAGCTCCTGTCGCTGAGCAGGAGACGGCATTTTGGTGTCACCCTCAGCGGGAGACACCCAGGTGCGTCCCGCACCCTCATAGTTATTCCAATGAATATCTTGCCTCCAGGCTCCTGGTGCGAGCTTATGCCCCTGGCATAAGGTCACAGCAATGTACAACACTCAATCAGACCCGTAATGGTTTCATGATTAGTTTTCATCATTTTTTTTTTTTCATCAATAGTTTTTATTGAAAACAAGTTTTCTTTTTGCAAGGGGAAGGGGTACAGAAAGAAAGAAGGAAGAGGGGGGGGGGGTACAAAGAACCAAGGGAATGGGATGTAAACATGCAAATATCAAAATTGTCAGAAGTTAAATACAACAATCCAATATAGATACAATAGGAAAAATACAAAGTCGTCTTGGAAAAAGATACAGATAAAGATAAACACGGGTCAAACATGAAAACATATCAATAAACAGATAATCAATAATAGACACAGGGCTAGTAAGGCACAGCCGCTGCACAGAGCGGAAGTATAAGCCGAGTCAGTTAGGGGGAAGGCGAAACACCTCCTCCAGCAGTGACGTAGTCATGCCATGCTCTCCATTTCACCACTGGGGAGGAGGCCGCAGAAGAGTAAGGCAGGAACTCAGTTTCCATAGTAAAATGGAATTGAATTTTGTTGGTGACTAGTGATAGAGGAGTGGGAGAAGCTTGTTTCCAACTTTGGGCCAATGCAGCCCTGGCAGCTATACAAATATGCCCCACCAGGTATCTCTGATGAGGTGGTATCTCAGCAGGAAAAATGTGGAGCAGGGCCATGGCCGGAGAGGGGGTGAGGGACAGGTGTAAGACCGAATTAATCAAAGCAAATATCTCGCTCCAGAAATGTCGAAGGGAGGGACAGGACCAGAAAATCTGGAAAATATGGCCTATTTCCCCGCAGTTACGCCAGCAATATTTGGAACAAGACTGCCAGAATGAGTGTAGCCTATCCGGTGTTAAATATAGTCTATTAAGGAGTTTGATATGCATCTCCGTGTGATTCAAGCACTTGGACATTCGGTAAGAAGAGATAAAAATTTGTTCCCATTGGGCTTCAGATAGGGGAAGATCCAAGTCTTGTTCCCATTTCAGCTGCGCATTAGACTTAGTAGTAGTAAGCAAGCTGATAAGTGTCCTGTACCAAAAACGAGATGTCCCCTCTAGAGTCACACAGAGATACACGTGTTAAGACAACCTGGGATAACGGGTTCGGGGGAGCCACCTGTCTAGGCAAACCTTTGTACCAGTGGTGAATTTGGAAATAATGCAATAATTCTCCACTGGGGAGATTATATCGAGACTGAAGTTGAGAAAATGATAGGATAACATTACCATCCATAAGGTCCCCCAAGACAGTCAAACCACAAACAAACCAGGTAGAGAGATTTAAATTAGGGATTAATTTAGCTATGGCTCGTAGTGAGATAGTAGAATATGGAAATTGATGTCCAGGCAGGCGAGTCACCAATTTATCCCAGATTTGTAAAGATGTTCTAGTGGCGGGGAGGAGGGACAATAAGCGGGGTCTAGAGTTTGGGTGTATCTTAAAAAGGTCTTCTAAGGGAAGGTCCAAACTCCCAGTATGTTCAAGAGATACCCATCCCACTACAGGCGCCCCACTCAACCAGTATTTAAACTGGGCCAGCACACATGCCTCCTGGTAAAGGACCAGGTCGGGCATATCTAGCCCTCCCTTTCTACGAGGGAGAATCATTTTGGACCGAGCCAATCGGGGTGGCCGTGCCTTCCAGACATAGCGTACCATTATAGCACGACATCTGTCAAGGTACGTTTTAGGGAAAAGAAAAGGTATGGTTCTGTATAAGTACATGAGTTTAGGTAAGACAGTCATTTTGAAGGCTGCTAGGCGGCCAATCCAAGAAATATCATAAGATAGCCAGGACTTAGTCAGGTCTAACAAACTATTAATGAGTGGAGGTAAGTTAACATCAAAAACAGAGGCCGTAGAACAGGGCTGGCCAAACCAGTCCTCGAGATCTACCAACAGTACACATTTTCCAGACCACCTATCTGGTGCACAGGTGTAGTCATTACTAATTAAGATGTGCTGCATTCATTCCTTACTGACAATTCTACAGATCTCCAGGAGGCCTGGAAAACATGAACTGTTGGTAGATCTCGAGGACCGGTTTGGCCAGCCCTGCCGTAGAAGGTGGAATTTGGATCCCCAAATACTGAATTGAAGCCGAACGCCAGTTATATGGATATTGTGATTGAAGGGTGGACACTATGGGAGCTGGGATATTAATGGGGAGAGCATCTGTCTTTGTTGTATTCATTTTATAAAAGGAAGCTTCACTATACTGTCCCAAGATAGCATGCAAACAAGGGAGGGAGGTTAGCGGGTCCGTGACAAACAGAAGGACGTCGTCTGCAAAGAGGCACAACTTGTGATTAGTAGTGCCAATAGTCACCCCCGGGAAGCCCCCAAACATCCTAATCTTCTCAGCAAGGGGTTCTATGCCCAATGTAAATATTAAGGGTGATAGAGGGCAACCCTGTCGGGTTCCATTCGTAATAGGAAATGTATCGGAGAGGAAACCGTTACTAAATACCCGTGCAGAGGGGGAGCTATATAGAGATAAAACCGAAGAAAGAATATGGCCACTAAAACCAAACTTGTCTAGAACCGAGGACATATATTGCCAGTTCAGTCTATCAAATGCCTTCTCCGCATCTAAAGAGAGCAGGAGAAGGCCAGTGTTAGAGGGAATGATATCAATCAAGTCAAAAACCCTACGGGTATTGTCAGATGCCTGTCTACCAGGCACAAACCCAACTTGGTTGTAGGCAAAGAGAGATGGCAGACAGACATTTAAACGGAAAGCGACAAGTTTGGCAAAAATTTTAATATCGCCGTTCAATAGTGCAATGGGCCTATAATTTTGACAATGCGCTGGGTTTTTACCTGGCTTGGGTATAGTGATAATTTGAGCCTCTGGCATTTCTGTAGGGAAAGCACCAAGAGAGGAGATTGAATTATACATGGAGGTCAGGGTGGGCGATAGTTGATCACAGAGAGAAACATAAAATTCATTTATGAAGCCATCTGGACCGGGGGCTTTATTATGCGGGAGTGATTTCATTACTTAAATTACCTCGGAGGGGGTCCACGGGGCATTTAGTGTCTCAAGCTGTTCCGCAGAAAGGGAGGGGAGTTTGACGTCGGCTAGGAAGGATTGTATAGAATCAGGAGTGGGTTGAAAAGTAAGGGGATCAGAAGAAAGGTTGTACAGCTTGGTATAATATCTAGCGAATTGATTCGCTATGTCATTTGGATTGGACACTTTACGACCCTGAGGAGAAATCAGATGTCTAATCCTATTACGAGCCTGGAGAGCACGGAGCTTGCGAGCCAGCATTTTCCCCGGTCTATTACCAGTCAGGTAAAATTTCTGTCTCAACCTATTTAAAGCAAACTGGGTTTGTCTCATAAGGAGTTTCTGAAATTGGCCTCGGATATCCTATAATTCCCTACGTACGGCCCTAGAGGGGTGGAGCTTATTCCTATCTTCAACCTCCTTAAGTTTAGATTCCAAGTCTTGTTGTTGTTGGATAGCTTGTCGTTTGAGTCTAGCACCGGCTTGGATCGCAGTGCCTCGCACAACTGCCTTAAGGGCACACCAGAAAGTCGTGACAGAAGTATCTGAGGGGGAATTAGTTTCCATATAGAGGGAGATGCAATCATCAAACGCTTTTTTAGATATAGGATCCGACAGCAGGTGGGCAGATAGGCGCCACGGCCGAGGAAGGGTAAATTGGTGGCAAATATTCCAAGACCATAGGAGAGGAGCATGATCGGACCAGGAAATAGGCAGAATATCCACCTGTGGTGAGTGCTGCAAAGTCCACTTATCGCAGAGAATAAGATCTATGCGAGAGTAGGAATTGTGCACTGGAGAGAAATACGTATAATCTCTCGAAGTTGGGTTCTGAACTCTCCACAAGTCATACAGGTCATATTCTGCCAGCAAATTACGGAAGGCTAGTGACGGGCCAGCCGGAGCCGCAGACATCTGGGAAGAAGACCGAGGAGATCTATCTAATTTAGGATCAAGCACTAAATTATAGTCGGCCAACATAAGCAGGGCACCCTGACGAACCCTTGCAATAGTCGACCAAACTTTTCTAAGGAAGGGGACTTGGTTAGAATTGGGAGCGTAGAGAGATACAATCGTAACCATCTTATCCTCCAATTTTCCAACTAGAATGAGGAAACGTCCATTCTTGTCAGCCATCTGGGACAGCAGTTCAAATGAAACAGAGCTCCGAAAAAGAACAGCCACTCCATTGCGCTTGAAGGGACTATTTGCAAAAAAGCCAACTGGGTATCTTCAGTCTCTCAGAGCCGGGGGACCTGCTGACGAAAAATGTGTTTCCTGCAAGGCAACTATGTAAGCTCTGTGTTTATGAAAAGTGGTCAAGGCTAGCCTGCGTTTATTGGGGGAGTTCAACCCTTTAACATTCAATGAATATATTCGTACCATTTAAAATATTTGAAAAAGCAAAAACAGTTGACATCCCAAATTGGGGTGGGGGGGGGGACAAACTAGGGAAAAAAGAGGAAGGGACAGGCAGGAAAAACCAAAAGGGCCCATTATATCGGGACCGCATTGCTACTGCAGGGGAAAGGTATGCAGTAGAAAAAGTATGGGGAGGTGGCGGTAGTATAACCACCCGGGGTACAAAAGGCACATGTATACCTGGAGCAATAACGTATAGCCAAACTGCAAGTACCAATAAGGGTACCAACAAGCACATCAACAAATAATGTAAGTGACTAGTGAGATACCCTCATGTGTGTACAGTAAGAAGAAAAAGAAAAAGAAAAGAGATAGAATCAGAGGAAAATGCAGGTACACATAGTAATATAAACAGCAAATGAAGGAACCAAAAGCATACACATATATAACATATAAACTCCCGTATCCGGTATGCATTATAAGAGGGACGGAGTCCCCAACCAAACATGAAGATCAACCAGGAACTACATTAATTGGAACATTGACTACTCAGTCAGGTCGCAGACCACTCATGGGTAAGTGGCAGGAGAGGTTTCAATGTAGAGGGCACTTTGACCGAAACATCCCAGTCATTAAGCAGCTTAACCCCAGCGTCCACAGTGGCAACTACATAGGAGGAATTCTCATGGGAAATCACCAATTTCACTGGGAAGCCCCATCTGTATCTAATGTCATGAGAACGTAGTGCCTCCGTGATAGGAGCCAGAGCTCTACATTTAGAGATGGTCAGTGCCGAGAAGTCAGGAAATATTTGTATGCCTCCAAGTGTATCCGAATCAGACGCAGATCTGGCAGCTTGCATTATCCGTTCCTTGGTCGTGAAGAAATGAACACGGAGGAGGGTATCCCGAGTGTAGGAGGCGGAAGCTGACCGTGGTTTCGGAAGCCGGTGAATGCGATCTATGAGAAGGTCTCTGTCGTCCGCCCCAGGTAGTAGTTTGCGGAAGAGGGACATAGCATAGTTCAGAAGTTCCGAATTGGCCACAGAGTCTGGGATACCTCGGATTTTAATATTATTTCTCCGCGACCTGTCCTCTATATCCGCCAGTTTGTCTTTATACGTCTCCATCTCAGCTTGTTGTCGGTCATGGGCCGAAATAAGGTCATTATGAGAGGACACCAGTTCCTCCATTTTACGTTCAAGGTGGTCTGTGCGATCACCTAAAGCAGTTAGCTCCACTTTAACTTTCTGGATAGCCAGAGAGAGGTCTTGAGTAAGCTCAGATTTAAAAGCCGCAAGGACTTGACACAGAGTCTTGACAGTGAGAGGATCCGTAGAATTAGAGTCCACCCCAGGGACCGATAAGGAATGGCCAGAACTCTCCTTAGGACGGTCAGTTTGGCTCGATGGGATGGAGCTCACAGCAGGAGATGAGGAGATACGAGACCCTTTTTGATTAGAGAAAGCCACCGGGGGTGGGAGTGCATCCTTAATTTTTATAGGGGGCATCATTAGAGGGCTGCAGTAGAAGGAGTAGACGAGTGAAACTGGAAGGCCAATGCGTCACAGGCCCTGGAGGCAGAGTAGTATGCTGGTTCCAAACAGAAGCTACTATGTATGCATGAGGACCCTGGGTGGAGGCGTAGAGAGGACTGAGCACATCACATCCCTATTCAAACATTATTACATGCAGGAGATCTTTGCAGGGTCGGGGAGAAACGCCAAATATGAGAGAGCCACAACAAATCCCAGCAAGGGGGTACTTACAGATCCAGTACAGGAGATTCCAGCAGGAATCAGCAGCACTAACACATAATGGAATATACACCCCAAGGGAGATGTAGTAGAAAAATCTGGAGGAGAGCCCCAGGCAGATATCACTGGTGCTGGTTTAGCTCAGGGTTCAGTTTCAGCCTCAGAAGGAGACAGAGCTGCAGAGATGCACAGACTGAAGAATCCAAAATGGGCGCTGGCTGTGAATGTCTCCTTCCCTGCTGGAGACAGAGGTGGATCCCAGGCACACAGGATTAAAAGCACAAGGGCCCACAGCTCCTCGGCCTCTGGTAGCCCCCAGGGACCCCCCAGGAGCCTGCAGGGAGAGGTAGGAGCCGTCCGGCGGAGCCACGTCCAGTTTTCCCAGGTCCCGGAAGTCTGGCCCAGGTAGGCTTGAAAATTTAGTCCATACACCAAAAAACGTGTGGAAAAGATGGCGCCACTTGTCACCCTTATAGACACACAGAAATGCTTACATCAAAAATGTTCCTACAGCAGTAAGAAGGTTGTATGAATTATAATCCACCTTCCATAAAGAGGATTCTCTAAATATAGTAAAAAGAGACAACAAACATAGTGTATTCCAATAAAATTGATTGATGTGTCTTTAATACTTCTTGGTCTCACTCACATGGTGGAATTTTTTCAATTCACATATAGAAATCCATAAATGTGATGAATCAACTTCATAGGTATGCAGGAAGCATAAACTCCATATGGTACATAAAAGAGAGAATAGGAAAATAGTGCAATCCTGTCTGTGTATATTTCAAAGGGTATTTATTAAAGAGAACACTCACAAAACACAGACTTGACAATAGCATATAACAAATAGGAATTGCTTGGACATCAGGGTAAGGGAAAAGCAGCCACCGGCAGCATGGATTATAGTCACCACAAAGTCCCGGTTTACTCGAGGTGTCTCCGTGCCGTCAGGTCCGTTCTCCAAAATTCCAGTCAGTCCAGCAAGAAAAACAAGAGTCCCCCGCTTAAGCGCTTTCGGATCAGATATCCTTCTTCAGAAGCGTAGGGGACAAACGCTATTACCTGCTTTAAATAGTGTCCTAATCCTGATCACTAGAAACAGCTGTTCACTGAATCCGCCCACGGAACAGATCAGTGTTGTGAGGGGTGACGTATGCGTCTCAATGGGCGGAAGTCGCGTCACCGGAAGTGACGCATGCGGAACTCAAATCGTGCAGTGTGCGTTCCATTTCAGCCCGTTTTCGTATATGGCTCATTTATAATGCATTATTCCATTCAGCGCTCCGTTAGTCACCCAAAATACAAAACAAATATAGCAGGAGTAACTTATAACATAAAATAACTTTAAACAGCCATTATTTCTTATAGAATAAGATTTTCTAAAAAAGTATTATTTGATAAAAGGTATCATCCAAAAAAACCAACAATTTTTAAAAAACATGTAAAATACATATATCCAACCACAAACCACTTAAAAGCCGCTAAAAGAGATTTAGAAATTCATCATAAAAACCATTTGAGTTCGAAATCACTGTTTAGTCCTGATGGAACTAAGGTTTTTAATTTGTATATCCATTTCATTTCTGTTTTGGATAGTAAAATATCAGTTTGTTTATTCCTGGGGGTAGAATTAATCGTTTGGATACCCCAAAAAGATTTAAAGTGACAAGGTTTGCAGGCATGTGTCAATTTAAAATGCTTTGAGACTGTGTGGGTATCTAAACTGGCAAGAAGTGAGATATAGAGGAGGAAAAAGGACTAACAATCCCAATAGAGTATGGAGGAGAGATATACAGAATGATCTTAGAGAGGACTATAGAAGAACAGATTTCAGAGGGAGAGATAGAAGGGAGCAGGATTTTTACCCTAGGGAGAGGAATGATATCTGTTCGGAAGTCGATACTATGTACGACAGATGGGACCAAAGGGAAACAAAACCACAGAGAACACGTTTTTTAGACAGGGGCCCATGGAGAAGGAGGGTGCCTTAGATAAAACAAAACCCACAGGTCCCATTAAGATTAAAAATAGGAGAAAGAGGGGAAAAAGAGGAGGCTTGAAAAAGAATAAGAAAAAACCTATCAGAGAGAAAATTAATACTCCCAAGATTAATACGGTTAAGATATTTAATTTAAGTAAGAGAGTCCTTACAACAGATGAGACAAAAGTACTTACTAGGGGACTAAAGTTTGCACCTACTAGTCAGTTAGAGCCTTTTGATTTTTATGTGGATCTACAGAAGTTTGTACGCAAACTTACTTTGAGGAGATTTTTTATTGGTAAGAATAATGGTGACTCGGGTAGTGTGGAAGTTCAATCTGGTTCCAAATTTAAACCGAAATCCACATTTAATCCGACTTTTGCGAAAGGTAGCTTTGTAGACTGCTATAGCAAACTTGTGTTAGATGAAGTAGAACAAACGTTGAGAAAAAAACGTAAAAAATGTAACTTAACCAAAAAAGAATGGTCCGCTCTAAAATCTCTTAGAAGTGATGATATGATCATAATAAAACCCGCAGATAAGGGCGGGGGTCTTGTCTTGATGGACAAGGTGGACTATATAGCAGAGCTAGAACGGCAGCTCAGTGATGGAACCACCTATTTAAAAATCAAGACAGACCCCACCCTAAAAATTAGCGAGTCTCTACAGAAATGGACAATAGAAGTCTTGTCAAAGGGAGTTATAACTAAGGATGAGTTTGATTTTATTAACATCGAGCATCCGACAATTCCTACCATTTATTGTTTGCCTAAGATACATAAAAATCCAGTCTGTCCCCCAGGCAGACCTATAGTGTCTGGGGTGAACAGTATCACCTCTAATCTTTCTATGTTAATCGATTATTATTTACAGCCTTTGGTTAAATGTACTAAATCCTATTTAAAAGACACAGGACAACTTTTAACTATTCTGGACAGTTTAAAGTGGGAAGAGAATTATGTTTTAGTAAGTTCAGATGTGTCTTCTCTTTACACAATTATAGAGGAAGATAAAGGCATTGAAGCCGTCTCTTTTTTCTTAGAACTCTCTGACTATTCCTCTGATCTGAAGACTTTCATTTTGGAAGGCATAAAATTTATTTTAAGAAACAATTATTTTGTTTTTAATGGTAATTATTACCTTCAACGTGTGGGGACTGCTATGGGCACCAGGTTCGCCCCGAGCTATGCCAACCTCTTCATGGCCTATTGGGAGGAGAAGACAGTTTGGAATGGAGAGCAGCTCGGGACGGGCCTGGTGCTCTGGCGTCGCTACATAGATGACCTGTTATTTGTATGGAATGGGTCTCTGAGTAATTTAGATGCTTTTATTGAAGAACTTGGCAAAAACTCTTTTAATATAAAATTAACTACCACTGTAAGTCAAGAGGAAATAATGTTTTTGGACCTTTGTATATATATTGTAAATGGCCTATTAAATACGAAACTATACCGTAAACCCACTGATTCGAATGGTTTTATTGAAAAAACTAGCCAACACCACGATCATTGGCTAGACGGAATTCCATATAGTCAATTATTAAGAGTAAAACGGAATTGTTTTTGGACACTTTTTAAGTGCGATATAAAAAATCACATCCTATTACATTTGCGATTTCTATACTTTAAAATGGGAAAACATCTGAATGCAATTTGAAGTGAAAAATGAAATCGACAGGTGAAAGCGTGCAATTTAATGCGCCAAAAATGCGATTTTTAGTGCAAACCGCAGCCTATTACATGTGCGATTTTGGACAAACGTGATTTCAGGCATTTTTGCCTAGAAGTCTAAAAATCTCATCCTATTACATGTCCCCTTTGTGCAGTTTCTGAGTTGCCCAGGACTTACTCACCCTTGTGATCACTTCAGCCTGTCTGGTCCCGGAATTGACGTCAGACACCCGCCCTGCAAATGCTTGGACACGCCTGTGTTTTTCCAAACACTCCCAGAAAACGGTCAGTTGCCACCCACAAACGCCTTCTTCCTGTCAATCTCCTTGCGATCGGCTGTGTGAATGGATTCTTCGTTAAATCCATCGCCCAGCACCAATCCGCTTTGTACCCGTACGACGAGCCTGAGCATTGCGGTGCATGCGCAGTTTTGCCGAGTTTTGTCCTGATTGCACCGCACCGAGAAAACCTAGCGTGCAATCAGGTCGCAATGACCACCTATACCTGTATGTGATCTCACACCATTGAATCTTTGTGTCTCACAGCCCATTTTCCCTGTAATTGATGATATACTGTAGTGTTTCTCTTGCTAATAAGAAATATATAGTTTAGCTTGTTTCCAATTTCTGCTGAGATTTTAGTTTATTTGATACAGTTATTGATGTGTTATGTTTCAGCTGAGAAGCTTTGAGTGCTGTAACCAGGACGCAGATACAGTTCATTGCATTTCAGCATAACAATTACCCATTACGCGTAGTGGATTGTTTTTCCATTTCTAAATACACATCTGCTCTGAGGCTGAACTATGAATACGTAAGACGGACAGATATACAGTATGGACCATCAGGTCTTTATCTGTCATCAATACGTCTCTATAAGAACATTGCAAAACAAAGTGCACAACCACCACACAGGGATCTCGCTTACTCTAAGCCATAGGGCCTAATTCAGATCTGATCACTTCTGTGCGTTTTTGCACAGCGGTCGATCAGGTACAAACTGAGCAGGCATATGCACTGCAATGCGCACGTGCGTCGGACAACAACAACGGGCATCTCTGGTCAGCGACGGGATGGTGCGAAAAATCCGATCGTGCAGGCGTTCACAAGGTGATTGACAGGAAGAGGCCGTTTGTGGGTTTCAACTGACCGTTTAGAGGTAGTGTCCGGAAAAACGCAGGCGTGCCCAAGCGTTTTCAGGGAGAGTGTGTGACGTCAGCTCCGGCCCCGATCCTGAAGTGATCGCACTGGAGGAGTAAGTCCTGGGCTGCGCACACACTGCACAAGGTGTATTTTTGCAGCTCTGCGTACACATGGGATCGCACACTTGCACAGCGAATTTACACTCCCCAAGGAGGTGGCAACTATCCGAACACAGGACGGCAAAAATAGCAGCCCAGCGATCAGATCTGACTTAGGCCCATTGGACAGCTCAACGTCTTGAAACTTTCAGACTGGAATCTTCTTAGGAAACTAAATGGAGTTCCAGTAACTTTCCCGAATTGCCCATTGAAAGTTAAAGAAAGCCATGTACTTTATCCAATACAGATGTCACCCCTGAAACTTGCACTGACCCTAAGATCCAGCTTGGGGAGCGGACTCTATAAGGACTGTAACAATATTGGCAGGAGCCCCATGTACAGGGTCCCCGGTATAAGTACAAGAGTCACATTACTTTGTTTCATAATACAGAGATTATTTATACACAATAATGAAACCACTACACATTGTACTTACCGGGCGTTCCGCTCCGATCACAGAGACACTCAGTATCTGCTCATGTCTGATAGATTTGTACTTTGTCAGGAACTTAAAGGGTTTTTTTCTAATATCAAAGTCCTCTCCTGTGTTATCTCCCCGATGTGTCAGGAAGTGCTAAATAGTCCAGTATTCAGTGATAACAGTGCTAAAAACTTTCCCGGACCTACATATAACTTAATTCTTCCTCTTTTAGGAGATGGCCCACTCAATGATTCCAGGAGCAGATGACATGTACGAGAGAAAGAAAGAGAGAGAGAGAGAAATTGATTATTATTATTATTATTATTATTATCAGATTTAAGCAGGTTTTATTATAAGTTATTTGGGGAATGTGTGCCCCCCCGCGCATCCTCACACACCATTTGTTTGTGTAAGTTTTATTGCTTCAAATGGGTGATGGGCTAGGGTTGGGTCCAATAAATCAATGTGCTTACATACACATGTTTGTTGGTCTTGATATCAGTGTGTAGTCTAGCTGAATCAGCTTGGCTGAAGCAGTTTGGGATGAAAGATTTTCAAAGGATGAAAGTTTTTAAGGATGTCGTCTGTGACTTATACTGGACTTAAACTGGACGGAAACTGAAATGAAACAACAAACAAATGCGAAAAAAACCTTCACAAGCCAACAACACTTGGGGGGGTCATTCCGAGATGAACGTAGCTGTGCTAAATTTAGCACAGCTACGATCAGGCACTCAGACATGCGGGAGATGCCCAGCACAGGGCTTGACTGCCCCGCATGTCAGTGCCGCCCCCCCCCCCCCCCCCGCGCCCCCCGCGCAGAAATGGTAAAGCATTGCACAGCGGCAATGCTTTTGCATTTCAGGAGTAATCGGGAGAACCTCTTAGCTGACCGGTTCACAGCGGCTGCATTTGACGTCATGCAGCCACCACGGCCTGCCCCCCCAATGGTCCAGCCATGCCTGCATTGGCCAGACTGTGCCCCCTAAATGACATCTTGATGCCGTCGTCCAGCCCCCTCCCACCCAGTGACCGCCACTGCATCAGGCAGAGGCGATCGCTACTGTACAACGGCCTTTGGCCGTCCAGCATGCGTCGTTGCACTGCGGCGCCGGCACATGCGCAGATCCGACCTGATCGCTGCGCTGAGATAAACTGCAGTGAGCGATTCAGTCGGAATGACCCCCTTGGACTGCAGCTACAAATATATGTTCACTAATATTCTCCAAACCTCACTGACTCTAGAAACTATACATTGACTTTCTGCAAAAAACACATGCCATGCAACTTTTACTGGAACCCTGCAAATATCTGGAAAACAAATGTTTCACTGAGAATCATAGTTACTGAAGGACCACTGACTTGCTGCTTGCTTACACTGTGTAATTTTCCATCTAACATCAGCAAAACATTCGTCTTACTTTTAACCTGTAGACCTGAACCACATTTTAAATTCCTGCTAATCATATTTATTTCTGAAATCTCACTGCTCTCTCATTCAGCCACCACTCCTCCTCCTATTCTCATTTTACCCCATCCACACTATAGCCAGGCTGGCAACATCCCCCATTAATACTTGTCTTCCTAATCCTTTATTCTGTCCCCTGGTACCACCTCTATCCCTCTCTCCCAGTCTCCTACATCCAATCCTCTCTCCCCATTCACGCCGCTACGCCCCCGTTTACCCTACGCCGCCCTCACAACGGACCTCTGCCCACCCCCATCCGCCCCGCAGACGTCTCTGCCTCCTATCAGCTTCTATGATCCGCATTGCATCATTCTGCAACATGTGTGTGTTTGCTTGTGTGTAATTATGTCTGTGTAAACACTACAAATCACATAGCTGAGTGTAATAACAACACTATTCTGTGCTCCATAAAATTCTAATTCCAAAGGTCAGGAAAAGTACTTCAGGAAATATATTAATTAATAAGGTAAAGTGTATTGCTCTCTCCTCGGTATAAAAGTGCAGCAGGAAATATTTTCATTAATAAGTTAAAGTGTATATAAACAAATTATCTCTCTCCTACACTAAGCACAATGTGGTTTATAGTGATAGTAAATATGCTCTTTACTCCATCGATGTTGGCTCCTTACGATGCCAAATGATGGATCTCACACATTACAAGAACCAGGGGGTAAATGTGTTAAGATGGGAGTTCTATTTAAGATGAGATGTTGCCCATAGCAACCAATCATATTCTACTTCTCATTTATCTAGCACCTTCTAGGAGATAATACCTGGGATCTGATTGGTTCAGTGGGCAACATCCCATCCAGTGGCGTAACTACTGCGAGGGGCTGCGGGGGGCGCCACTGATTTAGCGCAGATTGACATGTGAACGAGCGTCCGCATGTCGATCTGCTTCTGCTAACCCTCCCTGCTGTGTTGGAGGGACACGGAGGGCGCAGCGTGTGCCTCTCCTGTGTCCCTCCTGCATCATCTCCCGTGGCCGCGGATCTAATAAACGAAGTGCCGTTCGTGAGCTCTGATTGGCTCACGAACCGGCACTTCGTTTATTAGACCCGCGGCCACCAGAGATGATGCAGGAGGGACACAGGAGAGGCACACGCTGTGCCCTTCGTGTCCCTCCAACACAAACCAGCGGGGGAGCGGTGGCGGCGGAGGGGGGAGGGGGCATATATGGCACTGGGGGGAATATTTGGCACTGGGGGCATATGTGGCACTGGGGGGGGTAATCTGGCTGTGGGAGCATATCTGGCACTGGGGGGGGGATATCTGGCACTGGGGGCATATGTGGCACTGGGGGGGTGGGGGAATCTGGCACTGGGAGCATATCTGGCACTGGGGGGGAATACCTGGCACTGGGGGCATATGTGGCATTGGGGGGAATATCTGGCACTGGGGGCATACGTGGCACTGGGGGGGGGATATCTGGCACTGGGGGCATATGTGGCACTGGGGGGAATATCTGGCACTGGGGGCATATGTGGCACTGGGGGGGGATTCTGGCACTGGGAGCATATCTGGCACTGGGGGGAAATATCTGGCACTGGGGGGGATATCTGGCACTGGGGGCATATGTGGCACTGAGGGGGAATATCTGGCACTGGGGGCATATGTGGCACTGGGGGGGGGTATATGTGTACCTGGCACATAGGGGGGGGGCTATATTGTGCACTGTGATGTGAGTACCTGGCACCGTGGGGTAATATCTGGCACTGGGGACATATGTGGCACTGGGAGCACAGCCCTAGCAACAAGCACTACCCTCTAGCAATGAGCATGACACCCAGTGCATGATACCCCTGGCAACGAGCATGACACCCTGAGCATGAAAACCCCTGGCACCGTGCATGGAACCAAGAGCATGAAACCCCTGGCAATGAGCATGACACCCAGTGCATGAAACCCCTGGCAACGAGCATGACACCCAGTGCATGAAACCCCTGGCAACGAGCAGGTAATTTAAAAGAAATTAGAAGCCTTACTGTAGGACTTAATGTGTAATGGGCATTACGGTGTGTGGCATAATGTATCACGGACATTGCGGTGTGTGTCATAATGTGTCACAGGCATTACGGTGTATGGCATACTATATCACGTGCATTGTGGTATGTGGTATAATGTCTCAGGGTCATTGCAGTGTGGCATAATGTATAACGGGCATTGCGGTGTGTGGCATAGGGTATAACAGGCATTGCGGTATGTGTCAGGCATCACGGTGTGTTGTATACTATATCACGGGCATTGTGGTATGTGGTATAATGTCTCAGGATTATTGTGGTGTGTGTCATACTGTGTCACAGACATTGTATGTGCTATAATGTATCAGGGGCATTGCAGTGTGTAGCATAATGTATAACGGGCATTGCGATTCCTGTCATAGTGTGTCGGGGGCATTACGGTGTGTGGCATAATGTGTCGGGGGCATTACAGTGTGTGCATATTGTGTCATGTGCATTATTGTGTGCGGCATAATGTCTAAGGGCCATTGCAGTATGTGGCATAATGTATACTGGGCATTACTATAAGGAGGAAAAATTACAAATAATGTAAGGGGCATGAATCAGGATTATTTTTCTTTCCCGTGGTGGCTAACGTCTGGGCGTGCAGGTTGGAAAACTGGGGTATAACGTAGTATTTTCCTGCAATGCCACGCCCCTTTATGTGAAGCCACGCCCACCCCAATGAAGCCACACCCCCTATTTTGCGGCGTGCGCGCACATTTATCCCTTTAATAGTGCCAATTATGGAGGATGGGGGGGGGGGGGCGCCGAAGAATTTTTAGGCTTGGGGAGAAAAATTTCTAGTTACGCCACTGATCCCATCTTAAATAGAACTCCCATCTTAGTAAATTTACCCCCAGATGTTAGTGCCTGGACAGAGCTCGCACACTCAGCACAGATAAGTGATTACTTACTGTCGTGGTCCCGGTGTCAGAAGAGACTGCAGTATGACATTATGTGGTAATGGCGCAGCTCACGGACAGAAGTCCTCTGTGTCAGCGTGGTCCAGACGTAATGCTTCTATAAACGGTAGCTGGATATGTGGCGGATGGACCGAGTGACCGGTAGCTGTAAGATGCGGCTTTCTCACCCCGGTATAATGCCTCTAGACTGATCTGAGGTCATAATGGGAGCGGGCGGAGCTGCTGTCACCAGGTGTAGAGGTTTTTTCAGAGGGTTATCCCAATTAATCAGTCGACTAACGCGTTTCTCCGGATTCTGAAAAATTCCATTTTCATCAGCGGTGCAGAAAGTACCGCAGCCGGAGGTTTCTGATAAATCACAATATCTCCGGCTGTCAGCGGCTTTAATAAGCACTTTCAAAATTATATTGCAAATTCATACACTGTTACTAAAATTGTGACTCATCTATAAAATGGTATATTCATAGTATTCCCATATATCCCAGCAACCAAAGTGATGTAGAAATAGATGTAAAAATGGACATACTGTATGTGCAAAAAATAGTCCACATGGGATTTTTAATCAGAGCAGATTTCCCATCTATAGTTTGGATCTGAGTTAATTTGCTCAGCAAGGATCATTCAGTCATAGATAGATAAGAGAGTCCATCGATGCTACTATACTGATAAATAGGGGACTCTATACTATGAAATGCAACAAATTCATATCTTATATTTAACTTTAGCATAATAAAAGTTTCTAATGCAGCAAAAAAGGAACATGCATAGAAAATAAAAAAGTAACTGATATTTCTAACAGCAAACATTATAGGATGTGCAACAAAGGGGCAAGTATTATTTAATGTCAGGTTGTCACATCTAGACTATCAACAGACACTGATTAATTCTATGCTCTCATTGAGGCCTTTAGGTGTCATGGACCCACAATGACCACAGGTGTTCTCAGCACTAATCCCCAAGCACCAACAGGTCAAGTTTTGTGGATTCCTTTAATCATGCACAGAGGGAAATCCAGAAAACATGACCTGTTAGTGGTACGTGAGGTTTGTGGTTGAGAACCTCAGTATGGTCTGACAATTGATAGTTTTCTATCTTAAATATTTGCCCAGATAGATGTGACTTAAATTTGGAAGATCTGTTGCAAACAGAACTAATGGTAGCCATACACCAGGACGATATCTTTCCAACCAGCCAACTTTTTGGCTGGTTGGAAAGATAATCTGGCAGTGTGTGGGAGCAAACGATTATCAGCCGTTTGCTCTCACATGCTTAGAAACGGCCAGAAACGGTCTGTCCAACTAGTTGGGAAAATCAAACCTGTTTGATTTTCCCAACTAATCGTTCAGGTGTAGGGAGAACTGTCCCCACAACTGAACGATAAGTAGGCGGACACTGCCTGCTAGTGTCCGCCTACTTTTGTCTCTGGACTGCAGAGGACCCTCTCTGCTCCATACCCCTCCGGCCACCTTACCCGCCTCAGTGACCCGCCACTGCCCAGCCGCCAGCCCCAGCGCACCGTCCGTCCGTCCCTTCACTGGCCGCCAGACTCAATCCTCCTCCGGCCGCCAGCCTCTGTACCACCGCCGTCACCGCTGCCTCTGTCTCACAGCCGTCACCGCTGCCTCTGTCTCACAGCCGTCACCGCCGCCCCTGTCTCACAGCCGTCACCGCCGCCCCTGTCTCACAGCCGTCACCGCCGCCTCGTCCATCGTGTTCCGCTGCCAAGCTCCATCCCTCCAGCCTCCCTCAACGCACCGTCCGCCAGCCTCTATCCCTTCAGCCTCCCGCACAGTTTATTTTCCCCCCTCCGGTCACCAGCCTCTGTCCTGCTGATCCTGCGGGATCTCCTCACCGCCGCCTCATCCATCCCGCCGCTGCGTTCAGTTGCTGGGACCGGCTCCAGCTACAGTGCTGCCAGCCTCCAGCCTCCATCGGCCGCAGAGAGGGCACAGCCTCCATCCTCCTGTGATATGCACACACACTGATACACACACATATATACACTGACACACACGTATATACTGTCACATACATATACACTGTGATATACACACACATACTGACACACACATATATGACACACATATACACTGTGATATACACACATATATGACACACATATACACTGTGATATACACACACATACTGACACACACATATATGACACACATATACACTGTGATATACACACATATATGACACACATATACACTGTGATATACACACATATACTGACACACACATATATGACACACATGTACACTGTGATACAAACATACACTGTGATAGACACATATATACACATGGTAATAGACACACACTGTGACATGCACACACACTGGCATGCACGCACAGACACACTGACATGCACGCACACACACTGTGACACACACTGTGACATGCACGCACACACACTGTGACATGCACGCACACACTGACACGCACGTGCACACACATACTGTGACATGCACGCACACACACTGTGACACGCACGCACATACACTGTGACATGCACGCACACTGTGACAAGCACACACACTGTGACACGCACGCACACACTGACACGCACGTCCACACCCCTACTTTGACACGCACGCACACACACTGACACGCACACACACTGTGACATGCACACACACTGTGACATGCACACACACACTGTGACACGCACGTACACATACACACTGACTCGCACGCACACACACAGGCACACTGTGATGCAAACACACACTGTGACACGCACATGTATACACACTGTGACACGCATACACACTGACACACACATATATATACACACACTGACACATATATGTACACTGATATACACACATATATATATATATATATATATACACTGACACATATGTACATTGATACACACATATATACAGTGTCATAGACACACATATATACACTGTGATAGACACACATATATACACTGTGATAGACACGTACTGTATAGACACTGTGACACACTCATACACTGTGAGATACACACACATACTGACATATACATATATACACACTGTCACACACACACTGAGACACACCTATATACACTGACACACTCACATATACTGTCACACACATATATAACTGATACACACATATGTAAACTGTGATACACACACATATACATACACTTTGATACACATGTATGTACACTGTGACACACTCATATACACTGGTATACACACATACTGTCACACCCACATACACTGACACATACACACATATTCCATGGTGGGAACTGTCCAGTCAGCGGTGAGGTCACCCACAGTCAGCGGCTGACCGCGGGTAACCCCACCGCTGACCGGAAAGTTCCCACCATTGAAACTAATGGAGGGAGCTGTGCGATGCACTTCTGTCACTTCAGACGCGCACAGAGCCAATCAGGTGAGTGCCACGGAGTGGCGCTTCCTGATTGGCTGAAGAGACACTTCTGTGACAGCTGTCACGGGGGTGTCTCTGCATTCGTGGGAAGGGGTCCCATGTGTAAACATGGGACCCCTTTCAGTCCGTTTGGTCCGGGTGTTCGGTTTGTTGTTTTGCCAAGTACGTGGATTATAATCTGGACCCTGGATCAGGTGAGTATAATTATCTTTCATTTTCAGGTACCCGTGGATTCTACTTGGAGAAGAGGACCGACTGCTTCGTGTCAACATAGGTAAGTATGTGTGTGTCCACATGTGTGAAATAAAGTTTTACTGTCACGGTGTGTGTCTCCTGTTTTTATTTGGGTATTTTTTTTCCATTAGAACTACAGGTACCAGCGAGCCAGTTTTTCTCCCGCATGCTGGTACTTGTGGTTCTCCAAGTACCAGCTTGCGGGGGAGGCTTGCTGGGACTTGTAGTACTACTGGAAAAAACAATATTCTTAACATTTTCTCAAGGCTATCAGCCCCCCATCCGCAGCCTTTGGATGGGGGGGACAGCCTCGGGCTTCACCCCTGGCCCTTGGGTGGCTGGAAGGGGGAACCCCTTGATTGAAGGGGTCCCCACTCCCCCAGGGTACACCGGCCAGGGGTGACTAGTTGGATATTTAATGCCACGGCCGCAGGGCACTGTATAAAAGTGACCCCCGGCTGTGGCATTATCTGTCCAGCTAGTGGAGCCCGATGCTGGTGTAAAAAATACGGGGGACCCCTACTCTTTTTGTCCCCCGTATTTTTTGCACCAGCACCAGGCGCAGAGCCCGGTGCTGGTTTTAAAAATACGGGGGATCCCCTGTCCGTTTTTTCCCCGGATTTTTAGAACCAGGTCCGGCTCGAAGAGCCCGAGGCTGGTTATGCTTTGGAGGGGGGACCCCACGCAATTTTTTTTCGGGTTTTTCCCATTCCATTTAAAAAATAAATAATAATAATAATAATAATAATCTTTTTAAAAATATATAAATAATACTTGTGCCTCCAAAAAAGACAAACCAAGTACCTAATCCCTTCTAATATAAATAGATATGCTATTACCAAAAAAAAAAACACCAAAAAAAACATGTTTTTAAATTTTTTTATTAGATTCCGCCAGCAAAGTGTGGCGGATTGAAAATGACGAATTTACTGTCTAAAAGCACTGTTGTCGAATTTACAAACTTCAATTGAATATACTTTTGTCGAATTGCCGCATTTGTACCATTGCAGAAAAGTAGAATTTGTCAAATGTCGAATTTTAAAAAGTCGAATTTTGAAAGTCCGTTTTTTTGACAACATTTTTTGAAATTTAAAAACAAAACAAAACTGAAGAACTGTAGGCAGGCACTGTCCGCCTACTTCGGTGACATCACAAGTTGGACAGAAGTTGGATGGTTGGTTGGTCTGATGAAAAGTTGGTTAGATGTGTGGAGCACTGGTAAAAAGTTGGTGAGATGTGTGGGGCACTGTTTTAGTTGAACAGACAAGTTGGATGGTTGGAAGATTGGAGTGTTGGAGAAAAGTTGGTCTGATGTATGGCTAGCTTAAGGGTGGATACACATCAGGCCGACGGGCAATTGTGCTTATGGTTGCAGCATTTTCCCTTCGACTTGGACCATCCCTGATTGTCCGTACACACTAGCTGATGTAATGAATGACTTAATGCCATCTCGTTCCATCCTTCATTATACTGCACTGAGTAACGTGCAATATCTTCCGGTTGGCCATGCAGCGCGTCCGACCGGAAGATGTCACATGTGACCCACGGGATTTGTGACAAGAAGGGGGGAGGAAATGTTTTTCTTCATCTGACATAAAATATTGGTTCTAATAAGTCTCAAGGTTTTGATCTAAGTGACTCCATCATGTCAATCTCCTTTTCCATCAGTCCATTGTTATAACCAAATAGGCCTCAAAGTCTTTCCCCTTTAGATCCTTATTCGTAAAACAAAATACTAAGGTTCTTGAGAATTTAAGTATATAAATAGTTAAAAAAGATGGCTGTCTATGTTGTCTCATGAGGAAACACTTTATGGGAAGGGTTCTTGTCTCCTCCTCTGCTTCCTTATCTCCTCTTTCTGTGTATGTTTGTAGTGGGTGTACTCTCCATAACTATTAGCAATTGTGAAGCCACATGTTGGGTTGTGTCCTACAGTAGAACCTGTGTCATGTGGGATTTTACCTGAGATTTGGGCCTCATGTTGATAGTCTCTCTTGATCCCCCTAGCCAATTCAAGGATGTAGAAGCCCCAACATCTGGGTATCTGCTGAGAGGATGTATCTCTGGGTATCTGCTGAGAGGACCCCTATTACTCTGAGGATGTGGTGATCTACATTATTTCTCAAGTAGGGTGACTTTTCCTGTTATTCCTATAGGTTTTGTGGCAAAATTAATTATTCTTACTTCTTTAACTAGGATTTATTTTACTATAGGTCCTAACTTTGTCATCTTGATTATCATTTTTTTTTTTTTTTAAATAACCTCTTTATCCTCTTGGCCACTGACCCACATAACCATTCTCATTTTGAGATAGGGAATATGGGAATGAATATAATAGTTTATATGCTAATATCATGAAGGTATTAGTCTCTAAAATTATAAAAATATACAGATCTCTTTCTATATGTTTATATACTATGTCTCTATGAAGGTTATATTGTCCTATGCTATAACACTAAGATTTGAGTGCCTAAAGATAGCAAGATTAAGGGATGGGACATGATGCAGATATGTCTTTTCGCATGTGTCATTTATGACAAAATTTCTTCTTCTACTTATAATAAAGGTTCATAAATAAAGAATAGAATTAAGATATAATAAACCTAATGTCCACTATAATTATGCTATCAATAGTACTGAGTACTTAATCCACCATTTGTGCACACATGCCCATATATTTCTTTCCCCCACTCAGGTGTTGGAGATTGTTAAATTATGATTATACAGCTGCTAGAAGGATTTTTAGTATAGCTGTAATTTTATGGTATTATAATGGTTCTGTCCGCATAGCAGAAATGTTTTTTTATATATGTTTTTTACTTTAAACTGAGAGTTATAAGATTTAATTTTATTATCTATAAATGTTTCTTAATTTTACCACGTTTAATGAGAAACTCTGTGACACGTGTACTCGTGTAGGAAGGCTAAGATTCATGCACCTGTTGAGCCTCCTTACACACCTGTTCCTAATGATTATAATGGGACAATGTATAAAAGAATCAAAATAGTGCTCAGAGAAGAACACTCTGCCTCTTGAAGAAGCCGCCTGAGGTGCGGAGAAACGCGTTGAGGGTACAGAAGAAAGGGCCACTTTTGACCCAAGTGTCCTAAGGAGCATAATAGACATCATTACCAACCGTCTGTTACAAGCTGCCGGTGAATGCTTCAGCCTGTGATTTAATCATCTCACTTACATTTCCCCTGCATTTGGAACACTGCTACTTCTTGCCCGGCTGGGCACCACTCAGTTGAGCTGGGGGATTTGTACAACGGTCCGGCGCACTCGGTGCCGTTACGGAAGGAAATGGTTTTCATCTGAACATACCGCTGACGGATGTCTCACCTATGCACAAGGTGATAATAAGCGGATTTCAACTACCCATCCCGTGCAGTAATAGATTACAACGGCTCAGTGAGTAACAGCAATCGGTTGGTTTATCATTCATATGTGCTCCAAGGAAATAGCTATTTAAATCTGGACACTTTCCTATGGTCATAGACGCCAATTATACAATTTGGCAATATTCATTTCCATTTGAACTGTCAGATATGGAACGTATGTGAGAGACTAATTCCACTTTATAGAGACTGGCTCTCCCATCTGTCAGTGTCCCTTTCACATATTTATACACTCTATGTTTGTATTAGAGGTTTATAATACCTCATATTTACGCTCTGTGTATTGTTGTGGTCTTTTAATTAGTCTGTTTTTGTTTTTATATAATAAATTGTTTTTTATCAACATTACTGGTACTGTGCGCCGACCTGGTGGTTTGTTTTAGTAACCTCTTTATCCTGATTGTTACAGTCTGGCTCATTACTAAATGGTTCCAGAGCTTTCAGGGTTTTATCATTATCTCCTTCATTTTTTTTGTTTTTGTCATGCTCAGTCCTCTATAGCATTTTATTACTTTCATCAATGAGAAAGGAACCATTGTCCAAGAAACTGTTCATCATCGTGGTGGGCTATACAGTATGACCATGTCCTACTACCGGGAGTATGTTTCTGAATCAGACGCAGTTGCGATGTAGGATGCAATGGATAGATGTTTTTCGTCATCGCACATGGCACCACGCATGCATACCAATGGTGATCAATGAGAGTCACAGAATACATTTAGAATGGTAGTAGAAGGGGCACCAAGTGGTGTTTCAGCATCTACAGATGCTATGAGTGACTTGGTCCATGCACATTGTACGCACGGCTGTACACCAGGGAAGGGCTTTGTAGTAGCATTAGCATGAAGCAGTGGTGTATCTCCCAGAGGCTATGAAAGCATTGTCCACCAGGATACCAGCTGTCAAGGGGGCACGGAGAAGTGGGGCACAAGCAGTGGCGGCCCATCTAGGGGACTTCTGGGGAAATGCGATCAGTGACTGCAGCAAATCACATACATTTCATAAGGGATTTGCAGCAGGCAGAGGATGCTCCTGCAGCTGGGCCGCTTGCTTGACTCTGCTCCCCACGTCCACGTAAGTGCAGGTAGCCAGGCACAGACTTATATAGAGGGCAGAGAAGATTCATAGGTTGCACTCTTCTGTCACTATATAACCATAAGGATACTGTATATAACTACATCTAATATAATTCCTTACACTGCATACTTCTTACTCACTATATATAAATTGCATTTACTGTATCTGCATTTCATCTATTGCTTATATTGCATAAGAATACTGTTTATTGTCAATTGATTTTTTTGGAAGTAAATGTTGGGGGGGGGGTGTATCTGGGTGCTGCTTGGTGGAGGGGGGGGGGGTCACTTCTCCGAATGACACACGGTGCGGCTATGAATGATTTATGCGAAAAGGGGCGAGACACTGCAGGAGGGGTGTGGCTTTGTGAGAGGCAGTAAGGCTTCACGTCCTGAACCCCTCGTTTTCATCACTCCGGGGTCCTGGAAATGGTCGCTGTCCCCGCAGACTGCTGTGGCTGCAGTGCCAACTCCTATTCAGTGACAGGAGCCGGTGCTGCACGTAATGTCACAGTGCAGCTCCCAGCTCCTGTCGCTGAGCAGGAGACGGCATTTTGGTGTCACCCTCAGCGGGAGACACCCAGGTGCGTCCCGCACCCTCATAGTTATTCCAATGAATATCTTGCCTCCAGGCTCCTGGTGCGAGCTTATGCCCCTGGCATAAGGTCACAGCAATGTACAACACTCAATCAGACCCGTAATGGTTTCATGATTAGTTTTCATCATTTTTTTTTTTCATCAATAGTTTTTATTGAAAACAAGTTTTCTTTTTGCAAGGGGAAGGGGTACAGAAAGAAAGAAGGAAGAGGGGGGGGGGGGGTACAAAGAACCAAGGGAATGGGATGTAAACATGCAAATATCAAAATTGTCAGAAGTTAAATACAACAATCCAATATAGATACAATAGGAAAAATACAAAGTCGTCTTGGAAAAAGATACAGATAAAGATAAACACGGGTCAAACATGAAAACATATCAATAAACAGATAATCAATAATAGACACAGGGCTAGTAAGGCACAGCCGCTGCACAGAGCGGAAGTATAAGCCGAGTCAGTTAGGGGGAAGGCGAAACACCTCCTCCAGCAGTGACGTAGTCATGCCATGCTCTCCATTTCACCACTGGGGAGGAGGCCGCAGAAGAGTAAGGCAGGAACTCAGTTTCCATAGTAAAATGGAATTGAATTTTGTTGGTGACTAGTGATAGAGGAGTTGGAGAAGCTTGTTTCCAACTTTGGGCCAATGCAGCCCTGGCAGCTATACAAATATGCCCCACCAGGTATCTCTGATGAGGTGGTATCTCAGCAGGAAAAATGTGGAGCAGGGCCATGGCCGGAGAGGGGGTGAGGGACAGGTGTAAGACCGAATTAATCAAAGCAAATATCTCGCTCCAGAAATGTCGAAGGGAGGGACAGGACCAGAAAATCTGGAAAATATGGCCTATTTCCCCGCAGTTACGCCAGCAATATTTGGAACAAGACTGCCAGAATGAGTGTAGCCTATCCGGTGTTATATATAGTCTATTAAGGAGTTTGATATGCATCTCCGTGTGATTCAAGCACTTGGACATTCGGTAAGAAGAGATAAAAATTTGTTCCCATTGGGCTTCAGATAGGGGAAGATCCAAGTCTTGTTCCCATTTCAGCTGCGCATTAGACTTAGTAGTAGTAAGCAAGCTGATAAGTGTCCTGTACCAAAACGAGATGTCCCCTCTAGAGTCACACAGAGATACACGTGTTAAGACAACCTGGGATAACGGGTTCGGGGGAGCCACCTGTCTAGGCAAACCTTTGTACCAGTGGTGAATTTGGAAATAATGCAATAATTCTCCACTGGGGAGATTATATCGAGACTGAAGTTGAGAAAATGATAGGATAACATTACCATCCATAAGGTCCCCCAAGACAGTCAAACCACAAACAAACCAGGTAGAGAGATTTAAATTAGGGATTAATTTAGCTATGGCTCATAGTGAGATAGTAGAATATGGAAATTGATGTCCAGGCAGGCGAGTCACCAATTTATCCCAGATTTGTAAAGATGTTCTAGTGGCGGGGAGGAGGGACAATAAGCGGGGTCTAGAGTTTGGGTGTATCTTAAAAAGGTCTTCTAAGGGAAGGTCCAAACTCCCAGTACGTTCAAGAGATACCCATCCCACTACAGGCGCCCCACTCAACCAGTATTTAAACTGGGCCAGCACACATGCCTCCTGGTAAAGGACCAGGTCGGGCATATCTAGCCCTCCCTTTCTACGAGGGAGAATCATTTTGGACCGAGCCAATCGGGGTGGCCGTGCCTTCCAGACATAGCTTAGCATTATAGCACGACATCTGTCAAGGTACGTTTTAGGGAAAAGAAAAGGTATGGTTCTGTATAAGTACATGAGTTTAGGTAAGAGAGTCATTTTGAAGGCTGCTAGGTGGCCAATCCATGAAATATCATAAGATAGCCAGGACTTAGTCAGGTCTAACAAACTATTAATGAGTGGAGGTAAGTTAACATCAAAAACAGAGGCCGTAGAAGGTGGAATTTGGATCCCCAAATACTGAATTGAAGCCGAACGCCAATTATATGGATATTGTGATTGAAGGGTGGACACTATGGGAGCTGGGATATTAATGGGGAGAGCATCTGTCTTTGTTGTATTAATTTTATAAAAGGAAGCTTCACTATACTGTCCCAAGATAGCATGCAAACAAGGAAGAGAGGTTAGCGGGTCCGTGACAAACAGAAGGACGTCGTCCGCAAAGAGGCACAACTTGTGATTAGTAGTGCCAATAGTCACCCCCGGGAAGCCCCCAGACATCCTAATCTTCTCAGCAAGGGGTTCTATGCCCAATGTAAATATTAAGGGTGATAGAGGGCAACCCTGTCGGGTTCCATTCGTAATAGGAAATGTATCGGAGAGGAAACCGTTACTAAATACCCGTGCAGAGGGGGAGCTATACAGAGATAAAACTGAAGAAAGAATATGGCCACTAAAACCAAACTTGTCTAGAACTGAGGACATATATTGCCAGTTCAGTCTATCAAATGCCTTCTCCGCATCTAAAGAGAGCAGGAGAAGGCCAGTGTTAGAGGGAACGATATCAATCAAGTCAAAAACCCTACGGGTATTGTCAGATGCCTGTCTACCAGGCACAAACCCAACTTGGTTGTAGGCAATGAGAGATGGCAGAAAGACATTTAAACGGAAAGCGACAAGTTTGGCAAAAATTTTAATATCGCCGTTCAATAGTGCAATGGGCCTATAATTTTGACAATGCGCTAGGTTTTTACCTGGCTTGGGTATAGTGATAATCTGAGCCTCCAGCATTTCTGTAGGGAAAGCACCAAGAGAGGAGATTGAATTATACAAGGAGGTCAGGGTGGGCGATAGTTGATCACAGAGAGAAACATAAAATTCATTTATGAAGCCATCTGGACCGGGGGCTTTATTATGCGGGAGTGATTTCATTATATGAATTACCTCAGAGGGGGTCCATGGGGCATTTAGTGTCTCGAGCTGTTCCGCAGAAAGGGAGGGGAGTTTGACGTCGGCTAGGAAGGATTGTATAGAATCAGGAGTGGGTTGAAAAGTAAGGGGATCAGAAGAAAGGTTGTACAGCTTGGTATAATATCTAGCGAATTGATTCGCTATGTCATTTGGATTGGACACTTTACCACCCTGAGGAGAAATCAGATGTCTAATCCTATTACGAGCCTGGAGAGCACGGAGCTTGCGAGCCAGCATTTTCCCCGGTCTATTACCAGTCAGGTAAAATTTCTGTCTCAACCTATTTAAAGCAAACTGGGTTAGTCTCATAAGGAGTTTCTGAAATTGGCCTCGGATATCCTTTAATTCCCTACGTACGGCCCTAGAGGGGTGGAGCTTATTCCTATCTTCAACCTCCTTAAGTTTAGATTCCAAGTCTTGTTGTTGTTGGATAGCTTGTCGTTTGAGTCTAGCACCGGCTTGGATCGCAGTGCCTCGCACAACTGCCTTAAGGGCACACCAGAAAGTCGTGACAGAAGTATCTGAGGGGGAATTAGTTTCCATATAGAGGGAGAAGCAATCATCAAACGCTTTTTTAGATATAGGATCCGACAGCAGGTGGGCAGATAGGCGCCACGGCCGAGGGGGGGTAAATTGGTGGCAAATATTCCAAGACCATAGGAGAGGAGCATGATCGGACCAGGAAATAGGCAGAACATCCACCTGTGGTGAGTGCTGCAAAGTCCACTTATCGCAGAGAATAAGATCTATGCGAGAGTAGGAATTGTGCACTGGAGAGAAATACGTATAATCTCTCGAAGTTGGGTTCTGAACTCTCCACAAGTCATACAGGTCATATTCTGCCAGCAAATTACGGAAGGCTAGTGACGGGCCAGCCGGAGCCGCAGACATCTGGGAAGAAGACCAAGGAGATCTATCTAATTTAGGATCAAGCACTAAATTATAGTCGGCCAACATAAGCAGGGCACCCTGACGAACCCTTGCAATAGTCGACCAAACTTTTCTAAGGAAGGGGACTTTGTTAGAATTGGGAGCGTAGAGAGATACAATCGTAACCATCTTATCCTCCAATTTTCCAACTAGAATGAGGAAACGTCCATTCTTGTCAGCCATCTGGGACAGCAGTTCAAATGAAACAGAGCTCCGAAAAAGAACAGCCACTCCATTGCGCTTGAAGGGACTATTTGCAAAAAAGCCAACTGGGTATCTTCAGTCTCTCAGAGCCGGGGGACCTGCTGACGAAAAATGTGTTTCCTGCAAGGCAACTATGTAAGCTCTGTGTTTATGAAAAGTGGTCAAGGCTAGCCTGCGTTTATTGGGGGAGTTCAACCCTTTAACATTCAATGAATATATTCGTACCATTTAAAATATAGAAAAAGCAAAAACAGTTGACATCCCAAATTGGGGTGGGGGGGGGGACAAACTAGGGAAAAAAGAGGAAGGGACAGGCAGGAAAAACCAAAAGGGCCCATTATATCGGGACCGCATTGCTACTGCAGGGGAAAGGTATGCAGTAGAAAAAGTATGGGGAGGTGGCGGTAGTATAACCACCCGGGGTACAAAAGGCACATGTATACCTGGAGCAATAACGTATAGCCAAACTGCAAGTACCAATAAGGGTACCAACAAGCACATCAACAAATAATGTAAGTGACTAGTGAGATACCCTCATGTGTGTACAGTAAGAAGAAAAAGAAAAAGAAAAGAGATAGAATCAGAGGAAAATGCAGGTACACATAGTAATATAAACAGCAAATGAAGGAACCAAAAGCATACACATATATAACATATAAACTCCCGTATCCGGTATGCATTATAAGGGGGACGGAGTCCCCAACCAAACATGAAGATCAACCAGGAACTACATTAATTGGAACATTGACTACTCAGTCAGGTCGCAGACCACTCATGGGTAAGTGGCAGGAGAGGTTTCAATGTAGAGGGCACTTTGACCGAAACATCACAGTCATTAAGCAGCTTAACCCCAGCGTCCACAGTGGCAACTACATAGGAGGAATTCTCATGGGAAATCACCAATTTCACTGGGAAGCCCCATCTGTATCTAATGTCATGAGAACGTAGTGCCTCCGTGATAGGAGCCAGAGCTCTACATTTAGAGATGGTCAGTGCCGAGAAGTCAGGAAATATTTGTATGCCTCCAAGTGTATCCGAATCAGACGCAGATCTGGCAGCTTGCATTATCCGTTCCTTGGTCGTGAAGAAATGAACACGGAGGAGGGTATCCCGAGTGTAGGAGGCGGAAGCTGACCGTGGTTTCGGAAGCCGGTGAATGCGATCTATGAGAAGGTCTCTGTCGTCCGCCCCAGGTAGTAGTTTGCGGAAGAGGGACATAGCATAGTTCAGAAGTTCCGAATTGGCCACAGAGTCTGGGATACCTCGGATTTTAATATTATTTCTCCGCGACCTGTCCTCTATATCCGCCAGTTTGTCTTTATACGTCTCCATCTCAGCTTGTTGTCGGTCATGGGCCGAAATAAGGTCATTATGAGAGGACACCAGTTCCTCCATTTTACGTTCAAGGTGGTCTGTGCGATCACCTAAAGCAGTTAGCTCCACTTTAACTTCCCGGATAGCCAGAGAGAGGTCTTGAGTAGAGATGAGCGGGTTCGGTTTCTTTGAATCCGAACCCGCACGAACTTTACTTTTTTTTCCACGGGTCCGAGCGACTCGGATCTTCCCGCCTTGCTCGGTTAACCCGAGCGCGCCCGAACGTCATCATGACGCTGTCGGATTCTCGCGAGGCTCGGATTCTATCGCGAGACTCGGATTCTATATAAGGAGCCGCGCGTCGCCGCCATTTTCACTCGTGCATTGAGATTGATAGGGAGAGGACGTGTCTGGCGTCCTCTCCATTAGAATAGAGATAGATAGATTAGATAGAGAGAGATTGTGCAGAGTCGCAGACAGAGTTAGTTTACCACAGTCAGTGACCAGTGCAGTTGCTAGTTAACTTTTATTTAATATAATATATCCGTTCACTTCTCTCTGCTATATCCGTTCTCTGCCTGAAAAAAAAAACGATACACAGCACAGTCAGTCACACAGTGTGACTCAGTCTGTGTGCACTCAGCTCAGCCCAGTGTGCTGCACAGTCATCAATGTATAAATTAAAAGCTTATAATTAATTGTGGGGGAGACTGGGGAGCACTGCAGGTTGTTAGCAGGAGCCAGGAGTACAATTATATTAATTAACAGTGCACACTTTTGCTGCAGGAGTGGTGACCAGTGCCTGACCACCAGTATAGTATTGTTGTATACTACTAATATCTCTTTAAATATCAACCAGTCTATATTAGCAGCAGACACAGTACAGTGCGGTAGTTCACGGCTGTGGCTACCTCTGTGTCGGCACACGGCAGGCAGTCCGTCCGACCAGAATTGTATTATTTATTATTATATACCTACCACCTAACCGTGGTTTTTTTTTCATTCTTTATACCGTCATAGTGTCATCCTAATTGTTACGAGTATACTACTATCTCTTTATCAACCAGTGTACAGTGCGGTAGTTCACGGCTGTGGCTACCTCTGTGTCGGCACACGGCAGGCAGTCCGTCCGACCAGAATTGTATTATTTATTATTATATACCTACCACCTAACCGTGGTTTTTTTTTCATTCTTTATACCGTCATAGTGTCATCCTAATTGTTACGAGTATACTACTATCTCTTTATCAACCAGTGTACAGTGCGGTAGTTCACGGCTGTGGCTACCTCTGTGTCGGCACACGGCAGGCAGTCCGTCCGACCAGAATTGTATTATTTATTATTATATACCTACCACCTAACCGTGGTTTTTTTTTCATTCTTTATACCGTCATAGTGTCATCCTAATTGTTACGAGTATACTACTATCTCTTTATCAACCAGTGTACAGTGCGGTAGTTCACGGCTGTGGCTACCTCTGTGTCGGCACACGGCAGGCAGTCCGTCCGACCAGAATTGTATTATTTATTATTATATACCTACCACCTAACCGTGGTTTTTTTTTCATTCTTTATACCGTCATAGTGTCATCCTAATTGTTACGAGTATACTACTATCTCTTTATCAACCAGTGTACAGTGCGGTAGTTCACGGCTGTGGCTACCTCTGTGTTGGCACACGGCAGGCAGTCCGTCCGACCAGAATTGTATTATTTATTATTATATACCTACCACCTAACCGTGGTTTTTTTTTCATTCTTTATACCGTCATAGTGTCATCCTAATTGTTACGAGTATACTACTATCTCTTTATCAACCAGTGTACAGTGCGGTAGTTCACGGCTGTGGCTACCTCTGTGTCGGCACACGGCAGGCAGTCCGTCCGACCAGAATTGTATTATTTATTATTATATACCTACCACCTAACCGTGGTTTTTTTTTCATTCTTTATACCGTCATAGTGTCATCCTAATTGTTACGAGTATACTACTATCTCTTTATCAACCAGTGTACAGTGCGGTAGTTCACGGCTGTGGCTACCTCTGTGTCGGCACACGGCAGGCAGTCCGTCCGACCAGAATTGTATTATTTATTATTATATACCTACCACCTAACCGTGTTTTTTTTTTCATTCTTTATACCGTCATAGTGTCATCCTAATTGTTACGAGTATACTACTATCTCTTTATCAACCAGTGTACAGTGCGGTAGTTCACGGCTGTGGCTACCTCTGTGTCGGCACACGGCAGGCAGTCCGTCCGACCAGAATTGTATTATTTATTATTATATACCTACCACCTAACCGTGGTTTTTTTTTCATTCTTTATACCGTCATAGTGTCATCCTAATTGTTACGAGTATACTACTATCTCTTTATCAACCAGTGTACAGTGCGGTAGTTCACGGCTGTGGCTACCTCTGTGTCGGCAGTCGGCAGGCAGTCCGTCCATCCATAATTGTATTATTATTATAATATATACCACCTAACCGTGGTTTTTTTTTCATTCTTTATACCGTCGTCATAGTGTCATACTAGTTGTTACGAGTATACTACTATCTCTTTATCAACCAGTGTACAGTGCGGTAGTTCACGGCTGTGGCTACCTCTGTGTCGGCAGTCGGCAGGCAGTCCGTCCATCCATAATTGTATTATTATTATAATATATACCACCTAACCGTGGTTTTTTTTTCATTCTTTATACCGTCGTCATAGTGTCATACTAGTTGTTACGAGTATACTACTATCTCTTTATCAACCAGTGTACAGTGCGGTAGTTCACGGCTGTGGCTACCTCTGTGTCGGCAGTCGGCAGGCAGTCCGTCCATCCATAATTGTATTATTATTATAATATATACCACCTAACCGTGGTTTTTTTTTCATTCTTTATACCGTCGTCATACTAGTTGTTACGAGTATACTACTATCTCTTTATCAACCAGTGTACAGTGCGGTAGTTCACGGCTGTGGCTACCTCTGTGTCGGCACTCGGCAGGCAGTCCGTCCAACCATAATTGTATTATATACCACCTAACCGTGGTTTTTTTTTCATTCTTTATACCGTCGTCATACTAGTTGTTACGAGTATACTACTATCTCTTTATCAACCAGTGTACAGTGCGGTAGTTCACGGCTGTGGCTACCTCTGTGTCGGCACTCGGCAGCCCGTCCATAATTGTATATACCAGTGACCTAACCGTGGTTTTTTTTTCTTTCTTTATACATACATACTAGTTACGAGTATACTATCTCTTTATCAACCAGTCTATATATTAGCAGCAGACACAGTACAGTGCGGTAGTTCACGGCTGTGGCTACCTCTGTTTCGGCACTCGGCAGCCCGTCCATAATTGTATATACCAGTGACCTAACCGTGGTTTTTTTTTCTTTCTTTATACATACATACTAGTTACGAGTATACTATCTCTTTATCAACCAGTCTATATATTAGCAGCAGACACAGTACAGTGCGGTAGTTCACGGCTGTGGCTACCTCTGTGTCGGCACTCCGCAGCCCGTCCATAATTGTATATACCAGTGACCTAACCGTGGTTTTTTTTTATTTCTTTATACATACATACTAGTTACGAGTATACTATCTCTTTATCAACCAGTCTATATATTAGCAGCAGACACAGTACAGTGCGGTAGTTCACGGCTGTGGCTACCTCTGTGTCGGCACTCGGCAGCCCGTCCATAATTGTATATACCAGTGACCTAACCGTGGTTTTTTTTTCTTTCTTTATACATACATACTAGTTACGAGTATACTATCTCTTTATCAACCAGTCTATATATTAGCAGCAGACACAGTACAGTGCGGTAGTTCACGGCTGTGGCTACCTCTGTGTCGGCACTCGGCAGCCCGTCCATAATTGTATATACCAGTGACCTAACCGTGGTTTTTTTTTCTTTCTTTATACATACATACTAGTTACGAGTATACTATCTCTTTATCAACCAGTCTATATATTAGCAGCAGACACAGTACAGTGCGGTAGTTCACGGCTGTGGCTACCTCTGTGTCGGCACTCGGCAGCCCGTCCATAATTGTATATACCAGTGACCTAACCGTGTTTTTTTTTTCTTTCTTTATACATACATACTAGTTACGAGTATACTATCTCTTTATCAACCAGTCTATATATTAGCAGCAGACACAGTACAGTGCGGTAGTTCACGGCTGTGGCTACCTCTGTGTCGGCACTCCGCAGCCCGTCCATAATTGTATATACCAGTGACCTAACCGTGGTTTTTTTTCTTTCTTTATACATACATACTAGTTACGAGTATACTATCTCTTTATCAACCAGTCTAGATATTAGCAGCAGACACAGTACAGTGCGGTAGTTCACGGCTGTGGCTACCTCTGTGTCGGCACTCCGCAGCCCGTCCATAATTGTATATACCAGTGACCTAACCGTGGTTTTTTTTTCTTTCTTTATACATACATACTAGTTACGAGTATACTATCTCTTTATCAACCAGTCTATATATTAGCAGCAGACACAGTACAGTGCGGTAGTTCACGGCTGTGGCTACCTCTGTGTCGGCACTCGGCAGCCCGTCCATAATTGTATACTAGTATCCAATCCATCCATCTGCATTGTTTACCTGAGGTGCCTTTTAGTTGTGCCTATTAAAATATGGAGAACAAAAATGTTGAGGTTCCAAAATTAGGGAAAGATCAAGATCCACTTCCACCTCGTGCTGAAGCTGCTGCCACTAGTCATGGCCGAGACGATGAAATGCCAGCAACGTCGTCTGCCAAGGCCGATGCCCAATGGCATAGTACAGAGCATGTCAAAACCAAAACACCAAATATCAGTAAAAAGCCTCTTTTTTTCTTTGCGTCATGTGCTGTTTGGGGAGGGTTTTTTGGAAGGGACATCCTGCGTGACACTGCAGTGCCACTCCTAGATGGGCCCGGTGTTTGTGTCGGCCACTAGGGTCGCTAATCTTACTCACACAGCTACCTCATTGCGCCTCTTTTTTTCTTTGCGTCATGTGCTGTTTGGGGAGGGTTTTTTGGAAGGGACATCCTGCGTGACACTGCAGTGCCACTCCTAGATGGGCCCGGTGTTTGTGTCGGCCACTAGGGTCGCTAATCTTACTCACACAGTCAGCTACCTCATTGCGCCTCTTTTTTTCTTTGCGTCATGTGCTGTTTGGGGAGGGTTTTTTGGAAGGGCCATCCTGCGTGACACTGCAGTGCCACTCCTAGATGGGCCCGGTGTTTGTGTCGGCCACTAGGGTCGCTAATCTTACTCACACAGTCAGCTACCTCATTGCGCCTCTTTTTTTCTTTGCGTCATGTGCTGTTTGGGGAGGGTTTTTTGGAAGGGCCATCCTGCGTGACACTGCAGTGCCACTCCTAGATGGGCCCGGTGTTTGTGTCGGCCACTAGGGTCGCTAATCTTACTCACACAGCTACCTCATTGCGCCTCTTTTTTTCTTTGCGTCATGTGCTGTTTGGGGAGGGTTTTTTGGAAGGGACATCCTGCGTGACACTGCAGTGCCACTCCTAGATGGGCCCGGTGTTTGTGTCGGCCACTAGGGTCGCTTATCTTACTCACACAGCAACCTCGGTGCAAATTTTAGGACTAAAAATAATATTGTGAGGTGTGAGGTATTCAGAATAGACTGAAAATGAGTGTAAATTATGGTTTTTGAGGTTAATAATACTTTGGGATCAAAATGACCCCCAAATTCTATGATTTAAGCTGTTTTTTTAGTGTTTTTGGAAAAAAACACCCGAATCCAAAACACACCCGAATCCGACAAAAATAATTCGGTGAGGTTTTGCCAAAACGCGTTCGAACCCAAAACACGGCCGCGGAACCGAACCCAAAACCAAAACACAAAACCCGAAAAATTTCAGGCGCTCATCTCTAGTCTTGAGTAAGCTCAGATTTAAAAGCCGCAAGGACTTGACACAGAGTCTTGACAGTGAGAGGATCCGTAGAATTAGAGTCCACCCCAAGGACCGATAAGGAATGGCCAGAACTCTCCTTAGGACGGTCAGTTTGGCTCGATGGGATGGAGCTCACGGCAGGAGATGAGGAGATACGAGACCCTTTTTGATTAGAGAAAGCCACCGGGGGCGGGAGTGCGTCCTTCATTTTTTTAGGGGGTATCGTTAGAGGGCTGCAGTAGATGGAGTAGACGGGTGAAATTGGAAGGCCAATGCGTCACAGGCCCTGGAGGCAGAGTAGTATGCCGGTTCCAAACAGAAGCTACTATGTATGCATGAGAACCCCGGGTGGAGGCGTAGAGAGGACAGAGCACATCACATCCCTATTCAAACATTATTACATGCAGAGAGATCTTTGCAGGGTCGGGGAGAAACGACAAATATGAGAGAGGCACAACAAATCCCAGAAAGGGGGTACTCACAGATCCAGTACAGGGGATTCCAGCAGGAATCGGCAGCACTAACACATAATGGAATATACACCCCAAGGGAGATGTAGTAGAAAAAGCTGGAGGAGAGCCCCAGGCAGATATCACTGGTGCTGGTTTAGCTCAGGGAGAGACAGAGCTGCAGAGATGCACAGACTGAAGAATCCAAAATGGGCGCTGGCTGTGAATGTCTTCTTCCCAGCTGGAGACAGAGGTGGATCCCAGGCACACATGATTAAAAGCACAAGGGCCCACGGCTCCTCGGCCTCTGGTAGCCCCCAGGGACCCCCCAGGAGCCTGCAGGGAGAGGTAGGAGCCGTCCGGCGGAGCCACGTCCAGTTTTCCCAGGTCCCGGAAGTCCGGCCCAGGTAGGCTTGAAAATTTAGTCCCCTGCTTCAGGGCAGAAGGTAGGCCGCAATCTGCAGGAGCCTCCAGGAGTGCTCCCCGATTCCGCGGACCTCACCAACCGGCCAGCGCACAGCAGCAGGAGTGGGGAAGAGGGCACCAGGCTGAAAGGAGCAGAGATGGATGTGCAGGAAGGGAGAGACGTGCCAGAAATCCTGGAGCTCTGATGAAACACTTCCACTCACAGCAGCAGCTAGGCCACTCAGTTTTCATCATTTTAAATCTATGGGCCTAATTCAGACCTGATCGCAGCAGCAAATTTCTTAGCTAACGGACAAAACCATGTGCACTGCAGGAGGGGCAGATGTAACATGTGCAGAGAGCGTTAGATTAGGATGGGGTGTGTTCAAACTGAAATCTAAATTGCCAGCAGACAAAGAGGGGGGGGGCTGGGTGCTTTTTCCCCCAGGTATCTCCCCAGCACACTAAAAATTACCTGTAACCATACCTGAACCTATCTGGTAAAAGACTTTCAGAGGAATTAGTCACATGCTGGGGGGATACCGGAGGGATGGGGGTTGCAACCCCCCTCTCTGTCTGCTGTTTGTTTGTGACCCCTCACCTTTTCTAGCACCTGATATATTAATATATAATTATCTCCAGGAATGATTGAGCAGCTTCCATTGTTTGTCTGTATGAAATCTAAATTGCAGTGTAATAATAAAGCAGACAGTATTTACCCTGCACAGAAACAAAATAACCCATCCAAATCTAACTCTCTCTGCACATGTTATATCGGGTGGTCTTCTGTATGCCGGCGGTCGGGCTCCCGGCGCTCAGTATACCGGCGCCGGGAGCCCGACCACCGGCATACCGACACTTATTTTCCCTCGTGGGGATCCACGACCCCCATAGAGGGAGAATAAAATAGTGTGGCGCGCCACCGTGCCCGTAGCGTGGCGAGCGCAGCAAGCCCGCAAGGGGCTCATTTGCGCTCGCCACACTGTCGGTCAGCCGGCGGTCGGGCTCCCGGCGCCGGTATGCTGGTCGCCGGGAGCCCGACCGCCGGCCAGCCGTAGTGAACCCGTTATATCTGCTCCCCCTGCAGTGCACATGGTTTTGCCCGTTAGCTAATACATTTTCTGCTGCAATCAGGTCTGAATTAGGCCCTATATCTGGATCACAGTACTACTAAGTTGAACATCTCTGGATGGTAGCATCACTGCTTCAGCACGTGGTTATAGTGATCTATTGAATTATGTTTAATATATTGGGTATTGTATATGTCTATATAGATAGATAGATAGATAGATAGATAGATAGATAGATAGATAGATAGATAGATAGATAGATAACACAGGCTTGACACTCCAACGTAGGACTTGTACAATAGCAAACTTCCATCCGCATGAATAAATCCAACAAGGAGCGGTACTCTTGATGTGACATCAGGGAGAGGCGCAATAGAGGAAAAACCAGACGCGTGACACTCTGTGCACTGAAAGTTGCTGTTCCGATCGTGCTTCTGCGGAATTTGACTCTGCCCAAATTATGCAACAGAACCTGACTTACTGTACAGTGAATGCTCTGCAGAGGAACCTAATAGAGGTGAGATTATAACGCGATATGGCGCAGGTGAGACTGTGTTTATACCACGTATACCCCTTGTCCCCGAAAATGTTCCTTTTCAATTCCAGCGCCTACAGTTTCCTGTAAGCGTCTGCTTCGCTATGACGCTCAACAAGTCACAGGGACAAGCGCTTATAATTATTATACATAATATAAACACAAGAGGTAAACGATATATATTTCCAATTACAGTATATGAAATGAAAATAGATTTTATTTAAGGTCATACATTTAATGAATATCATCTTGCTGTATACTGTCTGTCAAACATTGAATTAATGAGAAAAAAATATATAGCTTGTGTGATTCCTGTAGAAACATTACGCTAGAGCTTATTTACTAACTTCAAAACATGAAACAAAAAGCTCATTTCATTTTGTACATACTCAACAATGTGTGCACCTGGCCTATAATACGTGTGATCCCACTTCTCGTTCTTCTAGTTGCGGAATTGTGGACCTTGGTGGAATTACACATGGTAGGAATGGCAACATTGTCACTTCTAAGTCCAATATTGCTATTTCCACTCCACCACTAATCTCAACTTTTATTTTACTGTCATCTGAAATTATTATTATTATTATTATCATCCTTTATTATTATGGCGCCACAAGGGATCAGCAGCGCCCATTACACAGTACATAATAAAATGAGCAAACAAGAAATAAGCACTTACAGTACAAGACAATATAGGACAGGTATAGAAAACGCGGTGTTTGGTGCCATCAAAGAGAGTATGATGTATAAGATAGTGTAAGTAAGAAAAGGAAAGGCACATGAGGAAAGAAGTCCCTGCTCTTGTGAGCTTACAATCTAAAAGGTGAAGGGCTAACAAACCGGCATGGCACAGAAGGGGTGGACAGTATGCATAGACAGGAGGGTTAGGAGGAGAGTTGGCTGGGTTTGGTGAAGAAGTGGGTCTTGAGAGCCCATCTGAAGTTTTGTAGAGAGGTGGAGAGTCGTATGTGGAGAGGTAGAGAATTCCAGAGATAGGGAGCAGCACGTGCAAAATCTTGTAGGTAGGAGTGGGGTGAGGTAAACAATTGGCAGGAGAGTCGGCGTGCATTAGCAGAGCGAAGAGGACGGGTGGGAATGTAAAGAGAGATAAGGTAAGAGATGTAAGAGGGAGAAGAGTTGGTGAGGGCTTTGTAGGTGATAAATAAATCATCTTGAGATCATGTTTGACATTTGCACATTTTAGTGTTATCTTAATACTATGGAACTTTATGCCTAAAAATATGTATTCGCTGCATCAAATGCTCCCGGAATGTGCAAACCACACTGAAAGCATCACCCAATCTCCACGACATCTGAAGACACTAATGCTGGAATTTATCTATCATCACAGGTCATCGCCAACCCATGATCGCACCGAAACATCGGTGCATGTTTCGGTGCGATCATGGGAACATAATGTTTCAAAATTACTTGTAGGCTACATGACCTCATATCTTCAGCTTTATGAAGGAGTTTTTTTGGGGATGGAAGAGCTAAAGATTAATGATCTCCAAAAATCAACTCCACCTTGCAGGCCATGCTTCCAGAATTTCCTAAATTATCCAAGGGGCAGTCGTGATACTCTCAATGTGTTGAAGTTTTTATTCCGTCAGGGTTGCTGTGTGATCATCTCTCCACTGAGTGCTAGCTCTGGAGCTGTAGAGCCCAACACTGGAGCAGTGAGTGCTGGCTAATCCAGCGTTAATATCACAGAAAGAATAACTATAAAAACTATAAGGACGAGTGCTATGATGATAGCCAGTCTCTGAAAGAGAAAAGAAGTCTTCAGTTAGGACATAACATCTCACAAGGAACCTGCTGACTCTATCGACAAGAAATGATTGTGTACAATAAATATGTTCCTACAGTCACACATCTATGAAATAACTTCATGAAGGCCCAACCAATCCATTATCATGAAGAAACGTGACCGTAGCACAGTGCAATACCTGGAGCTGCAACACAAATGACTCTATGGTAGCACTCTGTGTCTTAATTTGCACCAGTGTGTCCAGATTTATATGTACTGTAATGCATGGATTTTTGGAGCAACTTTACAATGTGCCCTGTGAGGAGGATATGGGGGAGATTGGGCAAAAAAACAAGATGTACTCCTTAAGATTGAAATTAGATAAAGGGAGAGATTTACTGAAGATTGGTTGGGTATGTGGCTTTCAAGCTGCCATATTTCAGATATAATTTTCAGCACCAAGCCACAGGTTTTACTATGTAGCGGTTTGTAGCTGAGAACTCAATCCACTTCTAATAATTGGTAGTTTGTGAGCCCCTAAACCACTTATGGTTTTGACCAAACTAAAATATAAAATCATACGCCCCAGAGAGATAAGGGTTAGCCATGCACATCATCCATTCCAGTCACCCTCCTACCATCGTTTTACTGCTGAGAGCACCAGCCATGTCCCCAAGCCCCTGGACCACCCACCTCACTGACTGGTCTACTACGCAGCAGCCCGGGAGAGTAATGCTTATATTATATAGGGACCAGTGAGTTACTTATACTCACAGGTCTATATACTAATGGTTCATGACATATAATGGGGAGGTTATTACAGCATCAATTAGAAATACGTATAATAGTAACCCAACAATCCAGTAATAGCCCAGCTTCAAAGAATAATGAATACAGAGCACAGGGTTGTCGGAGCTAGTTACAGTAGCTATAAAGCATGTACAGTAAATGTCCTTTTTAGTGAGAGCAGGGGCGCTACAACATTTTTAGGTTGTGGAGAAAAAATATAATTTCATTTTGGTGCCGCTAAATTGCTGAATATCACCCCCTCAGGGGCAGTTGCACTTACCCTCCACACAACATACCGGACCGAGATAAATAACTCTATCTATCTATCAATCTATCTATCTTTCGTTCGGGGGAAGTCTGCAATGGGGGGAGAGTAAGGACGAAGAGGTAGCTGAGGGGGAAGAGGTGAGGAACATATGAAGCGGGAGATGAGACGGGCACATGGTTGGTCCCAGAGTGGAGGCCAGTCCACAGTAGCTAGCCACACACTGTTGGCCTGGAACTGGGTGCAGAGCGGAGGAGGGCCCTGGAGGTGGGCAGGAAAGGGCTCTGGGGAGGGAGGAGGCAAGGCAGCTGGAAAGGGGATTATCTCCATCCTGACACTGCCCATGATAGCCCTAGATGGCATTCGCACTGCACCCCACTACCCTGTACATTACACGGTGCTTCTCAAATATTTGGGAGGGGGTGAGCTGTTCCAACACCTATGAATGAGCAAGGGTCACTGGGCCCTGGTACAGGGGGTGGGCGTGGCTTCAGAAAGTGAATATCTTGTGAATACTTGTGAATATCAAAATATATTTAAAAAAAAGTAATTTCGGGGCTGAGGGGGCGCCATTTCAACACCGGGAGGGGCGTGGGGGGGGGGGGCAGATAGGGGCACAGAGGAGAGCACCCTCTTCCTAACTTGCTTTATCAAGAAGCGGGTCCCTCCTCTCTGGCCAGCGACATCTTCCCGGTGATGTTTGGGAAGATGACGCTGGAAACTAGAGAGCAAAGGGTCTTTACTTCCAATGTACGGGCATCATTTTCCCAAAGATAGCACCAAGAAGATGGCGCTGGCAACAGCATGGACTAACTCTGCGGGGGCGGGGGGAGCGGACTCAGTAGTTCTGAATTATTTTTTAAATTAGACACACGTATGTTTATAATCATGTGTGAAACCTACATTAGGTGTCAAATATACATATATATCCTGTGCAGACACCATGACATGACTTATCAGCCACACTACGGGCCGTGTCATAGTGACGTGTGATATCTCTACATGAGACTCTGTTCCAGACAGATGGAATGTGTAAGAATTATCTTTTAAATGTCATTTTGGAATAGAAGCTACTTGACCTTGCCATAGCTATAGCCAGCCAGTCCCAGAGGTGCTCTGAATTCATCACTAGGGGTGTTACAGAGTTCTTTAAAATAAATGTGGTAAATGACCCACGCTAAAAAAGTGTGGAGCTGCTCCTTTAAATTCGTAATAACAGTAAATAGATAAAAACAGGAGCGCTAGAAAAAGAGAGAGATTAAAATAATGAATTAAATAAAATAGTTGCAAACACCTGTGAAAAAAAGGAAAATGATTAATTAAAAATGTTTACAGCACTTCTGTGCTGTGATCCGTGCTGCGGCTGCAGTGGGGAAACCTGACTGTCTGTCTCTCCCTTACTCTGCCTACCTGTATATCCATGGTTAAGGACAGACAAGTCCGAAACGTGTTGATGAGGAGTTACAAGTGAAAGTCGGACGTCATCCCGTCTGCGCCACACGGGTGTGGAAACGACAGTGCAGAAGACGGCATCGAGAACGGGGCAGCGGAACAAGATCTCAATGTGAAAACTGAGTGACGGACGTTACTACAGGTAGGCAGAGTAAGGGAGAGACAGACAGTCAGGTTTCCCCACTGCAGCCGCAGCACGGATCACAGCTCCGGTGTCCTTAAAAGGACACACGCACGGGACTTTCACATCAGCACAGAAGTGCTGTAAACATTTTTAATTAATCATTTTCCTTTTTTTCACAGGTGTTTGCAACTTTTTTATTTAATTCATTATTTTAATCTCTCTCTTTTTCTAGCGCTCCTGTTTTTATCTATTTAGAGTTCTTTAAAGCCCTTTTGACTTTTGATCCAGTGTCGAGCTACGAGGATCAAGGCAACTGGTTGCCTGCACCTTGCTCTAATGTAAGATACCAAAAGGTTCTCAGGTCCCGTTTTTCTCTGACTTTTACCTTGAACCCAGTAGCAATCCTTCTGGCAGACTTTGCAGTCTGGGACCTGGCCCCACACATGCGTCATTTCATTCCGTTTTTAACGTTGTTGGTCACAGTGGCGAAACAACTGGTTTTAAAATATGAAGTCTACTCTGACAGAACTGCATTCACGTCTTCGTAAACTTCTATACGATGATAGATATCGTTACATTTTACCGTAGATGGGGACCATACATTGAAGTCTTGCCGCTAGATACCCAGACTCTTATATTTAAAATTTTCAAATCCACTGACTGGTATATGCACAGAAAAGTGCGAGAATCTTTCTGATATCACTTGACACAAAGATGTACAGTAGTACCAATTTCTCTTCACGGCCTAATTTCACTGAAGGGTACAACTTAGTACTTACTAACTGGTGATTGTGTGGGATACTTATTTTTATGTGGTTGTTCTCAGTTTCGAACTAGGGCATGAAGAGCCCACCGGGGCAATGCAGTGGTAGGGGCCCATGTTTAGGGGTGTTGCCAGTCACCAGAGGGGGTGTGGCCATCTGCCACAGAAGCTTGGCTATCCATTAGACAGTGCATGGGCTGTGCCCTTGATAAATATACATAGTAAATACTGCCAGTGCATGCATGATAATGTACCAGAGTAATAACAGTAATGCAGTGTAGAGAATACACCAGTGGCGTCACAATGTGGGTGCGGGGGGTGCGGCCCGCACCCGGGTGTTACCCTCTGAGGGGTGACACCAAAGTGCCGGCTCCTGCTCAGTGGCAGGAGCTGGATGCTGCAACCCGGCTCCTGTCACAGTGCAGAAGCCAGCACTGCAGATTCAGCAGTCTCCGGGTGAAGCCTGCCTCCCCCGAACCCACAATGTGCCGAAACGGGGGTCGTCATGCGAAGCCATGCCCCTTCCGCAAAGCCACGCCCCCTTTTCACCGGCGACCGCAGCGGGTGTTTTAAAAGTAAGTGACGCCTCTGGAATACACCATAGTCTTGTGCAGTATAATGTAACACATGTGTAATGCATAATTCAAGTGCACAGTCTGGAACCTGATCGTTAGAGAAGGGAGGTGGGGCCCCAGGCAGTAGGGCACACCGGGGTTTTCCCTGTACCCCTGTGGGCCAGTCCGGCCCTGGTTGTTCTTATATGTGAGGGCTTGGATGACATTCCTCACTCTCCCCCCCTCTTTTTATACTCTTTGTAATATTGGTTCCTATCGTTCTTATAGTATTTTATGACACATTGTAGATTAGGACGGCTGTGCACAATTTTATACAAGGAACTTCATGTGTGTGATTGCCAAGTCTCTGTCCGAGATATTGTTCTGTCGCCCGTCTTTTGCGTTTTCAGGATTTATTCAGAGACATTCTGGACTTGCGATGTAGATTTACTGTTTATAATATATGTTTCTTTACTCCTACGTTACTAATATACTAAACCGGATGTCCGGTTGTATCGACTTGACTTGATGCGATGACACAAATTGTTTTGTTTGTGGTTTCAAGAAAATCAATAAATATATTTTGAAAAAAAATAAAAAAATATTAAAAGGTTAAATCTACGTGTTCTACGGTATGTTCTGTTTTGTATTGAAACTGCATATTGTAATTTATGTTGTATAGTAAAATTAGTTTTGTATCTTAGCACTGTATATTTTTCATATTAAATCTGTAATTTAATATGTTTCGGTCCCAATGCTCTGAAAAAATCAGTTTGCCTGTTGAAGACAAAAATTGTTAGGTCTGGTTAACCGATGAATAATAGACTGCAGTCTATTGGTTGGTGAGAGGGAGATTGAGTTGATTACTTGAGAAACCCTTAAGGTCCATACACACTTAACGATATAATGAGCGACGTCGCTCATTTTCCCCCTCCTTGAGCGACGTCGCTCATTATATCGTTAAGTGTGTATGCCGCCAGCGACGACCGATGCGCGGCCCCATGGGTCGGCAACGATCGTCGCTGTCGGTAGGGCATGCATGAATAATGTGGACTGTCGTCCACGACCTTCATGCAGGGCTGGCGGGGGCGTGACGTCACTGAGCGATATGAGCGGTCATATCGCTCAGTGCGTACAGGCGGCCGCCGACCGGCCGGCCCGGGAGGGGGAAACGTTAGACGATGTCGCTCACAGAGCGACATCGTCTAATGTGTATGGGCCTTTACAGTAACATTCCACACAAGGCACTGTGTGCGCCTTGTGTGGAATGTTACCGTAAGGGTTTCTCAAGTAATCATTGTCCCTAATGATTGGTTCTCTATAGTGAATTATTTATTTATTTTCTACAGAAGGGAACAAAAGTAGCTACCACAATGTGAAGGGTTTTATTTAATGACAATATTTCCTTAACTGTTCCCCAAACTTTCCCCTCATACTGCACGTGGCTGCAGGAGTTTTCCTTTTTCACAAGTAGACTTTGGCTTTTTGCTTTTATACATACTGTATACAGATGGAGCCACCGTTATCTTGGCCTTTAATAGGATTAATTGAGCCAGGGCAGTCGGACTTAATCCCCTGATGTATTGTTCTCTCTGTATTGTATTGCAGCTGAGAACAATAGATGAAGGTTTTATGCTAATAATCCATGGTGTGCCTAGGCGCAGCAGAGGTCAAGATAACTGTGGCTCCATATATATATATATATATATATATATATATACACACAATTAGGCAAAATTTGCCTTTGAGTAACACTGACAGCACAAATTGACATAAAGAGACCTCTGTGAGCGTACCATATATCTTCTAGTTTGGGGTTGCCGCCGTTCCGCTGCTCTCTCCATGGTGTCCTGTCATAAAATGCAGAAATGATGATGAGACCCCGTCTAATAAGTATTAGTGTGTTATCTGCCATGTGACATGCTACATACAGGTGTAATACTGGATCCCAGTGGTTAGAAATGCCGTTAGTCACATGACACCGGTATGACCGCATCCCCTAAATACTATAACACAGTGATGTGTATCTCGCTGAGATACCATGGTACAATATACACTATTTTATCCTTCAGCACAGACACGTCCCCTGGTTCCGGATACCATGCTACATACAATACTTGTGCTCACATGAATATCATACCAATGTTATACCGTTACTGGAATGAGATATTTACACGGCATAAATAATCTTCATTCATTGGCTTCTGTCACAGTCAATCATCCATCAGCCAATCGTTAGGTATCTAGATGGTAGGTCGACAGTCAATGGGTTGATCACTAATAGTCAACATGGGAAAAAGGCTAACACAGTGAAAAGATCACCATGACTTTTTTTAAAAATTTCTTATTTTTAACTTTTTCATACTTTGCCATCCACGTGGACTACAATGGGGAATAGTAACCTTGCCCGCAACTTGGCGAGGCAAGTGAGCCACGAAAGGGAAAGTGGCGCACTAATTGGGGTTCCTGGTCATGTTGCAAAGAAAATTACACCAAAAACATAAAAAAACTCATGTCAACCTTTTCATGTGTCAACCTGCCCTGCGTCAACCTTTTTTTCACCACGTCCAGGCCCGTCCCGCCCGTTACGCGGGGTACGCGATCGGGTAAGGCGCCACAGGGGAGAAGGCACCAGCAGCCTGGATCACAGCGCGCGCTTCTCCTGCCTGCCGCCCTGCCCCTCAGTCTACTCTCCGGCAGTGACGGCGGAGTGTATAACTCAAAGCAGGTGCCGGTTCGTTAGCCAATCAGAGCTCGCGGACCGGCGCCTGATTTGAGATATACACGCTTCCGTCACCGCCGGAGACCAGACTGAGGGGCAGAGCGGCAGGCAGGAGAAGCGTGCGCTGCGATCTCTACACAGCGGTGAGCAGCACTGTCGGGGCATATGTGGCACTGTGGGGGCATATCTAGCACTGCGTGCACATGGCAATGTGGGGGCATATCTATATTTGTATGTGGCACTGTGGTGTCCTATGTGGCACTGTGGGGTCATATATGGCACTGTGGGCACATGGCACTGTGTGGACATATCTATCTGGCACTGTGGGGTCATGTGTGGCACTGTGAGGTGCTATGTGGCACTGTGGGGGCATATCTAGCACTTTGAGCACATGGCAATGTGGGGGCATATCTATATCTGTATGTGGCACTGTGGGGTCCTATGTGGCACTGTGGGGGCATATCTGTGGCACTGTGGGGTCATATGTGGCACTGTGGGCACATGGCACTGTGGGGCATATCTATCTGGCACTGTGGGGTCATGTGTGGCACTGTGGGGTGCTATGTGGCACTGTGGGGGCATATCTAGCACTTTGAGCACATGGCAATGTGGGGGCATATCTGGCTGGCACTGTGGGGGCATATCTGTATCTGGCACTGTGGGGTCATGTGTGGCACTGTGGGGCATATCTAGCGATGTGGGGGCATATCTGTATCTGGCACTGTGGGGTCATATGTGGCACTGTGGGGCATATCTGGCACTGTGGGGGCATATCTATATCTGGGACTGTGGGGTCATATGTGGCACTGTGGGGGCATATCTGGCACTGTGGGCACATGGCACTGTGGGGGCATATCTGTATCTGGGACTGTGTGGTCATATGTGGCACTGTGGGGGCATATCTAGTACTTTGAGCACATGGCAATGTGGGGGCATATCTGGCTGGCACTGTGGGGGCATATCTGTATCTGGCACTGTGGGGTCATGTGTGGCACTGTGGGGGCATATCTAGCAATGTGGGGGCATATCTGTATCTGGCACTGTGGGGTCATATGTGGCACTGTGGGGCATATCTGGCACTGTGGGGGCATATCTGTATCTGGGACTGTGGGGTCATATGTGGCACTGTGGGGGCATATCTGGCACTGTGGGCACATGGCATTGTGGGGGCATATCTGTATTTGGGACTGTGGGGGCATATCTGGCACTGTGGGGGCATATTTGGCACTGTTGGCACATGGCACTGTGGGGTCATATCTGTATCTGGGACTGTGGGGGCATATCTGGCACCGTGGGGGCATATTTGGCACTGTGGGGGCATATCTGGCACTGTGGGCACATGGCACTGTGGGGGCATATCTGTATCTGGGACTGTGGTGGCATATCTGGCACTGTGGGGGCATATTTGGCACTGTTGGCACATGGCACTGTGGGGTCATATCTGTATTTGGCACTGTGGGGGCATATCTAGCACTGTGGGCACATGGCACCCACTATCTCCCTGTGACCCTAGCCTCCTCAGTCACCCAATATCTCCATCACCTCTGCCACCCAGTCACGCACTTTCTCCCTGTCACTGACAATCTCCCTGGACCCCTGGGGGTACTATTATGTGGCCACGCCCCTTCCTTGTGAGACCACACCTCTTTTAAAATTTTATTCCATCAAGGGGCGCTAAATTCTAAATTCGCTTACCAAAAAAATTAAGCTCGGGACGGCCCTGACCACGTCTACCCTTTTTCCATGTCGACCAAATTTATGTAGACCAATAGTGGTCAACCTATTGACTGTCGACTTTATCCAGGTTGACCCATTGATCCATAACCCAATCATTCCTGATCAGTCACAGTATGTCACTATTGTTGAATTCAGAAATACTGTACATTGCCATGCCAGTCACCATGTACGGCTAGTGATATCTCTGTTTGGCTAATTAGATTGTAAGGTTCACCTACAACTCTTCTAATTGTCTTTCATATGCACTTGCTGATCATGTGGTAATCTAAAGCCAATAACAGTATATGTTGAAAAGAGTTATTGCATCATATAGTATGTGACGTGTGTCTGTACATCTTTCTCTGATACTAGCCAGTGTCTTCCCAGCCATTGACCTCACTGCACCTCACTGGTTTATAGAAATGTTTCTTTTGTTTGCTGTAGAGTTTCCTTTAACAGGAAATATGAATATTTTAGCCCCTTTCTGTTTACATCCCTGCCCTTATCCCCACGTGTTAGCAATACACATGACACCAATAACCATTGTTTCATTTTGAGACAGGGTACTGCGTAGTGATTGATAGTTGCACTGTCCCTTTTTTCCTTGGGTCATCTGGTAATTAATAAGGGAAAGAGCGGACTACACCAGTGACGGATGAAGATGACACACGCACAGCTCGTCGTGTGAGGCCTGGAGATTAAATAATGTAATTAATGAAACAGTGAGTTGAAAAAACAAACCGGTAACAGAACACTGAGGACCAATGGTGCAGAAATCATGAATAATATGGCATTGTGTAGCAGCATGTCTCACTGTCACAGTGTTGGCGGCCGCTTGCGTAGGGTTATTGCACTCTTCGCCTGGAATCAAATGAAATTCGCAACCAGCGACAGTACTTTATGTTACTTACTTGGTTATGCTGATGATTTATAGCTAGATATCCCTGAGGCTGGGTGTTCTGTCCTGCGGAAGACAGGAGAAATCAGTAATATAGCTGTCAGCAGAACCGGTGCAACAAGGTATCTCAGCGCCCTAGGCACAGCTTCAGCCTACAGCCAGATACCCCCCACCCCCTTCACGCCTGCATAAAGTTCAGAGCTATTCCAAATTGTAGTAATAGGTGGTCTTAGTGGAGCCCTCCTTCTGTCAGATATCCTCCCTTCTTCCCATAGCTTGGCACTCTAGGCAACATCATGTTATCTCTTAGGAGAATGACGACCATAATCTGCTATCTCATATTAACAATCAGTGGATCACACTAGGGCAGTGAGGTGACTGGAAGTGATCCACACCACTTTATCTCCCAAGTCTGACTCTTATTTGGGCTCAGATGGTCATGCCCTGCTTTACGTTGCAGTACAGTATTATTCAGCTGGAGGAAAGTCCCTAGGACAAGATGACATGGCCCATCATGGTTACAGATCCACCACGTCAATCATACCAGTTTCTTCACATACAGGTGGAGTCAATACTGAGCCAACTAGTCTTTGCTCCGCAAGCATTGCATTGAGCGACAGTATGTAGTGTTAGAAGGGACTTTTCCCAATTATATCATCTTTCTCCCAGTGGGGTAACACACACATAGGGCCCCGTGTGCCAGCAATGCTAGCCACTGTGCATGCAAAGTTGTCTTGTAAGTGGGCATGACTTAATTTCAGTCAATATTATAGTTTGTTAATGAATATTTCTTGACGTCCAGGCATTGGAGTACAGTAACTCCTGTGCTTTCTCCCAGACATTCCAGGCCTGGCTCTCCTTACCTTTGATTATTTTTTTCATGCAATCCAGCTTCTCCTGAAGGTCAGGCTGGCCCTGACTTGTGTCTCTCAGAGGACTGTTCAGGAATGCTTTGTCTTCCACACTGAAGAGGAACAGGTCCTGGGCCAGGTGTCGGATCAGTGGCTGGTTGGTGAGGATCTGGATCTTCTTGTCCCCATCACTGTCCTCCAGATCATCAATCACAACCAGGACCTTAGTCTTTCCTGCACAAGAAAGCCATGAAACCCGGGAGTCACTGAGACAATTGTGGGACCATTTTCCATGTATAATATCTATGCTGGGTTTTGTTACTGTTCATTCCATTTGTCACTTATTTCCTACGCTTTTATTCATTGGTCTCTTCTTTGCCTGTGCTTATTTATTTATCACTCACTGATATTACCTGTCATTATTATATGTTTCCATGGGTGGGATGTACTAAGGGAAAAATGTGGTGAAACCCCCGTTTTCAGGGGTTTTACTGCATTTTCAAATGTACTAAGACCCGACCACCAGGTTTTCGCCGTCCAGGCTATTGCCATCTTTGGATGGCGATACCCCATAGAAGCCTGTGGGCTTCTTATTGCCGGCCGCCTCAACCCGCCGCCCCCCCGCCACAGATGCCGACCCCCCTCAGCAGCCTGGACCCAGAAGGTAAACTCCTCCTCCCCCTAGCAATGCAGCCGGAGGTTCTTCTGGGTGTAGGGGGGAGGAGGAGGCACCAGAGACAGTCTGCTGCTGCATCCCGGCATGCGGGGAGTGTGGAGACCCCTGGGAGATGACGGAGACCCCCCACAGACCACCTCACAGGTATCGCGGGGGGCCTCCATCACCGCATTGCGATGTTGATGGCATATGTTAGTACATATGCGATCAACATCGCTGCGATGGGTGGCGATGTATGTTAATACATCCCACCCCACGTGACATTAAAAAAAGGTCTTATTTTTTGTTTGTTATTTGGCAAATCATTAGATCATAAACATCATCTTATTTTTTTTCATCCATGGAGGACAGAGTGGACCAGTTCATGTAACGTGAAGTTCCTACTGTGGCAGTGTCCAACAATGCCCTGGCTACTGTGACCCCCACCTTCACTGTCCCCCTGTTTTAGGCTTTTGCGTCGGTTCTAGTTATTGGCATAGTCTCTAGCTATCCACTATTTGCTACACTGATTAGCACGGCTAAGAGAGCCACTGGGGGCATGTTACCTAATTAGTGGGTTGTGTACCGGATCTTTGCCTTACCTCCCCCAGCCCATTCCTCCAGCACAATCATTACACAGCCCCAGCTGCGAGAAGCAGTCCTGTTCAATTATCTGCACCGCATGGGCGTGGCATTGTGGTTCTTTCCCGCCTCCGAACAGCACACACCCTCCCATGCTGAGTTAATCTGACTCCTCCTGGACTAGTTTCAGCAGCAGTGGCACATGAACACTGCACTTCCTGCAACCATTATTTGGGCACTCCTCCTCACCCAGGGATGTGTGGTGGGATCAGGGGTTTTAAATACTTTTAAAACTGTTTAAAGCTGAAAGTGTCCCTACTGTATATATTAGTGCTACCTTTTGAATTCTGCCCAGTCTCTGTCTACGTACTGTAGCAACACCATGTGACACTGTATATAAGAAACAGGAAATAGCAGTACCACAGTCACACCATACCAGGGTAATATGAGCTAGAATAATGTAATAATAACTAACAGAGAACCGAGGCCCATATGGTGTCCTATGGTTATATACAGTGACATCCAGAAAGGGGTGATGTGGACAGTGGGGTGGGGCTCCTGCTCACCATATAGGTTACTGAGATGTTTCAGCTCCTCATCATACAGAGAGTCTGTGACATCGGTGACATTGACTCTCCCGCGGGTCTTTGAGTGGTAGAGGATGGCAAAGGTGCACTTGGAAGCCTCTTCTATGAACGGCAGAAAGTTGTTGCTGATATAGACGGGGCGGACATCCCTCACCGCCCCAATAGTCAGAAGAAAACGAACCAGCCAGTTGTAATTACTCTTATCTTCTCTTGAGAAAATACCAACAATCAACTTTCTTTGCACCATTTTCACCTATGGCCAGGCCAACGAGGGTTCCCTGAAATAAAGCAGAATCCCAAACTCTCCACCAGATCCCGGAGAAATGACCTTCCTGTCTGGCACAAAAAGAAAATTATTGATAGAATATCAACATGTCTTTTTGGATTATTATGCAGATTATTCATTATATTAATGAAGACAGCGTACCTATATCATGTATTATTGATAACGTTGACACTTTAGATTGTGGAATGGAAAATACTGAATGTGCACAAGTCACCTGTACGTCTGTAGATACTGTACATGTAATCCAGTCCCAACTTGCATTGTCGCAGGTTCTCAGAAGCCATGACCTATAACAATGCATGCTTGTATCTTGCACCATAGGGGGTTATTCAGGGTTGTTAGCAAACCAAAAAAGCACACTAATGTGCAAAACCATGTGCACTGCAGGGGGCAGATGTAACATGTGCAGAGAGTTAGATTTGGGTGTGGGGTGTTCAAACTGAAATCTAAATTGCAGTGTAGAAATAAAGCAGCCAGTATTTACCCTGCACAGAAACAAAATAACCCACCCAAATCGAACTCTCTCTGCACATGTTACATCTGCCCCACCAGCAGTGCAGCATGGTTTTGCCCAATTTCTATCTTTTTTGGTTTGCTAACAACTCTGACTAACCCCCATGTGCAGTCATCAAAAATGTTTGTATGTCTCATGTAGCATTCCTGCCCCTCCCTCTCCTCATCATTCCGGCTGTTTCTATACATTTGTCCCTATGTGAAATACTCTACAAGTAGTGAGCGCTATTTAAAAATAGAGTACCTGCGCAATTTTAAGATTGGCTGAGTAGGTGTTAAAGTTTGTGCCACTGTAAATGTACGATATGTATGGCTTCTTCTAAATAAATAAAAATAATATAATACTTCTGTGCACTGCAAAGAGGCTCATTTCTCCCCATCAGTAGGTGTCCCAGGTCCCCACCAGGCCCCTCAAACAGGCCCACCCCATCTCTGCACTCCTGATCATACGCTAGATAAATCACTGACAATTTTGGAGGTACTGTACCAACATATGATGAAACTCATTGACATGCGGGGCGGACTAACCCTGTGCTGGGCGTCCCTCCGCATGTCAGTAAAGGTCATCGTAGATGTGCTAAATATAGCACAGCTACGATCAACTCGGAATGACACCCGGATGCTTGTGTTGGTAACGACAACCTGAAATGTACCAGTAACTGCAAAATATTTCCAGTATGTACCATATGCCATCTTGAATGGCGTGTAAATGGGTAAGACAGGCACATACTGCTACTGCCCCTGTAAACTATAAATATTTATACATAATTAAAAAAAAATTAATGACTCGTTTTTATTATTCTGTTAAACTGGCAATCATCAAATGAGGGCTTATAATCAATCAAAGACAATTATAAAATTATGTGTGTGGGGGGGTGGGCGTTACTGTTGTGCCTAGCAGCGCCCTCATCCCTAAATTCGCCCCTGCTCCCATCGTGTCCATTTGACTGGGTGGTGGGGGGGCCGGGGTGTGGTATGACAGACTCCCCAAAAATCTTGGTAGAGTAGGTAGTGTGGCAATCCCACTGCACTTCAGATGAAATCTAGGTGCCCCTGTGCTGCACTTACTGTATCTGACCCCACCCGTGTTCTTTATTTACTCTTATAACCTTCACTCTTATGTTCATTCCAATTTCTGTTTCACTATTGGTCAGACTGAGGTGCGTTATTCCTGGTGAGATTTGTGTTACACTTTGGAGAAGCGCAATAGGTAAAAAGGAAACTCTGCTTCTCCAATTACTTTTCTGCAGTCCAGTGTAGACTGAAATGTATTAAAGAAGAACTATCACAGGAGAGCTACTGTATCATACCGAAGCTGTGTCACTATAAAGGACGACCAACGTCAGTAGCGTAACTACCATAGGTGCGGGGGATGTGGCTGCTAGGGGGCCCAGAATACCTGCAGGGCCCATCACACCACTACACCCACTCACACTGTAGCACAGTGCAGGTCGCAGACCAGAGACTGGCTGATGCGGTGCTGACTCATCTGCTGAGACGTCTGTGGGAGGAGGCATGGACGTCGCAGCAGATTAGGCAGCACCGCAGCAGATCTGTAGACAGGGGTTTGTGCCGGCTTCTGGTGCGGATGCTGGTATGAGGGGGCAAGAGTGAGAGGGTGCTGGATGCCACTGCAGTGTGCTGGAGGAAGGGGGGTATTGGGGGTATTGGCATAATGGGAGAGGGGTGTTGCTGTGCCCTCGTCGTAGCCCTCCTCTTCTATACTGTATATAGAGAGAGGGAGAGTGGGGAGAGAGAGAGAGAGAGGGAGCGAGCAGGAGAGAAATAGAGGGAGGAGAGCAGAGAGAAGGAGAGAGAGATGGGGGTGGGAGAGAGGGAGATTGAGGAAAGATAGGGAGAGGGAGAGAGATAGAGAGAGAAAGAGGGGGGGGGAGAGTGGGGAGAGAGAGAGAGAGGGAGCGAGCAGGAGAGAAATAGAGGGAGGAGAGCAGAGAGAACGAGAGAGAGATGGGGGTGGGAGAGAGGGAGATTGAGGAAAGATAGGGAGAGGGAGAGAGATAGAGAGAGAAACAGGGGGGGAGAGAGTGGGGAGATGGAGAGTGGGGAGAGAAAGAGAGAGAGGAGAGGGAGAGTGGGGAGATGGAGAGTGGGGAGAGAAAGAGAGAGAGGAGAGGGAGAGTGGGGGGAGAGAGAGAGAGAGAGAGAGGGAGCGAGCAGGAAAGAAATAGAGGGAGGAGAGCAGAGAGAAGGAGAGAGAGAGATGGGGGTGGGAGAGAGGGAGATTGAGGAAAGATAGGGAGAGGTAGAGAGAAAGAGAGAGAAAGAGGGGGGGGAGAGAGAGTGGGGAGATGGAGAGTGGGGAGAGAGAGAGGAAAGGGAGAGTGGAAGATGGAGAGTGGAGAGAGAGAGAAAGAGAGAGAGGGAGAGTGGAAGATGGAGAGGGGGAGTAGAAAAAGAGAGAGGAGAGGGGGCGTAGGAGATGGAGAGTGGGGGGAGAAAGAGAGAGAGGAGAGGGAGAGTGGGAGATGGATAGTGGGGGAGAAAGAGAGAGAGGAGAGGGAGAGTGGGAGATGGAGAGTGGGGAGAGAGAGAAAGAGAGAGAGGGAGAGTGGAAGATGGAGAGGGGGAGTAGAAAAAGAGAGAGGAGAGGGAGAGTGGGAGAGGGAGAGTGGGGGGAGAAAGAGGAGAGGGAGAGTGGGAGATGGAGAGTGGGGGGAGAAAGAGAGAGAGGAGAGGGAGAGTGGGAGATGGAGAGTGGGGAGAGAAAGAGAGAGAGGACAGGGAGAGTGGGAGATGGAGAGTGGGGGGAGAAAGAGAGAGGAGAGGGAGAGTGGGAGATGGAGAGTGGGGAGAGAAAGAGAGAGAGGACAGGGAGAGTGGGAGATGGAGAGTGGGGGAGAAAGAGAGAGAGGAGAGGGAGAGTGGGAGATGGAGACTGGGGGGAGAGAAAGAGAGGAGAGGGAGAATGGGAGATGTAGACTGGGGAGAGAAAGAGAGAGAGGAGAGGAAGAGTGGGAGATGGAAAGTGGGGAGAGAAAGAGAGAGAGAGGACAGTGAGAGTGGGAGATGGAGAGGGGCAAAAAGAAAGAGAGGGAGATGGAGAGTGGGGGAGAAAGAGAGAGAGGAGAGGGAGAGTGGGAGATGGAGACTGGAGAGAGAGAGAGAGAGAGAGAGAGGGAGAGTGGGAGATGGAGACTGGGGAGAGAAAGAGAGAGAGAGAGAGGAAGAGTGGGAGATGGAGAGTGGGGGGAGAGAGAGAGAGAGAGGACAGTGAGAGTGGGAGAGGGGTAAAGAGAAAGAGAGAGAGAGTGGGAGATGGAGAGGGGGAAAGAGAAAGAGAGAGAGGAGAGGGAGAGTGGGAGATGGAGAGTGGGGAAAGAAATAGAGCGAGGACAGTGAGAGTGGGAGATGGAGACTGGGGAGAGAAAGAGAGAGAGGAGAGGGAGAGTGGGAGATGGAGAGTGGGGAAAGAAATAGAGCGAGGACAGTGAGAGTGGGAGATGGAGACTGGGGAGAGAAAGAGAGAGAGGAGAGGGAGAGTGGGAGATGGAGAGTGGGGAGAGAAATAGAGAGAAAGAGGACAGTGAGATTGGGAGATGGAGAGGGGTAAAGAAAATGAGAGAGAGTGGGAGATGGAGAGAGGGAAAGAGAAAGAGAGAGAGGAGAGGGAGAGTGGGAGATGGAGAGTGGGGAGAGAAAGAGAGAGAGAGGACAGGGAGAGCGGAAGCTGGAGAGGGGTAAAGAGAAAGAGAGAGAGAGTGAGAGATGGAGAGTGGGAAAGAGAAAGAGAAAGAGTGGGAGAGAGTGGGAGATGGAGAGTGGGGAGAGGGAGAGTGGAAGATGGAGAGTAGGGAGAGAAAGAGAGAGAGTGGGATATGGAGAGTGTGGAGAGAAAGAGAGAGAGGAGAGGGAGAGTGGGAGATGGAGAGGGGGAAAGAGAGAGAGGGAGATGGGGAGTTGGGAGATGGGGAGTGGGAGATGAAGAGTGTGGAGAGAAAGAGAGAGAGGAGAGGGAGAGTGGGAGATGGAGAGGGGGAAAGAGAAGAATAATTGCAGAAATGGATAGTGAGGAGAACCATACAGAAAAGGTGAGAAGTCATGGCTACCACTGCCAGTTATGCACTACAGTATATATTACAATATATCCTTTACCCAAACCAAGACACACTGTATGAAGATACAGCACACACATAAACAGGCTGTCACGTCCTGAGTGCAGTCACCTGCTGCTCGATCTTCATACGCTCTACATGTGGAGGCCATTCGCTGACGGCACGGTTATATGTGTGGCATGTTTGGAGCCTCTGAACCCTTTTTAGATATATTTACAGTATATATACAGATACTACTCACTTTTTCCAGAACGGCAGGAGCTCCTGTCAGCTTCTTATACAGCATCCAGTAACCTTCCCCTAATGCTGTAACCGCACCCTGTACAATAGGTCAATAACATGAAAGTGAAACCTTATAATCTCTTATAGTATATTATTTTATAACCAGTTATTTATATAGCGCACACATATTCCACAGCGCTTTACAGAGAATATTTGGACATTCACATCGGTCCCTGCTCCAGTGGAGCTTACAATCTACATTCCCTATCACATATACACACACACACACACACATTCACGCTAGGTTTAATTTTTGTTGGGAGCCAATTAACCTACCAGTATATTTTTGTTGATTGTGGGAGGAAACCGGAGTACCCGGAGGAAACCCACGCAAGTACGGAGAGAATATACAAACTCCACACAGTTAGGGACGTGGTGGGAATGGAACCCATGACCTCAGTGCTGTGAGGCAGTAATAATAACCATTACACCATCCGTTCTGCCCAGTATAGTGTAGTTAAGCATAACACCATGATCATATAGGGGTCTATTCAGAGGGGGCACAAATCCTGTTGCAGTGTAGTGGGAAATGATACTAATGTTGTAGCCGCTGTATCAGCTGCACCTCTAATATGCCGCTTGTGTACAAAGATGAAGCGTCAGACACACATCGATCACACCAACGAACGTCCGAGCAACCCTGCAGCTGCACACAATTTCCGTCAGAACTAAGACGCCATGGCCAGTAAAGTAGTGGTATTCACATCCCAGTTTACAGGTCAGTCCTATTAGGTGAGAGCTGCGGAATGCGAGCTGCCAGTTTGCGTTTGCACTGAGCCCCATTCGCACCTCACTGAGGGTAAGAGACAGTAGCGATAATACTTACATTAAGTTTAAAACATTGGGACAACATGCAGAACACCTTGGACACCCCCTAATGACTAATTAGCCAATTGGAAGTTTTCAATTAACTTAATTGTCCAATAATTACATGTCATTTTGGGGGGCTTTAAAAAAGTCCTCAAATTACCTCCAAATCAACTTTTTTTTATTGCTTTTTGCACCCCAAAAATTAATTAAGAGGTTTTTTTTTTTTTTAAATAATTGTTGGTTATATATATTTTTTGCATTTGTTAAAGTCACCTCAAATTACCCCAAAAGCATCTTTTCTCATAATTTTTTTTTTGTATATTTTTTTTTCATATGAATGTAAACAAAAAAGTTTCCTTTTTATAATTTTTTTACAGAAATGCACAAATCATCCATTGGACACCGTTGAAAAGCATCTAGTGCTTTAATTTTGCCCACTAACATTCTTCTGTATGATTCTGCAAATGAAATTGTCATTTTTCTGGGGTCTCTGGAAGGGTTTTCTGGAAGGTCTCACCACTTTTTCGTGCACAAATATGGCTGACGACTCGCAAACCTCCTCTGCGGTTACCACAAATAGGCATTTTTATTTGGATTGGAGAATTCACGGCAGAGTGCATTCGTGTGAAGGTCTGCGGGTTTCATGGAACTGTCACCTTATCTATATTTCTTGGTAATAACAGAATAAAAAAACCCGTAAGGGCTCATTTATCAATGAGTGATAAAATTTGTTGTGGATGATGAAACTCATTGCGTATGATAAATGGTGCTTCACCCAATCAGCTCCCAACTGTCATGTTACAGGCTGTGTTTGAAAAATGGCAGTTAGGAGCTGATTGGCTAGTACTTTATCACCGTGCTATTTATCACTCTCCAAGGTTTAGTAAATAGACCTTAATTTTTTACTTGGACCCAAGGACAGAGTCCTCTTAAGGGCCGTACACAAGGGGGAGATATGTGCTGAGCGAGGGGTGGGGACACGGGGGGGGGGGCGCTCATTTTACCCAGTGGGTGAAGTGAGCGATGTGCTAGACTGAGCCTGCATGCAGGCCAATCTAGCACTGGCAATAGCGATGCTCGGGGCCACACATCGCTATCACTGTGGGGGGTACACACGAGAGATCCGTGCTTAAAATCTAAGCATTCTAGTCAGATTGCTTAGATTTTAAGAACGGATCTCTCCTGTATGTACTCCCCTTTACAGCTGGTTATCAGATAAGTGAATATAACGTGACTACTGTATGTGGTGCATAGTTTGGACATTGTCTACAAGCAACCACCAGAGGGCGCCTCCTGTTTATTCTATTTCCATCTTTTTATACAGTATACTGTGACAGTAAATGCATTATCCATGATATATATATATATATATATATATATATATATATATATATTTCAGATTTCCCAAACAGTGGAGAGAGTATAGCTTTCTTCCAAGTTGGAGGGTAACCCGCACCAAGATACAATTATACCAGTAATTTGTATGCTAGGGATACCTTTACATAGAATAATGCCACTATCACTATTGAGTGAATAGGTCATGGAACATCAACAAGGTAATTATAGGTGCTACCAACTGATTTGGGTCAGGATATAAAGTCAAATCCCCAAAGAGAGGGGAAAGAAAAAAGAAATCAGTTATTTGTGCGGTGCACACAACCCAATATCTACTATATTAAAATTAATTTCTTTATTGTTAATTCGTTAAAATCCCTATATTGTTCGCACATATAGGCAAAAAATGCCACATTCAATGTTTATTGTGTATATATATAATTGAAATAATTTTTACAGACTAGTATTGTCCTCAATTAAGAATCAAGCGAAGTAATAAAAGATAGTAAGGAGGGTGAAAAAGAATGAAAATAAGTGAATAAAGATTAAAAACAAAGCTAGTGTGTCGAGTGCATTTTATATTTATATTGTAAGGGTTTCCTAATATGCGTGGACCGTACTAATTCCTGCTATGTTATACTTAAAACAAACGTTCTCACTAGGAGATCTATGGGTAATTGACTCCAATAAGATTCATTGATAAGTATACATAAATTTATAGATAGCTATAGCAGAAAATAAATGCTGTGTTTAAATAATTATTGGGGATTCCATAAGATCATACCCTTGGGATATTGCATATTATGCCTGCATGGTTAAATTACTGAAAATAATTTATTATGTACTTTAGTATTGTACAACAATTATATATGAGGTGAGATCCAAATCTTTTAATGTGACAACTGGAATTCTTACACTGCCCACATCTTGTGTTATATCGGCACAGTTGCCTAGAAAATACTGACAATATAGACTGTAAATCTGCTGAATGATATTATTGATATAGTATCACAAGTTGTTAAACCACCATATTATGTTTTCCACAAAATCTGCAGCTCAAAAAAACCTAGGTATGGTCAATTAATTCAGTATTGCGATCTCTATTTAAATGAACCCATATATGCATTTAGCATTAGACATGTAGGATTATTAATCACTGCAGCTGCACCGCATAATTCAGAGTATCATAACGGTTATTTCATATATGGTAACCTCATATGTTATAAAGCTGAGTAGGCGTATTTAATATACCATTAGGTATCCACTCTAATGGTTCTTATTTAGTACAACACATCAGTGGGATATCAGCAAGGAGAGATCTTAATTTCTATAGCTACTGCCATGAAATTGGCAGTGCCGTTATTGATTTCTTACTCCTAACAGTCACATGTGGTTTACAGCAGGACGGGCAGTTGCAGTAGGTGCCTTTGTGATCAAATTAATGCTTTCTACTGCTGATATTACGCAGTTAACGGTATCCTTATTAGGATCTCTATTCACATGAACCCATATGTTTATGTATTAAGCATAAAGCAAATAGAATAATTAACTACTGCAGCTGCTCCCGCTAATAGTATCTTCACGAATGTTTCGTATGTAATAACCTCATATGTTATAGAGCTAAATCAGCATATTAAATATATTCACTCGAATGGTTCCTAACTAATACAACACGCCAGTGGGATGTCAGCAAAGGAAGTTATTAATTCCTATAGCTACTGCCATGAGATTGGCAGTGCCGTCATAGATTTCTTATTGCTAACAATCACATATAATTTACAGCAAGACGGGCGGCTGCACCGCTCGTCTGGAACGCTGTCTAAGGCTAATTATAGCAATACCCCTAAATACGGTGCACACATATGTTAATAGGACATTTTTTAAATATTTATGCTTTGCACATCAGACACATTAGCCTAAAGCCAATGCACATTTCGCTCATAGGCTTCCTCAGGGCACCTATAGTGCCCTGAGGAAGCCTATGAGCGAAATATGCATTGGCCTTAGGCTAATGTGTCTGATGTGCAAAGCATAAATATTTAAAAAATGTCCTATTAACATATGTGTGCACCGTATTTAGGGGTATTGCTATAATTAGCCTTAGACAGCGTTCCAGACGAGCGGTGCAGCCGCCCGTCTTGCTGTAAATTATATGTGATTGTTAGCAATAAGAAATCTATGACGGCACTGCCAATCTCATGGCAGTAGCTATAGGAATTAATAACTTCCTTTGCTGACATCCCACTGGCGTGTTGTATTAGTTAGGAACCATTCGAGTGAATATATTTAATATGCTGATTCAGCTCTATAACATATGAGGTTATTACATACGAAACATTCGTGAAGATACTATTAGCGGGAGCAGCTGCAGTAGTTAATTATTCTATTTGCTTTATGCTTAATACATAAACATATGGGTTCATGTGAATAGAGATCCTAATAAGGATACCGTTAACTGCGTAATATCAGCAGTAGAAAGCATTAATTTGATCACAAAGGCACCTACTGCAACTGCCCGTCCTGCTGTAAACCACATGTGACTGTTAGGAGTAAGAAATCAATAACGGCACTGCCAATTTCATGGCAGTAGCTATAGAAATTAAGATCTCTCCTTGCTGATATCCCACTGATGTGTTGTACTAAATAAGAACCATTAGAGTGGATACCTAATGGTATATTAAATACGCCTACTCAGCTTTATAACATATGAGGTTACCATATATGAAATAACCGTTATGATACTCTGAATTATGCGGTGCAGCTGCAGTGATTAATAATCCTATATGTCTAATGCTAAATGCATATATGGGTTCATTTAAATAGAGATCGCAATACTGAATTAATTGACCATACCTAGGTTTTTTTGAGCTGCAGATTTTGTGGAAAACATAATATGGTGGTTTAACAACTTGTGATACTATATCAATAATATCATTCAGCAGATTTACAGTCTATATTGTCAGTACTTTCTAGGCAACTGTGCCGATATAACACAAGATGTGGGCAGTGTAAGAATTCCAGTTGTCACATTAAAAGATTTGGATCTCACCTCATATATAATTGTTGTACAATACTAAAGTACATAATAAATTATTTTCAGTAATTTAACCATGCAGGCATAATATGCAATATCCCAAGGGTATGATCTTATGGAATCCCCAATAATTATTTAAACACAGCATTTATTTTCTGCTATAGCTATCTATAAATTTATGTATACTTATCAATGAATCTTATTGGAGTCAATTACCCATAGATCTCCTAGTGAGAACGTTTGTTTTAAGTATAACATAGCAGGAATTAGTACGGTCCACGCATATTAGGATTACCTTACAATATAAATATAAAATGCACTCGACACACTAGCTTTGTTTTTAATCTTTATTCACTTATTTTCATTCTTTTTCACCCTCCTTACTATCTTTTATTACTTCGCTTGATTCTTAATTGAGGACAATACTAGTCTGTAAAAATTATTTCAATTATATATATACACAATAAACATTGAATGTGGCATTTTTTGCCTATATGTGCGAACAATATAGGGATTTTAACGAATTAACAATAAAGAAATTAATTTTAATATAGTAGATATTGGGTTGTGTGCACCGCACAAATAACTGATTTCTTTTTTCTTTCCCCTCTCTTTGGGGATTTGACTTTATATATATATATATATATATATATATATATATATATATATATATACACATATAGAATAGAAGTAGGTCGGCAATCTACTGGAAGAGATCTTTGTTTCGGTGCTCTCCGTGATATAATGATTACAGAAAGAGAAAATGTGGCTGTACTCCAAGTCTTAGTTCACATGAAGTAGTTGTATTAAAAATACATCATGAAACCACCAACGTTTTGGGGACCAACGCGCCCCTTTGTCAAGGTTCCCGAAACGTTGGTGGTTTCATGATGTATTTTAATACAACTACTACATGTGAACTAAGACTCGGAGTGCCGCCACATTTTTTTTTCTGTAATCATTATACCACGGAGAGCACCGGAACAAAGACCTCTTCCAGTGGAGTGCCGACCTACTTCAATTCTATATGTGTATATATATATATATATATATATATATATATATATATATATATATATAGCACTGTCCATACACTAATCTTTCTGTGTTTTAATATTTAATATTTACATTTGTTTGAACAGTGTGCTGGTCTATCCTGAGCTTGGTTCCTGTTGGGCTCCTTAGTGTATGGACAGTGCTATACTATTTATCTGACCTGGCACCTACCTATTGACTTGGAAGTGTGTTGCGACTCTATTTGTGGAAATGTATATATATATATATATATATATATATATATATATATAATGGATAATGCATTTACTGTTACAGTAAACTATATAATAATATGGAAATAGAAAAAACAGGAGGCGCCCTCTGGTGGTTGTTGTAGACAATGTCCAAACCATGCACCACATAGTCACATTATATTCACTTATCTGATAACCAGCTCTAAGAGGACTCTGTCCTTGGGTCCAAGCACTGGCGTGCGCAGCACATGTTATTAGGGGGTGCACCATCGGAGAGGTGTTTCTAGCACCGCCTTTTGGGCGTGTCTAGCACCATCTATTGATGGTCAACGCATATAAAATATTCATCTTTGTACCAATCCCAACAAAGTAGATACATTGTCAGATGTTGTGGTGTGCACCAAACAAACACCCCTGACGGCACTCACTGCAATTGCACTGCTCCTCCTCAGCCTGGTCTGGCTCCCCCTCTCTTTCCCCTGCAAGCTACAGCAGCTTACTTACAAGTCAGTCACTCACTGACACTGACTGTCGCAGACTAGTACTGCTGCTGCTGGAAAAACAAGTGACGTGTCAATGCTGCTGCCGGCCATCTGCCAGTATTGAATTTGTCTTCCTAAGAGGAACGCTGGCTGCATGCTGCTCCTCATCAGTGGCTGGTGTTGGCATAGCATAGAAGGAGAGAGGTGGGCGTGTGGCGGGTGGGCGTGCGAGCAGTATGACATAATCACATCACAGCACGCTGTTTTTGTACATGGAGGTTGGTGGCAGTGGCACCCTTGATTAACCCAGGCGTCCGGTCAGTAATGCAGTCCTGACAGGGTGCAGCGCAGAGGGGACAGTAATCAGCCTGCTCGGCGATCGCTGCATCAGGCATGTGAGATCGGGGTACCGGACATTAGGGGGTGCCTGTGCGCACCAGGCACCCCCCCCCCCTGCGCACGCCTATGGGTCCAAGTAAAAGATTAAGGTCTATTTACTAAGCCTTGGAGAGTGATAAATAGCACGGTGATAAAGTACTAGCCAATCAGCTCCTAACTGCCATTTTTAGATATATATTGTGATCTATAATAATATGCTATACTGTATAATGTGTTTGCTGTCTCTGTATGGGTGTTGTATGGTATGCCGGCGGCCGGGCTCCCAGCGACCAGCATACCGGCGCCGGGAGCCCGACCGCCGGCATACCGACAGTGTGGCGAGCGCAAATGAGCCCCTTGCGGGCTTGCTGCGCTCGCCACGCTGCGGGCACGGTGGTGCGCTATGCACACCACGCTATCTATTCTCGCTCCAGGGGGGTAGTGGACCCCCACGAGGGAGAATAGCTGTCGGTATGCCGGGTGTCGGGATCCCTTCGCTGGTATACTGTGCGCCGGGATCCCGACATTCGGCATACTGAAGACCACCCCTCTGTATAAGTATTACTGATGTGTCTATCTCTATTCCGGTTTATAACCACTACTGTAATATGTTTTTAAGCCCTGATGCAGAGATTTCCATCAAATCGTTATTTACGTAAATCCCCGATGTTGCCTTTATCTGTGCGCACACAGGAGCCACAACGCGCACCTGTAGATCTGTTTCTGTGGTGTCACTGGCAGCGCCCCTAAAACCATGGCATGACTGGTATTTGTGGGTGGCGACAGGGATTGTTCCAGAAAATGGGGGCACATTGGTCCCATTTTCTGGCCATGCATAAGGCAGTGGCTGTGGCTGCGGGTGACTCAGATGTCCAATGACCACGCAGTTGAGCCAGAACTCCATCTTAGACGCAGCAGGGGGGTCACTGAAACATGAAGTGGGAATCTTTGTACCTAAGATGTCTTCTGCGGCTTTTGCGGCATTTCGCGCTGCCACTGTATACAAAGATGGAGCTGTGGTGTCCTAGACAGGTACGCTGCAAAAATATAAAGTAATATATGAAACTGTACATGATTAGCACTCACTCCTGGTTTCCTAAGGGAAGCTTCCAGCCTGAGCGCTGTTACTTTATTATACATTATATTACTACGATTCTCAATGCAATGTGCACTTTATGACATCACACGTATATAGTACTATAAAGAAAACTGCAGACACAAAGACACTGCTGTAACCGGCAGCAACTAAACACGCTTTTGATTTCTCTGATCTGATCTGTACTAATATCATACAATTTGCACCTGAACCGATCTGATCATTGTTTAGTGTCCGACTACAAATAATAAATCCAAGCGGGGCGCAGTATCGGAGGGTTTACAAATGTCTGGTTTTATTGATGTGCAGAGTTAGTTTTCAATAAATCAGTATAACAGTGGTGTGATACACAGCTCACAGTGTGACAGAGGGACCGATAACACCTCCAGCAGCCGGTTGCTGTGTTGGCAGAGATCTGCTAGAGGTCAGTATCAGGTCTCATTCCATCTACGCACACTGGGCCTAATTCATATTTGCATACAATGACCGATGTTCACGCAAATGAGTGATTATCGATACTCTGTGCATGTGCTGCGATCACACTGCGCATTCGCAAGGTGCTGCTGTGATCATGCTCGCAATGAGGGTTTCATGGTAAAGATATTAACAGGACGTGACTGTTTGGGGGTGTTAACGGAGTGATTGCAAAAATGCAGGCATGTTATAGCCATTTTTAGGGCGTGTATTTTCCACTTGCTGCGTGTTCATATGTACAATAACACTGCCATGTCCAGTTTGCATAGCCCGAGGTCTACCCTTAAACCCGATGTGCCTTATTTTTGCGTACATGCTGCGTATATGTACACAATTGTGGATGAGTTTGCAATGGCTCCGGTAGGCAACTCTTTTCATTCCTTATTCGGCTGCTTCACTTGCAAACATCAGCAGTTGCAAAGGTGCAGGCAATAAGAGGGTTTTCAGTTTCATAGAATTCAATACAAAGTTATCATACTACTGGGACATTAGTATGAACATTATGATGTATCCCAACATCTCTGCAGGTTTTGCTGGCAGTGGGAATCTATGGGCACAGACAGCAGAAAAAATGTTTTGGCACTGCTGGCATAAGACATAGCGTGTTTGCAGGGCTTATAGTTGTTAGGGAACTCCAGCACAATTGTGTAAGATCCCTAGAGCCAATGAGAGGGTTGTCTGCCTATAACAGCCCCCGCTGTTCCCTTAGTGTTAGATGTTCACACCGGTACTTAGGTGGCCTCCAGGACTTAGACCTCTAGCAGTAGGGGCTTACTCAATTGGCTGGAGAGTACAGGATTATTGTCTGGAGTTGTCACTCATACAGTAATTTAAGATTGCCATCATCTGTGTGTTCCATAAAATAGTACTGTGAGGTCTGGAGTGCAACACAATACTTAGCACAGGTGGAAAGCAGCTGATAGCAGACCCTCCAACATGACCCGCCCCACTAGGTACAAAATGCTCTGTTTCTGGACTTCCCTCTTAATTTATAACTCCCATCACCTGTGTTGAACTAGTTAAATGATAAGAAAGCTGTTTCTTCTCAGTTTATGGCAATAATAAATTAAGAGGGAAGTCCAGAACCAGAGCATTTTGTACCTAGTGGGGCGGGTAATGTTGGAGGGTATGTGATGGGCGATTACACATATCTGACCCAGAGCCTGAATACAGCACCAGGATACAGCACTATGACTACTGCTGTTAGTAATGAATGTCCAAGGCAATGAAGTTATTCTCAGTACTTTATTTAGGCTGCAGCGTTATAATGTATTAAAAATAGATAAAACAACAGGGTAACTCTGACACAATCTAAATGCAGCTCTCTCATACAAAGGGGATAGCAAACCCCAAAAAGTCAACGGAAAAATAATAAACACATGAGAGAGTACAGGAAGATTGAATACAAATACATATATATGTATATATATATATTTTTTTTTTTATTATTATTATTAAGTAACTAGTGATTTATGTAAACCCAATATAAATAGTCAATACAGAATTACTGTTAACATCCTGTGTCCACTGCAGTGACAGGCTTGAATATACAAATAATTGTCAGTCCGCTGAGCTAGCATTGAATGCTCTAATGGTAACAATGTATTTAAAAGATAAGATAATTACATTAATTGCAACAGCTGTAGCTTTTTATAAATGGTCTTTAGCAACATATATTGTAAATGTTCCCACATAAGGCCTAATTCAGCATGGATCGCTATTTTGAGAAATTGCAGTTGTCTGCGCGTACAAAGGCGCCGCCCCGACAGGAAGACACAACACCCCGTGCAAGTTCACGAATGCATCGCAGATCGCTATAGATTCACAGATGAGAATGAACTTCTACCTGATCACTGACCGATTGTCTATTTTTATCTATATATGGTTATATAAAGACCACAACAGAAGCCAGCTGCTGGGGTGCCATTCATGAATTGCTGAAAACAATAATCCAAGGGGATAAAATGGCACTCGCCAGACTTCAGTTCGTGATGATACTATTCCATGTTTATTCAAACAAGTTGCCAACGTTTCGGTCCTCTAGGGACCTTTCTCAATGCAAAATCAAAAAGTTACATAAAACCAACATGTTCCTGTTCCCTTATTGTTGGATTATTGGATTTATGTGATCTATTTAAGGCTCCCAGTGGACGATGGCAATGCTGCACAATCAATAATCTGTGCAATTGAGGGGTTTGCCAGCACTGTTATTGCGGCTTAAGTAGCCTTAACTACAACCTTATTAAGTGCAATATAGCTGGCCAGTTTACAGGAGCTACAAGTCCGCACAGCTCTGGAATTACCCCATTAGCGGTGCGGTCATAGGGACTGTAGTACTGGAGTAACAATCTACCCATTACTGCTGAGCTGGGTGACACGGATGTTCCCCAATGCATTTACACTTTAAATGTAAAGATACTGTGCAGAGAACATTGGAGTCATTCAAGGATATCCTGTATACCCGTTCTGCAGACAGATACAGACAACATTCCTTCATGGCCCTACACCTTGCTGGGCTCTTTTTGGATCATTACAGCCAGTCATCACAGTGATTAAAAGCACCGATTAACATCTTGAGGCAGGTTCCAAAGTAATCTGGATTTCCTGGTCTGTATTCAGATATACAGTATATATCGTGCTATCTAATTGACAAAGGTGGTGAGCGCACAATCAATAAAGAAACTCAATATTGAGGTCTGCATATGTGGATCCTTACTGACTATGTGGGAATAATCACAATAAATGTTGGGGGAAAAAAAGTTTAGAAAAAGCTACACTGTAGCAATATATGTCATTATTTACTCTTTTCAATACATTGCTACTATCAGAGCATTCAATGCTAGCTCTGCAGACTGAAAGCTGTTTGTATATTTAAGCCTGCCACTGCAGCCGATATAGGATTTTAACAGTAATTCTGTATTATTTATTTATATGTGATTTACATAAATCATCAGTTATGTCATTAAATAATATATATTTTTATTCAATCTTCCTGCGCTCTCCCCTGTGTTTATTATTATTATGTATTACTCAGGTGCCCACAGTGGAAGTCCCAGGCACAGGATATATAGAGCATACACAGCAGTCCGAAGTGAGACTGCAATGATAAAAGCCAGGGATTCCAGCAGGCACAGGTGATCCGCAGTAAAGTAAATGCACAGAGCACTGAGCAAATATTTAAGCAGCAATGACAAGGTATTTTGGCAAGTCACTTAGTAGAGAGAGAGAGAGTTCTTTATGTATAAATCAAGGCAGTGTTCAGGAAACAGGGTTAGAATGACAAGGCTTCCAAACTAGATTCTGAGAACTAGACACTGGAATCAGGCACTCAGGAACTATCACCAGCAGGGTGTGCCGGGCTGGCTGCCTATTATCAGGAGCAGGGGCCAATAGCAGAGCGCCAGGCAGTCCAGCAACCTTAACAATTGAACCTGATGCAGCTGTAACGCTGCACGAACACAGAGACATCCCAGCTGCTAGACAACAGCCGGGACCAGGAAACAGAGCGGCTGGCGGAGTCCCAGTTGCCCGGTAACTGCGAGGACCAGCAACCACTGCGGCCGGTGTGATACGGTGTCCCAGTCGCATTTACAGCCGCAGTCTGCCCCTACATATGTGTTTCCATGGTCTTTATATTGCTTCTCCCATGCCATGCTTCTAATATTTACTAATAATCCTTACACTGTTACTTAGGGAGACATTTACTAAGCAGTGATAAGAGCGGAGAAGTGAACCAGTGGAGAAATGGCCCCATCAACCAATCAGCAGCTCTGTATCATTTTATAGTATGCAAATTAGAGATGTTACTTCAGTGCTGATTGGTTGCCATGGGCAACTTCTCCACTGGCTCACTTCTCCACTCTTTATCACTGCTTAGTAAATGTTACTCTGTAATATCTTGATGCCTCTTCCTTGGTGTTTTAGGGTCACTTATGATGTGCTCATCCACTTAATTCTTGTTGCCATATAGCCGCCTGTCTATCTTCCATACTTTAGCTTTCTCTGTATCGTCTCTATGCTCTTTATATCTCTCTCACACGTCGCTCCCCTGTCTTGATAATCTTAGTTTTCTAACATTTTGTAGCATTTCCGATTCTTACATTGGACTTTGACCTATGTTGCTGCCTAAACAGGGGGCATGCAGCGGGGGCCCCGGAGAGCTGTGGAGTAGGAAACACAATTTAAGCAACCGAGTCTTCATTTGCAAAGCTTTATTCACATCTACCCCAAAATACGGTCAATAAATGTGATTTTAATTGTTATCACACATTTATAAGTCTGGTTACAAAGTGATGTCCACCCTTGAAGATTGGTCCAGGTCCATTGTCCTATGAAGATTCATACGAAGGGTGAAAGCATCAGGAGCCAGCCGTTGACCAAGAAGTTTTTGGCTACGCATATTTTGTGGCAAACACAATTATGGTGATGAGCAAACCGCCTGAGATAACAGCGTATATTGTCAGCACTGGCTGTAAGAGAAGGAGAGGAAAATATATGAGAAGTCCTCCTGGCCAGAAGCTGGTGTCTCCTGAAGGTGACCCCGATTCCCTCTAAGCACTGGCTGACATGGGCGGTTATTCAGCTAATGGGGGACTGGCTGCTTTAATTCAGAGAGCATTGGAATCTTTAAAAGTTTAGAACAAATCAGACTAATAATAATAGTTATTCTCAGAACCCTCATAGTGGCGTATATAAGGGAAAATCAGAGAGGAAGTCAGGATCCGGAAAGAAATATGGAACTCACTTAAGAAACGCAGATGACCAGAAACAGTAAACTAAATACATTTTGATTTGGGATCTTATTTGTTTCCCATTTTCAATTGCTTTACAAGATACACACTGCTTTACATTACACACACACATTGCACACTGCCTTACATTACACACACATTGCACACTGCTTTACATTACACACACACATTGCACACTGCATTACAAGATACACACACATTGCACACTGCTTTACATTACACACACACATTGCACACTGCTTTACATTACTCACACATTGCACACTGCATTACAGGATACACACATTGCAGACTCACACTATGAGATACTTACCCAATTGTATGGTTGTGCTGTAAAACAAAACAAAGATAGGGTCACAGAATAATCACATTTTATATTAAATTTACTTTTGTGTTACAGTGAAACACCATCTCCTAAATTTGACACTTACAGTACTTAAAATGTAATTAGAATGTATACATAAAATATATATATTTTTTTAAACAACACTATTACTTTCAGTCAATTGCTGGTTACCCTAAAATCAATGAGCCATAGGTTCAAATCATATCAGGCAACCGTTTGAGTGACATCTGTGACAATCTGTAGGTTCTCCTTCATACCCCTACTACAAACACATACTGATAGTGTAATGGACTTTAGATGGGTTCTAGCCTTGTGTGTGTGCATGGTGTAAGGAATATCATTTGCAAGCTCCACAACAGCAGAGTGATGTGATTGGCTAATGACTCTCTCTGTAAAGTGCTACATGAAGTGCAGGTGTCCTGTGAAATAAATAGTAATCAATAGTGACCTATCCATTATATTAAAATCAGTCTCATTGATGACATCACAGGATGTTACTAGTAGCACAATGATCACATTCCTGCCAGTACTTGGCAAGTTTCCCACCATCCTGAATATTCCTCACTGTCCAAAAATGGCTGATATTATGTAAAAAGGCCTCAGTAAATATAGGGGGTTTATTTATATACTACCTCTTGAGTTATCTAACGTTCAGCTGCGTGTAGGTAATGCACTTACCTTTTCTCATCTGTGATGTAATCATTTCTATCTTCTGTCTAGTTCTGATTTGCCCATTTCCGCCAGCAGATCTGTTGAATGAAGCAATCTCATCTTTATTAAAGACTGATAAAGCTAAATATTTATCTTATATAAAACCCTTTATGAGGTCTAAGAACACTGTACGCTATTTACGTATGGAGTACCGTAAGGGTACGCTCGTTGCGTAACAATCGCTTAGCCGTAGTCGAGACGCTCAAGCGTCACGTTCGCTCACGGCCAAGAGATCACAGGCAGGCACGCTATTGGCTGCCGACTAACGTAATGATTCGCTATAGCGTAGCGGACGCTCGGGACCACGAGGAGATCACCAGCGGCGCTGACGCTCACAATGTTAAACCTTTATATCTAAACCATAAACAATGAAATATGCTGTAAAACCTTAGTGTAGAGATAGGGTGTAGATGCAACACAGTGTAACCTTATTAACTCAAAAGCTGTTTGAGCGTCACCGACGCTCTGAGAATACTTAACACTATAAGAAATACACAGATACCTGGACTTAGGGTCCAACGCCTTATATATATATTATGAATGTTATACTTGCAAAAGAATTAATACAATACAAGTCATACACTACAATATAACATAGACTACCTAACCAGATAACTACACAGGAAATACAATACAATACTATTACGTTTAAGAGAATACGAGAGAAAGAGGAGAAGAGAGAGAGAGAGAGATATGGCCCATAATAACAAGAAAGACAATATGATTGCGGAGAAAAACTTACGCACAAAGGGGAACGATCGCATGCGCCTCTGGACATCCAGCTCCCGATTTTCAGCAATGAGAACCGTTGAAGAGTGAGAGCTGGATGTGATCGGCTTGTCTATTTATGCCCCACACACAATGCAATTCAATGGTCCCTACAATCTCACTGTTCATTGGACACAGGAATTCCTCCTCGCATCATAACAAAAGGTCATAGGTTGTTTCATACAGGTGGGCTGTGACGATTTCCAACTGCTCAGGTGGGTGGGAAACTAGGTTTCCCGCCGCATGGATAAGTAAGTGCAAATAATAGTAAATGGACATAAACTTCTTATGTCCATAACTATTCGCACGAGCGATTAATTCGCTTCAAACCAACACCGGAATATTGCTAATTAAATACTCTCCCGATGGATACTAAACACCACTGTATAACCCTTGTCTGACCCTTTGTATCAAACAAAGAGGGATTTCTCTGTCCATGAACATTCTATATTAACTAAACTTTCAGAATCTATCAAAGGGACCATGATCTATAAAATACATTATATGGTGAAAATATGTAACGAAAGAGTCGCCCGCTAGACGCATACAATCTCTACCGTAAATGCCCATACCGTGCGCCTGCGGGTGCACGCGACTGCGTGTATGCGCACGCACGGGAGAGCGTACGCACGCGCAGAGCGGACATGTATGAGGTGCAAATATGGCAGTGTGCATAGTGATATTTTTCTGACTTTGACAAGACCATTAACGACCCGGCTCGCTGAGCAATGGATGGTTGTTCTCTCAGGATCCGGCTCTTTACCTCTTCATCATCATTTATTACATCATCAACCAAGACCATGACTCTCGTCTGTCCTGCAAAACACATTGGCATGAAACTCAGAGAAAGTGTCACTAATTTCATTTACTGTAATAATGATTCGCTACATGCAGATCTATATTCTAAAGAAGTGGTTCCCAAACTTTTTTGAATCACGGCCCCCTAGGGAATTAGAATCTTTTTCACGGCGCCCCTAGGCCAAAAGTTTCTTATTGAGAAATTTAGACAGAAATATTAAATGAAGTAAATTGTGTTTATATGTCATCCTTAGGGACAGTTACATAGAAACATAGAATTTGACGGCAGATAAGAACCACTTGGGCTATCTAGTCTTCCCCCTTTTTTTTTCCTTTACATTATTTTAATCTCTAACCTTGTTTGATCCTTATTTCTTTGTAAGGATATCCTTATGTCTATCCCATGCATGTTTAAATTGCTCTACTGTCTTAGCCTCTACCATCTCTGATGGGAGGCTAATCCACTTGTCCACTACCCTTTCTGTGAAGTAATTTTCCTCAAATTTCCCCTGAACCTCCCCCCCTCCAGTCTCAGTGCATGTCCTCGTGTCCTATTGCTTCTCTTTATTTGGAGAATGTTTCCCTCCTGGACTTTGTTAAAACCCTTCATATATTTGAAAGTTTCTATCATGTCCCCCCTTTTCCTTCTCTGCTCCAAACTATACATATTGAGATTTCTTAGTCTTTCTGGGTATGTTTTGTGATGTAGGCCATGCACCATTTTAGTTTCCCTTCTTTGTACAGTTTCTAATGTATTAATATCCTTTTGATGATATGGCCTCCAGAACTGAACACAGTATTCTAGATGAGGCCGTACCAATGACCTATACAGTGGCATTATTACTTCTTTCTTTCTGCTGCTGATTCCTCTCCCAATGCAGCCAAGCATCTGACTAGCCTTCCTCATTGCCTTGTTACATTGCTTACCTGCCTTTAAGTCATCTGAAATAGTGACTCCTAGATCCCTTTCCTCCTCAGTAGTTTCCAGTATAGTGCCATTAATACTATATTTAGCCTTTGGATTTTTGAGACCCAAGTACATGATTTTGCATTTTTTGGCATTAAACTGTAATTGCCACACTCCTGACCATTCCTCTAGTCTACCAAGATCCTCAATCATTTGTTTTACCCCACCTGGTGTGTCTATCCAGTTGCATACCTTTGTGTCATCTGCAAAAAGGCATACTTTCCCTTTAAAGCCATTTGCAATGTCACCAATGAAGATATTAAAAAGCACTGGTCCAAGTACAGATTCCTGGGGTACTCCACTGGTAACATTTGCTTCCTGTGAATGCACTCCATTTACCACAACTCTCTGTTTTCTATCCTTCAACCAAGATCTTATCCATTCAATAATCCTAATATCCAATCCCAAAATTTCAAGTTTATTTAGCAGTCTGTGATGTGGGACAGTGTCAAAAGCCTTACTAAAGTCTAGATAAGCTATATCCATGGCTCCACCTTTATCCATCACTTTAGTCACACAGTCAAAAAAGTCAATAAGATTTGGTTGACATGATCTCCCCCCAGTGAATCCATGCTGTTTGGGATCCTGTAAATTGCCGGATTTGAGATCATCTACAACTCTTTCTTTTAAGAGTGTTTCCATCAATTTCCCTACTACTGATGTAAGACTCACTGGTCTGTAGTTGTTTGCCTCTTCCTTGCTTCCACTTTTGTGCAGTGGGACTACGTTTGCTCTTTTCCAGTCCTCTGGAATTACTCCTGTAGCTAATGACTGGTTGAATAATTCTGTCAATGGTGCTACCAGCACCTCTTTAAGTTCTTTTAGTATCCTTGGATGTATCCCATCTGGCCCCATAGATTTGTCCACTTTCAGCTTTGAGCGTTCTGTTAGCACCCTCTACTCTGTAAATGTACCTGTTTCATTTTCTAGAATATCCTTGCAACTTAACTGTGGCCCCTTCCCCTCTCTTTCAGTAGTAAATACTGAGCAAAAATAATTATTAAGATGATCTGCTATTACATTGTCTCCCTCGACAAGACTCCCAGTGTCCGTCTTTAGTTTTATTATTCCGCCTTTTGTTTTTCTCCTTTCGCTTATATACCTTAAAAAAAGTTTTGCCTCCTTTACCCACTGACTGGGCCATTTTCTCCTCAGCTTGTGCCTTTGCACATCTGATTACCTTCTTAATCTCCTTCTGTCTAACGAGATATATCTCTTTTTCTTCATTATTTTGTGTCTGCTTATATTTCCTAAAAGCCATCTTTTTTGCTTTCACAATATTTGCTACTTCTTTCGCAAACCACACTGGCTTCCTTTTCCTTGTGTTTTTCCTAACACTTTTGATACAAAGGTCTGTTGCCTTTAATATTGCACATTTATTATTGTATGGTGTGTTGTGTGGTGATTGACATTTGCTTCTGTTTGCAAGAAATATATTTGGGAATGACCATGTCGGTGTCACCACTGGAAGGCGGTTGGTTGGCAATGGAAAAAGTGCTGCAACTGTTACTCCCAAATGTACTATACCGTGCAATAACCACAGATGAATGGAGTCTCTTAGCTTTATGCAAATGTTAATGGTGACACCAAAGATCAATATGGTTTTGTCTTTTAGTACTTGCTGTGGGTATAGGGGGAATACCTGCAGAACTAGTGCAGGGTGTAAGCTGCTCTCTGCTGCTGAGCCCCTCTGCCAATCACAACAAATAAAACAATATGACCAGGGTGTGCACCCCTTTTTGTAGATGTGCCCAGTACAGACCTGTCACCTTCTCCTATTGCATAAAAAAGTCCATTCTACAGCCTGTTGCATTGTGAGCTGCTTCATTACGTTCTCACTGTTCCATGCGTGCTGGCAGTAGACACAACAAGGGAGTATCCTACACTGTACAGCAGGGGCTGGCTGGCAACTTTTAGCCTGGGGGGCAAGTGCAGAGCACTGTCCCATAAGTAATGACGCCATCTTAAATGGAGGTATGTTTGTTTAAAAAATCTTTATTAATAAAAAAAAAAATTAGGCCTGGTGTAAATTATCTCAAGGATACTTTATTATAAATATGTCTGTGCAGCCGCGGCTTCAGCAGAGCTGTGTACTGGAAGGTGGCGGCCGGCCCGTGACCCTTGGCCGTAGCGTGGCCCGGGGGGCACATGGCACCCTGCCCCCCGGGCCAGCCCGCCTCTGTCATACAGTACATAGAAGCAGGTCAGTCGTGTGGTCTTTTAATGTATTATGGTTGGGGACTGTTCATTTAATGGAGGGTTGTGGCTATTCATTCATTGTTGGGGTGTTGGAATGGGGGATGAATGCAATTGTTGGGTGATGCCACTAATAACTTAGAGCTGGGGCGGTTTAGAGGGCTATCATGGATTTGTGGGGCTGGATTGTGGTCATTCATTTACTGAAAGGCTGGTTTTGCCTTTTAAATGACTGACCCTTTAAAACATTGCCCCCCCCCCCCAAAAAAAAAAAAAAAAAAAGTTTGAGAGGTGCCAGTCAATGCTGACATCTAGAGTTATCACGGGAAGTGTCAGGATGGTGATAATACCATTTTTGGCTGCTCCATCTTCTCCCTCCTCACAACCCTTCTCTGCCCACCTCCAGGGCCCTCCTCTGCCCTGCACCCAGCTCCTACAGTGTGTGGCTAGTTACTGTGGTCTGGCCTCTCCACTGGGACCAGACCAGTGCTTCTCATCTCCCACTATATAGATTCCACCCCTCTTCCCCCTCAGCTCCCCCTTCAACCTTTCTGTCCCCCCCCCCCCCTTCCTTCTTCACTGCACCGAAACTCCTCTAGCAGCCCCCTTGTGATGTGGCATCTAACTCCAGCTGCCCCTCAGGGGGTGACATTTGGTGATTTAGGGGCACCAAATGAAATAATATCTTGTTTCCCGCAACCTAAAAACATTGTGGTGCCCCTGTGTGCTATATACAATTACACAGCATAGTCTTGTTTTGTACCTTGTCTCCATGCCCGAACAGTTGCACATTCTTGTTATATACCACTGAAACAATTGCGCAATGTTGCATTGGATGAGGCTCATCTCTTACCCAGCCTGTTGGACAAATCACGGAGCTCGTCATCGTACACAGAGTCTGTCACGTCTGTGATGTTCAACCTCCCTCTGTTCCGAGTATGATACAAGACAGCAAACGTGCACTTGGATATCTCACTATCCAGGAGAAACGAGCCGCCCCCGACGTGGTCGGACACATGAACTGGTCGAACATCTTGAACCACTGACTTAAACTGCGTAGAAAGCAGTAGGTTGGTGAGCGACTGGTAGGTGTCCTCCGACTCTCTGGTGAAGATCCCGACTATGATTTTCTTACGTGAGACCATCTCTATGTATTATGGAGGACAGATCCTGTAAGAGGACAAAGACGTTAGAGGTAAAGGTTTAGTATGAAGCACCTACAATCACAATCCCGACGGTCAAAATGCCGACAACAATTAACCGACGGTCAAAATACCAACAAGGTCAAAATACTGACATTTAAAATACCGACAAGGTCAAAATATCAACATTTAAAATACCGGCAAGTTCAAAATAAAGACATTTTTAATGTCAACAGATCATAAAGTCGACACAAGTTTTTCATTGATTTTTTTTCTGTGTATGTCAATATAGGTCGACATGGACACCGTATAAGTGTACTGCGGCCCCTCGCATGGCTCGCTGTGTTTACCGAGCTTTGGGCACTATTATATTTCCCCTCCAGGTCCACCGGGATGGTAAAGTATGAACAAGTCTGTTTCAATGAAAAACTCATGTCGACTTTTTGACCTGTCGACATTTTAAATGACGGTATTTTGACCTTGTTGGTATTTTAAATGTTGGTATTTTGACCTTGTCTGGATTTTTACCATCGGTTAATGGTTGTTGGTATTTTGACCATTGGGATTTTGATTGTAGGTAAATTGACCGCATCCTATAGGTAATATATCACAGTTACCCCTCAGTGACATCACATTTGCAGCATTACCCTACGGAGGGCGTCTCTCCTGTCCACTGAGGACACAAGTGCTGGATGGCCTCTCCTGGCTTCTTATTTATTATGTCCAGTGGAGGAACCGCATGCCAAAGGTATAAACCCAATGACTCTTCTGTGGCAGAGTGTGCAGACCGCTGGTGTTTGTGGGCATGCTATGCAGCACAACCCCAGAGGAGTCCCCCTGAGCGCGCTACGTCCGAACATGCTGCAACACCTTGCACAGCCCCAGAGGTGCCCTACATATATTATTGCTAATAGAATACATGAAGCAACACTTCTCCCCTTAGTGTGCTGCCTAACCAATCTACTTATGACATCACTTTCCCTTGTAATGCATGTCCTAATAACAGTGTGAAACTAAAAGTCTCAGCAATCCCTGGGTTGTGTTGCTATACAGTATGTGATTCCACTGCAGCTAGAGAACCACATGTTGCCCAATTCTAATACTATACGGTAGAATGAGCCTCAGAGGTGTATACAATACCTGTCGGAAACTGCCGTCCTGTCGGAAAGATGTCAGTTTCCTACAGGTTTAGGTCAGAAGGGGTTCCAACCTATTCAATGCAGCCCTGTTTATTCCGACAAGTCGGGAAACTCGACTTGTCAGAAAGCTGTCGGAATGCACGTGGATCCGCGTGCTTCTGTTGGAGAGGGGACCAAATCCAACAGGTTTTTGGTCCCGTTTTCTTTGTAAAAAGTCGGATTGACATTGCCGCCACCGCCGTCTCCTCCGTCCACCCTGAGGGGAGCGGTGCCGGGGTGAAGAAAGCGGCACTGGGGTGAGGAGCGGCGCCGGGGTGAGGGTAGCTGTGCCAGGATTGAGTGGAGCGGCGGCGGGGCGAGAGGAGCAGCAGCAGCTGCCAAATCCGACAGTCGTATTTGGCAAAACTTTGAACAGGGATTGTCGTATCCATTCCAACAAATGCATGTCGGAATGGATCCAAATCTTATTGAATATTGAATATATTGTGTATTCAATAAGAGTCGGAAGCTGCCGTCTCCAACTGATTTAGGTCAGAAGGGGTTCCGATCTATTCAACAAGGGCTGATTTTTTTCCGACAAGTTGGGAAAACACGTGGATTGGCAGAACAGCCGCAGATCCGCGTGCTTCTGTCGGAAACACGGGCAAATCCGACAGGTTTTGGCCCCCTTTCCGACAAACTCAATTCGACTTGAGGTGAGGAGACAGGGAGCGGTGCAGCGGGCTACGGGGATTAGAGGTACCTGGCATGGCACCTCTTTCCCTGCAGCACCTCCCCCCACCGCCGCAGACATGTCCCCCCGCCGATCTCAACTCCCCCCGCTGCCCGCCGCCATTCAGCACACCCCCGCCGCCATCCAGCTCACCCCCTACGTCCAGCTCATGCCCGCCGCCGTTACTCCCTCCGCCAGCCGCCACCATCTGCACCCCCCGCCACCACTGTCAGCGCACCCGGCAGCCGCTGACAGCAGCGGCAGGACAGGACCCCGGGTATGGCCAAATCCGACAGTCGGATTTGTCCATCCAATGAATAGCCCTTGTTGGATCCATTCTGACAAATGCATGTTGGAATGGATCTGACACTTATTGATTACACCCCTAAGCATCCAGTGGAGCAGTAGGAGGAGGGCACCACACGACTCCCAATAAAAAATTTGGACAGTGTCCCTGCCGAACTCCCCTGCTCTGCCCTGTATATAGAGGGGGCCTCTTAGCATACAGAGACTGTACATACACACATTGCACTCCACCTTTCTGTGTTCGTAGCATGGGTCAGGGTGATAGTGATGGGAGGAAGGGTGTGGGCACCACGGAGAAGTGTAAATTGGCATTCGAACGCTCCTCCCACCATTAATTTCAAGCATACATGAGCAGAACCTGGTCACTAGATGTCCTTCAGACACTCACTCCCTGCAGATTCCATGGCAGCCAAAAATTTAATTATTACAGTATATCTGAATTTCACCTGCACGGCACATAGTCACTGCTCCACTTATTATATACACAAGCCAAGTCTTCGACTTATGCCCTTCTGCACCACAGGAGGTGTCCGTCCTTGCTGTGCTCACCTTAGGACTCCTACATTATGGTGTGACAGGTGTACCACCCCAGGCATTCCCGACTAGCTAGAGTACCAAGAGCAGCTACAATAAAAAATGGCTGCTTCATTGAAGACAGAAATACTGTAGAAGGTGAACATTTTCTAAAGGGCCATATTTTATGTTAGGTTTAAAGATTTGCATTGGGATTATCATTGTTCCAATTGTTGGAACTGTTGTAAAGTAAGTCCACAGGTGTGAGCAACAATATTTTTTTTAGACAGGCAAAAGAAAATGGGGGTGATTTTGAACCATAGAAGTGGTATGACCACATCCCATTGTGTGATCACATCCCGTTTTTTATTCTCCCAAGTTGACGTGAAAACGTTGGGATGTATGAGTAAGGTAGTGCTTCCAGTACCAGGCTGAGGGTCATTACTCAGGAACATCCCTCATCTCCTCCAAGGGGAATAAGCTGGGACACCAATACTACACTAGATGCTATTTAAGTGTTCCATTGACACACAGCTACAAGTTGATGTAAGGCACCCTCAACGCTCACGGGTATTGTTGGGTGTTTAATATTATGTTGGCCGTACACCTCTCCAAGGTGGATTAGTAATGTATAGTAAATCCATTTCAATTATTATTTCCATAGTAGCCACCCACCATTCACGCTGTACCTGTCAATCACTGGTGGTCCTGCCTCTCCCCAGAGCTCTCAAAGGTCAGAGTTACTTCTCTGCTATTAATGCAATCACTAGCACACTCTCGTAATGGGTAAAGTCCACTGGTTGGTAAGATGGCACAACAATGGCGGATATTAATGACAGCTGGTACACTACGAAAAGGTGTTTTACATCATAGCAATCAAGAATAAACCATTTGCATTCACTTTTAGAACTGTACTGTTTACAGCAGATGTGCTCATTGCACCAGTGTAGAACTACTGTAGATATGGCCATCTAATGGTTGATGAACAGTGCTTAGCATTACATTGCTGGCAGGAAACCAATGTCAGAGAACCATGGGTCAATCAGGGAAGGGCACAGAGCTGAGCTGTGCGGTGGGGAAAGAGGCTACAAGCCATGGTCAAAAGTCAAAGTTTTCTGCTTCAGTGTTTTTAGACCTTTTTGTCAGATGTTACTATGGTGTACTGAAGGAAAATTACAAGCACTTCTTAAGTGTCAAAGGGCTGGAAGCATCTTCGCTTGGAGAGTGATAAAATGGAGAAAGAAAAAGTAGCAGCCAATCAGCTCCTAACTGCCATGTCACAGGCTGTGTTTGAAAAATGGCAGTTAGGAGCTGATTAGCTGGTACTTTTTCTTTCTCCAATTTATCACTTTCCAAGCGATGAAACACTTTTATTGTCAATTACATGAAGTTTATGCAAAGAGTCAACATTTGCAGTGTTGACCCTTCTTTTTCAAGACCTCTGCAATTTGCCCTGACATGCTGTCAATCTGTTTATGGGCCACATACTGATTGATGGCCGCCCATTCTTGCATAATCAATGCTTGGAATTTGTCAGAATTTGTGGGGTTTTGTTTGTCCACCCGCCTCTTGAGGAGTGACTACAAGTTCTCAATGGGATTAAGGTCTGGGGTGTTTCCTGGCCATGGGCCCAAAATTTCAATGTTTTGTTGCCCAAGCCACTTAGTTATCACGTTTGCCTCATGGTAAGGTGCTCCATCATGCTGGAAAAGGCATTCATCACCAAACTGTTCTTCGATGGCTGGGAGAAGTTGCTCTTGGAGGATGTTTTGGTGCCATTCTTTATTCATGGCTGTGTTGTTAGTCAAAATTGTGAGTGAGCTCATTCCCTTGGCTGAGAAACAACCCCACACATGAATGGTCTCAGGATGTTTTACTGTTGGAATGATGGAGGATGGGTTCAGTATGAAATACCGACAGTCGGAATCCCAACCTGTCCAGGACAGAATGCTCTGCTCCTGGACTTCCTTCCCTCTTAATGTATGATTGCCGACACCTGTGCTGAAACACCTTTCTTCTCCATTAACCTGTTCAAAACAGGTGTCAGCAATCTTAAATTAAGAGAAAAGTCCATAAGCACTCCCCCTCACTTCCACTAACTGTTGGTGTCCCCCAAGGTTCTTTTCTTGGTCCTCTCTTTTTCTCTCTCTATACGTCCTCTTTAGGTGAACTCATTAGCTCTTTTAACTTCCAATATCACCTCTATGCTGATGATACTCAAATCCTCCCCTGACCTCTCCCCTGCTCTCCTCACTCGTGTATCCAACTGTCTCTCTGCTACCTCTTCCTAGATGTCCCACAACTTTCTTAAACTCAACATGTCTAAGACTGAGCTGATCATCTTTCCACCCTCCCACACAACCTCACCTCCCACAATCTCATTATCTATTGATGTCACGACTATCTCCTCTAACCCCCAAGTACGCTGTCTTGTAATCCTTGACTCCTCTCTATCCTTCAAACCACACATTCAGCTCTTCTAACAAACCTGTCATTTTCATCTCAAAAACATTTCCAGGATCAGACACTCTCACCCAGGATGCCACCAAGACCATTATCCACTCACTAGTCATCTCCAGACTGGACTACTGTAATCTCCTCCTGAGTGACTTCCCTGACAATTACCTCTCTCCACTCCAATATATCCTCAATGCTGCATCCCGGCTCATCTTCCTCACCAAATGCAATACATCCACATCCCCCCTCTTGCAGGACCTTCACTGGCTCCCCTTCGAGAATCCAATTCAAACTTTTCACACTCATACAAAGCCCTCACCCACTCTTCTCCCATTTACATTTCTGACCTTATTGTTCTCTTATCATCCTCTTTGCTCTGCTAATACACGCTGTCTCTCCTGCCTACTGATTACTTCCTCCCACTCCTACCTACAAGATTTTTCACGTGCTGCTTCCTTACTCTGGAATTCTCTCCCTCTCTCCCTCAGACTCTCCACCTCTCTACAGAACTTCAAACGGGCTCTTAAGACCCACTTCTTTACCAAACCCAGCCAAATCTCATTCTAACCCTCTGTCCCATGCTCGGTCTACCCCATCTGTGTCACCCCTGTCTGTCTACCACTCCCCTTTAGAATGTAAGCTCTCACAAGCAGGGCCCTCTTCCCTCATGTGCTTATCCTTTTCTTACTTTAATAGTCATCAACTGCCCCAAATCCTGTGGTTCTCAGCAACCTTAATACTTATCTCGGTGTCATCTCCCGATGTAGTTATGCTTAGTTACCCTGTACTTGTCCTATAATTGTCTTCAACGGGTGTACTATGATATCCCAGCTGTCGGGATCCCGGCGCCCAGCATACCGGCGCCGGGATACTGACAACCGGAATGCCGGCAGCGGGGAGAGCACAAAAGAGCCCCTTGCACACTATTTATTCTCCCTCCAGTGGTGGACACCAAAAGAGGGATAATATTGTCGGCATCCCAGCGGTCGTGATCCCGGCGCCCGGTATGCTGAGCGCCGGGAACCCAACAGCCAGGATATCGAATGCTTCCCGTCTTCAATCGTAAGTTGCTGTTTTCCTGTTTTGATTATTTGTTTATGTACTCTGTAATTGGGCGCTGCGGAACCCTTGTGGTGCCATATAAATAAAGGATAATAATAACAATAAATAAGCAGAGCATTGTGTCCTCCTGGAGAGGGTAATGTTGGGGCGTATGGTAATGTCTGCATTTTGTATCGCGGTTTGTAGCATTTTGTGCACTCACAGTGAAGCCGCAATTCTTCTGATCCAGCCACATCTGACACAGGTACGTGAAGGCATTGGGTATGCTTTACCGGTGACCGGGATCCTGGCTGCCAGAATGGGCGGCGAGCACAACGAGCCAGGGGGTGTTAGGTTTAGGCATCAGGCAGGGGTTTAGGGTTTGGTCATGGGGGGGGGGGAAGGTTAAGCTTACGCTGCGGGGAGGGTGGGTTAGGCTCCCTCGGGGGTGGTTAGGGTTAGGCTGCGGTGGTGGGAAGATTAGGTTTAGGCAGGGGCGGTTAGGATTAGGCACCTCCTCGGGAGGGTTAGGGTTAGGCACAAAAGGCGGAGGAGTTAGGGTTAGGCTGCGGAGAGGGTGGGTTAGGGTTAGGCTCCACTGGGGGAGGTTAGGGTTAGGCTGCGGGGGTAAGGACGGTTAGGTTTAGGCAGGGGCCGTTAGGATTAGACAACTCCGCGGGAGGGTTAGGGTTAGGCACTAAAGGCGGGGGCGTTAGCGTTAAGCTGCGGGGAGGGTGGGTTAGGGTTAGGCTGCGGGGAGGGTGGGTTAGGGTTAGGCTGCAGGGGAGGGAGTGTTAGGTTTAGGCAGCAGGGGCGGGGTAAAGGATTAGGCACATCCACAGGAGGGGTTAGGGTTAGGCACTAAAGGAGGAGGTTAGGGTTAGGCAGCGAGAAGGGTGGGTTAGTGGGGTGAGGAGAGGGGAGAACACCCCTTACCCACGTCAGGCTTCTTGTCGTCGGGATTCCGGCATTGGTATTACAAATGCCAGGATCCCCTGCGCTGGCATATCATACTGATCCCCATACCCTCCAACCGTACCTTTTTGGTTGGTACAGAACCGTTTTGTTATGGTCTGTACTGGTCAAAAAGGGCTTTGTACCGGGTTTTGGCGTCTCCGAATCCTATTTATTCCTATGGGAGCATTGCAGGCCACACACCCTTTCGCAGTGGCCATGCTCCTGTTCCGAATATGTACAGGTTTTCCTCACGGCAGTATTGGAGGGTATGGAAGGGGACTGAGATGCGGATGCAGATTTGCTGTGAGGCCAACTCTGGACAGGTTGCAAAATGCTGCTCTGAATAAGGCATGTCACCCTTGGGTCAGTCTAATGTTTGGTGTATCTGATTAAGAAGTAGAGTAGGTTTACCATACTCAGAGGCGTAAGTAGCATGGGGCGAGCAGGGCACGTGCCCTGGGCGCCGTGGCAGCCCCAGCAGAGGGGGGCGCGACCGGCACTTGCACGGCCTGCTCGCCCCATGCGCCAGGATTTCCGCCAGCGCTACCCGCCGGCGCTCTCCCTGTCTCCCCAGCCCCGGCTGCTGTGCTTGTCACACTGTACAGGCAGCAGCAATTAGGAGCCTCCCCCTACTCCCCCCCCAAGCTGTATCTTTATCTCGCGGCGGCCTCAGAGGTGGCAGGTGAGCAGGCAGGCAGCAGCAGTTTACTGTCGGGAGGGGTGCGGTACAGTGTCAGTGCGTGTGTGTTAATTGTGTGTGTGTGTGGGACAGTGTGAGTGTATGTGAATTTTTGCAGTCCAGTGTGTGTGGGGGAGGGGAAAGTATGAGAATGTGTGTGTAGTCTGAGTGGGTGTGTGTGGGGTTTGGGGGGTGGCCAGTCTGTGTGTGCACTCACACTGTCCCACACACACACCAGAGGTGTAACTAAGGGGGGTCGAGCAGAGGGGGGAGCCGCAGGCGGCCAGGGCATCATGCCCACTCGCCCCCGCTATTGCTCTACACTGAATTTTATATCGCTGTGCACCGCCGCGGGCCATTACGAACAGGAGGAGGCGGTCCGGCTGGAGGAGCAGGAGTGAGACCACTACCCTTCACTCCCCTCCTCCTCTCTGACAGACACGCACCAACCGGTCAGTAATGCATTTGCTGACCGGGAGGACGTTCCACATGCTGCAGCTTCCAGGCAACCCCCCCCCCTCACCACCTCGTATCAACCATTGCAGCACTGCATGATGTCACGTCGCCCTCCGCCCTCATCCGCTGAGGTGGAGCCGTGGACTTGCCTGAATGATGGCCCCTCCCACTAGCGAACGCCCGCCAGCCTGCTTGAATATCCGCAGCCCGCGTGTCTGACTGTGGTGGAAAGTGCCTGAGGCCCTGAGCAGAAGAGTGCCGCCCTCTCCCCTTCCCATGCTGTCTGACTACCTGCCAGAGCTATTCTGTTGAACTACAAGTTTCAGTGATGGTGTGCTGAGAGAAGACACAGTGGGGTAGATGATGGTGTGCTGAGTGACGACGCAGGGGTAGGTGATGGTCTGCTGAGTGACGACGCAGGGGAGGTGATGGTCTGCTGAGTGACGACGCAGGGGGAGGTGATGGTCTGCTGAGTGACGACGCAGGGGGAGGTGATGGTCTGCTGAGTGACGACGCAGGGGGAGGTGATGGTGTGCTGAGTGATGACGCAGGGGGAGGTGATGGTGTGCTGAGTGACAACGCAGGGGGAGGTGATGGTGTGCTGAGTGACGACGCAGGGGGAGGTGATGGTGTTCTGAGTGATGACACAGGGGGAGGTGATGATGTGCTGAGTGACGACGCAGGGGAGGTGATGGTGTGCTGAGTGACGACGCAGAGGTAGGTGATGGTGTGCTGAGTGACGACGCAGGGGAGGTGAAGGTGTGCTGAGTGATGACGCAGGGGGAGGTGATGGTGTGCTGAGTGACGACGCAGGGGGAGGTGATGGTGTGCTGAGTGACGACGCAGGGGGAGGTGATGGTGTGCTGAGTGATGACACAGGGGGAGGTGATGGTGTGCTGAGTGACGACGCAGGGGAGGTGATGGTGTGCTGAGTGACGACGCAGAGGTAGGTGATGGTGTGCTGAGTGACGACGCAGGGGAGGTGAAGGTGTGCTGAGTGATGACGCAGGGGGAGGTGATGGTGTGCTGAGTGACGACACAGGGGGAGGTGATGATGTGCTGAGTGACGACGCAGGGGTAGGTGATGGTGTGCTGAGTGACGACACAGGGGGAGGTGATGATGTGCTGAGTGATGACACAGGGGGAGGTGATGATGTGCTGAGTGACGACGCAGGGGGGAGGTGATGGTGTGCTGAGTGACGACGCAGGGGGAGGTGATGATGTGCTGAGTGACGACGCAGGGGGAGGTGAAGGTGTGCCGAGTGACGACACAGGGGGAGGTGATGGTGTGCTGAGTGACGATGCAGGGGGAGGTGATGGTGTGCTGAGCAATGACGCAGAGGTAGGTGATGGTGTGCTGAGTGACGACACAGGGGAGGTGATGGTGTGCTGAGTGATGCGCAGGGGGAGGAGATGGTGTGCTGAGTGACGATGCAGGGGGAGGTGATGGTGTGCTGAGTGATAATGCAGGGGGAGGTGATGGTGTGCTGAGTGTTGACGCAGAGGGAGGTGATGGTGTGCTGAGTGACGACGCAGGGGGAGGTGATGGTGTGCTGAGTGATGACGCAGGGGGAGGTGAAGGTGTGCTGAGTGACGACACAGGGAGAGGTGATGGTGTGAGAGACAACCAGAGGCGTAACTAACTAACTAACTTATTTTCTAATTAGCAGACAGCAGCAGCACGTAGGAAGGAGGCCCTGGAGGACTCACGCCTGCACCTGTCACCGGAGCGACCAGAGCCGTCCGCGCTCAGTGGAGAAGATGCCGCAGAAGAGGAGTCCAGCCAGCCGCAGGACCGGGGAAGGACATCCAACCTTTGGTGGACCGGGACACTGTAGCAAGGGAGGAGGCTGACCAGCGATGGGAGCACCGGTAGAAGACCCTGGCTGGCTTAAAGAAGACGACAAGGAACAGCGGGGAGGACGGCGCAGATCGAGATCCTGCAGCAGGAGAGATTACCCTTCGGAGAGCAGCAGACCACACTGAAAACGGTGCATCCCCGGTGCGGTGCTCTGCCTCCCGGGTGGCGCCAAAGACGTGGAGTGTCGGAGCTTGGGGTAAAGCGCCGCAGCTTGGGGGGAGAAATCGCTGCAACCCTTCCGCTGCTAAACTCTGCAATTAGTCGATTAAGGGGGTAGGCTCCCCTCACCACAGTGCCCCACAGGCCTTGTTAATTAAGGGGGTAGGATCCCCTTACTCTATAATGTGAATTTTGGCTCCTACTGTATGTTATAATGTGAAAGGGGCACCAGTACTAGATAGTATAATGGGTCCTACTACACTGAAGGACACGCCACCTTCTGAGTGGTCACGCCCCCTTCAAAAATTACACTTCAACCACTGCACCTACATCTATACATACACACCCTGACATCTTTATACACAGTGACACCTATTTGTGCAGGAGATGATGATGGTAAGGTGCATGTGGAATTGAAAAGAATGTTCCCAGCATGACCTGAAACAGCTGGCGTGTCATGTTGGCACATCGCCATCAGCGTGAGCACATACTTTCCTTTTGTATTTTTTTTTTTTTTTTTGGGGGGGCGCCGTTTTTGATCTTGCCCTGTTCTCCAAAACCCCTAGTTACGCCTCTGACCATACTATCCCTTCACACTGGGACGCTCATGGATTACACAGGCACACCTCCCAACATGACCCTCTCCAGGAGGGACTCAATGCTCAGCTTCTGGACTTCCCCATTAATGTATGATTGCCGGCACCTGTTCTGAACAGGTTAATGGATAAGAAAGGTGTTACACCACAGGTGATGTCAATCATACAATAAGAGGGAAGACCAGGAGCAGAGCATTCTGTCCCTCCTGGTGCATACACATACTCAGAGCATACTTGCCTACCTGACCCTCTCCATGAGGGAGAAAATGCTCTGTTCCTGGACTTTCCTGGTAATGTATGATTGCCATCACCTGTGGTGAGCTGGGTAATTGATAAGAAAGGTGTTTCACCACAGGTGATGGCAATCATACATTACCAGGAATGTCCAGGAACAGAGCATGTTCTCCCTCATGGAGAGGGTCAGGTACGCAAGTATGATTCAGCGGTGCAAGTATGCAGGTACGCTCGGGTACAGAGTACCCTTAAGAATTTGGCAGCGGGTATGCAGCACCACCTGCCACACACTTTGCCATTACCGCAATTATAATGTGTCACAAAGCAACAAGACCATGGTGCTTGGCAGCATGATGGCTCCTCGCACTATGTCAGGGTTACTGGGAGTGCGACGGTGGCTGTATTTTCCTGTTATAATGGAGGCAATACTATATATTGTTATTAAATTGGGGTCTTTACTATATACTAGGTGCTTCATCGCGCCCTACGGGCGCTCTTCACACCGTCGGAAGGGGCTACGCCCCCTTAACCCCTGCACGCCTTTCTGGGGATCAATATATGGAGTATTACCTGCATTCCTAATTTTGTTAGTGTTTGAATATTGCACAATGATAGGGCGTCCGATGGTGAAGGGGGCGTAGTCCCTTGCAACAGGAATGGGTTTGGGGAGTGGAGACCGCGGATGGGGGAGGGGGTATGAAGGCGCTGTGGGTGGGGTAGGAGCAGGGGTGTCGCAGGTGGGGGATGGCAGCTGCACGGCTGTTGCGGATGGAGGAGGGGTTCCGAAGGCGCTGGGGAAGGGGTGGGTGCGGGTGTGCAGTGGATGGGGGAGGTGTCCAGGGGGCGCGGTGGGTGGGGGAGGGGTGGATGCGGGGGTAACATGGGTGGGGGAGTGGCGGGTGCGGTGCTGTTGCGAATGGTGTAGGCGATGCGGATTGGGAAGGGCCTGCTGCGTGGGTGGGGTAGGGGATCCAAAGGTGCAGCGGGCGGGGGAGAGCCAGATGCGGGGTGTGGCGGATGGGGGAGGGGCTGCTGCAGATGGGGGAGGGGTTTGGAAGACACTGCGGGTGGGGTAGGGGATCCGAAGGCGCAGTGGGTGGGGGTGCCACGGGTGGTGGAGGGGCAGGTGCGGGGGTTTGCGGGTAATGGGGAGGGGTCCAGGGGCGCTGCAGGTGGTGGAGGGGCAGATATCAGTGCACATAGTCTCTGTGGTAGTTAGTGAGGGTTGGTGATGGTGTGAGAGGGGTGAAGGCCAGTACACAGACAGGCAGTTAGAGAGCAGGATGAGGGTGACAGGGCATAGTGACGGGGAGTACTTAGCAGATATAGGGGTGGGCTACAGGTGTGATGTCACAGTGTGTGTACCTTTGCTCTCATGTGTGAGGTATGTGAGGTATATGTGAGGTATATGTGAGGTATGTGTGAGGTATGTGTGAGGTATGTTTGAGGTAAGGATGTGCGGGTCGTGGTGGCCACTTACCTCCAGGCTGCTGCTGTGAGATGGTGACTGCAGAGGGAGGGAGCTCAGACCCAGCAGCAATGGGTCGTGGTCAGCATTCCTTCCTGGCCCCGTTCCGCCGCACACTGTCCGCCCCGTCTGACGGGCGTCATTCCTCCATCCTGCATGGCAGCGTCAGCTGCTGTGATCGCGGAGCATAGGTAAGCGTCCGGAGCCCTGTGGGCGGGCAGGCATGGTGTTTCCCAGGAGAGGTGCGGCGCGCGTCCTTAGGCTGCAGACGGAGGGAGCTCCGGCCCAGCAGCAATGTTGATTAGTGCGTGTCCCGTCCTGGCGCTGTCCCGCTGCACATGCTCCGCACCGCTTGCCGCTGAGCATGGCAGCCCTTGTCTGTATGCTGCAGATGCTGATCTAGCGGTGCCTGAGCTAGCGCCCTCTCCCTGGGGTGTGGGTGTCAGGCGGCAGGTATGGTGTGTAGGTGGGAGAGGAGCTGCGGGCGGCGACTCGCTGCCTGCAAGTACCCTCCATATCAGCGCTGTTCCCCTCCCTGCAGATAGTGTCAGTGGCCGTGGTGTACTTTTGCTACTGGTGGCCAGGGCCGGTGCTAGGGTGTTCGGCGCCCCCCTGCAAACTATGAATTTTGCGCCCTCCCATATTCCTTTGTTGTGCATCGGGAAAAGTGGTGTGGTCTCACAACTAAGGGGCATGGCCACACAATAGTACCCCCATTTAAAATTACGCCACAATGTAGCACAATCTTATTCATCTTATACGTAATGCCCCACCCGTAGTAGTAGCGTCCTTATACGTAATGCCCCACCCGTAGTAGTAGCGTCCATATACGTAATGCCCCCCCCCAATAGTAGTAGTGTCCTTATACATAATGCCCCCCCAGTAGTAGTAGCAGTTATATGTAATGCTCCCCAACAGTAATAGTAGCATCCTTATACATAATGCCCCCCCAGTAGTAGTAGCATCCTTATACATAATGCCCCCCCAGTAGTATTAGCATCCTTATACATAATGCCCCCCCCAGTAGTAGTAGTAGTAGCATCCTTATACATAATGCCCCCCCCAGTAGTAGTAGCATCCTTATACATAATGCCCCCCCAATAGTAGTAGTGTCCTTATACATAATGCCCCCCAACAGTAATAGTAGCATCCTTATACGTAATGCCCCACCCGTAGTAGTAGCATCCTTATACATAATGTGCCCCCAGTAGTAGTACCGTCCTTATACATAATGCCCCCCCCCAGTAGTAGTAGCATCCTTACATGTAATGCCCTCCCAGTAGTAGTAGCACCGTCCTTATACATAATGCCCCCCAGAAGTAATAGAGTCCTTATACATAATGCCCCCCCAGTAGTAGCGTCCTTATATGTAATGCCCCCCAGTATTAGTAGCCTCCTTATACGTAATGTCCCCCTATAGTAGTAGCGTCCTTATACGTAATGCCCCCCCATAGTAGTAGCGTCATTATACGTAATGCCCCCCCTATAGTAGTAGCGTCCTTATACGTAATGTCCCCCTATAGTAGTAGCGTCCTTATACGTAATGCCCCCCCATAGTAGTAGCCTCCTTATACGTAATGTCCCCCTATAGTAGTAGCGTCCTTATACGTAATGCCCCCCCATAGTAGTAGCGTCCTTATACGTAATGCCCCCCCTATTGTAGTAGCGTCCTTATACGTAATGCCCCCCCATAGTAGTAGCGTCCTTATACGTAATGCCCCCCTATAGTAGTAGCGTCCTTATACGTAATGCCCCCCCTATAGTAGTAGCGTCCTTATACGTAATGCCCCCCCCTATATTAGTAGCGTCCTTGCATGTAATGGCCCCCCCAGCAGTGGCGTCCATAAAGTGCGCACACACAGACATACCTCACACACACGCAATTCACACATATATACAAACACACACACACCACCATATATACACACACACCCCCACTATACACACACACACACACACACATTTCTCTCTCACCCTCCACTTACCAAGTCTGGCTGGCCGTCACTGCAATGCTGATTCCACCACTGTTCAGCTGTCTGGTCCTGTGTAGCTCCGCCCCTCTATTCCGTGTAGCTCCGCCCCCTCGTGACGCCGTAGCTCCGCCCCCTTTCCGGGCCCGCTCTGCACAGCACACAGCCCGCTGTCACAGGTGAATTGGGGGGGGAGGACAGGCACAGCAGCCGGCAGCTAGTGGCCATCCTCACCTCCTATACTGTAAGGTAGGGTCTTGCACCTGACTGCTGCTGGCGCTGGGTATGGAGTAGCTCCCTTCAGCAGATGCAGTTGACTCCGCCCAGCTCTGTGACTCCGCCCAGCGTTACGAGCACAGAGTCACAGATTAAGGCAAATATATAGGAGATTTCTATTATACTGGAGGCATTACTATATATTTCTATTATACTGGAGGCATTACTATATATCATACTTGCCTACCTGACCCTCTCCATGAGGGAGAAAATGCTCTGTTCCTGGACTTTCCTGGTAATGTATGATTGCCCTCACCTGTGGTGAGACACCTTTCTTATCAATTAACTAGCTCACCACAGGTGATGGCAATCATACATTACCAGGAAAGTCCAGGAACAGAGTATTTTCTCCCTCATGGAGCGGGTCAGGTAGGCAAGTTTGCTATATATTTCTATTATACTGGAGGCATTACTATATATTTCTATTATACTGGAGGCATTACTAGATATTTTTAGCCAGATTACCAAAAATAAAGGGGGGCTGTTGTGTGGCCTCGCTGCTAGTGTTACTCCCACTAGCAGCATGTGGCCACACCACCTCATAACACATGACCACGCTCATTTTTCGGCACTCAGTACCACTAAGAAAATATTTCTACTTATCCCACTGCACATACTGTACCTCCCAACATGACCCTCTCCAGAAAGGACAGAATGTTCTGCTCCTGCACTTCCCTCATACTGTATGATTGCCATCACCTGTGCTGTAACACCTTTCCTATCCATTAACCTGTTCAATACAGGTGCCAGCAATCATACATTAAGGGAAAAGTCCAGAAGCAGAGCATTGTGTTATGCATACCCTCCAGCTGGACCTTTCTGGCATGTACAGTACCTTTTTTTATGTTCTGTACCGATTTTTGGCTCTCCAAACTTCCATTGAAAGTATAGGAAAAGGTCATCCATGGCCACGCCTCCTTTTCTAATTTGTACTGCTTTTTATGTGTAAAATATTGGAGGGTATGGTCATGTTGGGAGGTATGCACAGGTTCTGTGGCTGATTACAACCAGGTGACATGCAGGCTTGCAGTCAGCAGCCACGGAACCTGTGTAACTCATGAGGGTCCGGTATAAAGGGATAGTATGGTAAGCCTACTTTGAAGCAGTAATACAATGAGCGGATTCGGTTTTACTCGGTTCTCAAAACCGAATCTTTTTGGCTATCCAAAACACGTGACATCCGTGAGCCAATTAGATGCCGTTTTGAGAACCGAGTAAAACCGAACCCGCTCATCTCACTGATTACTGACACATATATGCTGCAGCACAGCCAGGAAACGAGGGGGTTAATGATCGCTGGAATGTTGAGGACTTTGTATCCTGTACAAGTTACTTTCATTTTCACTTACTTCCTCCCCTCCTCCCTTCTGAATCTCCCTTGTGTCAGTCCCTGTCAGTAATGGGATAGATGCTGGGACACCCGCAGGCCCTATTACCTGGTGATCCTGGCTCTTTATAATTTTGGGGTGTGCACAGCTCGTTGTCTTAGAGGGTGATTCCCAAGTCTGATCTGTCTGATTCCTGAGGTCTCTGCTGTGGGTGTGATACCTCCCACTGACAGCCGCCCCCTAGTAATATCTGCACACACATAACCCTGCCCATAGCCAACACACACACGCTACCGGGGACCAGGCAATAAGACTGAGCGCTCACAGAGCAGAGTCCACTGTTCTCTGTAAGATTGTCTGACCTGTATTCTTACAGCCCCCATAGGTGACACAGGGACATCACAGCAAATACATCACGGTGTAACAAAACTATAACCGTAATGCCAGCGCCGGCGGCTGTGTGCATCCGAACAGAGCAACACTTGAATTGCTCCGTCGGGCGCCATCTAGTGGCCGCCGGCGTGCAAAACACTTGAATTCCTTCTGTAGAGGTGAGGAGCAGCGTTTGCTTATTTATTATATAGGATGTGCACGAGGCTAATAGTATGGAGTACAAGTACTGAGTGTGACTAATATATAAAGCACATACACCAGTGAGCAGTGGTGAGTGAGAGTAAGCCCTGTCTCACTACGCAGCAAGGAAATGGTTAATGGTGCCTCTGCTGTAACCAGGACTGTCTGTATTACATGTGTCCTGAGTGTGAGGGGATACCGGGACTGTCTGTATTACATGTATCCTGAGTGTGAGGGGACACCGGGACTGTCTGTATTACATGTGTCCTGAGATTGAGGAGACACCGGGACTGTCTGTATTACATGTGTCCTGAGATTGAGGAGACTCCGGGACTGTCTGTATTACATGTGTCCTGAGATTGAGGGGACACCGGGACTGTCTGTATTACATGTCTCCTGAGTGTGAGGAGACACCGGGACTGTCTGTATTACATGTCTCCTGAGTGTGAGGAGACACCGGGACTGTCTGTATTACATGTCTCCTGAGAGTGAGGGGACACCGGGACTGTTTATATTACACGTGTCCTGAGAGTGAGGAGACATCGGGACTGTCTGTATTACATGTCTCCTGAGTGTGAGGAGACACCGGGACTGTCTGTATTACATGTCTCCTGAGTGTGAGGAGACACCGGGACTGTCTGTATTACATGTCTCCTGAGAGTGAGGGGACACCGGGACTGTTTGTATTACACGTGTCCTGAGAGTGAGGAGACACCGGGACTGTCTGTATTACATTTCTCCGGAGCGTGTGGGGACACCGGGACTGTCTGTATTACATGTGTCCTGAGAGTGAGGAGACACTGGGACTGTCTGTATTACATGTCTCCTGAGCGTGTGGGGACACCAGGACTGTCTGTATTACATGTGTCCTGAGAGTGAGGGGACACCGGGACTGTCTGTATTACACGTATCCTGAGAGTGAGGGGACACAGTAACCGTCTGTATTACATGTGCCCTGAGAGTGAGGGGACACTGGGACTGTCTGTATTACATGCGTCCTGAGAGCGAGGGGACACCGGGACTGTGTGTATTACATGTTTCCTGAGCGTGTGGGGACACCAGGACTGTCTGTATAGCATGTCTCCTGAGAGTGAGGGGACGCGGGACTGTCTGTATCACAGGTGTCCTGGGAGTGAGGGAACACCGGGACTGAATGCATTGCATGTCTCCTGAGCGTGAGGGGACACCGGGACTGTCTGTATTACATGTGCACTGAGAGCGAGGGGACACCAGGACTGTCTGTATTGCATGTCTCCTGAGCGTGTGGGGACACCAGGACTGTCTGTATTACATGTGTCCTGAGAGTGAGGAGACACCGGGACTGTCTGTATTACATGTGCCCTGAGAGTGAGGAGACACCGGGACTGTCTCTATTACATGTGTCCTGAGAGTGAGGAGACATCGGGACTGTCTGTATTACATGTGTCCTGAGAGTGAGGAGACATCGGGACTGTCTGTATTACATGTGTCCTGAGAGTGAGGAGACATCGGGACTGTCTGTATTACATGTCTCCTGAGCCTGTGGGGACACCGGGACTGTCTGTATTACACGTGACCTGAGAGTGAGGAGACACCGGGACTGTCTCTATTACATGTGTCCTGAGAGTGAGGAGACATCGGGACTGTCTCTATTACATGTGTCCTGAGAGTGAGGAGACATCGGGACTGTCTGTATTACATGTGTCCTGAGAGTGAGGAGACACCGGGACTGTCTGTATTACATGTGTCCTGAGAGTGAGGAGACACCGGGACTGTGTGTATTACATGTGCCCTGAGAGTGAGAGGACACCGGGACTGTCTCTATTACATGTGTCCTCAGAGTGAGGAGACACCGGGACTGTCTGTATTACACATGTCCTGAGAGTGAGAGGACACCGGGACTGTCTGTATTACATGTGTCCTCAGAGTGAGGAGACACCGGGACTGTCTGTATTACATGTGTCCTGAGAGTGAGGGGACACCGGGACTGTCTGTATTACACGTATCCTGAGAGTGAGGGGACACCGGGACTGTCTGTATTACATGTCTCCTGAGTGTGAGGAGACACCGGGACTGTCTGTATTACATGTCTCCTGAGTGTGAGGAGACACCGGGACTGTCTGTATTACATGTCTCCTGAGAGTGAGGGGACACCGGGACTGTTTGTATTACACGTGTCCTGAGAGTGAGGAGACACCGGGACTGTCTGTATTACATGTGTCCTCAGAGTGAGGAGACACCGGGACTGTCTGTATTACATGTGTCCTGAGAGTGAGGGGACACCGGGACTGTCTGTATTACATGTCTCCTGAGAGTGAGGGGACACAGGAACCGTCTGTATTACATGTGCCCTGAGAGTGAGGGGACACCGGGACTGTCTGTATGACATGTGTCCTGAGAGCGAGGGGACACCGGCACTGTGTGTATTACATGTCTCCTGAGCGTGTGGGGACACCAGGACTGTCTGTATAGCATGTCTCCTGAGAGTGAGGGGACGCGGGACTGTCTGTATCACAGGTGTCCTGGGAGTGAGGGTGTAATATCTCTATAAAAGGGTTCGTACCTGAAACTCTGTCGGTCTCGTAATCGGCCGTATCCACTCTTCAACGATGTCTTGGCCAGCGTCTATTCTTCTCCTCACCTGTAAGGCTGGGGCAGAAGGACCAGGAGAACCCCGGAAGGGCAACCCAAACCCAATGTGCTCAAGGACCACGACACATGGAGACGGTGACAACCATTTATTGCACTGACGATATCAGTCACCGCTGTAACTCAATTTTCATTAAACACAGTTGCATAGGTTGAACATTATTACAATATCCTGAGTCTTTCCCTGTCTTATAACAGCATTCACAGTTTTAACACCTCGAAGGTGTAACTTTGACCAAATCAAACAATCAAATACTTCACCCGTACTACCAATCATTTGGAGAATAATGTCCTATTAGGGTAAAGTATGTCCTGGCAGTAACGCGGGAGCCCTCCCTAAACTGTCCACGAGGGGGGCGTTTGCAGCCAATGTCTCTCTAATAGACTGCTTATCAGTGGCGGAACAAGCAAGCGGTGGGCCCAGGTGCGACAAAATGCTTTGGGCCCCCCCCCCCCCCATCCAAGTCCACCCCAGGGGCAGTCCGCGCCGTAGGCGCGCGCAAAAATACATAGTGGCGTGGATTCGTGGGGAAGGGGTGTGGCCACAAAATAATACCAACACAGTAGTCTCCATTATTCAAATTACGCCGCACAGTAGCACCACTGCACCAGGTAGAGACCCTTTTACACCTTACAGCAAACAGATTCCTCTTTTTACACATTGCAGCAGACAGCGTGCCCTTTTTACACATAACGGCAGACCGCGTGCCCTTGTTACACATTACGGCAGACAGCGTGCCCTTTTTACACATTACAGCAGACAGCGTGCCCTTGTTACACATAGCGGCAGACAGCGTGCCCTTTTTACACATTACGGCAGACAGCGTGCCCTTGTTACACATTACGGCAGACAGCGTGCCCTTGTTACACATTACGGCAGACCGCGTGCCCTTGTTACACATTACGGCAGACAGCGTGCCCTTGTTACACATTACGGCAGACAGCGTCCCCATTTTTACACATTACGGCAGGCAGATTCCCCATTTTTACACATAGCAGCAGGCAGATTCCCCATTTTTACACATAGCGTCAGGCAGTCCCCCTGTTTTACACATAGCGTCAGGCAGTCCCCCTTTTTTACACATTACGGCAGGCAGATTCCCCTTTTTACACATTGCGTCGGGCAGATTACCCCTTTTTACACATAGCGGCAGGCAGTCCCCCATTTTTACACATTGCGGCAGGCTGATTCCCCCTTTTTACACATTGCGGCAGGCAGTCCCCCCTTTTTACACATTGCTGCAGGCAGTCCCCCCTTTTTACACATTGCTGCAGGCAGTCCCCCCTTTTTACACATTGCGGCAGGTATGCCCCCCTTTTTACACATTGCGGCAGGTATTCCCCCCTTTTTACACAGTGCAGCAGGTAGTCCCCCATTTTTACACAGTGCGGCAGGTAGTCCCCCATTTTTACACATTGCGGCAGGCAGGCACAAGAAAGAAGGAAAGAAGGAAAGAAAGAAAGAAAGAAAGAAAGAAAGAAGGAAGAATTATACTTACCCTCTCCGCTGGCTCAGGCTCCTTGGTGCAGCGTCAGAGACGATTCCCGGGCTGGAGAGAAGGAGGGAGGCTGAGAAGGGAGCCGCAGCAGCGCTGTGTTACTGGTGGAGGCGCTGCTGCTGCTGCCCCTCTGCTTCCCTATAGGCTGTTCTCGGAAGACAGCCTATAGGGAAGCAGAGGGGCAGCAGCAGCAGCGCCTCCACCAGTAACAAAGCGCTGCTGCGGCTCCCTTCTCAGCCTCCCTCCTCCTCCTTCCCCCGTCTGTAGTACCGCTGCTCCTCTCCTCTCCTCTCTTCGCCGGGCGGCTGTGCGCTGCGGGCAGCGGTTGCCCGCAGCGCACAGCGGCATGTAATGAGTCAGTTTGACTCATTACATGCTTGGGCCCCTGGACAGAGGCGGGCCCCAGTGCAGTGCACTGCCTGCACTGCCGGTAGTTCCGCCTCTGCTCACCTCTGAGACCCATTTTCTTCTTATTTAATTATTTAGCTATTTCTTTGCCTCTTTCTGTTTATCCATTTCCAATCCCATGTGTTGTTCTAATATCTGCATTAATAGGCAATGATTTCACATTAATTGAAGACTGCATTATGCATGGGTTTACAGATCACTTTAAGCCAAACAGTATTCTCAAAGCAGACAGGACAAAATACAGTGTGGATAAAACATGTGTAACCCAAATTCAGTATATGGGGCTGACACATGCATGACGCCCGCTTCCCATGCACCGGAGAAAATTGCTGATATACAGTACCCCTATGTGATGAGTTGTTCACATCTATGCATAGGGATGGCCATTGAATGGTGTTCTCCATCCTAGGGATGGCCATCGGTGGGGTGTCCATCAATGGTTGTCATCGATGATACCTTCGATGATAACCATTGATGGTACACAAACCATCTATGGTGATCCATCGATGGTTTGCACCACTCGATGGCCACCACTGAAAGGTGCTGGCTGGTCTGCGGAAAATAAAAAACCAGGGGCGGGGCTTAGCGGCGTGTCCCGAAACCTAATTTAAAAATAAAACAAAAAAAGTATTTGGTTATACCTTTCCATCGATGGAGAGAAACCATCTGGTGCTCCCTCATCGATGGCAAAAGTATTCTACATCGGCCATAAACCATCGATGATTTTGAATCATCGATGATCGATGGCCATCCCTACTCCATCCATAGTGCCATTGTGGTTTAACAATGATGGTAAGAAACCAGTGATGGTTTGGAAATTCAATAAACCTCCCTGCAGTGTGACACGACGGGCCAATCAGGGAAGGGGATGAGCCTAAACCATGTGATGGGACTGGGCTAAGCACCGTGCCCCCTGTGCCAGGGAAAGTTAAAAATTAAACTTTGCTTCCTCTCTGACACCAATGACTGAGAACTATTGGATCTCCGCCACAGTGGCGGAACAAGCAAGTGGTGGGCCCAGGTGCGACAAAATGCTTTGGGCCCCCCCCCCCATCCAAGTCCACCCCAGGGGCAGTCCGCGCCGTAGGCGCGCGCAAAAATACATAGTGGCGTGGCTTCGTGGGGAAGGGGTGTGGCCACAAAATAATACCAACACAGTAGTCTCCATTATTCAAATTACGCCGCACAGTAGCACCACTACACCAGGTAGAGACCCTTTTACACCTTACAGCGAACAGATTCCTCTTTTTACACATTACAGCAGACAGCGTGCCCTTTTTACACATAACGGCAGACCGCGTGCCCTTGTTACACATTACGGCAGACAGCGTGCCCTTTTTACACATTACAGCAGACAGCGTGCCCTTGTTACACATAGCGGCAGACAGCGTGCCCTTTTTACACATTACGGCAGACAGCGTGCCCTTGTTACACATTACGGCAGACCGCGTGCCCTTGTTACACATTACGGCAGACAGCGTGCCCTTGTTACACATTACGGCAGACAGCGTCCCCATTTTTACACATTACGGCAGGCAGATTCCCCATTTTTACACATAGCAGCAGGCAGATTCCCCATTTTTACACATAGCGTCAGGCAGTCCCCCTTTTTTACACATTACGGCAGGCAGATTCCCCTTTTTACACATTGCGTCGGGCAGATTACCCCTTTTTACACATAGCGGCAGGCAGTCCCCCATTTTTACACATTGCGGCAGGCTGATTCCCCCTTTTTACACATTGCGGCAGGCAGTCCCCCCTTTTTACACATTGCTGCAGGCAGTCCCCCCTTTTTACACATTGCTGCAGGCAGTCCCCCCTTTTTACACATTGCTGCAGGCAGTCCCCCCTTTTTACACATTGCGGCAGGTATGCCCCCCTTTTTACACATTGCTGCAGGCAGTCCCCCCTTTTTACACATTGCGGCAGGTATTCCCCCCTTTTTACACAGTGCAGCAGGTAGTCCCCCATTTTTACACAGTGCGGCAGGTAGTCCCCCATTTTTACACATTGCGGCAGGCAGGCACAAGAAAGAAGGAAAGAAGGAAAGAAAGAAAGAAAGAAAGAAAGAAAGAAAGAAGGAAGAATTATACTTACCCTCTCCGCTGGCTCAGGCTCCTTGGTGCAGCGTCAGAGACGATTCCCGGGCTGGAGAGAAGGAGGAGGAGGGAGGCTGAGAAGGGAGCCGCAGCAGCGCTGTGTTACTGGTGGGGGCGCTGCTGCTGCTGCCCCTCTGCTTCCCTATAGGCTGTTCTCGGAAGACAGCCTATAGGGAAGCAGAGGGGCAGCAGCAGCAGCGCCTCCACCAGTAACAAAGCGCTGCTGCGGCTCCCTTCTCAGCCTCCCTCCTCCTCCTTCCCCCGTCTGTAGTACCGCTGCTCCTCTCCTCTCTTCGCCGGGCGGCTGTGCGCTGCGGGCAGCGGTTGCCCGCAGCGCACAGCGGCATGTAATGAGTCAGTTTGACTCATTACATGCTTGGGCCCCTGGACAGAGGCGGGCCCCAGTGCAGTGCACTGCCTGCACTGCCGGTAGTTCCGCCTCTGCTGCTTATACTGAAACAGAGGACTTCTAAGGAGGCGTCAGTGGACGCAAGGTAAACAGTTGTAAACAGGCATGCAAAACCACTTTCTCCATAATACAGAACAGCAGTAATGTCTCACGGTACCAACCGCATTTGTATCCACAGAAAGGTAAGTCAGTTATCATCCAGTGATATAAACTAGTAAACAGACCAGTTCTGGCTTGCACAGTAAGAACAGGGGTTTGCACAGTAAGAACAGGGGTTTGCACAGTCCTGTTACCTTTTGTTGAACTGTGTTGTAACAACCGGGTGCAGTATAAGTGTGAAGGTCATAACATGGACCCGTTAGGAGGCGCTATTACATAGGGGAGTCTTTGACGGAGCTGTTTAGGGTTAGGGGCGTCCCCCTTTCTGACAGGCGGCAGTTAATGATAACCCTCTACTTTACGTGGAAACATCTATGAAGACCCAGGTACAGTACTTCTGTACTTGGGGTTCCTGTAACCCGGATAGCTGGGATATTGGGGATAAGTGAGAGTACCTGCGGTATATTCGTTGCTCCTGCTGTCTGCAGCCGTGCTCCCAATCACTGCAGCCTCTCCCGTATGACTGTTGTTAGGGGAATCCTCTTCCCACGCGATCTTCCCCCTTCCGGATCTCGAGCCCTTGTGCCGTGGCGTCTTTGATGTTGGGCAGGTGTCAGGAAGCCTCCGTGACCTGAGCCACCTCCCTCTCTTTTCCACGCGGCGGTGTTGTTCCTTCTCTCCGGCCGTGGCAGGCAGCAGCGATTCCAGCGGGTGGGCGCGCTCTCTTCGTTCCCCTCACACCGCGGTCCTCTCTCTCTCCGTCTTCCCGCCTCTGCCCCGATCTCCTCAGCTCACTGTTCTCTCAGTCTCCTCACTGCCTGCTCACTCTCCTCAGCTCACTGTTCTGCAGGCTGCTGCAGGACAACCCTTTTATAACTTTGCATTCCCAGGAACACATTCTATCTGGGATTTCCCGCTCTTAGTCTGCAAATGGGTGAGTCATGCACTTTGCATTTTGCAGACTGATCTGTATTGCTATGAGCTGTGCTGTTAACTCCTTCTGTGCTGCAAGCTGTAGGCTGCTGGCACAGTGCTATGCAACTCCAGCAAACATTTTATTTTTTTTAAAGTCATGCTGGCACCTGTAGTGCCACAGTTGATTTGGGCTGCAGTTTCAGGGTATCACAAGGGGACACCGGGACTGAAAGCATTGCATGTCTCCTGAGCGTGAGGGGACACCGGGACTGTCTGTATTACATGTGCACTGAGAGCGAGGGGACACCAGGACTGTCTGTATTGCATGTCTACTGAACGTGTGGGGACACCGGGACTGTCTGTATTACATGTGTCCTGAGAGTGAGGAGACACCGGGACTGTCTGTATTACATGTGCCCTGAGAGTGAGGGAGCATTAGGACTGTCTATATTACACGTGCCCTGAGAGTGAGGAGACACCGGGACTGTCTGTATTACATGTGTCCTGAGAGTGAGGGGACACCAGGACTGTCTGTATTACATGTGTCCTGAGAGTGAGGAGACACCGGGACTGTCTGTATTACACGTGACCTGAGAGTGAGGGTAAACTGGGACTGTCTGTATTACACGTGTCCTGAGAGCGAAAGGACACCGGGACTGTCTGTATTACATGTGTCCTGAGAGTGAGGAGACACCGGGACTGTCTGTATTACATGTCTCCTGAGCGTGTGGGGACACCAGGACTGTCTGTATTACATGTCTCCTGAGCGTGTGGGGACACCAGGACTGTCTGTATTACATGTCTCCTGAGAGTGAGGAGACACCGGGACTGTCTGTATTACATGTGTCCTGAGATTGAGGGGACACCAGGACTGTCTGTATTACATGTCTCCTGAGAGTGAGGGGACACCGGGACTGTCTGTGTTACATGTCTCCTGAGCGTGTGGGGACACCGGGACTGTCTGTATTACATGTGTCCTGAGAGTGAGGGGACACCAGGACTGTCTGTATTACATGTCTCCTGAGAGTGAGGGGACACCGGGACTGTCTGTATTACACGTATCCTGAGAGTGAGGGGACACCGGGACTGTCTGTATTACACGTATCCTGAGAGTGAGGGGACACAGGAACCGTCTGTATTACATGTGCCCTGAGAGTGAGGGGACACTGGGACTGTCTGTATTACATGTGTCCTGAGAGCGAGGGGACACCGGTACTGTGTGTATTACATGTTTCCTGAGCGTGTGGGGACACCAGGACTGTCTGTATTACATGTGTCCTGAGAGCGAGGGGACACCGGGACTGTGTGTATTACATGTTTCTTGAGCGTGTGGGGACACCAGGACTGTCTGTATAGCATGTCTCCTGAGAGTGAGGGGACACCGGGACGGTCTGTATTACATGTGCACTGAGAGCGAGGGGACACCAGGACTGTCTATATTGCATGTCTACTGAGCGTGTGGGGACATCGGGACTGTCTGTATTACATGTCTCCTGAGCCTGTTGGGACACTGGGACTGTCTGTACTACATGTGTCCTGAGAGTGAGGAGACACCGGGACTGTCTGTATTACACGTGACCTGATAGTGAGGGGACACCGGGACTGTCTGTATTACATGTGTCCTGAGAGCGAAGGGACACCGGGACTGTCTGTATTACATGTGTTCTGAGAGTGAGGAGACACCGGGACTGTGTGTATTACATGTGTCCTCAGAGTGAGGAGACACTGGGACCGTCTGTATTACATGTGTCCTGAGAGTGAGGGGACACCGGGACTGTCTGTATTACACGTATCCTGAGAGTGAGGGGACACAGGAACTGTCTGTATTACATGTGTCCTGAGAGCGAGGGGACACCGGGACTGTGTGTATTACATGTCTCCTGAGCGTGTGGGGACACCAGGACTGTCTGTATAGCATGTCTCCTGAGCGTGTGGGGACACCAGGACTGTCTGTATAGCATGTCTCCTGAGCGTGTGGGGACACCAGGACTGTCTGTATTACATGTCTCCTGAGAGTGAGGAGACACCGGGACTGTCTGTATTACATGTGTCCTGAGATTGAGGGGACACCTGGACTGTCTGTATTACATGTCTCCTGAGAGTGAGGAGACACCGGGACTGTCTGTATTACATGTGTCCTGAGAGTGAGGAGACACCGGGACTGTCTGTATTACATGTGTCCTGAGAGTGAGGGGACACCAGGACTGTCTGTATTACATGTCTCCTGAGAGTGAGGGGACACCGGGACTGTCTGTATTACACGTATCCTGAGAGTGAGGGGACACCGGGACTGTCTGTATTACACGTATCCTGAGAGTGAGGGGACACAGGAACCGTCTGTATTACATGTGCCCTGAGAGTGAGGGGACACTGGGACTGTCTGTATTACATGTGTCCTTAGAGCGAGGGGACACCGGTACTGTGTGTATTACATGTTTCCTGAGCGTGTGGGGACACCAGGACTGTCTGTATTACATGTGTCCTGAGAGCGAGGGGACACCGGGACTGTGTGTATTACATGTTTCTTGAGCGTGTGGGGACACCAGGACTGTCTGTATAGCATGTCTCCTGAGAGTGAGGGGACGCGGGACTGTCTGTATCACAGGTGTCCTGGGAGTGAGGGAACACCGGGACTGAATGCATTGCATGTCTCCTGAGCGTGAGGGGACACCGGGACGGTCTGTATTACATGTGCACTGAGAGCGAGGGGACACCAGGACTGTCTGTATTGCATGTCTACTGAGCGTGTGGGGACACCAGGACTGTCTGTATTACATGTTTCCTGAGAGTGAGGAGACACCGGGACTGTCTGCATTACATGTGCCCTGAGAGTGAGGAGACACCGGGACTGTCTATATTACACGTGTCCTGAGAGTGAGGAGACACCGGGACTGTCTGTATTACATGTGTCCTGAGAGTGAGGAGACATCGGGACTGTCTGTATTACATGTCTCCTGAGCCTGTTGGGACACTGGGACTGTCTGTACTACATGTGTCCTGAGAGTGAGGAGACACCGGGACTGTCTGTATTACACGTGACCTGATAGTGAGGGGACACCGGGACTGTCTGTATTACATGTGTCCTGAGAGCGAAGGGACACCGGGACTGTCTGTATTACATGTGTTCTGAGAGTGAGGAGACACCGGGACTGTGTGTATTACATGTGTCCTCAGAGTGAGGAGACACTGGGACCGTCTGTATTACATGTGTCCTGAGAGTGAGGGGACACCGGGACTGTCTGTATTACACGTATCCTGAGAGTGAGGGGACACAGGAACTGTCTGTATTACATGTGTCCTGAGAGCGAGGGGACACCGGGACTGTGTGTATTACATGTCTCCTGAGCGTGTGGGGACACCAGGACTGTCTGTATAGCATGTCTCCTGAGAGTGAGGGGACACGGGACTGTCTGTATAACAGGTGTCCTGGGAGTGAGGGGACACCGGGACTGAATACATTGCATGTCTCCAGAGCGTGAGGGGACACCGGGACTGTCTGTATTACATGTGTCCTGAGAGTGAGGAGACACCGGGACTGTCTGTATTACATGTGCCCTGAGAGTGATGGAACATTAGGACTGTCTATATTACACGTGTCCTGAGAGTGAGGAGACACCGGGACTGTCTGTATTACATGTGTACTGAGAGTGAGGAGACATCGGAACTGTCTGTATTACATGTCTCCTGAGTGTGTGGGGACACCAGGACTGTCTGTATAGCATGTGTCCTGAGAGTGAGGAGACACCGGGACTGTCTGTATTACACGTGACCTGAGAGTGAGGAGACACCGGGACTGTCTGTATTACACGTGTCCTGAGAGCGAAGGGACACCGGGACTGTCTATATTACATGTGTCCTGAGAGTGAGGAGATACCGGGACTGTCTGTATTACATGTCTCCTGAGCGTGTGGGGACACCAGGACTGTCTGTATTACATGTCTCCTGAGAGTGAGGAGACACCGGGACTGTCTGTATTACATGTCTCCTGAGCGTGTGGGGACACCAGGACTGTCTGTATTACATGTCTCCTGAGCGTGTGGGGACACCAGGACTGTCTGTATTACATGTCTCCTGAGAGTGAGGAGACACCGGGACTGTCTGTATTACATGTCTCCTGAGAGTGAGGGGACACCGGGACTGTCTGTATTACATGTCTCCTGAGCGTGTGGGGACACCAGGACTGTCTGTATTACATGTCTCCTGAGAGTGAGGAGACAACGGGACTGTCTGTATTACATGTGTCCTGAGAGTGAGGGGACACCGGGACTGTCTGTATTACATGTGTCCTGAGAGTGAGGAGACACCGGGACTGTCTGTATTACATGTCTCCTGAGCGTGTGGGGACACTAGGACTGTCTGTATTACATGTCTCCTGAGCGTGTGGGGACACCAGGACTGTCTGTATTACATGTCTCCTGAGAGTGAGGAGACACCGGGACTGTCTGTATTACATGTCTCCTGAGCGTGTGGGGACACTAGGACTGTCTGTATTACATGTGTCCTGAGAGTGAGGAGACACCGGGACTGTCTGTATTACATGTCTCCTGAGCGTGTGGGGACACTAGGACTGTCTGTATTACATGTCTCCTGAGCGTGTGGGGACACCAGGACTGTCTGTATTACATGTCTCCTGAGAGTGAGGAGACACCGGGACTGTCTGCATTACATGTGCACTGAGAGCGAGGGGACACCAGGACTGTCTGTATTACACGTGTCCTGAGAGTGAGGGTACACCGGGACTGTCTGTATTACATGTGTCCTGAGAGTGAGGGGATACCGGGACTGTCTGTATTACACGTGTCCTGAGAGCGAAGGGACACCGGGACTGTCTGTATTACACGTGTCCTGAGAGTGAGGGTACACCGGGACTGTCTGTATTACATGTGTCCTGAGAGTGAGGGGACACCGGGACTGTCTGTATTACACGTGTCCTGAGAGCGAAGGAACACCGGGACTGTCTGTATTACACGTGTCCTGAGAGTGAGGGTACACCGGGACTGTCTGTATTACACGTGTCCTGAGAGTGAGGGTACACCGGGACTGTCTGTATTACATGTGTCCTGAGAGTGAGGAGACACCGGGACTGTCTGTATTACATGTCTCCTGAGCGTGTGGGGACACTAGGACTGTCTGTATTACATGTCTCCTGAGTGTGAGGGGACACCAGGACTGTCTGTATTACATGTCTCCTGAGAGTGAGGAGACACCGGGACTGTCTGTATTACATGTGCACTGAGAGCGAGGGGACACCAGGACTGTCTGTATTACATGTGTCCTGAGAGTGAGGGTACACCGGGACTGTCTGTATTACATGTGTCCTGAGAGTGAGGGGACACCGGGACTGTCTGTATTACACGTGTCCTGAGAGCGAAGGGACACCGGGACTGTCTGTATTACACGTGTCCTGAGAGTGAGGGTACACCGGGACTGTCTGTATTACATGTGTCCTGAGAGTGAGGGTACACCGGGACTGTCTGTATTACATGTGTCCTGAGAGTGAGGAGACACCGGGACTGTCTGTATTACATGTCTCCTGAGCGTGTGGGGACTCTAGGACTGTCTGTATTACATGTCTCCTGAGTGTGAGGGGACACCAGGACTGTCTGTATTACATGTCTCCCGAGAGTGAGGAGACACCGGGACTGTCTGTATTACATGTGCACTGAGAGCGAGGGGACACCAGGACTGTCTGTATTACACGTGTCCTGAGAGTGAGGGTACACCGGGACTGTCTGTATTACATGTGTCCTGAGAGTGAGGGGACACCGGGACTGTCTGTATTACCTGTGTCCTGAGAGTGAGGAGACACCGGGACTGTCTGTATTACACGTGTCCTGAGAGTGAGGAGACACCGGGACTGTCTGTATTACACGTGTCCTGAGAGCGAAGGGACACCGGGACTGTCTGTATTACATGTGTCCTGAGAGTGAGGAGACACCGGGACTGTCTGTATTACATGTCTCCTGAGCGTGTGGGGACACCAGGACTGTCTGTATTGCATGTCTCCTGAGCGTGTGGTGATACTGGGACTGTCTGTGTTGCATGTTTCCTGTGCGTGTGGGGACACCAGGACTGTCTGTATTACTTCTATCACTTTTATGTGCTTTAAGCTTTTTCTATTACATTGGTCTCCTACAAATATGTATTCCAAGTATGTATAACTCTGCTTCCAAACAGCAACCCCATGTGTTTATTACATGTATGTTTAATTGATACAGTATGTATATGCTATGTCTGCATATGTAAGCTTAATGTCCCTAGTTATGTAATACTGGACTAAGATAAAACCATGAAGCTGCGCTTGTTTTGAAAATGACTCCAGGACTGTTGGGGGAGATGAGCAACTCCTCTGATGTCTCAGTCATGTGACGGCTCTGGCAATGAGCGCTAGAGTGGACGCACCAGCTTCTGTCTGTGTCACTGCACGGTGGTGAACCTGCCAACACCATCCTGTAACCAGCACCATACAGGTGCTGATACATATGGATGAGTAATATGCCATACCTAAGAATCGCTGTAGTACAAGCTCGTCCTCTCTTGGTGCCACTTGCCACATGGCTGCTGTTTGCACTGGATCAGGATTGACTCCAGTTTTGGTTAAGGGATGACTGATGCTCTGAAGCAAAATGAGCTTTATACGTATCTCTGTACAAGACGCTCATCGTGTCCATGTGTTGTATTCTCCCACACCAGGATATGAACGATAACCACGTGGGTAGCCACCAAAAGAACTGTGGCATGTTTTGCTGAAACACAATATCAGTGGTAGGAACTTGGGTATATCTACCGACAGGCGTCATGACAGTAGCGAGCCTGGAGGATTCAGCAGGAAGGTCAGTTCACCAAAATCTGCTTTTATGGGTTACTGAAATCCTTAACCTCAAGCATATCCGCTACTACTTGTTCCATAGTCCTGAGAGGGTGATGAGGCCTTGTTGAGATGAACTGGTTTGATACATATTCTCACAGTGTCTTTTGTAAGTGCAGCCACCATAAGTCACCTATGGCATGGTCTTCTTCTACAGGGGTGAAGACAACCAATTTGTTCATGTGGTCACGTTATCTTTCATGGCTACCGGTGCACAGATTTTGGGGTTTTCTGTCCCATCTAGTTGCTTGTGTGGCTTTCCAATGGAGCAGACATCAAACAAGTACAACCTCCTCCTATTGTGTGTTTTCTTCTTAGACCATAGGCATTTCCAGTCCCAGTATTTCAACCCAAAATTAATACCATCAAGTAGGACAAAGGAGTGTTTTAACATCAGGACTGTCAACGTGGAAGTGCAAAACATCACATGTCAGTCCAAGTATGGTCATGTCTGGTGTCCCCCTCCGTATACCACAAGGTTCCCTGGTCTTGTTCCATCAATGTGGGCAGTTGGGTTCATTTCAAGTAGATGGAGTGATTTAACACCCAGGGCTTTTACTATGTTCATAACACTGTTATTGTGATTCTAATGGGGTTTATGATAATTTCACCTTGGTACGGCTATGTATAAAATATATGTCATCTCCTTTTGGACATTTGCATCATTCCGCAGTACGGGAGTGGGATCCTTTGTTTAGATAACCAGTAATATTTTAAATCTACATATTCTATGGGGAAGGAAGGGGGGGGGGTGTAATAAATGTGATAAAATGTATTACTCTGTGTGTTACATTAGTTTCATCTTTCTATACTTGGAGCCTTATGAGCTTGCTGAAGGCTGGATGCCGCTGTCCATATCTGGGATGTAAGAACCCAGGCCGCTCGTACTGTCGGCTGCTGTTGGGTGCCTTGGTTTGTGTTTGCCTAGAACCATGACTGCCTCCTGGTCATCTGCGGAAGTAAAACGTTTCTACTGAGCACTTTTCTTGTCTTCTTATTGGTTCAGAGACATTTGGAAAATTTAATTATCAGTATTACATTATTCTATGTCTTCTTTTCTTGTTACACAGTCTCACTGATATACTAGACTAGAGTGCGCCATTAGTCTATGTTCCATATATGTGCGTGTTATAGAGCATACATGTGTGTGTGCTGTACATGCTACATATAATATCTGTCGCTCTCACCCCCAGGATGGTCCTGCGTCAGTGGCTGTAGTGTGGATTAGAGTGGTTGACACCCAGTAACCGTTTATTGGGGGCAATGAGGAGGTGGGGGGCTACAAAACTGCAGCTGCCATGGCAGCTTTGTGGGCGTGTAGCAGCCGGTACCTGCGTCCTTCTACGTATTGTTACCGGTTTAGTTGCAGCAGACATTCTGAGCAGCCATGGGATTGGTCAGAGTCGTGAGCGTCTGATGCTGAATCTTTGTACACTAATGGCGGATTTGAGACACCGGTGGCTGCAGCATTACCATATCTTAAAGGCTTGTGTAAAACCAATCACACAGGATATACTGTATACAGATGTATCCACGCTCATCCATGTTGCTGCACGGCCACATGGGCAAACGTAGCGCAGGTGCAACTTAGTACGCTGAGCTGCGGCTTAGTACACCACCCGTGTATTACTTCCTACCTTACTTGCCGCACCTGGATTGCCGCAAATACGCCAAGCTGCAGGCTGGATGAGCGCAGTTACATCTGTATATAGACAACATCTATTGATAAATCATCCCTTATTATTACTCAGTTGTATAGCGTTTCATATATGTTGATAGCGGGTGCTACCACTAATAAAAATATACAATATTGGACAAGAGAGGACAGAAATAAAGGTTTGTATGAAGCGGTACACATACAGAGGAAATAACTAATAAAAAGTAACTTTTATTAAACACTATTAAAATATGGTCACTAAAAGCAGCAAAATAAAAATAAAATTGTCAAAAAATGTAAATGTGATTTTAAATAACTGTGTACGGGATAAGGTTAATATCCGTATTATTAAATAAATGAATTGATTATAGAGATGTCTGGTGATCTTTTTACTGCGTATTATAACAATTCTATATTTGTCTTATTTCCCCGGACAATGATATACTATGTATCCCAGAGGTTCCCAAACTTTTTTGAATCACGGCCCCCTAGAATATCAGAATTTTTGTCAAGGTGCCCGTAGGCCAAAAATGAAGTAAACTGTGTTTATATGCCATCTTATAGGGTCAGTTATGTGGTGAGGGACAGGATTCGCTTCTGTTTCTCCACATATTGTATGATTCACAGCCACCAGCACCGGTTTTACCTATTACATTGACAATAAATAATGTGAATAGGTCCTGGACCACCAACCCAGGGCCCCCCTGCAAAAGCTTCGCGGTGCAACGGCGCACAGTTTGAGAACCACTGAGGCATCCACTAAGTGTTCAGAGAGGGGGAAACTACAGTAACAAAGTGTTCTTTCACAACTGTTGCTCTGGTGAGTGAGGAAATTATGATGCAACATAAACTCCCTCTGTGGGTACTCAGTAGCGGATCTTGCTACGGGCACGCAGGATTTTTGCCCGGGGCACCGCCTTCCAGATGGCGCCACCGCCGTGGCAAGATCCGCTACTGGTGGTGCCCCCCGGTGCTGTGCGGTGCTGACTGTGCGGTGCGCAATGAAGTCATCGTGCACCAGCACTGCATTGTGGGAGCGGCACATAGACACTAGAGGTCATGATTGACCTCTAGTGTCTATGCGGTGCTATGGGAGAGACGTCATGACGTCTCTCCCATAGATGAGAGGAGCGGCGCCGGCGGCCGGACACGGAGGGCAGCAGCGGTCGGGAATCAAGAGCGGGGATGGTGAGTGTTAATTTATTTTTTTTGTAAGCGGCACAAAGTAGGGGGCACAACTCTACTGGGGGCACAACAATTCTACTGGGCAATACTACTGGGGGCATTACTGACCACATCCCCTCTTGAAGCCATGCCCCTATTTTTTTCACCCGGGGCGCCACAAGGGCTAGATCCGGACCTGTGGGTACTGTGTGTGTGTGTGTGTGTGTGTGTGTGTGTGTGTGTATATATATATATATATATATATATATAAATTCAATTCAGTGGAATAAATGAAAACGGTAATTCTCTCCCTATCATCACTAAATAGTGAGCATATTCTTCCACATAGCAAGTATATGTTTTCTTATTAGCGTCTCAGCTACCCACATAACAGGTGTCACTTATTCCTGAGTGGGAGTGCACACTAGTGTGCAGGATCAGGGTCTGTGACATCATAACCTCATCTAGTGACATATATGCTTCATAGCACTATTTAACAAGATGAAAACAATTCTTATGTCCTGCCTCCCTGTGATCATACAGCAGTGTACAAACACTTCCACATACTACACGTGTTCTTTAACATACTGTATGTATAAAACCACTCGCAATGAATCCCTTTGTCCCACACAATAATGTATAAGGTAACATACAGTCATAGTGTGTAAATCATATCCTCACCCAATGGTGTATATATGTCTCCTCTTATACTCGTCACCTTACTCTGCCAGTCATTAGTGTGTATCCCCTCTCAGGTAACATTAACACAATTCACATAAATAGTAGCAATTATATCATGCCAAGCAGCAGGTCACACACGCAGCTCTATAGCCGTGGCTTACACAGATTGGATAATATACCCTATCAGGCCACGATTGGATGAACAATGAGCAGTGTTTATAAGGCGGCTTTGGCGGTCACCCGGGTTGCCCTGATGAAGCATTAGCTGTGAAACGTGCGTTGGCTATTTTGCTGCATACGTGATCCCATGATTCCAGCGAGATCCTCAGGCTCTAATATGAAATGTACGTTTATGAGGATAGAATAGAATCCTTCACACAATCTTATATTTGCTCATCAGCTGTGGGATATTATAGCTGTACCCTCCGACCGGTATCCTCTGTGGTGTTACCACGACACCTGGAGAAAGTCATGCCACACCGACATCTTCCTCTTTTAGTACCAAGGCCAGGAGAAGGGGTGTAAACAACATGTGAAGGAGTCGGATCAGCATATGGATGGTTTATGTAGTGTTGGCTGCACTTGTGCAGGAAGACAGGATGCAAGCAGAAAGACGGGATGCAAGCAGGAAGGCAGGATGCAGGCAGGAAGACAGGATGCGCACGGGAAGACAGGATGCGCAAAGGAAGACAGGATGCAGGCAGGAAGGCAGAATGCAGGCAGGAAAAGAGGATGCACGCAGGAAGCCAGGATGCACGCAGGAAGCCAGGATGCACGCAGGAAGCCAAGATGCACGCAGGAAGCCAGGATCCAGGCAGGAAGCCAGGATCCAGGCAGGAAGACAGGATGCAGGCAGGAAGACAGGATGCACGCAGGAAGACAGGATGCAGGCAGGAAGGCGGGATGCGCGCAGGAAGACAGGATGCCTGCAGGAAGACAGGATGCGCACAGGAAGACAGGATGCACGCAGGAGGCAGGAAAACAGGATGCTCGCAGGAAGACAGGATGCCTGCAGGAAGACAGGATGCGCACAGGAAGACAGGATGCACGCAGGAGGCAGGAAGACAGGATGCGCGCAGGAAGACAGGATGCGCACAGGAAGACAGGATGCACGCAGGAAGACAGGATGCACGCAGGAAGACAGGATGCACACAGGAAGACAGGATGCGAGCAGGAAGACAGGATGCAGGCAGGAAGACAGGATGCAGGCAGGAAGACAGGATGCGCGCAGGAGGACAGGATGCGCACAGGAAGACAGGATGCGCGCAGGAAGGCAGGTTGTAGGCAGGAAGACAGGATGCAGGCAGGAAGACAGGATGTAGGCAGGAAGACAGGATGCGCGCAGGAAAACAGGATGCAGGCAGGAAGACGGGAAGCGCGCAGGAAGACAGGATGCCTGCAGGAAGACAGGATGCACGCAGGAGGCAGGAAGACAGGATGTAGACAGGAAGACAGGATGCAGGCAGGAAGACAGGATGCGCGCAGGAAGACAGGATGCACGCAGGAAGACAGGATGCACGCAGGAGGCAGGAAGACAGGATGCGCGTAGGAAGACAGGATGCACGCAGGAGGCAGGAAGACAGGATGCAGACAGGAAGACAGGATGCAGGCAGGAAGACAGGATGCGCGCAGGAAGACAGGATGCGCGCAGGAAGACAGGATGCACGCAGGAGGCAGGAAGACAGGATGCGCGTAGGAAGACAGGATGCACGCAGGAGGCAGGAAGACAGGATGCGCGCAGGAAGACAGGATGCGCGCAGGAGGCAGGAAGACAGGATGCGCGCAGGAAGACAGGATGCACGCAGGAGGCAGGAAAACAGGATGCGCGCAGGAAGACAGGATGCACGCAGGAAGACAGGATGCACGCAGGAAGACAGGATGCGAGCAGGAAGACAGGATGCGCGCAGGAGGACAGGATGACTGCAGGAAGACAGGATGCGCACAGGAAGACAGGATGCGCACAGGAAGGCAGGTTGCAGGCAGGAAAAGAGGATGCAGGCAGGAAGACAGGATGTAGGCAGGAAGACAGGATGCGCGCAGGAAAACAGGATGCAGGCAGGAAGACGGGAAGCGCGCAGGAAGACAGGATGCCTGCAGGAAGACAGGATGCACGCAGGAGGCAGGAAGACAGGATGCAGACAGGAAGACAGGATGCAGGTAGGAAGACAGGATGCGCGCAGGAAGACAGGATGCACGCAGGAAGACAGGATGCGCGCAGGAAGACAGGATGCACGCAGGAGGCAGGAAGACAGGATGCGCGCAGGAAGACAGGATGCGCGCAGGAGGCAGGAAGACAGGATGCGCGCAGGAAGACAGGATGCACGCAGGAGGCAGGAAAACAGGATGCGCGCAGGAAGACAGGATGCACGCAGGAAGACAGGATGCACGCAGGAGGCAGGAAGACAGGATGCGCGCAGGAAGACAGGATGCACGCAGGAAGACAGGATGCGAGCAGGAAGACAGGATGCACGCAGGAAGACAGGATGCGAGCAGGAAGACAGGATGCGCGCAGGAGGACAGGATGCGCGCAGGAGGACAGGATGACTGCAGGAAGACAGGATGAGCACAGGAAGACAGGATGCGCGCAGGAAGGCAGGTTGCAGGCAGGAAAAGAGGATGCAGGCAGGAAGACAGGATGCACGCAGGAAGACAGGATGCGAGCAGGAAGACAGGATGCGCGCAGGAGGACAGGATACGCGCAGGAGGACAGGATGACTGCAGGAAGACAGGATGCGCACAGGAAGACAGGATGCACGCAGGAAGGCAGGTTGCAGGCAGGAAAAGAGGATGCAGGCAGGAAGAGAGGATGTAGGCAGGAAGACAGGATGCGCGCAGGAAAACAGGATGCAGGCAGGAAGACGGGAAGCGCGCAGGAAGACAGGATGCCTGCAGGAAGACAGGATGCACGCAGGAGGCAGGAAGACAGTGTCAAAGTCAGAAAAATATCACGCTACACATTGCCATATTTGCACCTCATGCGTGTCCCCGCTGCGCGTGCATGAGCTCTCCCGTGCGTGCGCATACTCTCATTTGCGTGCACCCGCAGGCGCGCGGTATGCGTATTTACGGTAGAGTTTGTATACGTCTAGCGTGCGAATCAATTGTAACATATTTTAACCATATAATGTATTTTGTAGATTATGGTCCCTTTGATAGAATCTGAAAGTTTAGTTAATGTAGCATGTTCATAGACAAAGAGATCCCTCTTTGTTTGATACGAAGGGTCAGACAGGGGTTATACAGTGGTGTTTAGTATCCATCGGAAGAGTATTTAATTAGCAATATTCCGGTGTTGGTTTGAAGCGGATAACTCGCTCGTGCGAATAGTTATGGACATAAGAAGTTTATGAACATTTACTGTATTTGCACTTTATTACCCATGCGGCGGGAAACCCAGTTTCCCACCCACCTGAGCAGTTAGGAATAGTCACAGCCCACCTGTATGAATCAACCTATGACCTTTTGTTATAATGCGAAGACGAATTCCTGTGTCCAATGAACAATAAGAATGTAGGGACCATTGTACTGTATTGTGTGTAGTGTATAAAAGGACAAGCCGATCTGGGCAGCTCTCTATTCTCTTCAACGGTTCTCATCACTGATAATCGGGAGCTGGATATCCAGAAGGCGCATGCGATTGTTTTCCCTAAGTTTCTCTGCAATCATATTGTCTTTATTGTTATAAGCCATTCTCTCTCGTTCTCTCTCTCTCTCTCTCTCTCTCTCCTTCCCCTTTAAAAGTAATTGTATCTTTATTGTATTTTATGTGTAGTTACCTGGTTAGGTATTTTATGTTATCTTGGTAGTGTATAACTTGTATTGTATTATTCTTTTGCGATTGAACGTTCATTCATTTCCTTAAAAGGCGTTAGACCCTTAGACCGGTATTTGAGTGTTTATTATATTGCTAAGGGGTTCTCTGAGCGTCACATACGCTCATACAGCTTTTAAACTAACAAGGTTACACTCTGTTGCATTTACACCTTATCACTAAACAAGGGTTTACAGTATAAGTACATTGTTCAAGGTATAGTTGTTAAAGTTTAACACTGTGAGCATCAGCGCCGCTTGTGATCTCCTCGTGGTCTCAAGCGTCCGGTACGCTGATAGCGTACCATTACGTTAGTCGGCAGCCTATAGCGTGCTTGCCTGTACGCTCTAAGCCGTGAGCGAACGTGCCGCTCGTGCGTCTCGACCAAGGCTAAGCGTTTGATACGCAACGTGCGTACTCTTACGGTATTCCATACGTCAATTGCGTACTGTGTTCTTTAACCTTTTAGAGTGTTTTAAATAAGATAAATATTAGGCTTTATCAATTGGCGGCTCGTCCGTCCTTCACATATCTGCACTAGGTAATTTCAGCAGACATTATCGGTCACCAAAGGGCGGGAGGTAATATTCCTCGTAGTGCTGACCAGATAAGCGTCTGCTTCGCTTAGTAAAGGGTGCTGAAGGAATCCGGAACCGGAGGTAAGAACAATACGCTAGTGTCTTTTAAAACTGTTTTTTTTTTTTTCTGTTCTATCTTGCGTACGCACGCATGCATACATCTGCATTTCTTTTCATTCGTGTATTTTCACATATCACTCTCCTGTTTGCCATTTCACAATTGATAACGTGCTAAGAAAGATTTGTTGCTATTAGTAGTTAAAGAGTAAAAGTAATACATTAAGGGGTAATTTGTAAAGCACGCACACAGCTTTGCCTAAGATACAAGGAGAGACCTGTGTGGTGCTCGGTAGATGAATACAATTAAAGATCATCTACATTGATAAATGTGTTAATTGTATTTCTGTGGACATATCTGGCTGGCATACACGTGTTTCTAACAAAAGGGTGAGACTAGATTACGCAACACAAAGGCTGACGCACGTAGCGTATATTACGCAACGGAGCGTCCGGGTACGCCCACACAATTCAAATCACACGATAGTATTATTTTTAACAGGCGAAAAGGAGGCAACGCGATAAATAGCGCAAGTCAATGTTAGTGTCCAAAATTTTAAGCTAATAGATCCTTCTCCAATTTGCGACTCATCTGGTCTAGACTGTTTACTGAATGAAAGGAATTTCTGCGCAGAAATAAAATTAAAGTGTACATGTGGTGAGTGTTTGTATATATAAGTTTTTACAATTTTTGGGTTGAACCACAAGAAGTCGAGTTCTCGTGAGGTACATACATGTAAGTGACGTGCATGGTGGCTGGGGAGGCATCCCTTGTTAAACATAAATTTGAGCATTAGAGTATAGCAGACCAGGAGGTCTACTGTAGCACAGACCAGGAGGTCCGGAACAGACCAGGAGGTCTAGGTACAGCAGACTAAGAAGTCCGCTATAGAGAAAAGTAGCACAACACCAGGAAGGGTTGGTGCGGAACCCATATAGGCCATTAAAGCTCTGGCTGAAGGAATTCGCAGCCGCAATTTTCGATTCCACTGGTCGCTCCGCACATAAGATTAGTTGCTTATGTGCAGAACGATTGTACCGCACGTGATTGTGTGCATTAGTTAGTAACCTGACCAGTACCATTTGCGTACGAAAGGGGTCATAAACGCTATTTGTACACTCTAACGTGATTTGTGTAATTTTTTTTATTTTAAGGGAGGTTCGCTGGTCACTCGGGAACTATCCAACAACCGATACTTGCTGGGGACTGGTAGGTCCAACACGCCCCAGTAAGTAAAGGTTCATAGGGGCACTAGGTTGGGTACAGCAGCTCTGAATCAGTGATTGCAGTACTGGCCAACGTGGACGAGGAGTGAGTGGAGTACTCGGTAAACTGCCACCGTCGGCCTACCCCGAACATCTTGGTTTTGTAAGGGTTCGCTGAAGACCCTGATTTGAAGGTCAGAGGTAGTGAAAGCAACACCTGCAAGTATGGGGGCCAGTTGTTCAGGTAGGGGACGATCAACCTCGGTTCGGGTTGATTCAGTAAACCGGCCAATCGGGTCGGCAAGGTATGTAATGTGTGAAAAATACGGTTCACACACAGAGGTTTTATGTGATGAATGGGAAAGAATGACTGTGCATGACGGGGAGAAGTTTCCCCGGGTAGGTAGCTTTAGCCCAGATGTGTTACAAAATCTTAGGAGAAGGATATGTCTCATTAAATCAACAAAGAGACGGATCAAACATTATGACTATTTACAGTTATGGCAACAGGAGGGTGAAATTCAGAGAGGATTGGCTCAGGCGGCTGGATCTAACCCTATCAGGAAACTGATAGCCACGGCACCACCGCCACCTTACATAACGGGAGAGAAGTTGGTTGCAGAGAATGACGCACTAATGTGTAATAAACAGGCACTTAGTAACTGTATAAATGTTAAGGATAATATGAATAAGATGAGTAATGCAAATATTAACCCGTGCAAGTTGTACCCTGTTTTAAACTTTCCCCAGGAGTGTGATCAAGAGGACGAGTCAACAACACTATCGGCACTCTCTCTAGCAGCCACCATATCAGAAACAGCAGTGGGCATGACCCAACCCGTAAGATTAGTATCCAAGGCCCCTAGCGGAGGGACAGGTGAGGTCGTATCAACGGGTAAGTACGGCACCATACACTATGCTGAAACCATTTCACCACAAGCTGTAGAATCTACTCAGAATGATGTTATTAGACTTAATCCCGTTAGGGTAATAGCAGTGCCAAATGGGAAAACGGACACTTCAGGAGTCACTCCTGTCAGAAACATTGCCATGCAATGCCCGTTTTCCCGAATGGAATTAAGAACAATAGTGTCTGAATTCCCTGATCCTAGGAAGGATCTAGTTGCTAGCCAGAAATACATTAGAGATCTAGGGAATACTGTAGAGCCCAATAACAAAGACTGACAGATATTGCTGAGGGCATGTTTACCCTCCAGTGTCGACTCAGCACAATTCTTAGCTGACTGTAAATTAGATGAAGATGTACCCCTTACGGATGTGTACAACCAAGACAATGTAAAGAGGATAAATTTACAGTTAAAAGAGTATTTTCCAGCTGTAGTTAAATGGAACAAAATTTTCTCCATTGAGCAAAAAGAGTCAGAAACAGCTGCTGAGTATTTTCATAGGGCACTACTGGAAATGGCTTTATATACAGGCATAGAAGACATTAAGACAAATACAAATCATAGAGAGGTAGCAGTATCTGTGTTAATGGATGGTTTAAAGGAGGTATTGAGGACAAGGGTACAGACCACGCAACCATGTTGGCGAGGTCTGTCGGTGGCTATTTTGAGAGAGGCTGCTATTGATCACGATCGGAATATCACCAGACACAGGGAGTCACAAAGTGATAAGTTAATGGCCGTAAGTATACAGGCCCTGACCACAAGGCAACCTTTGTATAAATCTCCAAACCCTGTGGGTAAGTCAAATGTGGTAACTTGTTATTCCTGTCATAGAGAGGGACATTTTGCACGAGACTGTAGAGTGAAAAACACACAAAAATCATATCAACCCCCTAGACAACGACATGACACACGAAATTGGGATCAGGGACCGCAGAGACGGAGTCATGAGCCACATGCAGGGGAAACAAAAAGGTATCCCCCAAAAAGAGACTGGCAAGTCTCTGGTAGTTCCCATTTACCCCCTTCTCAAGTAGTTGCTGCCAGCGCGATTCAGGGAGGTCACCATACCCAATAGGGGTGTGGCCATACCTGTAATCTGCAGCCAGTGAAATTGATTGCAAGCCTTGGAAGTGAACCCGAGGTCACAATTGATGTAGCTGGTAAATCATTAAACTTCCTTGTAGATACGGGGGCGGCCAAATCAGTGATAAATTCGACAGTGGGCATGAGAACCACTGGTAAGACAATTCCAGCCATGGGAGTAACGGGAGTAGTCCAGCACTACCCTGTTAGCAAACCAGCAGAGATTACAATAGGGCCTTTGCATACCAAGCATTCCTTTTTGCTGGCGGCATCGGCACCGACTAATCTCCTGGGAAGAGATTTATTGTGTAAAATGGGGTGCGTCATTTATTGTACTCCTGAAGGTGTATTCTTAGACATACCTGAGAATCACGCTCAGGAAGTGCGAGACATGCTAGACTCCCCATCAAAATTAATGTCACATACTGTTATGATAAATAGGAATCCATCCCAGGTAGAAGAAATGACATCCCAAATACCAGAGTCACTTTGGACTAAAGATGGACAAGACACTGGATTAATGGCAAACGTAGCTCCAGTAGTTGTGCAAGTAAAAGATGGCAGGATAGCTCCAAAAATCCCACAATACCCTCTGAAGCCAGAGGTGGAATTAGGAGTATACCCCGTAATAGAGCGCTTGCTACAACAGGGCATTCTGGTAAGAACATCCAGCACTGCCAATAGTCCCATCTTCCCTGTGAAAAAGAGTGGGGGGAGGGGTTACAGGCTAGTACAGGATCTAAGGGGGATTAACAAAATAGTTGAGAGTCAATTCCTCGTAGTGCCAAATCCAGCTGTCATCCTTATGCAGATCCCTCCCACTGCGAAATTTTTCACTGTTATTGACCTCTGCTCCGCCTTTTTCTCAGTACCCCTGCATCCTGACAGCCAATATTTGTTTGCATTTACATACAGAGGAGTCCAATACACATGGACTCGATTACCGCAAGGTTTCATAGACAGTCCAAGTATATTTTCACAGGCTTTGCATGATTGTTTACAGTCTTTCCAACCAGAGAGTGGATCAGTATTGATACAGTATGTGGATGATTTACTACTGTGTTCAGATTCATTGGAAGCGTCCCTGAAGGATACGAAACAGCTCCTGTTTCATCTTTCAGACACAGGACACAAGGTTTCCAAAGACAAGTTGCAATTATGCCAAACTAAAGTAAAATATTTTGGACACTGTCTAACACAAGGACTGAGACACCTGACCGCTGATAGAATTCAAGCAATTAGAGACATGACTCTGCCACAAACCCAGCAACAGATCAGAACATTTCTAGGAATGTGTGGGTATTGCCGTAACTGGATCCCAGGGTTTTCCATTCTAGCATTACCGTTGCAGGAGATGGTCTCATCAAACAAACCTGATCGGATTTCGCATACAGACGAATCCGAGATGGCATTTGAGAGACTTAAACAGTGCCTAACGCAGGCACCAGCATTAGGTATGCCAGACTATGGGAAACCCTTTGACCTGTACGGAACAGAAAGTGCTGGTTGCGCGGCAGGCGTCCTAACCCAAAAGCACGGTGATGCCAGCAGGCCGGTAGCATACTACAGCGCTCAGCTAGACACGGTAGCGCGATCCCTCCCCACATGCTTGCGAAGTGTCGCTGCGATAGCATTGCTAGTTACAAAAAGTGAAGATGTAGTGCTAGGTCACAACCTCACAATTCATACACCACATGCAGTGTCAGCCTTGCTGAATTCTGCCCAAACCAGGCACGTCTCATCAGCGCGGTTTACAAGATGGGAATTGGCATTAATGGCCCCCGTAAACATCACCATAAGGAGATGCAGTGCATTAAATCCTGCAACATATCACCCAGGTGTGCCTGGACAGGCACAAAGGGTGGAGGATGAGAGTGATGGGGAAGGAGGATTTAATACAAGGGATGACACACACACATGATTGTATGGAATATTTGACCCAAAATTTCATGGCAAGGCCTGACATCAGTGACAACCCACTGGAAGATGTAGATTTTACTTTCTACACTGACGGTAGTTGTCACAGACAGACGGACTCGGGAGACTTGTGTACTGGATACGCAGTCGTAGATGACCAAGGCACCATAGAAGCAGAACCGCTAGGCCCACCTCACTCAGCCCAGGTTGCAGAACTGGTTGCCCTAACCAGAGCATGTGAATTGGCTAAGGGAAAGTCAGCCAATATCTACACAGATTCTAGGTACGCCTTCGGGGTAGTCCATGATTTTGGAGCCCTATGGCGCCTCAGAAATTTCATGACAGCAGCTGGTACACCGGTAGCGCATGCAGCTCACATCAAAAGGCTTCTAACAGCGATACAGGAACCCGACAGAGTGGCTGTTATCAAGTGTAAAGCACATACATATAGCCAAGACCCAGTATCACTTGGTAACAGCCGAGCAGACGAAGCTGCTAAGTTAGCAGCTGGTACCCCCAGACAGACAGACACCACACAATTGATGGTATTCAATACCATCAACACACAGAAGTTGTGTGAAATGCAAAATTTGTGTTCCACACAGGAAAAGGCAGTTTGGAGGTCAAAAGGATATGGCCAGGAGTCCTCAGGACTCTGGACAGATGGACAGGGTAAACCAGTGGCACCCAGAGCATACCTTCCATGTTTAGCTGAAGCAGCACATGGGCTGACTCATCTGGGCAAGGAAGGAATGTGCAAGTTGGTAAGAGCATATTGGTGCGCCCCAGGATTCTCATCCCATGCAGGTAAGAGAGCAATGTCATGCCTTACCTGCTTGAGGAAGAACATCGGAAAGGCAATACCAACAGAACCATCTCATATCCCACCTACAGGCGGCCCTTTTCAGGTAATACAGATTGATTTTATACAATTACCCCCTTGTCGAAATTTGAAATATGTACTTGTTTGTATAGATGTGTTTTCAAATTGGGTCGAAGCTTTCCTGCGGCCACAAATACCGCTACGTTTACTGCTAAGAAAATTGTACAGGAATTTGTGTGTAGATATGGTATCCCTAGAATAATTGAAAGTGATAGGGGTACCCATTTTACAGGTGATGTCTTCCAAGGAATGTGTAAGTTGATGGGAATTGATAGTAAGCTGCACACTCCGTACCGCCCCCAGGCGAGTGCGAAGGTAGAAAGAGTGAACAGCACTATTAAAAATAAATTGAGCAAAGTTATGGCAGAAACAGGATTAACATGGCCAGAAGCTTTACCCATTGTACTATACAGCATCAGAACCACTCCCAGGTCCCCTCTTAATCTGTCCCCCTTTGAAATTCTGTTTGGTCGACAACCGCATGTTATGATTAACCCTCAGGATGATTTGAAGTGTAACAATGAAGTGACTGTAAAATACCTGGTCAACATGAGTAAACAGCTAAGGAATCAGAATGACAATCTGAAGTTAATGATTCCTGATTTGCCAGATAGTAATTGTCATGACATTGAACCTGGGGATTATGTAATGATACGGAATTTTCTACGCTCAGGTTGCCTTATTGACAGATGGGAAGGACCATACCAAGTCTTATTGATTAGCACGACAGCATTGAAGGTTGCCGAGAGAGAGACTTGGGTTCATTCGTCCCATTGTAAGAAGGTTGCTGATCCAGAGAGGTCCCGTGATAAAGAACAGACGGTAGAGGAAGTTGTATCAATGGAGTGTCTGTTTCAGGAGGACTGAGACGGCACCTGAGCATTGAGAATAATAAGATCGGAGGCAGTTGTCGATTCCCTGTTCCCTTTTATTGTTTTTCCCCACTTCCCATCCCATCTCCCTCAATTGTTTCTTTCCCCCTTCTCATTTTTCTCCATTTCCTCCCATAAGATGGGCTTGCCCCAAGAGACTGTGATCCGGATTTTCCTGTTGACCATGATGTTGACCAGAGCAGTCTGTTCCGGCGAGAGTACCATGGAGGTCGAGAGAGGTTCTGGAATGGGTTCTGATGACAGAGATGGAGGCGTAGATTTCCAAGAACAACATAATCACCGAGTAAAGGCGAGTATCAGAAAACGATCTGGTAGCATTGACAATAGAAGAAATTGTGAAGGATTGTTAGCTGAAGAGAACTGTATCTGTAGACTCTGTGATAACTTAGTTGAGGATGGGTGTATCAAGAAATGCCAATCCAGTTTTAATATCCACATGGACCGGCATCCATTGAGTGACTATCACTCCTTAGTGGGTAAAGTGTTAAATCAGACAGATTGTTGGGTATGCTCTCAAGTACCTCAAGGCCATAGCAAATCAGGATTAGTGCCCTTCCCGTTAACTATAGGGGAGGTACTTGAGCTAAGTGGTGGGAGGCCGGTGGACAGGAGGTTTAATATCTCCAGTCCTCCTAGTTTGAAGCTCCACCAATATCATGTGGATAGATCCCTAGTATGTTTTAACATTTCCAATCCCCGAAAGCCGGGAAATTGGGAAGTGTCATGGAATAACCAAACCATGACCTTTTCATACAGAGCCGATAGAATGCCTACAGATACAGAACTTATACGCCACATAGCCGGTAGTGGAAAATATTTCCGATATCAGAATCAGCTTTATTGGCCAGGTGTACTCACGTACACTAGGAATTCTTTGTGGTACAATGCATCGCCAAGCAGCAACATGGAGGAAAAAAATGTAGCATACATTACAAACATTACACATATGAGTTCATACTGCACATATGCAACTGTACAGTAGACATATTATACATTTAAGACTAAAAACTAAGGCTGCTTGGCAGAGCAGCACCGAGGCAGCCATCCGCGGCACCAACTAGAACTCACATAATGCACATAATACAGAAGATTTAAGCATTAAGCATTACATCAAAAGATAAACCACACAGACAAAGACACAGAAAGAATAATGCATGATTGGTGTAGGCATTTTGAGTAATAACCTCCAGGGGTTGTGTATTCCACCATCACAAGGCACCAGGTGCGGCAGCCATCTAAGGCGCACTGCGTAGGATTACCCACGGTGGAATAGTCCACCCCTAGAAGAGAACACAATATGGGGAGATTGCAGAGTCCTTAAGTTCAGAGTAGGGTTCCAATAGAAACATCAGGTCCACGCATTTTTCATCCCATCCACAAGCGCACCAGATAAGGCAGCCATGTTGGGCGCACTACAAGGTTACACTGTGGGAGATGAGCCATACAGGGGCCAAATGCATGTATGGGAGAACTGACACGTGTGTAGGCGTATGCTATACCCTGCATGGAAAGATCCAAATGAAGCACACCCCGCCCACAGGGGAACCATCCGAGGCAGCCATGTGAGGCGCACTGCATAGGTTACTGCTGGCAGGGTGTGCAACCAATGGAGGTACACATTACGGGAATAGCACACAGTGGGGGGAAAGTACCCTGTAAGAAGAAAGAGAAGAGAAATACACATTTGCAGGAAAAAAACTGTACTAACATTATTTTGTGAAAAAGATAAATGTCCTGGTCTCATGAGAGCAGTGCGGGTGGGTGTGAGAATGTGGGGTGCACACTAATGTCCAATGGAACTGACCCAGCAAAGTATGGTCCTGATGCGCACGTCCCTCAGTACCCAGCTGAGCTTGGGGGGTAGTCCCGGGGCCAGTCATGATGTTCTTGGACACAGAATAAGTAGGCATTGGTCCTGGTGTTCTCATGGCAGAGGTGAGGAGAGGCCACATAATGCTCCAGATTTCTTTCTTGATGCTGGTCAATGTTTGTTCAACTGTTTTTTTTAACTGTTCATTTTCAAGACGCTTAGAGAAGGAACGCTTTGAGTATTGGAACGCACAGCTGACATGCACAGCTGTGCATGGTTGAAGTTACAGATATACTATGGGAAATTGATCCAACTACAGCTGAGGCAAATGTTCCACTAATCAAAGGTGTTACATTACACAGTGATTGACTAAACAAACACCAGTAAATATGCAGCACTGACCAAGCTTTGAAACGCAGGTTTTTTACATTACAAACAAAAGCAAAAATCACAAAACTGTCTAACAAATGATTTGAACATACATTTGAAATATGAATGTTTTGCATAGGTGCAGATAGCAATAGCCAGATTACATGGGGAGATTTGTACATACATTTGAAATATGAATGTTTTGCATAGGTGCAGATAGCAATAGCCAGATTACATGGGGAGATTTGTACATACATTTGAAATATGAATGTTTTGCATAGGTGCAGATAGCAATAGCCAGATTACATGGGGAGATTTGTACATACATTTGAAATATGAATGTTTTGCATAGGTGCAGATAGCAATAGCCAGATTACATGGGGAGATTTGTACATACCTGAGGATGAGAAGAAAAAGGAGATGGTTAAGTTCAGTCCAATGCAGGAACTGATTTTTTAACTGTTCATTTTCCAGACGCTTAGAGAAGGAACGCTTTGAGTATTGGAACGCACAGCTGACATGGTGGAACGCACAGCTGACATGCTATATGATATAGGTATACCCTAGGAAGTAGAACGATGAGAGTTGGAGAGGTATCACCAGGATACTGTGCACATATCGTACAAACCGATACGTGTACTAAACAGATGGGAGAATTAGGGTTTGGAAATTTCATATGGAAAATGTGTAATATGGTTATGTCCTACTCCGTCCCATATGTTCTCCCCGATGATGCATATTTCATATGCGGGAGGAAGGCGTATAAGTGGCTTGCCCCAAACTCAGAAGGATTGTGTTATATTGGAAAAGTACTGCCTGAAGTAATGACTGTATCACATACTAAAATGAAAGATATTCACCGCGGTGCCCAAGCTCCTTATACTCACACTCATTACGAGCACATCGTTAAACGGCACCTAATAGAAAGAACAGAGCATCCGGCCACTGACCTGATCAATGAATCCACCGGGATTCAAGTTCTAATCGCGTTAGATATCACTCGTACCGCCAGAGGAGTGATAAATTATAAATACATATCTGCGCTTGCAAATTTATTAGACAATATCACTGAAATGTATGATGACACATTCAGGTATACTGGAAGGGAGCTCCAAGCTTATAAAACAGAACTGGTTCAGCATAGGATGATTCTCAATTATCTCACAGCTGTGACGGGTGGGTATTGTGTTACCCTAGCGACTCAGTATGGAATAAAGTGCTGCACATATATTACAAACAGCACCGAGGACCCGGTTGAGGTCATAGACCAAAAGATGGACGACATTTTGCAATTAAAATGGGAGTTCCGAAGGAAACACAATCTCACCCTTGCCGCTGTGGGAAATGAGCTGACCAGTTGGGTGTCATGGTTGAACCCACGAAATTGGTTCTCTGGTTTAGGAGAATGGACTCAAGGAATTATCATGGATGTAGGGAAATTCCTTTTGTGTATTCTGGGTGTCATCATATTGGTCGGTCTGATATTTAGATGCGTTCGGGTTTTAACAAAGTGTAAACGTAGCGCCCGAGTGATGAGTTTAAGAAGTGAAGATACTGTAATAACAACAACTGATTTGATTTATGACCCAACGATAGAGACAATGTTGTGATGAAAATGTGATTCCACGGTCCGTTTCTTTCACCCATTTCTCCTTTGTTTTCCTCCAAGGTAAAAAAGACATCCGCCTGGAAGAAGAATTTGATAACCTTTTACACAGACAACTGATGGACTATGCCATAGACCCCCATATCCCTAGTACTTTTAATTTTCCGCTAGCCCAACACTTTTTGTAAGTCTATGGACATTGATAAAGCTTTGCTTGCGTTTATTGGCAAAAGCACAAAGAGACTACAGTCAACATGTACATCGAGACAAGACAAGACAAGACCTCAATCGGCAAATGTATATTAAACTCACATAGTTTATCACTGCATTTACCATAATTGTTCTTTATCTTCATCTCTACAACCTTCAGGTAATGACACACATAGTCGATAGGGAATACAGGCACAGATATCAGCACCCACATATCCCCCCTACTCATGTATCATCGACTAAAATGTGCTCCCCCATTTTGTTGCAACCAAAAGCCGAAAAGAGCTCGGTAAAGTTTGACAGCCCATCCACAGACCCTTAATACGGGATAAGAAGGAATTCAAATGTATACTTCGCAATACCTCGAAGCTTGATTTTAAAACACGTACGGCACGATGATACATGACCCCCCCAAACATGGATTCATACACACATGCTTCTGCTATCTCACTAGGTCATACCCTTTTCCTACCTTCTCCTCTCCTCCCCTACCCAACCATAGAAATGTATTTACACATGACATATATTTTTCTCTTTTTTAAATGTTTTAGAAAGTGGCAGTTATTGGTGACTGCCAAAGGGTGGACTGTCAAAGTCAGAAAAATATCACGCTACACATTGCCATATTTGCACCTCATGCGTGTCCCCGCTGCGCGTGCATGAGCTCTCCCGTGGGTGCGCATACTCTCAGTTGCGAGCACCCGCAGGCGCGCGGTATGCGCATTTACGGTAGAGTTTGTATACGTCTAGCGTGCGACTCAATCGTAACATATTTTAACCATATAATGTATTTTGTAGATTATGGTCCCTTTGATAGAATCTGAAAGTTTAGTTAATGTAGCATGTTCATAGACAAAGAGATCCCTCTTTGTTTGATACGAAGGGTCAGACAGGGGTTATACAGTGGTGTTTAGTATCCATCGGAAGAGTATTTAATTAGCAATATTCCGGTGTTGGTTTGAAGCGGATAACTCGCTCGTGCGAATAGTTATGGACATAAGAAGTTTATGAACATTTACTGTATTTGCACTTTATTACCCATGCGGCGGGAAACCCAGTTTCCCACCCACCTGAGCAGTTAGGAATAGTCACAGCCAACCTGTATGAATCAACCTATGACCTTTTGTTATAATGCGAAGATGAATTCCTGTGTCCAATGAACAATAAGAATGTAGGGACCATTGTACTGTATTGTGTGTAGTGTATAAAAGGACAAGCCGATCTGGGCCAGCTCTCTATTCTCTTCAACGGTTCTCATCACTGATAATCGGGAGCTGGATATCCAGAAGGCGCATGCGATTGTTTTCCCTTTGTGCGTAAGTTTCTCTGCAATCATATTGTCTTTATTGTTATAAGCCATTCTCTCTCGTTCTCTCTCTCTCTCTCTCTCTCTCTCTCTCCTTCCCCTTTAAAAGTAATTGTATCTTTATTGTATTTTATGTGTAGTTACCTGGTTAGGTATTTTATGTTATCTTGGTAGTGTATAACTTGTATTGTATTATTCTTTTGCGATTGAACGTTCATTCATTTCCTTAAAAGGCGTTAGACCCTTAGACCGGTATTTGAGTGTTTATTATATTGCTAAGGGGTTCTCTGAGCGTCACATACGCTCATACAGCTTTTAAACTAACAAGGTTACACTCTGTTGCATTTACACCTTATCACTAAACAAGGGTTTACAGTATAAGTACATTGTTCAAGGTATAGTTGTTAAAGTTTAACACTGTCAGCGTCAGCGCCGCTTGTGATCTCCTCGTGGTCTCAAGCGTCCGGTACGCTGATAGCGTACCATTACGTTAGTCGGCAGCCTATAGCGTGCTTGCCTGTACGCTCTAAGCCGTGAGCGAACGTGCCGCTCGTGCGTCTCGACCAAGGCTAAGCGTTTGATACGCAACGTGCGTACTCTTACGGTATTCCATACGTCAATTGCGTACTGTGTTCTTTAACCTTTTAGAGTGTTTTAAATAAGATAAATATTAGGCTTTATCAACAGGATGCAGACAGGAAGACAGGATGCAGGCAGGAAGACAGGATGCGCGCAGGAAGACAGGATGCACGCAGGAGGCAGGAAGACAGGATGCGCGCAGGAAGACAGGATGCACGCAGGAGGCAGGAAGACAGGATGCGCGCAGGAAGACAGGATGCACGCAGGAGGCAGGAAGACAGGATGCGCGCAGGAAGACAGGATGCGCGCAGGAGGCAGGAAGACAGGATGCGCGCAGGAAGACAGGATGCGCGCAGGAGGCAGGAAGACAGGATGCGCGCAGGAAGACAGGATGCACACAGGAAGCAGGAAAACAGGATGCGCGCAGGAAGACAGGATGCACGCAGGAAGACAGGATGCATGCAGGAGGCAGGAAGACAGGATGCGCGCAGGAAGACAGGATGCACGCAGGAAGACAGGATGCGAGCAGGAAGACAGGATGCAGGCAGGAAGACAGGATGCGCGCAGGAAGACAGGATGCAGGCAGGAAGACGGGAAGCACGCATGAAGACATGATGCCTGCAGGAAGACAGGATGCGCGCAGGAGGCAGGAAGACAGGATGCAGACAGGAAGACAGGATGCAGGCAGGAAGACAGGATGCACGCAGGAAGACAGGATGCGCGCAGGAAGACAGGATGCGCGCAGGAAGACAGGATGCGCGCAGGAAGACAGGATGCGCGCAGGAGGACAGGATGACTTCAGGAAGACAGGATGCTCGCAGGAAGACAGGATGCGCGCAGGATGGCAGGATGCAGGCAGGAAAAGAGGATGCAGGCAGGAAGACAGGATGCGCGCAGGAAGGCAGGATGCAGGCAGGAAAAGAGGATGCAGGCAGGAAGACAGGATCCAGGCAGGAAGAGGATGCAGGCAGGAAGACAGGATCCAGGCAGGAAGAGGATGCAGGCAGGAAGGCAGGATGCAGGCCGGAAGACAGGATGCGTGCTGGAAGACAGGATGCGCGCAGGAGGCAGGAAGACAGGATGCAGACAGGAAGACAGGATGTAGGCAGGAAGACAGGATGCGTGCAGGAAGACAGGATGCGTGCAGGAAGACAGGATGCGCGCAGGAGGACAGGATGCGCGCAGGAGGACAGGATGCGCGCAGGAAGAGAGGATGCGCGCAGAAAGGCAGGATGCAGGCAGGAAGGCGGGATGCAGGCAGGAAGACGGGATGCGCGCAGGAAGACGGGATGCGCGCAGGAAGACGGGATGCGCGCAGGAAGACTGGATGCGCGCAGGAAGGCAGGATGCGCGCAGGAAGGCAGGATGCAGGCAGGAAACAGGATGCAGGCAGGAAGGCAGGATGCGCGCAGGAAGGCAGGATGCGCGCAGGAAGGCAGGATGCAGGCAGGAAACAGGATGCAGGCAGGAAGGCAGGATGCGCGCAGGAAGGCAGGATGCGCGCAGGAAGGCAGGATGCAGGCAGGAAACAGGATGCAGGCAGGAAGGCAGGATGCGCGCAGGAAGGCAGGATGCGCGCAGGAAGGCAGGATGCGCGCAGGAAGGCAGGATGCAGGCAGGAAACAGGATGCAGGCAGGAAACAGGATGCAGGCAGGAAACAGGATGCAGGCAGGAAGGCAGGATGCGCGCAGGAAGGCAGGATGCGCGCAGGAAGGCAGGATGCAGGCAGGAAACAGGATGCAGGCAGGAAGGCAGGATGCGCGCAGGAAGGCAGGATGCGCGCAGGAAGGCAGGATGCGCGCAGGAAGGCAGCATGCGCGCAGGAGGACAGGTGTTTCTGTTCAGTCGGGGTCATGTCACCATGCACTAGACTATGCTCCACAATTACTTTCAGGCCAACAAGTGTGCATACTGTACTTCTGCACAATGATAGAGCAGATATTCGGCTTTACAGTGTTCCTAATAAATGCAACAGTCACATTACAGTATTTACACACAATATAGTAACTGAATAAAGTGTCATACACACAAGAGGTAACAATGGGCCTTATTCCTAAATGTACGGTATTGCACTGCGGATGAGAACCTTATAGTATATAGTGTCATTTGTAAAAATGATTTTCAGCCCATACGCAAGTCACTGTATGCAGCCGTTTTCTTGTAAACACGTGGACAGCACTGAATCATACGAGGAAATGTTTTCTCCTTCTGTGGTTATTGAATAGCTGAGCCAAGAAGAAAACCATGAGTAACAGGGCAACCGGCCAGCCGCTGATCAGGAAGATGTGCCATGCAGAAAGGTGCGCCAGGTTCTTCCAGTGCGCAGCTCCACCACGAGGGGGCATGTTTCTCCTTGGGTCATAGCTGGGGACGCCTAAAGACAAAGTAGAACGGTACATTATAATAGGCATGCAGGAGCTGATTATGACAAAAATAACTATGGCCGAGATGTCATGAGAGTTTTGTGTCCGGGAAAAAGTCGGACATTATACTGTGCGACTTTTTCTCGGAACTTGACCAATGTAATGGCGTGTGTCTTTTATGCTTCCAATGCAAATCACACCCACAATTGTCACCCACTATCTCCTTGTCACCATCTGCCTCTCTCTGTCACCCCTGCCTCTCTCTGTCACCCACGGCCTCCTCAGTCACCCACTATCTCCCTGTAGCCCTCTGCCTCTATCTGTCACACCTGCTTCTCTTTGTCACCTACTTCCCCATGTCACCCACTGCCTCTATGTCACCCACTATCTTCCTGTTACCCTCTGATTCTCCTTGTCACCTTCTGGTGCTACCTGCCACCTACTGCCTCTACAATCACCCACTTCCTCTCACTGTCATCCAATGGCTTTCCCCGTCACTCTTTTTAGTTGCTCACTGCCTCTCACCCACTGTCTCCATGTCCATCTATCTCTCCTATCACCTCTCTCTCCTGTTACCCACTGCCTCTCCGTGTGACCCTCTACATCACCCGTTGCCTCCTGATGGCATCACCCACTTCCTCCCCCTGTCACCTATTCCCTGCTGTCATCCAATGCCTCCCCCTGTCACCTATACCCTGGCATCACCCACTGCCTCACTGTCACCCTCTGCCTTTCCATCTCCCACTGTAACCCTCCCTGTCACCCACTGCCTCTCCTCTGCATTACTATCTCTTTGGCTTGTGCACCTACGGTACGTGCAAATGTTATTTTTATATGTATAGGGGGAGGCATATTTTTTTTAGTGTTCGCACTGGTAGCCCAATTGTCTAGAAATGGCCCTGATCCTTATCCTAAATCAAGGTGTAATTCTCAGGGAGGGGCATTTAGTAGGGAGGGGCAGTCCTTACCCTTCACCCTGAGGAAGGTGTCCTGTCGGCGGTAGGCATCTGGTAGGAATAACCAGCACTGATAGGATCCAGCATCTGCCATTTGGAGGCTGGAAATGTGTAGGTCTGCATCTCCAAAGACATTCCATGAGAGGTGAGTCCTGGATGAGTCCAGTAATTCCCCGCACACTGGAGGTTGTCCATCCTCCATCGTGCAGTTCAGTAATTTGTCGGTAAAGTTTCTGAACCATGTGACCTGATATTTGCCGTCTTTCCAGTTGTCCGGAATGGTGAAGGAGCAGGGTAATGTTACGCTGCCACCGACGATACCAGTCACCATGTGATTGCCATCCTCCGGAAACTCACTGCAAACTGGAACATAAAGACATTCTTATACAGTATAGGACGTTCATTAGGCAAATTATGGTATGGTGCACGCTTCAACCAAGATCAGACCTGGAAGACAAACAATGACTGTGTCCCACTGGGCCCTTGTCCATACAGATATATGTCAGATAATCTGATAGCACAGGGGGCCCTTATTAAGAATCACACGCAATGAAGATGTCTGTCCCTAAAAACCTGTACAGCGCAGGCGTTACACAGCGGTGTCAGAAGTGCCCCTGGCAGGTGGTTCAGCAGATGCACAGAGAAGGTCCGTCTTATGGGCCAACTGAGCGATGCAGTATACTATAGATGGCAGATATGGTATATACAGTATGGTACAGATGTAACACATGTATCATCAGAATGGAAGAAGTAGGGATGAAAGGTTCTATGGACTAAGCCGTAGAAAGAGATAAAGGGGCAATTGCACTAAGCCTTCAAGAGTGATAAAACAGAGAGAGATAAAGTACCAGCCAATCAGCTCCTAGCTGCCATGTTACAGGATGTTAGAAAATGACAGCCAGGAGCTGATTGGTTGGCACTTTATCTCTCTCTACTTTATCCATCTCCAAGGCTTAGTACATAGACCTCTCAGTGAGATAAGTAGGGGAGAGCTAAGGATCACAGTTGTACTATGTACTAGTGGCAGACGAGTGATCTGTGGCGGCTGTTTTGCACAGTGACAGTATTATTATTATTATTACTACTATTATTATTATTATGTGTTTAATGTCACCGTTAATTACACAGCGCTGTAAAGAGAGAATAAATCCTTCCCATCAGTCCTCGCCCTACCTCCGAGGTACAGTTACTCGCCGGCCTCGCTCTGTACAGTGGTGCAGGCTGATAGAAGGTGCTACAATTGCAATCACTCTCTTACATGTGCTGGAGACTGCGCTTACATTACACTATGGGGTCTAAACAGAACGAGGGCAGTGGGGACCGGTGGAGTAAGGCCAGCGCTATCACCATAAGCTAATTGGCCAAATCCTCCCCCCCTTCCCCCGGCCACCACTAGGGTACAGCACCATGCTCATACGGAGTAGCTCCCGTACAAGAGTAGCTCCCAACCGGCGCAGCTTTAGCGTGCTGGCCGGGAGCTACTCATCACTCCCCGGCCCACAGCGGCTGCGTGTGACGTCACGCAGCCGCCGCGGCCCGCCCCCCCCCCCCCCCCCAATGGTCCGGCCACACCTGCGTTAGCCAGACCTCTCCCCCTAAACGGCGGTCTCCTGCCCAGTGACCGCCTCTGCCTCAGAGGCGATTGCTAGGCAACAATGGCTGCCATGCACCGCATGCGCAGTTCCGACCTGATCGCTGCGCTGCAACAAACTGCGGCGAGCGATCGGGTCGGAATGACCCCCATTAAGTAGCGCTTTATAGGGAGTACAGTATGTCAGCCACTCACATCAGTCCCTGCCCCACTGGAGCTTACACTCTATGGCCCTCATTCCGAGTTGATCGCTAGCTGCTGTTGTTCGATGTGTAGTGATCAGTTGATAAAATGGCAAAACTGTGCATGTGTATGCACCGCAACGCACATGCGCGTCGTACGGGTACAAAGAGCATCATGGTTTTGCACAGGTTCTAGCGACGCTTTCAGTCGCAATGGCGGACGCAAGGAGATTGACAGGAAGTGGGAGTTTCTGGGTGTCCATTGACCGTTTTCTGGAAGTGTTTGAAAAACTCAGGCGTGGCCGGGCGTTTGCAGGTTGGGTATCCAACGTCATTACCGCCTCACTCGTCGCAGCAATCATCACACGGAATAAGTAACTACAGGGCTGGTCTTGTTCTACACAAAATGTTTTTGCAGGCGCTCTGCTGCACAGGCGTTCGCACTCTTGCAAAGCGAAAATACACTCCCCAGTGTGCGGCGACTATGTGTTTGCACGGCTGCTAAAAGTAGCTAGCGAGTGATCAACTCGGAATGAGGGCCAATATTCCCTATCACATGGACACAAATACACACAATTAACCTACCAGTATGTGTTTGGAGGGGCTGTGATGCTGTAATGCTAACCATTATACAACCGTGCTACACCAGATGTAGAGGGTCTTCATCTAAACATTGGAGACCAGCTGCAGCGGCTACCTTAAATATGTAAGGGGGGTTGCCTTAAGCCCAGGGCAGCAGGCCTCGCCGGAAAGTGTCATGACACACACACACACACACACACACACCACACACCTATAGAACACTGCATGAAAATGGATTTGGACACAAATCCTCTTTATACCACATTCATACACTCAACCCGAGAGCTTGCCACCATTCAGCCACAATACCCCTCATTAAATAGCACATTTCAATATACTGCCACACCCAGGACTCAAACCCACAACCTAATGCATCCCAGCCAAACACCCCACCCACCGAGTCACTTGATACCACATAAAAACTATGAGATTTCTAACTATATGAAGCTACCTGTAAGACGTAAAAAAATAACCAGCACCACAATCGAGGCGGGTGCATGCAGCATGCATCCAAACATCCAATCCCTTGCAGCCACACACTACATAGATCTGTAGACCAAAGAGAATCCCGCACTAAGAATTACTTTATACAGGGAATAGGTATGTATTGTTAATGTAGATTTTTTTTTTACATATTAACAATGTTTTAAACATATTTCGCTTTCTGTAACCCTGTTGGGTTATATATGACACACTACGTGGAACATCAATACAATAAAATAAATAGATTCCATATACAGTCGGTGTTGATATTTTTTATAATATATATGAGAAATAAATAATAACGGAAGATATATCAGAAATACATTGTTATTGTGTGGAAGGGAATGAGTGCACCTGAAAAAAGATTATTCTCCTTTCCCCCTTTATCTTCTTCAACTACTACTTTGCCAGAACACAGCGCTGATCCCCCCTTCACAAAGTACAAGGTGAGCTTCACATAGTTACAACTCTCTAGCTTGGAATTCTCTAGCTTTCTATGCAAGGGCAGATAGCTGAATGAATAGAGTGTCTGGCTGCAGTGTCGTAGGCAATGGGTTCAAATCCTGGGCACATCAGCATCTCAAAATGTACTAAAGGACAGTGCGACTGAACAATTATCAAGTTATCAAGTCAAGTCCATGAATACTGTATAGGTATTAGCAAAAAAGGGGGTGGGGGTAGGAGACCGGGGCGGTCAGGAGAGGCTGGGCTTCAAAAAGGGGGGAAGATGCAAGTGATAGTAATTAGATAATTCATAATTGACAAGTGCTGCCAACAGCGTCCCTAACCCTGCAGTGCTATGTGCGAAGCACATGCCGCACACACCTAGTTACGGCCCTAGGAAAAATAATAACCAAAATAATACAAAATAATAATTAAAATACGTGAAAATTTGAATGAGCAGCAGTAAGGAAGAGCAGAGCAGTCCCCACTCACATCATTCAGCTGCAAATAAACGCTGCATGTGTCCAGACATGACGTGACGAGCTGTAGTACAGCCTGCAACATAGAAGTCACCATTGCTGCATCTTCTGTTGTACACAGAGAACAGTGACAGTGAGTTCTCGGGATATACAGTAAGGACCAGCTACCAACACGATTGTGCAACCTCAAAATGTAAAAATAACTTCCGAATAGGATAAATAAAATTAGTTGCAATTTTTTCTAACCATACAGCAGTTACAGACTCCTCCTGCTCTTCTCTCCCGGTGCGCACCCTCACTGCGCTAGCGTGGCCAGTGTCCTGTGTTCTGCAGTGACCCAGTGCACGATGGTGCAGGATCTATCATTGCTGGCTTGCAGTGCGGGGGGTCCAGCATTCTATTCTCACCAGGACATTGTCTCTGTGGCATTTGCATGTTTTCTCCGTGTTTGCATTTTTTCTCCATGTTTGCATGTTTTTCCTCTGGGTGCTTCATTGTTCTCCCACAAACAAAAACTCACTGTTTCAGTATTTTATTAAAGGAATCCTAGAGTGCATTCCTGTACAGGACAGAGACTGGTGTGCATTATTAAAACGTTTGTTATATGCAAAGCATAACATGCTTGTGCTGTTATATTACTAATAATATATAAAGTGCTGAGACATAGTACTGTACATTGAAGGAATCAAGACGCAAGCAGATTATATATAACCATAGCCGGATTAAAGGAGGGGCGATAAGGGCGGTCGTCCCAGGGCCCCCACACATTACGTTGGCGGCACTATTAAAATCCCCTTTCCGGCTTTGGCCGCCGAGGAGCACTGGATCCCGTGAGACACTGACTTTCACAGAGAGCAGACAGCGGCCCGATGGAAACTGTCTGCTGAGTGAGGCTCCATCTTATTCAGAGCTCAGTCGACCTCAGCGTCGCTGGTGGCCGGTGGCGGATTGGAATGGTAGGTTGGTCCCCCCTCCCTTCCCCCCGGTACAGTGCTGACGCGTGTTGGTGCGGTGCACTCACTACAGTGCACAAATTATAACATTCACTCGTGTGTGGGAAGTTTTTAAATTGCTCTGCTGCTTGGTAGCCTTTATTATTAGAAAATAAAATAGCAATGACGTTCCTATTAATGCAAAAATGTTAAGTATACATCTTATTGTGGTTATGATATGTGCACATGCACTAATTCTTGATAAAATGTAACATATTAATTCATATTGAACCAGTCATTCTTCCTACTACCCCTTTCACTTCGCTAAAATAACCCGGTATCGAGTCGGCATATTGCCTGGTCGACACGGGTCAGTGTGCAATGTGAAAGGGGCATGTGCACATATCAAAAACACATTAAGATGTGTGGTCACTTTTTTTTTTACATTTATGGGAAAATGATCCTATATACAAAATGTGTTATGTTCTCACACAATGATTACAATATAGGGAAGGAGCGATGGCATCTGCAGATGGTGAAAGTGAATAAAAGGAGCGATGGTATCTGCAGATGGTGAAAGTGAATAAAAGGAGCGATGGTATCTGCAGATGGTGAAAGTGAATAAAAGGAGCGATGGTATCTGCAGATGGTGAAAGTGAATAAAAGGAGCGATGGTATCTGCAGATGGTGAAAGTGAATAAAAGGAGCGATGGCATCTGCAGATGGTGAAAGTGAATAAAAGGAGCGATGGCATCTGCAGATGGTGAAAGTGAATAAAAGGAGCGATGGTATCTGCAGATGGTGAAAGTGAATAAAAGGAGCGATGGCATCTGCAGATGGTGAAAGTGAATAAAAGGAGCGATGGCATCTGCAGATGGTGAAAGTGAATAAAAGGAGCGATGGCATCTGCAGATGGTGAAAGTGAATAAAAGGAGCGATGGCATCTGCAGATGGTGAAAGTGAATAAAAGGAGCGATGGCATCTGCAGATGGTGAAAGTGAATAAAAGGAGCGATGGCATCTGCAGATGGTGAAAGTGAATAAAAGGAGCGATGGCATCTGCAGATGGTGAAAGTGAATAAAAGGAGCGATGGCATCTGCAGATGGTGAAAGTGAATAAAAGGAGCGATGGCATCTGCAGATGGTGAAAGTGAATAAAAGGAGCGATGGCATCTGCAGATGGTGAAAGTGAATAAAAGGAGCGATGGCATCTGCAGATGGTGAAAGTGAATAAAAGGAGCGATGGCATCTGCAGATGGTGAAAGTGAATAAAAGGAGCGATGGTATCTGCAGATGGTGAAAGTGAATAAAAGGAGCGATGGTATCTGCAGATGGTGAAAGTGAATAAAAGAAGCGATGGCATCTGCAGATGGTGAAAGTGAATAAAAGGAGCGATGGTATCTGCAGATGGTGAAAGTGAATAAAAGGAGCGATGGCATCTGCAGATGGTGAAAGTGAATAAAATGAGCGATGGCATCTGCAGATGGTGAAAGTGAATAAAAGGAGCGATGGTATCTGCAGATGGTGAAAGTGAATAAAAGGAGCGATGGTATCTGCAGATGGTGAAAGTGAATAAAAGGAGCGATGGTATCTGCAGATGGTGAAAGTGAATAAAAGGAGCGATGGCATCTGCAGATGGTGAAAGTGAATAAAAGGAGCGATGGCATCTGCAGATGGTGAAAGTGAATAAAAGGAGCGATGGTATCTGCAGATGGTGAAAGTGAATAAAAGGAGCGATGGCATCTGCAGATGGTGAAAGTGAATAAAAGGAGCGATGGCATCTGCAGATGGTGAAAGTGAATAAAAGGAGCGATGGCATCTGCAGATGGTGAAAGTGAATAAAAGGAGCGATGGCATCTGCAGATGGTGAAAGTGAATAAAAGGAGCGATGGCATCTGCAGATGGTGAAAGTGAATAAAAGGAGCGATGGCATCTGCAGATGGTGAAAGTGAATAAAAGGAGCGATGGCATCTGCAGATGGTGAAAGTGAATAAAAGGAGCGATGATATCTGCAGATGGTGAAAGTGAATAAAAGGAGCGATGGTATCTGCAGATGGTGAAAGTGAATAAAAGGAGCGATGGTATCTGCAGATGGTGAAAGTGAATAAAAGGAGCGATGGTATCTGCAGATGGTGAAAGTGAATAAAAGGAGCGATGGTGTCTGCAGATGGTGAAAGTGAATAAAAGGAGCGATGGTATCTGCAGATGGTGAAAGTGAATAAAAATATATAGGGAAAATACAATAATGTGGGGGGATAACTCAGGTTCATCATTGCCAGGCTGGAAATCCTTTTATCTATTAATCCATTACTTACTGTATGTTATTTGTATTGTCTTGGAATTATTGTTCCAATGATTTATTATTAATTCCAAGACAATACTTATAACGGAAGTAATGAATTAATAGATGAAAGGATTTCCATCCTGGCAATGATGAACCAGATGTATCCCCAAAAATGGCTAAATATTGTATTTCCCTATATATTTTAGCTGCATCATCTGAATACTAAATCCAAAAAATAGCTGTGTTCCAAATCAGAGTCTTTCCATGAGGAAGAGCAGGCGTCCAAGCGGAGAAGCGCAGGGATTGAATAAGATCACAATGCTGTTTGATACATTATACTTTTTTCTTTTTTTATAACATTGCCACTGTATCACTTTTATTGATAGGGGCCCCCACAAGTTTGTTGCCATGGGGCCCCCACAGACCTTAATCCAGCCCTGTATATAACAACATAAAACTGAAGGTAAGGATGGCCCGGCGGGAGCTGCAGATCTCCCCTGATACACAGTGGCTTCATTAACACCAATCAGCCCCTCCCATCGCGCCAGGCCTAAGGTGACAAATTCAAGCCGAGCCGCTTTCTTGCTCAAAATGTGCATCTTATATGATTAAATAAAACCTCTGGGAGCGACCAAACGACATTGCTAGCTTACACTGATCAATTTGATCTGTGTGCGTAGGAGGATCCACGTGGTGGGGGGGTGGGGGGGGAGGGAGAAGCCAACCAGATGCAATAACTTGACGTGATGCCCACGTCCCTTTCCCAGAAATGTGGAGCTCATAAATGTACCTCGCACTACCCCCTTCTCCTATCGTGTCCCCCCCATATATATATATATATATATACTGTATATATTAGAGATATGTAGGTTCGGATTTATCCGGATTTATTCGGATCTCAAAATGGCGTCTTGTTGACTCTCGAATGTTATGTGTTTTGGATAGCCAATAAGAAATATCCGGATAAATCCGAACTCGCGTTAAGAGCCGAATAAATCCGAACCCACACATCTCTATAATATATATACTGTATTCGCTCTTAATCGAACTGAGTAAGTATACATAGATATATACACAACCCAATGAATGTGATGGATACACAATACTATTTCACTATGAGTATATCTCTCTGTCTACCCACTGTGCCCTATACAGAGCTGCCATAAAATATACAAATATGTTTCAATTCCATAAATAATGTCTCCTATTTATTAGAGATGAGCGGGTTCGGTTTCTCTGAATCCGAACCCGCCAGAACTTCATGTTTTTTTTCACGGGTCCGAGCGACTCGGATCTTCCCGCCTTGCTCGGTTAACCCGAGCGCGCCCGAACGTCATCATGACGCTGTCGGATTCTCGCGAGGCTCGGATTCTATCGCGAGACTCGGATTCTATATAAGGAGCCGCGCGTCGCCGCCATTTTCACACGTGCATTGAGATTGATAGGGAGAGGACGTGGCTGGCGTCCTCTCCGTTTAGAATTAGAATAGATTAGAGAGACACTTGATTTACTAATTTTGGGGAGCATTAGGAGTACTCAGTAGTGTACAGTGCAGAGTTTTGCTGATAGTGACCAGTGACCACCACTTTTATTTATAATCCGTTCTCTGCCTGAAAAAAGCGATACACAGCACACAGTGACTCAGTCACATACCATATCTGTGTGCACTGCTCAGGCTCAGGCCAGTGTGCTGCATCATCTATATATATTATATATCTGTCTGACTGCTCAGCTCACACAGCTTATAATTGTGGGGGAGACTGGGGAGCACTACTGCAGTGCCAGTTATAGGTTATAGCAGGAGCCAGGAGTACATAATATTATATTAAAATTAAACAGTGCACACTTTTGCTGCAGGAGTGCCACTGCCAGTGTGACTAGTGACCAGTGACCTGACCACCAGTATATAATATTAGTAGTATACTATCTCTTTATCAACCAGTCTATATTAGCAGCAGACACAGTACAGTGCGGTAGTTCACGGCTGTGGCTACCTCTGTGTCGGCACTCGGCAGCCCGTCCATAATTGTATATACCAGTGACCTAACCGTGGTTTTTTTTTCTTTCTTTATACATACATACTAGTAACGAGTATACTATCTCTTTATCAACCAGTCTATATATTAGCAGCAGACACAGTACAGTGCGGTAGTTCACGGCTGTGGCTACCTCTGTGTCGGCACTCGGCAGCCCGTCCATAATTGTATATACCACCTAACCGTGGTTTTTTTTTCTTTCTTTATACATACATACTAGTTACGAGTATACTATCTCTTTATCAACCAGTCTATATATTAGCAGCAGACACAGTACAGTGCGGTAGTTCACGGCTGTGGCTACCTCTGTGTCGGCACTCGGCAGCCCGTCCATAATTGTATATACCACCTAACCGTGGTTTTTTTTTCTTTCTTTATACATACATACTAGTTACGAGTATACTATCTCTTTATCAACCAGTCTATATATTAGCAGCAGACACAGTACAGTGCGGTAGTTCACGGCTGTGGCTACCTCTGTGTCGGCACTCGGCAGCCCGTCCATAATTGTATATACCACCTAACCGTGGTTTTTTTTTCTTTCTTTATACATACATACTAGTTACGAGTATACTATCTCTTTATCAACCAGTCTATATATTAGCAGCAGACACAGTACAGTGCGGTAGTTCACGGCTGTGGCTACCTCTGTGTCGGCACTCGGCAGCCCGTCCATAATTGTATATACCACCTAACCGTGGTTTTTTTTTCTTTCTTTATACATACATACTAGTTACGAGTATACTATCTCTTTATCAACCAGTCTATATATTAGCAGCAGACACAGTACAGTGCGGTAGTTCACGGCTGTGGCTACCTCTGTGTCGGCACTCGGCAGCCCGTCCATAATTGTATATACCACCTAACCGTGGTTTTTTTTTCTTTCTTTATACATACATACTAGTTACGAGTATACTATCTCTTTATCAACCAGTCTATATATTAGCAGCAGACACAGTACAGTGCGGTAGTTCACGGCTGTGGCTACCTCTGTGTCGGCACTCGGCAGCCCGTCCATAATTGTATATACCACCTAACCGTGGTTTTTTTTTCTTTCTTTATACATACATACTAGTTACGAGTATACTATCTCTTTATCAACCAGTCTATATATTAGCAGCAGACACAGTACAGTGCGGTAGTTCACGGCTGTGGCTACCTCTGTGTCGGCACTCGGCAGCCCATCCATGATTGTATATACCACCTAACCGTGTTTTTTTTTTTCTTTCTTTATACATACATACTAGTTACGAGTATACTATCTCTTTATCAACCAGTCTATATATTAGCAGCAGACACAGTACAGTGCGGTAGTTCACGGCTGTGGCTACCTCTGTGTCGGCACTCGGCAGCCCGTCCATAATTGTATATACCACCTAACCGTGGTTTTTTTTTCTTTCTTTATACATACATACTAGTTACGAGTATACTATCTCTTTATCAACCAGTCTATATATTAGCAGCAGACACAGTACAGTGCGGTAGTTCACGGCTGTGGCTACCTCTGTGTCGGCACTCGGCAGCCCGTCCATAATTGTATATACCACCTAACCGTGGTTTTTTTTTCTTTCTTTATACATACATACTAGTTACGAGTATACTATCTCTTTATCAACCAGTCTATATATTAGCAGCAGACACAGTACAGTGCGGTAGTTCACGGCTGTGGCTACCTCTGTGTCGGCACTCGGCAGCCCGTCCATAATTGTATATACCACCTAACCGTGGTTTTTTTTTCTTTCTTTATACATACATACTAGTTACGAGTATACTATCTCTTTATCAACCAGTCTATATATTAGCAGCAGACACAGTACAGTGCGGTAGTTCACGGCTGTGGCTACCTCTGTGTCGGCACTCGGCAGCCCGTCCATAATTGTATACTAGTATCCAATCCATCCATCTCCATTGTTTACCTGAGGTGCCTTTTAGTTGTGCCTATTAAAATATGGAGAACAAAAATGTTGAGGTTCCAAAATTAGGGAAAGATCAAGATCCACTTCCACCTCGTGCTGAAGCTGCTGCCACTAGTCATGGCCGAGACGATGAAATGCCAGCAACGTCGTCTGCCAAGGCCGATGCCCAATGGCATAGTACAGAGCATGTCAAAACCAAAACACCAAATATCAGTAAAAAAAGGACTCCAAAACCTAAAATAAAATTGTCGGAGGAGAAGCGTAAACTTGCCAATATGCCATTTACCACACGGAGTGGCAAGGAACGGCTGAGGCCCTGGCCTATGTTCATGGCTAGTGGTTCAGCTTCACATGAGGATGGAAGCACTCAGCCTCTCGCTAGAAAACTGAAAAGACTCAAGCTGGCAAAAGCACCGCAAAGAACTGTGCGTTCTTTGAAATCCCAAATCCACAAGGAGAGTCCAATTGTGTCGGTTGCGATGCCTGACCTTCCCAACACTGGACGTGAAGAGCATGCGCCTTCCACCATTTGCACGCCCCCTGCAAGTGCTGGAAGGAGCACCCGCAGTCCAGTTCCTGATAGTCAGATTGAAGATGTCAGTGTTGAAGTACACCAGGATGAGGAGGATATGGGTGTTGCTGGCGCTGGGGAGGAAATTGACCAGGAGGATTCTGATGGTGAGGTGGTTTGTTTAAGTCAGGCACCCGGGGAGACACCTGTTGTCCGTGGGAGGAATATGGCCGTTGACATGCCAGGTGAAAATACCAAAAAAATCAGCTCTTCGGTGTGGAGGTATTTCACCAGAAATGCGGACAACAGGTGTCAAGCCGTGTGTTCCCTTTGTCAAGCTGTAATAAGTAGGGGTAAGGACGTTAACCACCTCGGAACATCCTCCCTTATACGTCACCTGCAGCGCATTCATAATAAGTCAGTGACAAGTTCAAAAACTTTGGGTGACAGCGGAAGCAGTCCACTGACCAGTAAATCCCTTCCTCTTGTAACCAAGCTCACGCAAACCACCCCACCAACTCCCTCAGTGTCAATTTCCTCCTTCCCCAGGAATGCCAATAGTCCTGCAGGCCATGTCACTGGCAATTCTGACGAGTCCTCTCCTGCCTGGGATTCCTCCGATGCATCCTTGCGTGTAACGCCTACTGCTGCTGGCGCTGCTGTTGTTGCCGCTGGGAGTCGATGGTCATCCCAGAGGGGAAGTCGGAAGACCACTTGTACTACTTCCAGTAAGCAATTGACTGTCCAACAGTCCTTTGCGAGGAAGATGAAATATCACAGCAGTCATCCTACTGCAAAGCGGATAACTGAGGCCTTGGCATCCTGGGTGGTGAGAAACGTGGTTCCGGTATCCATCATTACTGCAGAGCCAACTAGAGACTTGTTGGAGGTACTGTGTCCCCGGTACCAAATACCATCTAGGTTCCATTTCTCTAGGCAGGCGATACCGAAAATGTACACAGACCTCAGAAAAAGAGTCACCAGTGTCCTAAAAAATGCAGCTGTACCCAATGTCCACTTAACCACGGACATGTGGACAAGTGGAGCAGGGCAGGGTCAGGACTATATGACTGTGACAGCCCACTGGGCAGATGTATGGACTCCCGCCGCAAGAACAGCAGCGGCGGCACCAGTAGCAGCATCTCGCAAACGCCAACTCTTTCCTAGGCAGGCTACGCTTTGTATCACCGCTTTCCAGAATACGCACACAGCTGAAAACCTCTTACGGCAACTGAGGAAGATCATCGCGGAATGGCTTACCCCAATTGGACTCTCCTGTGGATTTGTGGCATCGGACAACGCCAGCAATATTGTGTGTGCATTAAATCTGGGCCAATTCCAGCACGTCCCATGTTTTGCACATACCTTGAATTTGGTGGTGCAGAATTTTTTAAAAAACGACAGGGGCGTGCAAGAGATGCTGTCGGTGGCCAGAAGAATTGCGGGACACTTTCGGCGTACAGGCACCACGTACAGAAAACTGGAGCACCACCAAAAACTACTGAACCTGCCCTGCCATCATCTGAAGCAAGAAGTGGTAACGAGGTGGAATTCAACCCTCTATATGCTTCAGAGGTTGGAGGAGCAGCAAAAGGCCATTCAAGCCTATACAATTGAGCACGATATAGTAGGTGGAATGCACCTGTCTCAAGTGCAGTGGAGAATTATTTCAACGTTGTGCAAGGTTCTGATGCCCTTTGAACTTGCCACACGTGAAGTCAGTTCAGACACTGCCAGCCTGAGTCAGGTCATTCCCCTCATCAGGCTTTTGCAGAAGAAGCTGGAGGCATTGAAGGAGGAGCTAACACGGAGCGATTCCGCTAGGCATGTGGGACTTGTGGATGCAGCCCTTAATTCGCTTAACAAGGATTCACGGGTGGTCAATCTGTTGAAATCAGAGCACTACATTTTGGCCACCGTGCTCGATCCTAGATTTAAAGCCTACCTTGGATCTCTCTTTCCGGCAGACACAGGTCTGCTGGGGTTGAAAGACCTGCTGGTGACAAAATTGTCAAGTCAAGCGGAACGCGACCTGTCAACATCTCCTCCTTCACATTCTCCCGCAACTGGGGGTGCGAGGAAAAGGCTCAGAATTCCGAGCCCACCCACTGGCGGTGATGCAGGGCAGTCTGGAGCGACTGCTGATGCTGACATCTGGTCCGGACTGAAGGACCTGACAACGATTACGGACATGTCGTCTACTGTCACTGCATATGATTCTCTCAACATTGATAGAATGGTGGAGGATTATATGAGTGACCGCATCCAAGTAGGCACGTCACACAGTCCGTACTTATACTGGCAGGAAAAAGAGGCAATTTGGAGGCCCTTGCACAAACTGGCTTTATTCTACCTAAGTTGCCCTCCCACAAGTGTGTACTCCGAAAGAGTGTTTAGTGCCGCCGCTCACCTTGTCAGCAATCGGCGTACGAGGTTACATCCAGAAAATGTGGAGAAGATGATGTTCATTAAAATGAATTATAATCAATTCCTCCGCGGAGACATTGACCAGCAGCAATTGCCTCCACAAAGTACACAGGGAGCTGAGATGGTGGATTCCAGTGGGGACGAATTGATAATCTGTGAGGAGGGGGATGTACACGGTGATATATCGGAGGGTGAAGATGAGGTGGACATCTTGCCTCTGTAGAGCCAGTTTGTGCAAGGAGAGATTAATTGCTTCTTTTTTGGGGGGGGTCCAAACCAACCCGTCATATCAGTCACAGTCGTGTGGCAGACCCTGTCACTGAAATGATGGGTTGGTTAAAGTGTGCATGTCCTGTTTTGTTTATACAACATAAGGGTGGGTGGGAGGGCCCAAGGACAATTCCATCTTGCATCTCTTTTTTCTTTTCTTTTTCTTTGCATCATGTGCTGATTGGGGAGGGTTTTTTGGAAGGGACATCCTGCGTGACACTGCAGTGCCACTCCTAGATGGGCCCGGTGTTTGTGTCGGCCACTAGGGTCGCTAATCTTACTCACACAGTCAGCTACCTCATTGCGCCTCTTTTTTTCTTTGCGTCATGTGCTGTTTGGGGAGGGTTTTTTGGAAGGGACATCCTGCGTGACACTGCAGTGCCACTCCTAGATGGGCCCGGTGTTTATGTCGGCCACTAGGGTCGCTAATCTTACTCACACAGTCAGCTACCTCATTGCGCCTCTTTTTTTCTTTGCGTCATGTGCTGTTTGGGGAGGGTTTTTTGGAAGGGACATCCTGCGTGACACTGCAGTGCCACTCCTAGATGTGCCCGGTGTTTGTGTCGGCCACTAGGGTCGCTAATCTTACTCACACAGCTACCTCATTGCGCCTCTTTTTTTCTTTGCGTCATGTGCTGTTTGGGGAGGGTTTTTTGGAAGGGCCATCCTGCGTGACACTGCAGTGCCACTCCTAGATGGGCCCGGTGTTTGTGTCGGCCACTAGGGTCGCTAATCTTACTCACACAGCTACCTCATTGCGCCTCTTTTTTTCTTTGCGTCATGTGCTGTTTGGGGAGGGTTTTTTGGAAGGGCCATCCTGCGTGACACTGCAGTGCCACTCCTAGATGGGCCCGGTGTTTGTGTCGGCCACTAGGGTCGCTAATCTTACTCACACAGCTACCTCATTGCGCCTCTTTTTTTCTTTGCGTCATGTGCTGTTTGGGGAGGGTTTTTTGGAAGGGCCATCCTGCGTGACACTGCAGTGCCACTCCTAGATGGGCCCGGTGTTTGTGTCGGCCACTAGGGTCGCTAATCTTACTCACACAGCTACCTCATTGCGCCTCTTTTTTTCTTTGCGTCATGTGCTGTTTGGGGAGGGTTTTTTGGAAGGGACATCCTGCGTGACACTGCAGTGCCACTCCTAGATGGGCCCGGTGTTTGTGTCGGCCACTAGGGTCGCTTATCTTACTCACACAGCGACCTCGGTGCAAATTTTAGGACTAAAAATAATATTGTGAGGTGTGAGGTATTCAGAATAGACTGAAAATGAGTGTAAATTATGGTTTTTGAGGTTAATAATACTTTGGGATCAAAATGACCCCCAAATTCTATGATTTAAGCTGTTTTTTAGTGTTTTTGGAAAAAAACACCCGAATCCAAAACACACCCGAATCCGACAAAAAAAATTCGGTGAGGTTTTGCCAAAACGCGTTCGAACCCAAAACACGGCCGCGGAACCGAACCCAAAACCAAAACACAAAACCCGAAAAATTTCAGGCGCTCATCTCTACTATTTATACGCCAACACAATGCTACATAAGTATCAAATACATACATATGTAAAATCTGAATTCCTGCGATATTGTATACTGCAGTATACAGTATATAGCTCACAGATACAGCCATTGTTCCCATAGTGTCACTGTTCTGCAATGTCGTTGGTGCACATAATGGTTCCTCTGCATTTAGCTACTGAAGCTCCTGGATAAGTTCTGTATCTTAGATGTAATTATTTCATCACGTTGTAGTATAGTAATTCTGGGTGATCTATATAATCCTTAATAGAGCAGCGGTATTAGTTTGTGTATATATTAACGTATTTAATTGCTTACAATATCCATGTGAATTCCTAGGATCTGCAGATAAGTCTGCCAGGCACATGTAAGAGGACAGGTAATCTGCGGTATGAACCTTCCGTATTACTATGAGTGGCAGCTGTGTACATAGCAGACTGGATGTTTGTTTTATCATCCGGTTATAACTCAGTCCTTCCTCTCCTAAGACTGTTATACGCTCAGGATACTGTCATATATACTGTACGCTGCAGCTGACTGGAATATGACTAATAGCTGCTAGCTGTAGATTTAATTAGTCTTGACTCAATGCACTGTAATGCTCATAAACTAGTGATGTGCACCGGAAATTTTTTGTGTTTTGTGTTTTGGCTTTGGATTCGGGTCCGCGGCCGTGTTTTGGATTCGGACGCGTTTTGGCAAAACCTCCCTGAAAATTTTTTGTCGGATTAGGGTGTGTTTTGGATTCGGGTGTTTTTATACAAAAAACCCTCAAAAACAGCTTAAATCATAGAATTTGGGGGTCATTTTGATCCCATAGTATTATTAACCTCAATAACCATAATTTCCACTCATTTTCAGTCTATTCTGAACACCTCACACCTCACAATATTATTTTTAGTCCTAAAATTTGCACCAAGGTCGCTGGATGGCTAAGCTAAGCGACACAAGTGGCCGACACAAACACCTGGCCCATCTAGGAGTGGCACTGCAGTGTCAGGCAGGATGGCACTTCAAAAAAATAGTCCCCAAACAGCACATGATGCAAAGAAAAAAAGAGGTGCACCAAGGTCGCTGAATGGCTAAGCTAAGCGACACAAGTGGCCGACACAAACACCTGGCCCATCTAGTAGTGGCACTGCAGTGTCAGGCAGGATGGCACTTCAAAAAAATAGTCCCCAAACAGCACATGATGCAAAGAAAAAAAGAGACGCACCAAGGTCGCTGTGTGACTAAGCTAAGCGACACAAGTGGCCGACACAAACACCTGGCCCATCTAGGAGTGGCACTGCAGTGTCAGGCAGGATGGCACTTCAAAAAAATAGTCCCCAAACTGCACATGATGCAAAGAAAAAAAGAGGCGCACCAAGGTCGCTGTGTGACTAAGCTAAGCGACACAAGTGGCCGGCACAAATACCTGGCCCATCTAGGAGTGGCACTGCAGTGTCAGGCAGGATGGCACTTCAAAAAAATTGTCCCCAAACAGCACATGATGCAAAGAAAAAAAGAGGTGCACCAAGGTCGCTGTGTGACTAAGCTAAGCGACACAAGTGGCCGACACAAACACCTGGCCCATCTAGGAGTGGCACTGCAGTGTCAGGCAGGATGGCACTTCAAAAAAATAGTCCCCAAACAGCACATGATGCAAAGACAAAAGAAAGAAAAAAGAGGTGCAAGATGGAATTGTCCTTGGGCCCTCCCACCCACCCTTATGTTGTATAAACAGGACATGCACACTTTAACGAACCCATCATTTCAGCGACAGGGTCTGCCACACGGGATCCGGTCTGAAGATCGACAGTGTCTAGGTCGACAATGTTTAGGTTGACCACTATAGGTCGACATGGATGGAAGGTCGACCACTATAGGTCGACATGTGCTAGGTCGACAGGTCTAAAGGTCGACATGAGTTTTTCACATTTTTTTCTTTTTTTTAATTTTTTTCATACTTAACGATCCACGTGGACTACGATTGGAACGGTAAAGTGTGCCGAGCGAAGCGGTAGCGGAGCGAAGGCACCATGCCCGAAGCATGGCGAGCGAAGCGAGCCATGCGAGGGGACACGGTGCACTAATTTGGGATCCCGGTCACTCAACGAAGAAAACGACACACACAAAAAAAATCCTCATGTCGACCTTTAGACCTGTCGACCTAGCACATGTCGACCTAGAAACCCTGTCGACCTTCCATCCATGTCGACCTAGTGACTGTCGACCTATAGTTGTCAACCTAAACATTGTCGACCTACACACTGTCGATTTGATGAACCACACCCCTGCCACACGACTGTGACTGAAATGACTGGTTGGTTTGGGCCCCCACCAAAAAAGAAGCAATCAATCTCTCCTTGCACAAACTGGCTCTACAGAGGCAAGATGTCATCCTCATCACCATCCTCCAATTCCTCGCCCCTTTCACTGTGTACATCCCCCTCCTCACAGATTATTAATTCGTCCCCACTGGAATCCACCATCTCAGGTCCCTGTGTACTTTCTGGAGGCAATTGCTGGTGAATGTCTCCACGGAGGAATTGATTATAATTCATTTTGATGAACATCATCTTCTCCACATTTTCTGGAAGTAACCTCGTACGCCGATTGCTGACAAGGTGAGCGGCTGCACTAAACACTCTTTCGGAGTACACACTGGAGGGTGGGCAACTTAGATAAAATAAAGCCAGTTTGTGCAAGGGCCTCCAAATTGCCTCTTTTTCCTGCCAGTATACGTACGGACTGTCTGACGTGCCTACTTGGATGCGGTCACTCATATAATCCTCCGCCATTCTTTCAATGGTGACAGAATCATATGCAGTGACAGTAGACGACATGTCAGTAATCGTTGCCAGGTCCTTCAGTCCGGACCAGATGTCAGCACTCGCTCCAGACTGCCCTGCATCACCGCCAGCGGGTGGGCTCGGAATTCTTAGTCTTTTCCTCGCACCCCCAGTTGCGGGAAAATGTGAAGGAGGAGCTGTTGACGGGTCACGTTCCGCTTGACTTGACAATTTTTTTACCAGCAGGTCTTTGAACCTCTGCAGACTTGTGTCTGCCAGAAAGAGAGATACAACGTAGGTTTTAAATCTAGGATCGAGCACGGTGGCCAAAATGTAGTGCTCTGATTTCAACAGATTGACCACCCGTGAATCCTGGTTAAGCGAATTAAGGGCTCCATCCACAAGTCCCACATGCCTAGCGGAATCGCTCTGTTTTAGCTCCTCCTTCAATGTCTCCAGCTTCTTCTGCAAAAGCCTGATGAGGGGAATGACCTGACTCAGGCTGGCAGTGTCTGAACTGACTTCACGTGTGCCAAGTTCAAAGGGTTGCAGAACCTTGCACAACGTTGAAATCATTCTCCACTGCGCTTGAGTCAGGTGCATTCTCCCTCCTTTGCCTATATCATGGGCAGATGTATAGGTTTGAATGGCCTTTTGCTGCTCCTCCATCCTCTGAAGCATATAGCGGGTTGAATTCCACCTCGTTACCACCTCTTGCTTCAGATGATGGCAGGGCAGGTTCAGGACTGTTTGGTGGTGCTCCAGTCTTCGGCACGCGGTGGCTGAATGCCGAAAGTGGCCCGCAATTCTTCGGGACACCGACAGCATCTCTTGCACGCCCGTCATTTTTTAAATAATTCTGCACCACCAAATTCAATATATGTGCAAAACATGGGACGTGCTGGAATTTGCCCAGATGTAATGCACGCACTATATTGCTGGCGTTGTCCGATGTCACAAATCCCCAGGAGAGTCCAATTGGGGTAAGCCATTCTGCGATGATGTTCCTCAGTTTCCGTAAGAGGTTGTCAGCTGTGTGCCTCTTATGGAAAGTGGTGATACAAAGCGTAGCCTGCCTAGGAACGAGTTGGCATTTGCGAGATGCTGCTACTGGTGCCGCCGCTGCTGTTCTTGCTGCGGGAGGCAATACATCTACCCAGTGGGCTGTCACAGTCATATAGTCCTGAGTCTGCCCTGCTCCACTTGTCCACATGTCCGTGGTTAAGTGGACCTTGGGTACAACTACATTTTTTAGGACACTGGTGAGTCTTTTTCCCAGGCTGGCAAGACCTGAGTTATCCGCTTTGCAGCAGGATGACTGCTGTGATATTTCATCTTCCTCGCAAAGGACTGTTGTACAGTCAATTGCTTACTGGAAGTAGTATAAGTGGTCTTCCGACTTCCCCTCTGGGATGCCGATCAACTCCCAGCAGCAACAACAGCAGCGCCAGCAGCAGTAGGCGTTACACTCAAGGATGCATCGGAGGAATCCCAGGCAGGAGAGGACTCGTCAGACTTGCCAGAGACATGGCCTGCAGTACTATTGGCTTTCCTGTGTAAGGTGGAAATTGACACTGAGGGAGTTGGTGGTGTGGTTTGCAGGAGCTTGGTTACAAGAGGAAGGGATTTAGTGGTCAGTGGACTGCTTCCGCTGTCATCCAAAGTTTTTGAACTTGTCACTGACTTCTGATGAATGCGGACCAGGTGACGTATAAGGGAGGATGTTCCTAGGTGGTTAACGTCCTTACCCCTACTTATTACAGCTTGACAAAGGCAACACACGGCTTGACACCTGTTGTCCGTATTTGTGTTGAAATAATTCCACACCGAAGAGGTGATTTTTTTTGTATTTTGACCAGGCATGTCAATGGCCATATTCGTCCCACGGACAACAGGTGTCTCCCCGGGTGCCTGACTTAAACAAACCACCTCACCATCAGAATCCTCCTTGTCAATTTCCTCCCCAGCACCAGCAACACCCATATCCTCATCCTGGTGTACTTCAACACTGACATCTTCAATTTGACTATCAGGAACTGGACTGCGGGTGCTCCTTCCAGCGCTTGCAGGGGGCGTGCAAATGGTGGAAGGCGCAAGCTCTTCCCGTCCAGTGTTGGGAAGGTCAGGCATCGCAACCGACACAATTGGACTCTCCTTGGGTATTTGTGATTTAGAAGAACGCACAGTTCTTTGCTGTGCTTTTGCCAGGTTACGTCTTTTCATTTTTCTAGCGAGACGATGAGTGCTTCCATCCTCATGTGAATCTGAACCACTAGCCATGAACATAGGCCAGGGCCTCAGCCGTTCCTTGCCACTCCGTGTCGTAAATGGCATATTAGCAAGTTTATGCTTCTCATCAGACGCTTTCAATTTTGATTTTTGGGTCATTTTACTGAACTTTTGTTTTTTGGATTTTACATGCTCTCTACTATGACATTGGGCATCGGCCTTGGCAGACGACGTTGATGGCATTTCATCGTCTCAGCCATGACTAGTGGCAGCAGCTTCAGCACGAGGTGGAAGTGGATCTTGATCTTTCCCTATTTTAACCTCCACATTTTTGTTCTCCATTTTTTAATGTGTGGAATTATATGCCAGTATCAATAGCAATGGCCTACTACTATATATACTGCGCACAACTGAAATTCACCACAGGTATGGATGGATAGTATACTTGACGACACAGAGGTAGGTAGAGCAGTGGCCTTCCGTACCGTACTGCTATATATACTGGTGGTCACTCTCAGCAAAACTCTGCACTGTACTCCTCCTATATAATATACTGGTGGTCCCCAGTGCCCACAATAAAGCAGTGTGAGCACAGATATATGCAGCACACTGAGCACAGATATGGAGTGTTTTTCAGGCAGACAACGTATACTGGTGGTCACTGTCAGCAAAACTCTGCACTGTACTCCTCCTATATAATACAGCTGCTCCCCAGTCCCCACAATTAAGGAATAAGCACAAATATTTTTGCATCAAGATTAATAAACGGAGAGGACGCCAGCCACGTCCTCTCCCTAACATTTCCAATGCACGAGTGAAAATGGCGGCGACGCGCGGCTGCTTATATGGAATCCGAATCTCGCGAGAATCCGACAGCGGGATGATGACGTTCGGGCGCGCTCGGGTTAACCGAGCCATACGGAAGAATCCGAGTATGCCTCGGACCCGTGTAAAATGGGTGAAGTTCGGGGGGGTTCGGTTTCCGAGGAACCGAACCCGCTCATCACTATCATAAACCCTTACATTTTCTCATGAAGCAGCTCGTTAACCTGTATGAGAGGTCGTGTCTCTTGGTAAAAGTATCTGCACTCACTGTACGCCTCTTGTATTGCTCATTGCAGTTATGCCAGTGACGTGCAGGGAGGTCAGTGGCTGGGGAGGCACGGGCTAGTATCAGAGACAGATTAACTGCAAATACCACCCCATATAAAGCCCGTCCCCTCTGCAAATAGCCCGTCCCCTCTGCAAATAGCCCGTCCCCTCTGCAAATAGCCCGTCCCCTCAGCAAATAGCCCGTCCCCTCTGCAAATAGCCCATCCCCTCTGCAAATAGCCCATCCCCTCTGCAAATAGCCCATCCCCTCAGCAAATAGCCCATCCCCTCAGCAAATAGCCCATCCCCTCTGCAAGAAGCACAGCAATTGGCAGCATGTATTGAGATGATATTACATGACTCCTCACAGATCTAACGCAGCCTCCCCCTCACACATCACACTGCCTCCACACACTCCCCCCTCACACATCACACTGCCTCCACACACTCCCCCCTCACACATCACACTGCCCCACACACTCCACCCTCACACATCACACTGCCCCCACACAGCCCCCCTCCTCATATATAACACTGCCCCAACACAGCCCCCCTCCTCATAGATAACACTGCCCCCAACACAGCCCCCTCCTCATAGATAACACTGCCCCACACACAGCCCCCTACTCATAGATAACACTGCCCCCCACACAGCCCCCTACTCATAGATAACACTGCCCCCACACAGCCCCCTCCTCACAGATAACACTGTCCCCCACACAGCCCCCTACTCATAGATAACACTGCCCCCCACACAGCCCCCTCCTCATAGATAACACTGCCCCCCACACAGCCCCCTACTCATAGATAACACTGCCCCCACATAGACCCCCTCCCCATAGATAACACTGCCTCCACACAGCCCCCCTCCCCATAGATAACACTGGCCCCACACAGCCCCCTCCTCATAGATAACACTGCCCCCCCACACAGCCCCCTACTCATAGATAACACTGCCCCCACATAGACCCTCCTCACACTTCACACTGCCTCCACACCCAATCTCACTCACACATCACACTGCCCCACACAGCCCCCCTCACACATCACACTGCCTCCACACAGCCCCCCTCCTCATAGATAACACTGCCTCCACACAGCCCCCTCCTCGCACATCACACTGCCTCCACACAGCCCCCCCTCACACATCACACTGCCTCCACACCCACCCTCACTCATACATCACACTGCTCCACACAGCCCTCCTCACACATCACACTGCCCCCACGCAGCCCTCCTCACACATCACACTGCCCCCACACAGCCCCCTCCTCATAGATAACGCTGCCCCCACACAGCCCCCCTCCTCATAGATAACACTGCCCCACACAGCCCCCCTCCTCATAGATAACACTGCCCCCACACAGACCCTCACTCACACATCACACTGCCCCCACACAGCCCCCCTCCTCACACATCACACTGCCCCCACACAGCCCCCCTCCTCACACATCACACTGCCTACACACAGCCCCCCTCACACATCACACTGCCTCCACACACTCCCCCCTCACACATCACACTGCTCCCACACACTCCACCCTCACACATCACACTGCCCCCACACACTCCACCCTCACACATCACACTGCCCCCACACAACCCCCTCCTAATATATAACACTGCCCCAACACAGCCCCCCTCCTCATAGATAACACTGCCCTCACACAGCCCCCCTCCTCACACATCACACTGCCTCCACACACTCCCCCCTCACACATCACACTGCCTCCACACACTCCCCCCTCACACTTCCCCCACACATTCCATCCTCACACATCACACTGCCCCCATACAGTCCCCCTCCTCATATATAACAATGCCCCAACACAGCCCCCTCCTCATAGATAACACAGCCCCCCACACAGCCCCCTACTCATAGATAACACTGCCTCCCACACAGCCCTCTCCTCATAGATAACACTGCCCCCACACAGACCCTCCTCACACATCACACTGCCTCCACACCCACCCTCACTCACACATCACACTGCCCCACACAGCCCCCCTCACACATCACACTACCTCCACACAGACCCCCTCCTCAAAGATAACACTGCCTACACACAGCCCCCTTCACACATCACACTGCCTCCACACAGCCCTCCCCTCACACATCACACTGCCTCAACACAGCCCCCCCTCACACATCACACTGCCTCCACACCCACCCTCAGTCATACATCACACTGCCCCACACAGCCCTCCTCACACATCACACTGCCCCCACACAGCCCCCATCCTCATAGATAACACTGCCCTCACACAGCCCCCCTCCTCATAGATAACACTGCCCCTACACAGCCCCCCTCCTCATAGATAACACTGCCTCCACACAGCCCCCCTCCCCATAGATAACACTGGCCCCCACACAGACCCCCCTCCTCATAGATAACACTGCCCCCACACAGACCCTCACTCACACATCACACTGCCCCCACACAGCCCCCCTCCTCACACATCACACTGCCCCTACACAGCCCCACTCCTCACACATCACACTGCCCCCACAGAGCCCCCCTCCTCACACATCACACTGCCTCCACACAGCCCCCCTCACACATCACACTGCCTCCACACACTCCCCCCTCACACTTCCCCCACACATTCCATCCTCACACATCACACTGCCTCCACACAGCCCCCCTCACACATCACACTGCCTCCACACAGCCCCCCTCCTCATAGATAACACTGACTCCACACAGCCGCCCTCACACATCACACTGCCCCCACACAGACCCCCTCCTCATAGATAACACTGCCCCCACACAGCACCCCTCCTCATAGATAACACTGCCCCCACACAGCCCCTCCTCAGATAACACTGCCCCCACACAGATCCTCACTCACACATCACACTGCCTCTACACAGCCCCCCTCACACATCACACTGCTTCCACACAGCCCTCCTCACACATCACACTGCTTCCACACAGCCCTCCTCACACATCACACTGCCCCCACACAGCCCCCCTCCTCATAGATAACACTGCCTCCACACAGCCCCTCACTCACACATCACACTGCCCCCACACAGCCCCCCTCCTCATAGATAACACTGCCTCCACACAGACCCTCACTCACACATCACACTGCCCCCACACAGACCCTCACTCACACATCACACTGCCCCTACACAGCCACCCTCACACATCACACTGCTTCCACACAGCCCTCCTCACACATCACACTGCCTCCACACAGCCTCCCTCCTCATAGATAACACTGCCCCCACACAGCCCCCCTCACACATCACACTGCCTCCACACAGCCCCCCTCCTCATAGATCAAACTGTCTCCACACAGACCCTCACACACACATCACACTGCCCCCACACAGCCCCCCTCCTCATAGATAACACTGCCTTCACACAGACCCTTACTCACACATCACACTGCCTACACACAGCCCCCCTCCTCATAGATAACACAGACCCTCACACACACATCACACTGCCCCCACACAGCCCCCCTCCTTATAGATAACACTGCCTTCACACAGACACTCACACATCACACTGCCTCCACACAGCCCCCCTCCTCATAGATAACACTGACTCCACACAGACCCTCACACACACATCACACTGCCCCCACACAGCCCCCCTCCTCATAGATAACACTGCCTTCACACAGACACTCACACATCACACTGCCTCCACACAGCCCCCCTCCTCATAGATAACACTGCCATCACACAGACACTTACTCACACATCACACTGCCTCCACACAGCCCCCCTCCTCATAGATAACACTGCCTCCACACAGACCCTTACTCACACATCACACTGCCTCCTCACAGCCCCCCTGCTCAAAGATAACACTGCCTCCACACAGACCCTCACTCACACATCACACTGCCCCCACACAGCCCCCCTCCTCATAGATAACACTGACTCCACACAGACCTTCACACACACATCACACTGCCCCCACACAGCCCCCTCCTCATAGATAACACTGCCCCCACACAGCCCCCCTCACACATCACACTGCCTCCACACAGCCCCCCTCCTCATAGATAACACTGCCTCCACACAGACCCTCACACACACATCACACTGCCCCCACACAGCCCCCCTCCTCATAGATAACACTGCCCCCTCACACATCACACTGCCTCCACACAGACACTCACACATCACACTGCCTCCACACTGCCCCCCTCCTCATAGATAACACTGCCTTCACACAGACCCTTACTCACACATCACACTGCCCCCACACAGCCCCCCTCCTCATAGATAACACTGCCTCCACACAGACCCTCACACACACATCACACTGCCCCCACACAGCCCCCCTCACACATCACACTGACTCAACACAGCCCTCCTCACACATCACACTGCCTCCACACAGACCCCCATTCACACATCACACTGTCTCCACACAGACCCTCACTCACACATCACATGGCCCCCACACAGCCCCCCTCACACATCACACTGTCTCCACACAGACACTCACACATCACACTGCCTCCACACAGCCCCCCTCCTCATAGATAACACTGCCTTCACACAGACCCTTACTCACACATCACACTTCCCCCACGCAGCCCCCCTCACACACACTGCCTCCACACAGCCCCCCTCCTCATAGATAACACTGCCTTCACACAGACCCTTACTCACACATCACACTACCCCCACGCAGCCCCCCTCACACACACTGCCTCCACACAGCCCCCCTCCTCATAGATAACACTGACTCCACACAGACCCTCACACACACACATCACACTGCCCCCACACAGCCCCCCTCCTCATAGATAACACTGCCTTCACACAGACCCTTACTCACACATCACACTGCCTCCACACAGCCCCGCTCCTCATAGATAACACTGCCTCCACACAGACCCTCACACACATCACACTGCCCCCACACAGCCCCCCTCCTCATAGATAACACTGCCATCACACAGACACTTACTCACACATCACACTGCCTCCACACAGCCCCCCTCCTCATAGATAACACTGCCTCCACACAGCCCCCCTCACACATCACACTGCCTCCACACAGACACTCACACATCACACTGCCTCCACACAGCCCCCCTCCTCATAGATAACACTGACTCCACACAGACCCTCACACACACATCACACTGCCCCCCTCCTCATAGATAACACTGCCATCACACAGACACTTACTCACACATCACACTGCCTCCACACAGCCCCCCTCCTCATAGATAACACTGCCTCCACACAGACCCTTACTCACACATCACACTGCCTCCTCACAGCCCCCCTCCTCATAGATAACACTGTCTCCACACAGACCCTCACTCACACATCACACGGCCCCCACACAGCCCCCCTCCTCATAGATAACACTGCCCCCACACAGCCCCCCTCACACATCACACTGCCTCCACACAGACACTCACACATCACACTGCCTCCACACAGCCCCCTCCTCATAGATAACACTGACTCCACACAGACCCTCACACACACATATCACACTGCCCCCACACAGCCCCCTCCTCATAGATAACACTGCCATCACACAGACACTTACTCACACATCACACTGCCTCCACACAGCCCCCCTCCTCATAGATAACACTGCCTCCACACAGCCCCCCTCACACATCACACTGCCTCCACACAGACACTCACACATCACACTGCCTCCACACAGCCCCCCTCCTCATAGATAACACTGCCATCACACAGACACTTACTCACACATCACACTGCCTCCACACAGCCCCCCTCCTCATAGATAACACTGCCTCCACACAGCCCCCCTCACACATCACACTGCCTCCACACAGACACTCACACATCACACTGCCTCCACACAGCCCCCCTCCTCATAGATAACACTGCCCCCACACAGCCCCCCTCACACATCACACTGCCTCCACACAGCCCCCCTCCTCATAGATAACACTGCCTTCACACAGACCCTTACTCACACATCACACTGCCTCCACACAGACCCTCACTCACACATCACACTGCCCCCACACAGCCCCCCTCCTCATAGATAACACTGCCCCCACACAGCCCCCCTCCTCATAGATAACACTGCCTCCACACAGCCCCCCTCACACATCACACTGCCTCCACACAGACACTCACACATCACACTGCCTCCACACAGCCCCCCTCCTCATAGATAACACTGCCATCACACAGACACTTACTCACACATCACACTGCCTCCACACAGCCCCCCTCCTCATAGATAACACTGCCTCCACACAGCCCCCCTCACACATCACACTGCCTCCACACAGACACTCACACATCACACTGCCTCCACACAGCCCCCCTCCTCATAGATAACACTGCCCCCACACAGCCCCCCTCACACATCACACTGCCTCCACACAGCCCCCCTCCTCATAGATAACACTGCCTTCACACAGACCCTTACTCACACATCACACTGCCTCCACACAGACCCTCACTCACACATCACACTGCCCCCACACAGCCCCCCTCCTCATAGATAACACTGCCCCCACACAGCCCCCCTCACACATCACACTGCCTCCACACAGCCCCCCTCCTCATAGATAACACTGCCTTCACACAGACTCTTACTCACACATCACACTGCCCCCACACAGACCCGCACTAACACATCACACTGCCCCAAACAGCCCCCCTCCTCATAGATAACACTGGCCCCACACAGCCCCCCTCCTCATAGATAACACTGCCGCCACACAGGTTTGAGGGCACATACTATGGAGGCCAAATTTGCCTCAAGTTGTACAAATCAACCCCTGCATGCCTCAATGGGACACCGGTCATGTCTGCCGTAATTACCAATATCATCAATGCATCGTCACATGAGATGGCTCGTTGCTTGCAGCCTATGTTACCAGTGGGTGCTAGAATTGCAATTTTATTACAGGCACAGTCTGGAATGATGCATCAAGCATGAGACTACAATGGTGATCCTTGTGGCTCCGAAAGGGGCTCCGTCGATCTTGGTATCTGGACCTTCTTCAACATCTGTATGACAATCCCTGGCCACTGTTGAAGCCTCAATTATTAAGGGCCTTTCTGAAGCCACGATCTAATGCTTAATGCCAGTAATCCGGTGTTGGCTGCACATTGTCATTATATTTGGTGATCTTATGTCTCTTGGTGTGTGCATCTTCGTTTACCTTCGACCTCCTACCGTCTCTCCGGATTTCTTCTGTTTCTTCAGGCTCATGTGGATAGACACCTTCAGCTGGGCTCATTAAAGGTGCGTGTTTCCGCCTTGTCTGTATTTTTTCAGCTTCGGTTAGCCTTCTTTCCCGAACTTTCAACTTTTCTGCAGGGGGTGCTTCATGTTCAACGGCCCTTTGTACCACCTATGGCTCAATGGGACCTGAATTAGGTTTTACCATTTCTGCAGTCAGAGGGGTTTTGAGCCCCTGAGGGAGGTGGACATCAGATACTTCTTTTTTACATGAGGTTGTTTCACATCATTCACCTTATTGTAAACATGGAAACAGAGAATTCGATGGCAGATAAGAACCATTTGGGCCCATCTGGTCTGGCCATGCACACATTCTTGATGATATCAGAAGGAAAATGCCCGAAAGTCGATCTTGAGCACTTCATGGTGAGAAGTGGTTCCCCAACGCACTGCACCCCCATTGTAAGTGAACACACAGCAGACAACAGCACAATACAAAACAGAACACAACAAAATGGAAAGAGGATGACTTCCTGTCTGAAGTGGAACATGACGTAAACTTGAGCCTTATAGGACCAAAACTGAAAAAAAGGGACACCTGTCAATCATACTGTAGTTCCCAGCTACAGTATTGCTAAGCCGCACACTAAGGGCACTTATTTCCTTAGTTTTAACCATGGGTTTCGGAGGTAAAACGGAGGTAACCAGACTCAACTTGTAAAGCAACACTAGTGTTTTGACCCAAAGCGCTTCACCTGACAAGGAGTGCTTATAAGGTTGAAATTAAATATCTATGTCCCTGATGCCTCCGGGGTTTGGCAGGTCCATTTGCTCCTGTTGTCACATTGAAAATATGATTGTGTGAAACTGAAATGGTTCATGCAAAAAACATTTCTTACTAAACAAACGGTGCCTCCAAACCCTCGAGGCATCAACAACATACCTGTATAAATTCTATTTTAACCTACTAAAATATTTATCAGGTGCAGCAATTTGGTCAGCACTCTTGTCATATAAATTGATTATCATTTGAAACCAACACTTATTTTGTTTGACAGACAGATATAGATAGTTGGTAAAGGCCTGAAGGCAGTGGATTTTGGAGGTGGTTTCTGGGAGCTGGCTGGCCGGAAGTAGTTACTGCTCACGGGATACGGTGAGGATACTAGCTAGTAGTGGGGAGGTAACAGAAACCCTCGGCAGAAGGGGCATAGAGACATAATCACTGAAGTTCCGGTGCATTGTGGGACGAAACGCGTTGACAGCAACCTATTACCTGTATCAGATGTACCGTGGCCTGCATACATCACGTTGATTCCAGTGATTGTTTTAGCTGACCTGCAACGGAGAAACTTCCACCATCATCACCCCCTCTCATCAGTGTGCTTCCCTACCCGGGGCGGTGAAGTCCTCACCACCGGGAAAAGAAGGGAGAGAGCAGAACTCCCACCGACCACCGCCGAACTGAGCGGGTGAGACGCCAGCACTAGCAGCTTATATGTGAGGTGAAACTACACTATAAACAGGGAGGTGAACTTTTTCTCACAGAGGAACTCTACATCACCCACGTGTGGGTAAGACTGACACGGTCACATTCCTATTGTTACTACAGCCGGGACGCCGGCTTTTAATCAAATTCACGGAAGCAGAAAGTATCCATTTGCATCAGCCCATGGACACTTTGGTGGTCATTCCGAGTTGATCGCTAGCTGCATTCGTTCACTGTGCAGCAATGAGGCAAAAAAACAGCACTTCTGCGCATGCGGCACAATGCGCACGCGTGACGTACTACTACAACGAACGATGCAGTTTCACACGTGGTCTAGCGAAGCTTTTCAGTCGCACTGACGCCCGCAGAGTGATTAACATGAAGTGGGCGTTTCTGGGTGTCAACTGACCGTTTTCAGGGAGTGTTAGAAAAAAGGCAGGAGTGCCAGGAAAAACGCAGGCGTGGCTGGGCGAACGCAGGGCATGTTCGTGACGTCAAAACAGGAACTAAACAGTCTGAAGTCATCGCAAGCGCTGAGTAGGTTTTGAGCTACTCTAAAGCTGCACAAAAAAACTTTGCCGCCGCTCTGCGATCCTTTACTTCGCACTCCTGCTAAGCTAAAATACACTCCAGTGGGAGGCGGCATAGCGTTTGCACGGCTGCTAAAAACTTCTAGTGAGCGAACAACTCGGAATGACCCCCTTTATGTTCTATTGCATGCCTTAAATTGCTACAATAGCAACTAATTGAGCTACTTTATTTAAGGTGACTGTGACGTTGGGGGTCATTCCGAGTTGATCGCTCGCTACCGATTTTCGCAGCGCAGCGATGAGGTAAAAAAACGGCAACACTGCTCATGCGTATGCACCACAATGCGCAGGCACGTCGTACGGGTACAAAGAGCATCGTTGATGTGCAATGGATCTAGCGAGGAATCCATTTGCACAGGCGATCGCAAGGAGATTGACAGGAAGAGGGTGTTAATGGGTGTCAACTGACAGTTTTCTGGGAGTGGTAGGTAAAACGCAGGCGTGTCCGTGCGTTTGCAGGGCGGTTGTATGACGTCAATTCTGGGACCAAAAAGACTGAAGTGATCGCAAGCGCTGAGTAAGTACTGAGCTACTCAGAAACTGCACAATTTATTTTTGCAGAGCTCGGCTGCACAGGCGTTCGCACACTTGCAAAGTGAAAATACACTCCCCAGTGGGCAGCGACTATGCGTTTGCACGGCTGCTAAAAGTAGCTAGCGAGTGATCAACTCAAAATGACCCCCATTGTCTCCATTTTTCATTGCTTACCAGCAATCCTAGCAGCAAATTAACCTATGCATCACCATGCTATATTGTAAAGAGATAGAGATGTGTTATAGTATGTCTACAGTATGTGTATTTTAAATTAAGTGTGTTTGTTTAAAGCAGAAGTCTCCTATTATTCGTAGATGTGCAGCCACTTACACCTTTAGTATCAAAGCTTATACCTATACCCTAAGCGCAATGCTTTGTTTTGTATTTTATAATCACTGAAATTGTCAATGATTTAAACAGGAATGAGTATAATCTAAGGTTTACCTCAAATTTCCAAAAAGAAAAAAAATTGTTTTTAGACTTGGATACTGAAGATTGGTGCCAAGAAAATAAAAAGATTAAAAATGATTCATAAATTAAAAAGAAATGTGAACAGCAACATCTACTGTATCTACATTTTCAAAGTTGTCACATGAGACAATGGAAAGAAAACATCCCGTTTTCACAGCGTACCAGGATAAGAAGGAACTGTACAAATGAGACAAAGGGGGTCATTCCGAGTTGTTCGCTCGCTAGCAGTTTTTAGCAGTCGTGCAAACGCTAAGCCGCCACCCTATATTAGCTTAGCAGAAGTGTGAACGCTTTCATCGCAGAGAAGCTACAAAAATATTTTGTGCAGTTTTAGAGCAGCTCAAAACCTACTCAGCGCTTGTGATCACTTCAGACCATTCAGTTCTGAATTTGACGTCACAAACACACCCAGCGTTCGCCCAGCCACGCCTGCGTTTTTCCTGGCACTCCTGCGTTTTTCCGAACACTCCCTGAAAACGGTCAGTTGCCACCCAGAAACGACCACTTCATGTCAATCACTCTGCGGCCAGCAGTGCGAATGAAATGCATCACTAGACCTTGTGTGAAACTACATCGGTCGTTGTAATAGTATGCCGCGCGTGCGCATTGCGCTGTATACGCACGCGTAGAAGTGCCATTTTTTTAGCCTCATCGCTGCGCAGCGAACAAATGCAGCTAGCGATCAACTTGGAATGACCCCCAAAAGTACAATGAACAAGTAGAAGTATAGCGTAAGAGGTTTAAAGAAAAAAAAATTGTCCCATTAGTTTGATAGAGTCTAGTAAAGAAAAGAGAGAAAAAAAACTATTATCTTATTAAAAAAAAAAAAAACAGAAAGATGTTGGGTTTAAACCTTCTGTGATCAAAGGTAACACTAAAGGGAAATAAAGTATTCTCTATTATGAAAAAAAAACATTGGAGTATTTTTGCAATTAGATCCTATTTTAAATGATATTATACATACTGTACATATCTACAGATATTTAAAAAAATAAAAATACAATCTCTAAAGAACACCGTCAGTTAAAAGAGAACGAGAAAAAAGTTGAGAAATTTGGAAATATTAAAAGTTTTTTTTCCGTGCTGGGAGATTGGTAAATGTGCCCATAAAGATTGGAAACATTTTTGTTTTTTACTCCGGAAACAAGACAGAGAGGAAAATAGAAGAATTTATCAAGTGTCAAATTACTTTTATCACTTATCAAATAGAGTGTTTGTATGCTGGAGAATATGAGAAATATAAATAGGGGTACTCATCATACTATACCCAGGCACTTTCAAGAATGCCAGAACTCCTCGTTGGATACGTTTAGCTTGTTAGTATAGATCAGGGCTGGCCAAACCGGTCCTCGAGATCTACCAACAGTTCATGTTTTCCAGGCCTCCTGGAGATCTGTTAGGAATGAATGCAGCACATCTTACCTAATAATGACTACACCTGTGCACCAGCTAGGTGGTCTGGAAAATGTGAACTGTTGGTAGATCTGGTTCTGGTATAGATCAACGGGGAGGAAGTGGAGGGGGGGGGGGGGGGGGGAGATATAGTAGGGAACAAAAATTAGCCCACCAAGAATCTTTTTGGATTTATACTCCAAGCACTTTATGTCCGAAAGATTTAAATGAAGTGTGTGACATTGTACAGTACATCCGGAAAGTATCCTCAGCACTTCACTTTTTCCACATTTTGTTATGTTACAGTCTTACTGTATTTCAAAATGGAATAAATTAATTTTTTTCCCACAAAATTCTACACACAGTACCCCATAATGACAATGTGAAAAAAAATATATTTAAGATTTTTGCAAATTAATTAAAAATAGCGCATGGCGAGCGCAGCGAGCCCACAACGGGCTCATTTGCACTCGCCCAGCTACACCGCAAGATCATGTAAGCGAAAAAACAGTACTTATTACAGTGCTCCTAGGCAAGATAAATGGTGCAGCCTCCAAAGAAAAAAAGATATCACCAATCTTTCGGTACAGAGATGACATTTAGAAGATATCAGTGGAGGTGGCTCTCCCTCCTTGTCCCAGTATTGTCCCTCAGCAAAAACAAATCATAGTGTATATTGTTTATACACATTTTAATTCAAAATCGGCAATCAAACCTTTCGGGACTAACGTCCCCAAGTTGAACACCCGCTTCATTCCTGCCCTTGTGAATTTTTTTGAAATGATTTGATAAAGAATGAATATCAAAGCCTTGATACCTGTTCTTTATCAAACCATTACAAAAAAAAATTCACAATTGTGACCTAAGTAATATTGTCCCTCATTCCGAGTTGATCGCTCGCTAGCTGTTTTTAGCAGCCGTGTAAATGCATTGTCGCCGCCCACGGTGGAGTGTATTTTCGCTTTGCAAGTGTGCGAATGGATTTGCAGCTGAGCTCAGCAAAAACAGTTTGTGCAGTTTTTGAGTAGCTCTGGACTTACTCAGCCCTTACGATCACTTCAGTCTATTTGGTCCCGGAATTGACGTCAGACACCCGCCCTGCAAACGCCCGGATACGCCTGCGTTTTCCCAAACACTCCCAGAAAACGGTCAGTTGACACCCACAAACGCCTTCTTCCTGTCAATCTCCTTGCGATCGGCTGTGCGAATGGATTCTTCGTTAAATACATCACCCAGCTACGATCAGCTTTGTACCCATACGACGCGCATGTGCATTGCGGTGCATACGCATGCGCAGTAGTAACTTGATCGCTGCGCTTCGAAAAAAGGCAGCATGCGATCAACTCAGAATGACCCCCAATATCTCCTATTGGGCAACAGAACAAGTGGTGCCCGATTGGAGATCAATAAATCCTGAGAATCGGTTATCAAGGGCAGGAATGAAGCGGGTGTTCAACTTGGGAACATTAGTCCCAAAAGGTTTGATTGCCGATTTTGAATTAAAATGTTTTCTGGAAATCTGATACAATTTTTTTTTTCTTTAGAGCAGGTATGTTAATCTATTCAATGGAGGTCCCTCTGTGTGTGCTGAGGAGCGCATGATGCGTTTCAGCTGTCATGTGACATGTCATATGTACAGAGCACCCGCATAGGATGGCTGGGAAGACGTGGTGTGCCTCATGCATTCCACCTGCCAGGAAGCGCGGCATGCGGAAGTGACGTATCGGGAATGGAGCGCCTCATGCGTTCCATACACCCAGAAGCGGAGCTCGGGAAACAGAGTTTGTGCACTATAGTGAATGTGGATTCGATCAGCTTGCGCCGAGAGTGCAATTTCCAACAGCTGGAGACAATTGTTTTTCAAATTTGGTTTGGGATAAAATACACGTTCTTGGAAGGAACTCAGACATCTGTAGCATGAGGAAGGGAAGCCCAGGGACGTGCGGTGAGCTAAATAGCTCAGGAGGCACTGACTAGCACCAGAGCCAGATTTACACACAATACATGAGCCAAAACGTACATCTGGGCATTATACACAGGTGCAGCAGTACATACATGTGGGCATTATAAACAGGCGCAGCGGTATATACATGTGGGCATTATACACAGGTGCAGCAGTATATACATGTGGACATTATACACAGGTGCAGCAGTATATACATGTGGACATTATACACAGGTGCAGCAGTATATATACATGTGGGCATTATACACAGGTGCAGCAGTATATATACATGTGGGCATTATACACAGGTGCAGCAGTATATATACATGTGGGCATTATACACAGGTGCAGCAGTATATACATGTGTGCAGTATACACAGGTGCAGCAGTATATACATGTGTGTATTATACACAGGTGCAGCGGTATATACATGTGGGCATTATACACAGGTGCAGCAGTATATACATGTGGGTATTATACACAGGTGCAGCGGTATATACATGTGGGCATTATACACAGGTGCAGCAGTATATACATGTGGGTATTATACACAGGTGCAGCGGTATATACATGTGGGCATTATACACAGATGCAGCGGTATATACATGTGGGTATTATACACAGGTGCAGCGGTATATATATGTGGGCCTTATACACCGGTGCAGCAGTATATACATGTGGGCATTATAGACAGGTGCAGCGGTATATACATGTGTGGGCATTATACACAGGTGCAGCAGTATATACATGCAGGCATTATACACAGGTGAAGCAGTATATACTTGCAGGCATTATACACAGGTGCAGTGGTATATACATGTGGGCATTATACACAGGTGCAGCATTATATACATGTGGGCATTATACACAGGTGCAGCAGTATATACATGCATGCATTATACACAGGTGCAGCGGTATATACATGTGGGCATTATACACAGGTGCAGCATTGTATACATGTGGGCATTATACACAGGTGCAGCGGTATATACATATGTGCATTATACACAGGTGCTGCAGTATATACATGCAGACATTATACACAGGTGCAGCATTATATACATGCAGGCATTATACACAGGTGCAGCAATATATACATATTAACAGTATGCACAGGTGCAGCAGTATATACATGTAGGCATTATACACAGGTGCAGCGGTATATACATGCAGGAATTATACACAGGTTTCAGCGGTATATACATGTGGGCATTATACACAGGTGCAGCAGTATATACATGTGGGCATTATACACAGGTGCACAGTGTATAGCTCCTAGGCCCTGGTTCTTCTTAAAAGCCTGCAGTGTTTCCCCTGGGAGCCTCCCAGGGGAGGATGGATCCTCCTGGGGAGGAGGATGATGGAGAGTCCCAGGCTGCAAGGCCTGAGGGAGGCCCTGGGAATTCTGACCTACCGATTGCAGTGGAAGCCTCAGTGCTGGAGGATTTGGACAGTACAGCGTTTCCAGTGATTGTGGGTCCAGTGATGAAACAGGATCCCCAACTGGAGACCCCCAAACCGCAGGATGCCGGCTCTCTGGGTGAGGAAACCCAGGGAGGTGATAAGGTGAATGAACTTGCCTGTGGTGGGGCGGGGGTTAGTGCTGCAGGGGGAGATGCTGAGGTTTCTGATTGCAGCCTGGAGGATTCAACATCCTCTAGTGATAAATACATGAATATGAGTCTAGAGGAATTAAGAATGGAGCAGAACCGTATATACTCCCGCATTACTTATAAAAAAAGAAGGCGTAACTGTAGCAGCAGATGGGAGAGAGTTGCCCTGAAAGATGAACTTTGGGAGCTGAATGACACTTTGGCTGCAGTTAAAAAGAGGATTAAAATGTTGCAGGATCAGGCTCTATTGCAAAAGGAAAAAGCACTGCTAGAATCCATACCAGGACAAGATGGCGGATGTGATGGTGGCCTGGTCCCGGCGGGTTCTGTGGCGGCATCTGGGCTCATAGTTCCAGTGGAAGACATGGAGGTGGGCGGCCGGACTGCGGGAGAAGTGGTGGATATCGTGGGCCATGATGGAGGTGAAACCTCTGGGATTGCGTCTGGTGCTGTGGATACCGAGGGGAACCCTGCGATTACGTCATCCTGTGCTTTCCATGAGGGGGAGGCGTCTCTCCCAGAGAGAGTGCTGGGTGGTGGCAGTGCAGGGGGCATGGTGGCTGCCGGGGTGACGGCGGGTGCTGGAGCTCTGGTGGCTGCTACTGCTTCCTGTGGACTTGCTCCTGATGCACTTGTCTCTGAAGCTGCGGATATGGGGACGGCGCGGGCCGTGGTAGATGCTGAGGCTGGCTCTCCCTGTAAGACAGCAGCGACTGGCTCTGGCTTAGTCGCTGTGGTGGCTGAAGGGGGCGGGGCCAAAGATGCATCATGTGTGACATCACGAGTGACATCATTAACTGCATCAATGGGAATTCCGGAGTATGAAGCCATATTAAAAACTGGGCAAAGATTGGCCCAAGGACTGCCGGCAGTTGATAAAAGCAGCTTAACCCCTGAGGAGACTACACTAGTAGAAACAGTTTACGGAGATATGGATATGCCTGTGAGGGCTTTAGCGGCCGTAAGCTTGATCCAGGCAAACCAAACTAGGATGGCTGGTGGGGCTGGTAGTGCGGGTATAGAGGTCAGTAAGAAGGTAAATGTTCAAGCACCCAAGGGTCTCCCTGTAATCTCTCCAGTGGTTAGACCAGGATCTGGTTTATATGCCAAAACTTTGGAGGGTTCTGGTTGGGCTAGTACTGGTCCTCAGCTTGGGGTAAGTGGGGGTCAGCCTATAAAAAGGCGTAATGTGGTTCAGTTTAGATGGGTAGGGGAAGGGGAGGCTCCTTCAAAGTCGGAGTTCTTGGATATAGTATTCTCGCTGGGTTTTAGGGCCGCAGACCTTTTTGCGTGCATCCATCCGGTGAGAACTCCTGACTTTGATCTGAGCTTCCTCTCCCTGAATGGCTTGCAAGCTTTTGGCTCCCAATGGGAGAAGAACAAGACCAAGGAGCCGTACTGCCATTTTAAAACCAACACCATCACCAGGCAGGATAGGGTAAAGATTACTGTTCTGGTGCGCAATGAGTCACTACCGTCTGCGGATATCGTATATTGGTTGTCCAGGTCCTGCACAGTGTTGTCCCCACTTGAGAAATTTGATTACACTAAGGGGGTCTGGGGTGGTGCCTATTCGACCTTTGTGAGGTTGCACCAGGTAGGGGCTGAGACTAAGCACATACCATCTGCTGCTTATATTGGCCGTGACCGGCTTCAGTGCTTCTATCCTGGGCAGCCCAGAACTTGTCACAAGTGTGGTGACTTTCGCCACCTTAGTAATGATTGTACGGTTGTTAAATGTGCTTTGTGTGGCCAGATGGGGCATGGGTCCCGTGAGTGTAATAAGGTGAGGTGCAATCTCTGCGGAGCGGATGGCCATCCCTATAGTCGGTGCCCTAAAGCATTGCATAATCATGATGCAGGGGTGGTTGAGGAGGCACTAGAAATCAGGCCCAGTCATGAGGATAACATGGTGGTTGCTTTACAGCATCAGGATATGTTGAGGAAACTAGAAGCTGGTGGGGTAGGGAAAGTCCAGGTCGAAAGGGGGGAAGCATCTTTTCAGGCAGTGAGTAAAGGCAGGAGGAAGAAGCTGAAAAAGAGGGGGGTGGACGTTGTATGCTCTAATAGGTTTGACGTTTTGTCCTCTGCTGATAATGAGGATGAGGGGGAGGTAGTCATGGTTGGGGGAAAAGAGCTAGTGTTTGTTCCGAATACTTCTAAAAGTAAAAGGCCAAAACAGGTCTCTAATCTGTCTGTTGATGGGGTGGCAGTTACGGTCAAAGCTAAACAGGAAAAGGGGGGATGTGGTAAAGTTCAGAGCAAAACCAAGCACTTAGATAGTTCTCAGGGGGATCTAGAGTGGGATCCTACAGGGACAGAGTTAAGCCAGGCCTTGGTACCTTTATTAAATAAGGTTGAGGTAGTGCAGAGTTCAGAGGGGAAGGCCCCTCAATCTCCGGGAGAGGTGATGGTGGTGGAGGAGACTCCTAGCCTTGAGGCGGGGAGCCTTACCTATTCTCCTTTGGCGTCCTCTGGTGGGGATGATCCTGGGGGCGGTTCTTGTATTATTGCCCCAAAAGTCCCTGATCCGGATCCTCCCCCAGACAGGGTTGCAAATGGGGAGGGGTGTGATATTAGGGAGGGTGTTGTTGTACAGGGATCTAAGGGTCTGTTCTGTGAGACTGCGGTCTCAGTTGTTGGTGGGGTGGAGGAGGGGGAGGTGGAAGAAATCTCTTTGTCCGATGAGGATGTTCTTCCCTTCGGGGTTACGTGTAAAAGAGTAGGATCCTCGGATGAGGATTCTAAAAGACAAGCAAAGAAAAAGTGAATGGGGTCCTACCTCTATAATCCAAGAAACATGGATCCCCAACCTATACGATGTGCCACCATTAATGTGGCTTCCGTGTTTTCTGAACGTGCTCGTTTCTTGGCCTTTGATTTTTTCAACACGGTTGATGTTGACTTTTTATTTTTGCAGGAGACCAGGGTAGGTGACTTGGCCACACTCCATCGGGCCAAGTGTCAGTGGAAGCGGGGGCCTTCCTTCTGGTCTCTTGCGGCCGAGGCGTCCAGTGGGTTGTCAGTGCTTTTTACTGATATGGTAAACGTGCACAGGATTATAGATTTACAGGTAGGTAGGTGCATGGTTTTAGATGTCAACCTGAGAGGACATGACCTGAGGCTTATAAACATCTATGGGCCCCATTCAAAGTGGGACAGGAAATGTCTTTTCAGGGAGATAAAACCGTTTCTTTTTACGGCCCGGCAGATTGTCTTTGGAGGTGATTTTAACACCGTCATTAGGCCAAAAGACAGAGGGGACACAAAGGCGACCCTGGGCTATGATTCCAATTTTCTAGTTAGCATGGTTAGAGAGGCTGGTCTGGTGGATGTGCACGTTCGCCATTTCCCAGACCTCACAGGTTTCACCTATCATTGTGGTAGTCGTAGGTCTAGGATAGATAGGTTTTTTGTTAAGGAGTCCTCGAAAACTTTGCCTCCTGAGACAAAGCCAGTAGAGTTCTCCGATCACGTTTTTCTGTGTGTTGCTTTGAACGTCTCAGAAACCCCTCAGAAGGGGCGGGGCCTTTGGCGTTTGAATTCCGAGCTCCTAAAGGAGGAGGGAGTTAGACAGTCCTTTAGAGACTTTCTTCAACTACAGGAAACACTTCTGGAGGCTGGTTGGAGTAGGTCTGAGTGGTGGGAGGAGTGTAAAAAGAGGACTCAAAGGCTTTTTCAAAGGCTGGTAGCCAGGAAAAATTTGACAAAAAGATGTATCTACCAGAGCCTGAGAAAGAAACTGGATTTCTTGATCTCTGAGCGTGGAGATAGTGGGGAAATCTCCCGGGTGAAGGCTCAGATGAAGGAATATCAGTACGATCGCCTGGCTTCCTTGATTCTGGAGAGGGATTATGGAAAGTACCACTCGCCTGATCCCTACCAGAGTTGCAGAAAATCAGTTGATTTGAGGGAGGTCCGGGGCCTGTTTGATGACCAGGGTACTCTTCATGAAGACAGGGAGGGTATTTTGGGAGTCATCAGGTCCTATTACTCCAGCCTTTTGTCTGAGCAGCCACTCATCAGAGAGAGGATGGATCAGTTTCTGAGGGAGACACCTGGACTTGAGCAACTTGATCCTTCTTTTGACCCTTTGGGCAGTGATGTGACAGTGGTGGAGGTCAAGAGAGCCATAGACGGTTTGTCTATAAAAAAATCTCCAGGCCCAGATGGGTTAACATCTGAATTTTTTAAAGCTTTTTCAGACCTATTGGCTCCTCATCTCATGGAGGTATTTAATGAAAGCCTGGGTAAGGGATCACTCCCTCCCTCTATGAGATCCTCTGCTCTCATATTATTGTCTAAAGGTAGGGACCCGGTGCGTGTTGAGAACTGGTGCCCCATCGCTCTTCTCAATACGGACAGAAAGAATCTGGCAAAGGTACTTTTTAATCGGCTGATGGAAGTTTCCGGGCTGTTACTTTCTCCGTCTCAGCATTGCACTGTAAAAGGCCGAAGCACCTTTAGTGCTGTCCTTGGCATCCGGGAGGCTGTGGAGCAATGTCGTGCTGAAAAATGGGGCAAGTATTTGCTGGCATTGGATCAGTCCAAGGCTTTTGACCGAGTTAATCATCAGTACCTGTGGGCTGTGCTGGAGAGGTATGGTCTTCCAGCGAGGGTGGTAGATTGGCTACGTGTCATTTACAATCAGGCTGAGAGCTTCCCACTTGTCAATGGCTGGGTAGGCCCTGCTTTTGCGGTCGACTCGGGTGTCCGTCAGGGGTGTCCCCTGAGCCCCCTTCTATATGTATTTGCAATTGATCCTTTTGTGCGGAGGATTGAGAGCGGTGCTGTGGCAGGGGTTCAGCTGGGCCCTGGGTTGCCGCTGAGGGTGGTGGCCTACGCAGACGATGTTATTGTGGTCCTGTCGTCTGTGGCAGAGGCACGTGGCATGGAACATCTTATCTGTGAGTACTCTGAGGCTTCGTGCTCCCGAATCAATCAGGATAAGTGTGAAGCTTTCTGGATGGGGGAGGAAGGTGATAAATTTACCCTTCCGGATAGCCTCCCCCGCGCCAGTCCAGAGATAAAAATTCTAGGTATCAAATTTGGCCATGGTGATTATGCCACTCAGAATTGGGAGAAGAGGCTGGAAGATGCTACCAGGAAGGTGCAGTCCTGGAGAAGGTGGCAACTTTCTCTCAGGGAGAGGGTTGACTTATGCAAAACCTATCTGATTCCGCTTTTTCTGTATGTCAGTTATGTGTGCTTCTTGCCACAGTCTTTGTGGACCAAGATGAATTCTTTATTCTTCCTGATGTTATGGGGGAATAGAATGAATCTGGTCAAGAGAGGGATCACCTACAGATCGAGGGAACAGGGGGGGCTGAGTATGGTCAACCCTGTGGTGTTTTTTGCTACAACGTTTTTAAAACTGAATCTAGGGAGTTTGTTTCTAAGAACTCCCCCTCGATGGGTAGAGAGTTTTAGGGCCTGGGTGTTTCCCTTCCTCAGGTTATGGATGGATGGTGGCCAAGTAAAAACCTTTCGAGTCCGGCATGGCTACCTCCCGATCTACGTAATACTGTGCTTGAAGATGACGAGGCTTTGGGGGCTGCAGGTGGGTGAAGTCAAAAACTTCTCTAGAAGGGAGATGGAGAGAAGAATTTTGGGGACTCACTTTTATGCTCCGCTGTCGTTAAGGGACTGCCCAGGCAGTGTCTGCTCAGATGGGTTGTCTTTGATTAATTCTCAAAGAATCCCACTGAAGTTCAGAGATATTGCCTGGCTTTCTTTCCAAGGGAGGCTTTATGTGCGGGGTAACCTCAAGTGTCGAAGTGCCAATGATCGTGGCTGCCCACGTGAGAAATGTCTAGGGGAGGTGGAGACAATGGACCATTTCCTCCTTGAGAGTCCCTTCAATATAAAGGTTTACAGAGCGGTATCAAGGGCCTTACGCATCCCGTGCCTTTCGGGGCTTAGTTACCCTGAGTGGGTTTATGGGGCGTTCAAAGGGTATAGAAGGTTTGATTTAACCACAATTTTTATAGTTAGTTTAGCAGTTAGGTTTCACACATGGGGTGCACGGTGTCAGGTTTCCCTCAGAGCAAAGGTCCTCCCCTGTGAGGAGGTGGTGGGAAATATTCTGCACGAGGTTAAGAGGATGATGGATATGGATAGGAAGAGGTTGGATGCTGTCGGGTGGTCCAGGCTCTGGCGCCACCTGAAACCCCCTTGAGTGGGTAGCAGAAGTCCTTTTCTTGTTCATCTTATGGCTTCCTATCCTTCACCTTCCCGTAGATTTTCTTTTTTCTGTTTTTTTTATTAAAGCGGTTTGCATGTGACTAAAAGACTTCATTCATCTTTTCATTGCTTATGGTTATGATATGTATTGTTCGAATACAGTAGGTTGTTTTTTGCTTAGATGTTACACAATTTTGACATTTCGTATAGTTATACAAGCTTTGTTGCTTTTTGGTTTGGATTATTGGGCAACAATTCAATGTATATTAGGGGTAATTCCAAGTTGATCACAGCAGGAAAATTTTTAGCAGTTGGGCAAAACCATGTGCACTGCAGTGGAGGCAGATATAACATGTGCAGAGAGAGATAGATTTAGGTGTGGTGAGTTCAATCTGCAATCTAAATTGCAGTGTAAAAATAAATCAGCCAGTATTTACCCTGCACAGAAACAAAATAACCCACCCAAATCTAACTCTCTCTGCACATGTTATATCTGCCTCCCCTGCAGTGCACATGGTTTTGCCCAACTGCTAAAAAATTTCCTGCTGCGATCAACTTGGAATTACCCCCATTGTATGTCCTATTTTTAGGAGTTTTACCATATTTATGTAATGTATGTTGCAATTTTTCTTAATAAAAGATAGCAATATATACATATTAACAGTATGCACAGGTGCAGCAGTATATACATGTAGGCATTATACACAGGTGCAGCGGTATATACATGCAGGCATTATACACAGGTTTCAGCGGTATATACATGTGGGCATTATACACAGGTGCAGCAGTATATACATGTGGGCATTATACACAGGTGCAGCGGTATATACATGCAGGCATTATACACAGGTGCAGCGGTATATACATGTGGGCATTATACACAGGTGCAGCAGTATATACATGTAGGCATTATACACAGGTGCAGCGGTATATACATGCAGGCATTATACACAGGTGCAGCGGTATATACATGCAGGCATTATACACAGGTGCAGCGGTATATACATGTGGGCATTAGACAAAGGTGCAGCGGTATATACATGTGGGCATTATACACAGGTGCAGCAGTATATACATGTGGGCATTATACACAGGTGCAGCAGTATATACATGTGGGCATTATACACAGGTGCAGCAGTATATACATGCAGTCATTATACACAGGTGCAGCAGTATAAACTCCTGGAAATTTGGTGAGGTTTGATCAGAGATGTGCTGAAAAGATAAGCAGGTAGGGCACTGCCTCACCTGACATAGACTTTTTACTCCAGAGTTTTGGCTATAAAAATGATTAGAATAATGCAAAGAAGATATTTCAAACATATTAAACTCTGGCACAAACGTAAGTACGACATGAAAGGCTCTGCCACACCCCACCGCACGTCACTGGGGAAGCCGATACGCGTTGCCTGTGGAGGGGACTCCTTGTGGACTGCACTTATCTACCTATGCCTGGGGACTGAGGACCTGTCTGCTGGAGTAAAACCAGTACTCTAATTATGTGCTGCTCTGATTTGTACTCAGACATATAACAATCTGGTAGGTGTGTATATTCACTGAGTTTTCCCCTTTTTTGTCTTGTAATGTTTTTTTTCAGTGTGTGTGTGTATTAAAAGGTTTTAAAACTTTATCACACTATGCCAAATGTATATTTTTCTGCCATATAAATCCGCTGGAGTTTTGAAGCTGAATCATCAATGAAGGATCCCGTTAACGTGTTGCTTGCTTTGGAATAGCTTTAGGCTTCTTATCTCATTTGCTTGGGGATATTTTTAAGGTAACCTCATTACCACAGGGGTTGTGTCCTCGTCTCTGGAAAATCGAATGTGGAAGCCTTCCTATCTGCATTTCTTATTCACGCTGTTTGTCTCACTTAATTTCTGAGGCTATTTTGAAGGTAATTATATTAACAAAAGGGGGGCTTGAAAAACGCCTATATCCACATTTACCAGCTACATATCTCTGAAGACGAAGGTGTGTTCTTTTTGTGTGTATAAACATTCTACACTATGATTTGTTTTTTTCTTTTTGCTGAAGGACAATACTGGGACAAGGAGGCAGCGCCATCTCCATTGATATCTTCTAAGTTTGAAGGTTTCATGTAAGGTCAGCGATTAAACTTCAGCCAAGTTGATTAGTAGCACCTGTTAGCTGCCTTTAAAAATGTTGTTGGTACACAGGGGTAAGGCTCCTGATGCTGAAACAAGCTGGGTTTACAAGCCAGCCAGGGTTTACAATCCAGGTCATTGCCATCACCCTAGCAGTGTGAGTAAATTAGAGGATACTGGCTTCTGGGTGAGGTACCCCGCCTACCTCCGTGCCCCCTCACCTGCAGTACACTGCTAGCCTGCTACAGCAGGCTACACAGGGTAATAAGTTAGGAAGCAATAAATTAGGAAACTGATACAAAATGCCCCCAAAAGCTAAACTATCAAATCAGCAGAACGCACCAACAATAACATGAATAAATGGCCGATACTCTGCTGACGTCAGCCACTGACTCCAGATAGAGGGCCTAATTCAGTAAGGATAACAGATGCTACTAATCAGCAGAATTTGCTATCCTTTTGCATGCATGCTGGGGGTCGCTCAGCGCTTGGCAAGGCCGCCCAGCATGCTGACCGGTGCCTCCCCACCTGCTACAAGCAGAAATTGCAATCTCCTCGTAATTTCTGCTTGTCAGCAGAAACTAAGGTTGACTCCTGCCGGTGCAGCTTAGCTACGGCCGCAGGAGTCCCGGTGCCATCTTACCTATCGCGGCGGCTGAGTGTGACGTCACACAGCCGCCGTGACCGCGCCCCCAACACGCCCCCATTCGGCGCGCACAACCCACCGTTCAGGTAGCCCGCCCCCGCAACGCTTCGTTTCCTCCCTGAAAACGGAGCATTGCCGTCCTCCTCCCGCCCCTGACAGGCAGAGGCGGCCGCATTTTCTGCGGCCCCCCGCTGAAAATGCGGACGCATGTGCAGTAGGGCCCGCTGCGCATGCGCCCGCGGCACACCCGCAATAATTCCGTCCGGATCGCGATTTGCGATCCAACCTGAATTAGCCCCAGAGAACAGAGTTGTATTTACATTCTAATTCAGTCTGTCTGGTCACCACAGTAAAACAAAATGTGGAAAAAAAACATATCTTATTTCTGTCACCTAAACGGAGTCATTATTCTGCACAATATAAAGCACCTGGCAAGATCAGGAGATGTGGGAGAATCCAGAAGGGACTGATCTTAGTATCATATCATGAGATATACTGTACAGGAAAAAAAGGAAACTATTGTGCTTATTTTACACTGAGATATATTGTTACACCAGAGTTGCCTACCCTCCCTCATTCTGCAGGAGACTCCCTGAAATAGTAGCAATCTCCCTCACTCCCTGAATAGACCAGTAATCTCCCTGATTTTACTTTACATTCTCGGGGTAAAAAAATAACTCATAGATACATACATTCAAAGGAGTTCATTTGTGCCATTTCCCTGCATTGGGTATAAGGCATAATGATCCCTATGGCTACATGCATTTTAAATAAGGTTTCTCTTGGCCACTTACAGTATATGGAAGCTCTTCTAAAACACTTTACACGAACAATTCCTGCAAAATATCAGTGTCTTTTCTTCAACAAGTACCTCTTACTAACTTTGGGGCTCATTTGCATTTGAATGTCAGTAATTTTTATGACGCGCCTCTCCGATGTAGCAGTACGCGTCCGCGCTGATAGGTGTTACTGTCACAATCTCCATCAAATGCTTTTTCAAAAGTAGGCAAGTATGTGTTACACATGTTGAAGTTTAATTTAATAAAAACTGCACTTCCCCCACAGTACCCTCCCCAATAACAATTGCTGCTCTTCTTCACAAGAATATTGTTTTTTATATATTTCTAAGTGCATTTGTCATATTTTGTACCAACCATAGCGGGCATTTCAGCATTGACTTCTGCAGTCCAAGGCCTCGTGGGTCAAAGCCTCGTTCAAGACTGCAGCCTGATGAAGTCACAGACTAATACCAGCACTTAAGCATTTTGAAAAAAGACATGTTTCACCAGTACTGATTGGTTGCTGTAGGCAACGTCACCACTTTATGTCTCTCCAAGGCTATACTCTCAGTAATGGCGCTTTGAGATGCAGGCGGGTGACTACTGTAAGATCACACGTTGTAAATGTTTAGTGTCTGACTCACCTCTCCCGAGCAGCAGGCACAAGAGCAGCACCGGCCGCCGACTTCTGGTCGCCATTGAGCTCTGTAGAATGGAGGAAGAAATGAGTGAATATCAGGAGTATGGACTGCAGGTGGGGAAGGAGCGGATGAGATGGGGGAGGTAGATGGGACCTGAGGCAGAGGTGTCCTGTCACATACTATATTCCTTCTCTCTATCTGCTGACAGCTTTATACAGTTCTCACAGGCAAAACTGAACTAGCGACTTCCAAGAAACTCTATGAGGTCAGACAGCCCTCGAGCAAAGCACGGGGAACCAAGAAACTATTTGTAGTCACCAAACAAAGAAACAAACAAATATCAATCAGACAAAATGAGTATATTAAGGCGCCCACACACGGAGCAATATGTCCTCCAGGGAGCCGCCATCGGCAAGTTCACACACACTTGCCGATGGCGTCGACGACGAGCGGCGGGGAGACTGTTGGGGGGAAGCAGGACGGCAGCATGGCTTCATTCTCAACCTCCTCAGATCCTTCTGCATGTTCAAGAGATCTAAGGAGGACACGAACGACCCGTGGGTGCGCACATTGCGTTGCTGGCATGCCCACACACCACCATTTTTCAATGCTGTGTCGTTCTGATCGGTCGGAAACGCCTACATTGTTTAAAAAATCTTAACGTGTGTGGGCACCTTTAGAAACCAAATCTCAGTTCACCCCCCCCCCCCCCTTTTATGTTCAATATAAGGGGGGCACCGTCTTTCAGAAAACGAGACTCTTCTGTTTGTTGGTCCCTCTAGATCACCATTTAAAAGAACTCAGCCTGATATGGAGCCTCAAAAAGCTGCCACATATGTGTTTTTCACGCCGCGCATGCTTGTGAGGCTGAGTGAGGCGTACGTACGCACCCCAGCTAATAGGGAGCATGAGTATAGGAATGGGTGTACTGTAAGAGCACTTAGCATATGTTTGCTGCGCACGCCATGCACTCGTAGAAGGAAGAGCGACCCGTTCAGAGGTGAGATTGCGCAGGCTGACCGGTTCCCAGTCGCATAGACCTGTCTGACTCCAGGCGGAAGGCACGCGCCTGTCTGTCTGCAGATGCGTCTGCTTTGTGTGCAGCTCTCAATCAGGCCACAAATATTTACAGAACTAAAAAGGGGGGGGGGGGGTCACATATTTAGAGACATGATCTCCCCTCTCTTGCGGTTCAAAAAAAAGATGGGGACACCCAGTGCCGGATTAAACCCCGCGGGGGCCCTTAGGCAGTCGGAATCTCTGGAACCCCATCCCACATTATCTCTTAATACATTTTTACTTTTACCAACCAACAGTCTACGATCTGGAAACTGTAACGTGAATCCGATGTCTGCGGTTTATGTTCTTTAAGTTGTTAATGGGTACATTACATTAATACAGTATTTCATGTAAAGTTTTAGTTTCTTTGAGTTGATTCATTTTTTCTGTCTTTTGGAAACAATTTAGTAGAGCTTGATTGTAATTTTACTTTCAAGATCAAATCAATATTATTTTGAGCCGTTGTCGCGGGGCCTCTAAAAGGCGAGGTGCCCATAGGCCGGTGCCTAGTCTGCCTGTTTGGTAATCCAGCACTGGGGACACCAACACTTGAAGGACAAGATCCTATTCAAACAAGGGCTCATCTATTTTAATTCAGTGTCTGAAGATCACCGGACAATACGGCGTAATGTAAATGAATGTACACAGGGAAAGGACGGGGGACACGTTACAAAGAAACCTTAGAGACAGTAATTCCCTCCCGCCACCTGGAAATACTATAGTACCTTAATTGGATCCACTCGTTAAGCTGTTTTATATAATGTCTTTCTGTGGCTTTCTTTAGCAGTTACATTATTCTATTATTTTTATATATATATATATATATATATATATATATATATTTCTCTTACGTCCTAGAGGATGCTGGGGACTCCGTAAGGACCATGGGGATAGACGGGCTCCGCAGGAGACATGGGCACTAAAAAAGAACTTTAGGTATGGGTGTGTACTGGCTCCTCCCTCTATGCCCCTCCTCCAGACCTCAGTTTAATACTGTGCCCAGAGGAGACTGGGTGCATTACAGGAGCTCTCCTGAGTTTCCTGAAAAGAAAGTAATTTTGTTAGGTTTTTTTTTTTTTTTTTTTCAGGGAGCCTGCTGGCAACAGACTCCCTGCAGCAAGGGACTGAGGGGAGAGAAACAGACCTACTTTAATGTTAGGCTCTGTTTCTTAGGCTACTGGACACCATTAGCTCCAGAGGGAACGGAACACAGGTCTCACCCTCGCCGTTCGTCCCGGAGCCACGCCGCCGTCCTCCTCGCAGAGCCGGAAGATAGAAGCCGGGTGAGTATGAGAAGAAAGAAGACTTCAGAGGCGGCAGAAGACTTCGGATCTTCACTGAGGTAACGCTGCGCGTCATTGCTCCCACACAACACACACACGGCAGGCACTGTAAGGGTGCAGGGCGCAGGGCGCAGGGGGGGGCGCCCTGGGCAGCAATAGAAACCTCCGATCTGGCTAAAAACAATATATACAGGTTCTGCACTGTATATAAGAGATCCCCCGCCAGTTTTTGAATAATTTCAGCGGGACCGAAGCACGCCGCTGAGGGGGCGGAGCTTGTTCCTCAGCACTCACCAGCGCCATTTTTCTCCACAGCACACCGGTGAGAGGAAGCTCCCCGGACTCTCCCCTGCTTACCAAGGTGAAAGAGGGTTTGAAAGAGGGGGGGGGGAGACATAATTTGGCGCAGATATATGATAATAGCGCTATCTGGGTAAACATATTGTTTTTTTTCCTGGGTCATTGGCGCTGGGTGTGTGGTGGCATACTCTCTCTCTGTCTCTCCAAAGGGCCTTTTGGGGGAACTGTCTTCAGATAAGAGGATTCCCTGAGTGTGTGGTGTGTCGGTACGCGTGTGTCGGCATATCTGAGGTAGAAGGCTCTCCTAGGGAGGAGGTGGAGCAAATGAGCGTGGTGTCTCCGTCGGCAACACCGGCACCTGACTGGTTGGATATGTGGAATGTTTTAAGTGCTAATGTGAATTTATTGCACAAACGGTTGGACAAAGCTGAGTCCAGGGAATGTACAGGGAGTCAAGCCCTGCCTGCCCCTATGTCGCAGGGACCTTCGGGGTCTCAAAAGCGCCCACTATCCCAATTAGTAGACACTAATACCGACACGGATTCTGACTCCAGTGTCGACTACGATGATGCAAAGTTACAGCCAAAATTGGCTAAAAGGATTCAATATATGATTATTGCAATAAAGGATGTACTGCATATCACAGAGGACCCCCCTGTCCCTGACACAAGGGTACACATGTATAAGGGAAAGAAACCTGAGGTAACCTTTCCCCCATCTCATGAGCTGAACGAGTTATTTGAAAAGGCTTGGGAATCTCCAGACAAGAAACTGCAGATTCCCAAAAGGATTCTTATGGCGCATCCTTTCCCGACTAAGGACAGGATACGGTGGGAATCCTCCCCAAGGGTTGACAAAGCATTGACACGCTTATCCAAAAAGGTAGCGCTGCCGTCCCAAGATACGGCTACCCTCAGGGATCCTGCTGATCGCAAGCAGGAGGCTACCTTGAAGTCCATTTACACACATTCTGGTACCTTACTCAGACCGGCGATAGCGTCGGCTTGGGTTTGTAGCGCTGTAGCAGCGTGGACAGATACCTTATCAGCAGAAATTGATACCCTGGATAAGGATACCATTTTATTGACCCTGGGTCATATTAAAGATGCTGTCTTATATATGAGAAATGCTCAAAGAGCCATTCGCCTACTGGGTTCTAGAGTCAATGCTATGGCGATTTCTGCTAGACGAATCCTATGGACCCGGCAATGGACGGGTGATGCCGACTCAAAGAGGCATATGGAGGTTTTACCTTACAAGGGTGAGGAATTGTTTGGGGAAGGTCTCTTGGACCTGGTTTCCACAGCTACGGCAGGTAAATCAACTTTTTTGCCTTATATTTCCTCACAGCCAAAGAAAGCGCCACTTTATCAGATGCAGTCCTTTCGGTCACATAGAAACAAGAGAGTGCGAGGATCGTCCTTTCTTGCCAGAGGTAAGGGCAGGGGGGAAAAAGCTTCCAACCACAGCTAGTTCCCAGGAGCAGAAGTCCTCCCCGGCCTCTACAAAATCCACCGCATGACGCTGGGGCTCCGCTGAGGGAGTCCGCCCCAGTGGGGGCACGTCTTTGACTTTTCAGCCACATCTGGGTTCACTCACAGGTAGATCCCTGGGCAGTAGAAATTGTTTCCCAGGGTTACAAGCTGGAATTCAAAGAGGTGCCTCCTCGCCAGTTTTTCAAATCGGCCCTTCCGGCTTCTCCCCCAGAAAGGGAGATAGTTTTAAATGCAATTCACAAATTGTGTCTTCAACAGGTGGTGGTCAAAGTTCCCCTGCTTTAACAAGGCAGGGGGTATTACTCAACCCTGTTTGTAGTCCCAAAACCGGACGGTTCGGTCAGACCCATTTTAAATTTAAAATCCTTGAACCTATACTTGAAAAGGTTCAAGTTCAAGATGGAATCGCTCAGAGCGGTCATCGCCAGCCTAGAAGGGGGGGATTTTATGGTATCCCTGGACATAAAGGATGCATACCTTCATGTTCCCATATATCCACCTCATCAGGCGTACCTGAGATTTGCGGTACAAGATTGTCATTACCAATTTCAGACGTTGCCGTTTGGGCTTTCCACGGCCCCGAGGATTTTCACCAAGGTAATGGCGGAAATTATGGTGCTCCTGCGCAAGCAGGGTGTCACAATTATCCCGTACTTGGACGATCTCCTCATAAAAGCGAGATCACGAGAGCAGTTGTTGAACAGCGTGTCACTTTCACTGAAGGTGTTACAACAACACGGCTGGATTCTCAATATCCCGAAGTCACAGTTGGTTCCTACGACTCGTTTGACCTTCTTAGGCATGATTCTGGATAAGGACCAGAAAAGGGTTTATCTTTTGATAGAAAAGGCCCAGGAACTCATGACTCTGGTCAGGGACCTTTTGAAGCCAAAACAGGTGTCAGTGCATCACTGCACTCGAGTCCTGGGAAGGATGGAGGCATCTTACGAGGCCATTCCCTTCAGCAGGTTCCATGCGAGGACCTTCCAATGGGACCTACTGGACAAGTGGTCCGGGTCACATCTACAGATTCATCAGATGATCACCCTGTCCCCCAGGGCCAGGGTATCTCTCCTGTCTTGGCTGCAGAGTGCTCACCTTCTAGAGGGTCGCAGGTTCGGCATTCAGGACTGGATTCTGGTAACCACGGACGCGAGCCTCCGAGGTTGGGGAGCAGTCACACAGGGAAGAAACTTCCAAGGTCTTTGGTCAAGTCAAGAGACTTGTCTTCCCATCAACGTCCTGGAGCTGAGGGCCATATACAACGCCCTTCGTCAAGCGGAGACTTTGCTTCGCGACCTACCGGTTCTGATCCAGTCAGACAACATCACCGCAGTGGCTCATGTAAACCGCCAAGGCGGCAAAAGGAGCAGAGTGGCGATGGCGGAAGCTACCAGGATTCTTCGCTGGGCGGAAAATCATGTAAGCGCACTGTCAGCAGTGTTCATTCTGGGAGTGGACAACTGGGAAGCAGACTTCCTCAGCAGACACGATTTACATCCAGGAGAATGGGGACTTCATCAGGAAGTCTTCACACAGATTACAAGTCTGTGGGGACTGCCCAAGATAGACATGATGGCGTCCCGCCTCAACAAGAAACTACAGAGGTATTGCGCCAGGTCAAGAGACTTTCAGGCGGTGGCAGTGGACGCCCTGGTGACACCGTGGGTGTTCCAGTCGGTATATGTGTTTCCTCCTCTTCCTCTCATTCCCAAGGTGTTGAGAATAATAAGAAAAAGAGGAGTACAGACAATTCTCATTGTTCCAGATTGGCCGCGAAGGGCCTGGTATCCGGATCTGCAGGAAATGCTCACAGCAGATCCGTGGCCTCTTCCTCTAAGAAAGGACCTGTTACAACAGGGGCCCTGTCTGTTCCAAGACTTACCGCGGCTGCGTTTGACGGCATGGCGGTTGAACGCCGGATCCTAGCGGAAAAGGGCATTCCGGATGAGGTCATTCCTACTCTGATAAAGGCTAGGAAGGACGTGACAGCTAAACATTATCACCGTATATAGCGGAAGTATGTTTCTTGGTGTGAGGCCAGGAATGCTCCGACGGACGGTTCCATCTGGGCCGTTTCCTTCACTTCCTACAAACGGGAGTGAATTTGGGCCAAAAATTAGGCTCCATTAAGGTTCAGATTTCGGCCCTATCCATTTTCTTTCAGAAGGAATTAGCTTCTCTCCCAGAAGTACAGACTTTTGTGAAGGGAGTGCTACATATTCAGCCTCCTTTTGTACCTCCGGTGGCGCCTTGGGACCTTAACGTGGTGTTGAGTTTCCTTAAGTCGCACTGGTTTGAACCACTTAAAACGGTGGAATTAAAATATCTCACTTGGAAAGTGGTCATGTTGTTAGCCTTGGCTTCAGCTAGGCGAGTGTCGGAGTTGGTGGCTTTGTTTAATAAAAGCCCCTATCTGGTTTTCCATATGGATAGAGCGGAATTGCGGACCCGTCCTCAATTCTTGCCTAAGGTGGTTTCATCTTTTCATATGAATCAACCTATTGTGGTGCCTGTGGCTACGCATGACTTGGAGGATTCCGAGTCCCTTGATGTGGTCAGGGCTTTGAAAATTTACGTTGTCAGAACGGCTCAGGTCAGAAAAACAGAAGCACTGTTTGTCCTGTATGCAACCAACAAAGTTGGCGCTCCTGCTTCGAAGCAGACTATTGCTCGCTGGATCTGTAACACGATTCAGCAGGCTCATTCTACGGCTGGATTGCCGTTACCAAAATCGGTAAAGGCCCATTCCACTAGGAAGGTGGGCTCTTCTTGGGCGGCTGCCCGAGGGGTCTCGGCATTACAACTGTGCCGAGCTGCTACTTGGTCAGGTTCTAACACTTTTGAAAAGTTCTACAAGTTTGATACCCTGGCTGAGGAGGACCTCCTGTTTGCTCAGTCGGTGCTGCAGAGTCATCCGCACTCTTCCACCCGTTTAGGAGCTTTGGTATAATCCCCATGGTCCTTACGGAGTCCCCAGCATCCTCTAGGACGTAAGAGAAAATAAGATTTTAAACCTACCGGTAAATCTTTTTCTCCTAGTCCGTAGAGGATGCTGGGCGCCCGTCCCAAGTGCGGACTACTTCTGCAAGACTTGTATATAGTTTTTGCTTACATAAGGGTTATGTTACAGTTTTGATCAGTCTGGGACTGATGCTACGTTGTTTCATACTATTAACTGGTTTGTATATCACAAGTTATACGGTGTGGATGGTGTGGCTGGTATGAATCTTGCCCTTAGATTAACAAAAATCCTTTCCTCGTACTGTCCGTCTCCTCTGGGCACAGTTTCTCTAACTGAGGTCTGGAGGAGTGGCATAGAGGGAGGAGCCAGTGCACACCCATACCTAAAGTTATTTTTTAGTGCCCATGTCTCCTGCGAAGCCCGTCTATCCCCATGGTCCTTATGGAGTCCCCAGCATCCTCTTCGGACTAGGAGAAAAAGATTTACCGGCAGGTTTAAAATCGTATTATATCTCCTATATATTAGCCTTGTGACTCTGTGCCTGCATTTCTAACGCTGGGCGGAGTCACAGTCACAGATCTGGGTGGCTGGATGCAGGCCAGGAACAGTCCCCTCCCTCGGTCCGCCCATCCCCACCCAGTCCCCTCCCCATCTCCGCCCACTCCCCTCTCTCCCCCCTCCCCGTACACCCCCTGCACCCTGGTGACACTGCAGCCGGTGACTGCTCAGCTGCCGCACAGTCCGCAGGAGAATGCCGTGGACGACCTCTGACTGCCGCACCCGCCCCCCTCCCACCCGCGGCACCCACAGCCTTCACAACATCCGCAACCCACCTGTGGCACACGCCCCGCACACTCCCCCACCCATGGCACGCACATCTGCAGCACCCCCTGCCCCTCCCCCACCCACGGCCCTCCCGCCCCCTCCCCCACACATAGCACCCACATCTGCAGCACCCCCCACCCCTCCCCCACCCGCGGTACTCCCGCCCCTCCCCCACCAGCAGCAGACGCCCCTCCCCCACCCACGGCATTCCCGCCCCTCCGCCACCCGAGACATACGCCCCTCCCCCACCCACGGCACTCCCGCCCCCTCCCCCACCCGTAGCACCCACACCTGCAGCACCACCCGCCGCACTCCCGCACCCTCCCCCATCCGCAGCACCCCCGCCCCTCCCCCACCCGCAGCACCCACCACATCTGTCCCCCACCCACGGTACACGCCCCTCCCCCACCCACACAACTCCCGCCTCCTCCCGTATCACCCACAACCCGCAAACCCCCCGCCCCTCCCCCACCCACAGTACCCCGCCCACCTTCCCCACCCACAGCATCAACCACATCTGCCACCCACTCGCAGCACATGCCCCTCCCCCGCCCGCTGCACTCCCTCCCCCACCCGTAGCACCCCCTCCCCCACCCACAGCACCCCCGCACCTCCCCCATCCCTATACCCACCTCTCCCCCCGCTACACCCCGCACCCTCCACCCCACCTGCCCCTCCCCCACAGCATCCACCACATCCCCCCCACCTGCGGCACATGCCCCTCCCCCACCCGTAGCTAACACCACCCCTCCCCCACCCGCGGCACCCCCCATACCCACCTCTCCCCCCATACACCACCGCTCCCTCCACCCTTCCTGCCCCGCCCCTCCCCACCCGCCACACCCACAGCATCCACTACATTCGCCCCCCTCCCACGGTACTCCGGCCTCTCCCCCCACCCATAGCATCCACACCCGCCGCACCCCCTCCCCTGCCCGCAGCGCATCCAGACTGCACCACACCCCCGCAGCCGCACCTCCCCCACCCCCATACCCACCTCTCCCCCGCACCCTCCACCCCACCCGCACCTCCCCCACCCGCGGCACCCACAGCATCCACCACATCTGCCCCCCACCCGCGGCACACGCCCCTCCCCCGCGCACTGCACTCCTGCCCTCTCCCCCACCCGCAGCACCCCCGCACCTCCCCCACCCCACCCCCATACCCACCTCTCCCCCCCGCTACACCCCCGCACCCTCCACCCCACCCGCGGCACCTTCCACATCCATCCCCCACCCACAGCACACGCCGCTCTTCCACCCGTAGCACCCTCAACCCGTGGCACCCCCTGCCCCTCCCCCACCCGCGACACTCCCACCCCCATACCCACCACTCCCCCCGCTACACCCCCGCACCATAAAATCCGCCCACCCCTCCCCCACCCGCAGGACCCACACGATCCACCACATCTGCCCCCCACCCGCGGCATCCGCCTCGCACCCCCTACCCCACCCGTAGCACCCACATCCGCAGCACCCCCCCACCCCTCCCACACCCACGGCACTCCTGCCCCCACCCGCAGCACCCCCCGCCCTTTGTCAACCCACGGCACCCACCACATCCGTCCCCCACACATGCCCCTCCCCCACCCGCGGCACTCCCGCCCCCTCCCCCACCTGTATCACCCACAACCCGCAAACCCCCCGCCCCTCCCCCACCCGCAGTGCCCCGGCACCTCCCCCACCGCTACACCCCCACACCCTCCCCTCTTCCAACCCACCCCCATACCCACCTTTCCCCCCCCGCACCCTCCACCCCACCCACACCTCCCCCACCTGCGGCACCCCCGCACCCCCATACCCACCTCTCCCCCCCGCTACACCCCCGCATCCTCCACTCCAGTCGCCACACCAACATCATCCACCGCATCTGCCCCCAACCGCTGCACATGCCCCCCTCCCACCCACAGCTTTCACCACGTCCCCCTCCCACCCACGGCACTCCCGCTTTCTCCCCGACCCGTAGCACCCACACCCGCACCACCCCCGCCCCCTCCCCTGCCCACAGCGCATCCGGACTCCCACCACACCCCCGCAGCCGCCACTTCCCCAACCACAGCACCTCTGGCCCCCTCTCCCACCCACATCATCTATAGACACCTTCCCCCATTCGTGGACCTACCACACCTCCCCCACCCGCAGCACCTCTGGACCACCTCCCACAGCACCTCCGGACCCCATCCACAGCTCCCCTGCAGCCACCCCTCCACCCGCAGCACTTCTAGAACCTATCACCCAACCTCACCACCCCTGCAACCCCACCTCTCCAAACACCCCCCCACTACATCGCGCCTTCCCCATGCACACCACCTCCAGACCCCCTCCTTCATCCACAGCCCCCCGCACCCACCCCTCCCCCACCAACAGCATCTACACTCCCCTTCCGCACCCGCACCTCCCCCACCCGCAGCACCTCTAAACCCACTCCACCATCTGCGCCCCCTCCACACCTACCCCTCCCCCACCCACAGCACCTCTGCACCCTTTCCGCCATCCGTGCCACTGCACCCACCCCTCCACCACCCGCAACACCTCTGGACCCCCTCCCGCACCCACCCCTCCACCACACGTAGCACCTCGGACACCATCCACAGCCGCTACAAGTGATTCCCTGAATCGGGGTGATCAGCGGCACGGATAGGCACCTCCACCTCACTAAACCCACCCCCTTTCCAAACCCCCCACACACACACTGAACTTCTGTGAGTATAGTTGCTACCAATGGACATTGGATTAATTAAAAAAAAAAAGTAATACTGTGGCCATTATGTGTCTAAGCGACACTGCTACCTGTGCCCATTGTGTATAAGTGGCACTGCTACCTGTGGGCACTGTGTGTATACGCGGCTCTGGTACCAGTGGCCATTGTGTGTATAAGTGACACTGCTACCTGTGGCCATTGTGTGTATAAGTGACACTGCTACCTGTGGCCATTGTGTGTATCATAGAGATGAGCGGGTTCGGTTTCTCTGAAACCGAACCCGCACGAACTTCATGTTTTTTTCACGGGTCCGAGCAGACTCGGATCCTCCCGCCTTGCTCGGTTAACCCGAGCGCGCCCGAACGTCATCATGACGCTGTCGGATTCTCGCGAGACTCGGATTCTATATAAGGAGCCGCGCGTCACCGCCATTTTCACACGTGCATTGAGATTGATAGGGAGAGGACGTGGCTGGCGTCCTCTCCATTAGAAATTAGATTAGAAGAGAGAGAGAGATTGTGCAGAGTCAGACAGAGTTTACCACAGTGACCAGTGCAGTTGTTGTTAGTTAACTTTTATTTATTTTAATATAATATATCCGTTCTCTGCTATATCCGTTCTCTGCCTGAAAAAAAACGATACACAGCAGCAGCCAGTCACACAGTGTGACTCAGTCTGTGTGCACTCAGCTCAGCCCAGTGTGCTGCACATCAATGTATAAAAGGCAAAGCTTATAATAATTGTGGGGGAGACTGGGGAGCACTGCAGGTTGTTATAGCAGGAGCCCCCAGGAGTACATAATATTATATTAATTTAAAATTAAACAGTGCACACTTTTGCTGCAGGAGTGCCACTGCCAGTGTGACTAGTGGTGACCAGTGCCTGACCACCAGTATAGTAGTATATTGTTGTATGTATTGTATACTATCTCTTTATCAACCAGTCTATATTAGCAGCAGACACAGTACAGTGCGGTAGTTCACGGCTGTGGCTACCTCTGTGTCGGCAGTCGGAACTCGGCAGGCAGTCCGTCCATCCATAATTGTATTACAATATATACCACCTAACCGTGGTATTTTTTTTTCTTTCTTTATACCGTCGTCATAGTGTCATACTAGTTGTTACGAGTATACTACTATCTCTTTATCAACCAGTGTACAGTGCGGTAGTTCACGGCTGTGGCTACCTCTGTGTCGGCAGTCGGCAGGCAGTCCGTCCATCCATAATTGTATTATTATTATAATATATACCACCTAACCGTGGTTTTTTTTTCATTCTTTATACCATCATAGTGTCATACTAGTTGTTACGAGTATACTACTATCTCTTTATCAACCAGTGTACAGTGCGGTAGTTCACGGCTGTGGCTACCTCTGTGTCGGCAGTCGGCAGGCAGTCCGTCCATCCATAATTGTATTATTATTATAATATATACCACCTAACCGTGGTATTTTTTTTTCTTTCTTTATACCGTCGTCATAGTGTCATACTAGTTGTTACGAGTATACTACTATCTCTTTATCAACCAGTGTACAGTGCGGTAGTTCACGGCTGTGGCTACCTCTGTGTCGGCAGTCGGCAGGCAGTCCGTCCATCCATAATTGTATTATTATTATAATATATACCACCTAACCGTGGTTTTTTTTTCATTCTTTATACCGTCGTCATAGTGTCATACTAGTTGTTACGAGTATACTACTATCTCTTTATCAACCAGTGTACAGTGCGGTAGTTCACGGCTGTGGCTACCTCTGTGTCGGCAGTCGGCAGGCAGTCCGTCCATCCATAATTGTATTATTATTATAATATATACCACCTAACCGTGGTTTTTTTTTCATTCTTTATACCGTCGTCATAGTGTCATACTAGTTGTTACGAGTATACTACTATCTCTTTATCAACCAGTGTACAGTGCGGTAGTTCACGGCTGTGGCTACCTCTGTGTCGGCAGTCGGCAGGCAGTCCGTCCATCCATAATTGTATTATTATTATAATATATACCACCTAACCGTGGTTTTTTTTTCATTCTTTATACCGTCGTCATAGTGTCATACTAGTTGTTACGAGTATACTACTATCTCTTTATCAACCAGTGTACAGTGCGGTAGTTCACGGCTGTGGCTACCTCTGTGTCGGCAGTCGGCAGGCAGTCCGTCCATCCATAATTGTATTATATACCACCTAACCGTGGTTTTTTTATACCACCTAACCGTGGCAGTCCGTCCATAATTGTATACTAGTATCCAATCCATCCATCTCCATTGTTTACCTGAGGTGCCTTTTAGTTCTGCCTATAAAATATGGAGAACAAAAAAGTTGAGGTTCCAAAATTAGGGAAAGATCAAGATCCACTTCCACCTCGTGCTGAAGCTGCTGCCACTAGTCATGGCCGAGACGATGAAATACCAGCAACGTCGTCTGCCAAGGCCGATGCCCAATGTCATAGTACAGAGCATGTCAAATCCAAAACACCAAATATCAGAAAAAAAAGGACTCCAAAACCTAAAATAAAATTGTCGGAGGAGAAGCGTAAACTTGCCAATATGCCATTTACCACACGGAGTGGCAAGGAACGGCTGAGGCCCTGGCCTATGTTCATGGCTAGTGGTTCAGCTTCACATGAGGATGGAAGCACTCAGCCTCTCGCTAGAAAAATGAAAAGACTCAAGCTGGCAAAAGCAGCACAGCAAAGAACTGTGCATTCTTCGAAATCCCAAATCCGAATTCCGAGCCCACCCGCTGGCGGTGATGCAGGGCAGTCTGGAGCGACTGCTGATGCTGACATCTGGTCCGGACTGAAGGACCTGACAACCATTACGGACATGTCGTCTACTGTCACTGCATATGATTCTCTCACCATTGATAGAATGGTGGAGGATTATATGAGTGACCGCATCCAAGTAGGCACGTCACACAGTCCGTACTTATACTGGCAGGAAAAAGAGGCAATTTGGAGGCCCTTGCACAAACTGGCTTTATTCTACCTAAGTTGCCCTCCCACAAGTGTGTACTCCGAAAGAGTGTTTAGTGCCGCCGCTCACCTTGTCAGCAATCGGCGTACGAGGTTACATCCAGAAAATGTGGAGAAGATGATGTTCATTAAAATGAATTATAATCAATTCCTCCGCGGAGACATTGACCAGCAGCAATTGCCTCCACAAAGTACACAGGGAGCTGACATGGTGGATTCCAGTGGGGACGAATTGATAATCTGTGAGGAGGGGGATGTACACGGTGATATATCGGAGGATGATGATGAGGTGGACATCTTGCCTCTGTAGAGCCAGTTTGTGCAAGGAGAGATTATTTGCTTCTTTTTTGGTGGGGGTCCAAACCAACCCGTCATTTCAGTCACAGTCGTGTGGCAGACCCTGTCACTGAAATGATGGGTTGGTTAAAGTGTGCATGTCCTGTTTTGTTTATACAACATAAGGGTGGGTGGGAAGGGCCCAAGGACAATTCCATCTTGCACCTCTTTTTTCTTTTATTTTTCTTTGCGTCATGTGCTGTTTGGGGAGGGTTTTTTGGAAGGGACATCCTGCGTGACACTGCAGTGCCACTCCTAGATGGGCCCGGTGTTTGTGTCGGCCACTAGGGTCGCTTATCTTTCTCACACAGTCAGCTACCTCATTGCGCCTCTTTTTTTCTTTGCGTCATGTGCTGTTTGGGGAGGGTTTTTTGGAAGTGACATCCTGCGTGACACTGCAGTGCCACTCCTAGATGGGCCCGGTGTTTGTGTCGGCCACTAGGGTCGCTTATCTTTCTCACACAGTCAGCTACCTCATTGCGCCTCTTTTTTTCTTTGCGTCATGTGCTGTTTGGGGAGGGTTTTTTGGAAGGGACATCCTGCGTGACACTGCAGTGCCACTCCTAGATGGGCCCGGTGTTTGTGTCGGCCACTAGGGTCGCTAATCTTACTCACACAGCTACCTCATTGCGCCTCTTTTTTTCTTTGCGTCATGTGCTGTTTGGGGAGTGTTTTTTGGAAGGGACATCCTGCGTGACACTGCAGTGCCACTCCTAGATGGGCCCGGTGTTTGTGTCGGCCACTAGGGTCGCTGAGCTTAGTCATCCAGCGACCTCGGTGCAAATTTTAGGACTAAAAATAATATTGTGAGGTGTAAGGTGTTCAGAATAGACTGAAAATGAGTGTTAATTATGGTTATTGAGGTTAATAATACTATGGGATCAAAATGACCCCCAAATTCAATGTTTTAAGATGTTTTTTAGGGTTTTTTGAAAAAACCACCCGAATCCAAAACACACCCGAATCCGACAAAAAAAATTCGGTGAGGTTTTGCCAAAACGCGGTCGAACCCAAAACACGGCCGCGGAACCGAACCCAAAACCAAAACACAAAACCCGAAAAATTTCAGGCGCTCATCTCTAGTGTATCAGCGGCTTTGCTACCTGTGTGCACTGTGTGTATCAACGTCTCTGCTACCTGTGGGCACTGTGTGTATCAACGTCTCTGCTACCTGTGGGCACTGTGTGTATCAACGGCTCTGCTACTTGTGGCCGCTTATACACACAATACCCACAGGTAGCAGAGCCACTTATACAGTGGCTCTGCTACCTGTGGGTATTGTGTGTATAAGCGGCTCTGCTACCTGTGGGTATTGTGTGTATAAGCGCCTCTGCTACCTGTGGGTATTGTGTGTATAAGCTGCCCTGCTACCTCTGGCCACTGTGTGGATACGTGGCTTCGTTACCTGTGGCCACTGTGTGTATAAGCGGCTCAGCTACCTGTGTCCATTGTGTGTATACGCGGCTCTGATACCTGTGGCCACTGTGTGTATAAGCTGCGCTGCATACACTAGCAGTATATACTACACTATGTTATTCATTGTGCCCTGCGGCCACTCTTTATGCCCTCACAAAGGGCTACGCCCCCTTGACAATCGCACGCCCTTTCCCCTTGCAATATTTACCCAATAGCATAAACTTTTTTGCAGGTAATACTCCATATAATAACAATTATATCACAGCTGAGGCCCGTGCAGGGGTTAACGGGTCGTAGGCTCTAGCAGCGGTATTTTCTGTCTAACACCTTCCCTCTCTTTATCCTCTCCCTACCACCCTGCCTCTCCCTATCCTTTACCGATCGCACAGCGTTTCTGTACATTTCCTCCCCCCCCACGCCTCTCTATCTTTCCTCAACCGGACACCATTTCTGTATGCCCTCTATACTGCCCTGCGTTTCTGGATCTGTTATCTACCGGCCCGCGTATGTCTAAAGGTGTGCAGGGGTTAACGGGGCGCAGCCCCAAACGACGGTGTGAAGAGCGCCCGTAGGGCGCGATGAATCACCTAGTATATATATATATATGAGGCATACAAATATATTTTGATGTAGTTGGATACTTCTACTCCTGGCCCCCGCAGTGCATGTAGCTGGGTTATTCCATCACTTCCTCCCCTGTTATCAGCCTCTGTAACACTTACATTACATTATCTTGTATCTAAATAATTAATAAATCACACAAAAGGAGTTCTGTGCATGTTTGTGATGTGGGCATCCACTACGTTCCGTCACCCTGTACGACTGGTGTGCCATTCCTGTCGTGAGAGCCGCAGCAGTGAAGGAACCTAATGTCTGACTGTCCCCTTTGTTTTGTTTTGTTTGCTTTTTGTATTATTTTTGGCTGGTACACCATTTCCTGGGGACTACTGTGCACTGAGGACTGGCTTAGGAAGGTATGTGAGTCTCATTTGATGAAGTATGTTGTCTAGATTCCACCATTACATTGTTTTGTTGTTGTTTTTTTGTTTGTTTTTGGTGCATCTGTCACTTTTATATTATTTCACAGTGGTGTGTAGATATTGCTACTGCATTAAAAGTGCATTATGTTCTGCTATTACAGATGCGACCTCACTTACTGATTGTCCATATACACCATAGGGTGCAGGAAGCACGACGCTAACGAAACTCTGAGACAAGTAGGGCACCATATTTTTCTTCCAATTTTGCATCTTATTAACATCGCTGGGCTGCGACTTTAGGGGCAATTGGTAGAAAGCTGCAGACAAAGTGCAATGGAAATGCTTTAGAGACCTTTTTACAAAGATTTGGGTGTAAAAGAATATAGGCCTCTTGGAAAGTGGAAGTAACACCCCAGCAAGAAAGAAAGTCTTCTCTGTGATGCCCCATTGCGGCCAGTCTGCTGCGTCAGGTTTTGTAAACAATCCATTTTCTGAAATTGTAAAATGTTGCTCAAATAAAAAAAGAGGTAGGTGATTTGCCACCAAAACGGGCTCAACATAGGTGTGAGAAAAGCGTCAGCTGCAAAGGGGTTAATACATGAATGAATTAGCCTCGTAGGGAGTAGAGATGAGCGGGTTCGGTTTCTCTGAATCCGAACCCGCCCGAACTTCATGGTTTTTTTCACGGGTCCGAGCAGACTCGGATCCTCCCGCCTTGCTCGGTTAACCCGAGCGCGCCCGAACGTCATCATGACGCTGTCGGATTCTCGCGAGACTCGGATTCTATATAAGGAGCCGCGCGTCGCCGCCATTTTCACACGTGCATTGAGATTGATAGGGAGAGGACGTGGCTGGCGTCCTCTCCATTTAGATTATAAGAGAGAGAGATTTACTGGAGCTTAGGACTAGGAGGAGTACTGTAGAAGTGTAGAGAGTGCAGAGAGTTTACTAGTGAGTGACCACCAGACAGTGCAGTTTATTTAATATATCCGTTCTCTGCCTGAAAAAAGCGATACACACAGTGACTCAGTCACATACCATATCTGTGTGCACTGCTCAGGCTCAGCCCAGTGTGCTGCATCATCTATATATATTATATATCTGTCTGACTGCTCAGCTCACACAGCTTATAATTGTGGGGGAGACTGGGGAGCACTGCAGTGCCAGTTATAGGTTATAGCAGGAGCCAGGAGTACATAATATTATATAGTGAGTGACCACCAGACAGTGCAGTTTATTTAATATATCCGTTCTCTGCCTGAAAAAAGCGATACACACAGTGACTCAGTCACATACCATATCTGTGTGCACTGCTCAGGCTCAGCCCAGTGTGCTGCATCATCTATATATATTATATATCTGTCTGACTGCTCAGCTCACACAGCTTATAATTGTGGGGGAGACTGGGGAGCACTGCAGTGCCAGTTATAGGTTATAGCAGGAGCCAGGAGTACATAATATTATATTAAAATTAAACAGTGCACACTTTTGCTGCAGGAGTGCCACTGCCAGTGTGACTGACCAGTGACCTGACCACACTGACCACCAGTATAGTTAGTAGTATACTTATATTGTGATTGCCTGAAAAAGTTAAACACTCGTCGTGTGACTTCACTTGTGTGTTGTTGTTTTTTTTATTCTATAAAAATAAAACTCATTCTGCTGACAGACAGTGTCCAGCAGGTCCGTCATTATATAATATATAATATATACCTGTCCGGCTGCAGTAGTGATATATATATATTTTTTATATCATTTATCATCCAGTCGCAGCAGACACAGTACGGTAGTTCACGGCTGTGGCTACCTCTGTGTCTGCACTCGGCAGGCAGTCCGTCCATAATTGTATACCACCTAACCGTGGTTTTTTTTTCTTCTTTATACATACATACATACATACTACTACGACATCTCTTTATCAACCAGTCTATATTAGCAGCAGACACAGTACAGTACGGTAGTTCACGGCTGTGGCTACCTCTGTGTCTGCACTCGGCAGGCAGTCCGTCCATAATTGTATACCACCTAACCGTGTTTTTTTTTTTATTCTTTATACATACATACTACTCTGTAGAGCCAGTTTGTGCAAGGAGAGATTAATTGCTTCTTTTTTGGGGGGGGTCCAAACCAACCCGTCATATCAGTCACAGTCGTGTGGCAGACCCTGTCACTGAAATGATGGGTTGATTAAAGTGTGCATGTCCTGTTTTGTTTATACAACATAAGGGTGGGTGGGAGGGCCCAAGGACAATTCCATCTTGCACCTCTTTTTTCTTTTCTTTTTCTTTGCATCATGTGCTGATTGGGGAGGGTTTTTTGGAAGGGACATCCTGCGTGACACTGCAGTGCCACTCCTAAATGGGCCCGGTGTTTGTGTCGGCCACTAGGGTCGCTAATCTTACTCACACAGCTACCTCATTGCGCCTCTTTTTTTCTTTGCGTCATGTGCTGTTTGGGGAGGGTTTTTTGGAAGGGACATCCTGCGTGACACTGCAGTGCCACTCCTAGATGGGCCCGGTGTTTGTGTCGGCCACTAGGGTCGCTAATCTTACTCACACAGCTACCTCATTGCGCCTCTTTTTTTCTTTGCGTCATGTGCTGTTTGGGGAGGGTTTTTTGGAAGGGACATCCTGCGTGACACTGCAGTGCCACTCCTAGATGGGCCCGGTGTTTGTGTCGACCACTAGGGTCGCTTATCTTACTCACACAGCGACCTCGGTGCAAATTTTAGGACTAAAAATAATATTGTGAGGTGTGAGGTATTCAGAATAGACTGAAAATGAGTGTAAATTATGGTTTTTGAGGTTAATAATACTTTGGGATCAAAATGACCCCCAAATTCTATGATTTAAGCTGTTTTTTAGTGTTTTTTGAAAAAAACACCCGAATCCAAAACACACCCGAATCCGACAAAAAAAATTCGGTGAGGTTTTGCCAAAACGCGTTCGAACCCAAAACACGGCCGCGGAACCGAACCCAAAACCAAAACACAAAACCCGAAAAATTTCAGGCGCTCATCTCTAGTAGGGAGTATTTAATGCATTTACAAACATTACACGGAAAACTACTACTGCAAATACCAAACACTGTACAACAGGTGACACTGGTGGTTGTATAGAGGAAAATTTGCTGGACTGTAAGACATTAGGGGTAATTCAGAGTTGATCACAGCAGCAAATTCGTTAGCAGTTGCGCAAAACCATGCTGCACTGAAGGTGGGGCAGATGTAACATGTGCAGAGAGAGTTAGATTTGGGTGTGTTATATTGTTTCTGTGCAGGGTAAATACTGTCTGCTTTATTCTTACACTGCAAATTAGATTTCAGTTTGAACACACCACACCGATATCTAACTCTCTCTGCACATGTTACATCTGCCCCCCCCCCCCCCCTGAACATGGTTTTGCCCAACTGCTAACAAATTTGCTGCTGCGATCAGGTCTGAATTAGGCCCATTGGACCTTACTCAGGTTTGTAAGCAAACCAAAAAAGTTAGCAGTTGGGCAAAACCATGGGGGGTCATTCCGAGTTGTTCGCTCGTTATTTTTTTTTCGCAACGGAGCGATTAGTCGCGAATGCGCATGCGCAATGTCCGCAGTGCGACTGCGCCAAGTAAATTTGCTATGCAGTTAGGAATTTTACTCACGGTTTTTTCTTCGTTCTGGTGATCGTAATGTGATTGACAGGAAGTGGGTGTTTCTGGGCGGAAACAGGCCGTTTTATGGGTGTGTGCGAAAAAACGCTGCCGTTTCTGGGAAAAACGCGGGAGTAGCTGAAGAAACGGAGGAGTGTCTGGCGAACGCTGGGTGTGTTTGTGACGTCAAACCAGGAACGACAAGCACTGAACTGATCGCAGATGCCGAGTAAGTTTGAAGCTACTCAGAAACTGCTACGAGGTGTGTAATCGCAATTATGAGAATCTTTCGTTCGCAATTTTACTATGCTAAGATTCACTCCCAGTAGGCGGTGGCTTAGCGCGTGCAAAGCTGCTAAAAGCAGCTTGCGAGCGAACAACTCGGAATGAGGGCCTATGGGGGTAATTCTGAGTTGATCACAGCAGGATTTTTTATAGCAATTGGGCAAAACCATGTGCACTGCAGGGGGGCAGATGTAACATGTGCAGAGAGAGTTAGATTTGGGTGGGTTATTTTGTTTCTGTGCAGGGTAAATACTGGCTGCTTTATTTTTACACTGCAATTTAGATTTCAGTATAAACACCCCACCCAAATCTAACTCTCTCTGCACATGTTATATCTGCCCCCCCCTGCAGTGCACATGGTTTTGCCCAACTGCTAACAAAGTTCCTGCTGCGATCAACTCAGAATTACCCCCCATGTGCACTGCAGGTGGGGCAGATGTAACATGTGCAGAGAGAGTTAGATTTGGGTGGGGGTGTTTATACTGAAATCTAAATTGCAGTGTAAAAATAAAGCAGCCAGTATCTACCCTGCACAGAAACAAAATAACCCACCCAAATCTAACTCTCTCTGCACATGTTACATCTGCCCCACCTGCAGTGCACATGGGGGGTCATTCCGAGTTGTTCGCTCGTTGCAGATTTTCGAAACGGAGCGAATTGGTGGAAAATGCGCATGCGCATGGTACGCAGCGCGCCTGCGCCAAGTTATTTAACACAGAACTTTGCTAATTTACTCACGGCGTAACGAAGGTTTTCCATCGCTCTGCTGATCGGAGTGTGATTGACAGGAAGTGGCTGTTTCTGGGCGGAAACTGACCGTTTTATGGGAGTGTGCGGAAAAACTCAGGCGTGCCAGCAGAAAACGCAGGAGTGTCTGGGGAAACGGGGGAGTGGCTGGGCGAACGCTGGGCGTGTTTGTGATGTCAAACCAGGAACGAAATGGACTGAGCTGATCGCACTGGAGGAGTAAGTCTGGAGCTACTTAGAAACTGCGGGGAAATCGTTACGAGAAATTTTGCTAAGCTTTCGTTAGCAAATCTGCTAAGCTAAGATACACTCCCAGAGGGCGGCGGCCTAGCGTGTGCAATGCTGCTAAAAAAAAAGCTAACGAGCGAACAACTCGGAATGACCCCCAAGGTTTTGCCCAATTGCTAACTTTTTTGGTCTGCTAACAAACCTGAATAACCCCCATAATGCACTGGGGGACTTCACATACAGCAGCGAGGACAGTAGTGTACATGGTGTAAATCTAATGGTTACACAAGTCTAATTTGTGTACAGATGCTTCCACCTATCCTCAAATTGCACCATATTGCCCCATTTGGCGCTCCATTGAACCTAGCGTCCTGCAGAGACTATTTCTCAAAATATTATTTGCATCCCTAAGCTACACAAATACAATGCACAGGTAACCTGAATACTGGGGATGCATTTCTTGTAGCTTCTGTGTGTGTGTGAATCAGGCGCTAATCTGGTAAACAAACAAAAGAGAATTCCGTTGGTAGCAGCTGTGCCATGCCTCTATCTCTGATATTATACCAATTCCTTTGCAACAAAAGTACGAATCTCATGTGCCTGAAATACTGTAAGCAACTTTATCTGCAGCTACAATGTGCATAAGATGCAAAATTCAGGGTAACGTTGTGCCAAGTGCCTCCTTCCATATGGTGCAAAATTGCTGGGTTTATGAGGACACCTTTATGTCTGCCTGTTATTACCCATGAATAATTTATTACTGTCTGTTCCCAATTGCAAAGCGCAACGGCATATGGCGGCGCAACATAAGCAACCGGTGGACACCGAGGCTGCGTATATATTTCAGAAGACATGTTAATTCCATTAAATACATGGATTCCCTTGCCAGTTATAAGCAGCACCTGTGCCTCTCAAGGGGTGTTTGCCATATCACAGCTGGAGACCCACATGTTGTCTAAGTTGATGCTCTGCAGTGGCAGAATCTTCCCTCTTATCCCCCATTATTCACCCACCTGCTCAGGTTGTCATCTGCTGACCGCTGGGAGGTGATGAGTCTTCCAGATGCTCACACTGTTCCTCTCTCTACATAGACGTCTGGGGTTTGTATGTCAACTCCTCTGGGCAGTTCTGCATTCACTGCATGCACTCAGACAGCGTGGATTGCAGCACAGGCAGAGAGGTAATTTTAATGGTGTTTACAATGATTATCAAACATAACACTAGAAGACGGAAAAGCAAATACCTCCTGCCCTACAGCAACCCAACCTCTCAGGTTAAGAGACCGGTCTCTCCCTGACTTCACACTGCATGAAAATGTTCTCTCCTCCAAAACAAAGTGTTTGCATAAGTTGTTGGTTTGGAGCAGGTACATAGTGCAAATGCGAGAGTATTTCATTTTAATGACCCCTCCTGCTTAGCAAACTCACACTGGAGTCCTCAGCTCTAGGATAACTACTGGATGTACATTCAGTGCTACCTAAGTGCTGCACAATCATTGCACCTTTGCCCCCTCTAGGATAACTCCTTGATTTACATTCAGTGCTACCTAAGTGCTGCACAATAATTGCACCTTTGCCCCCTCTAGGATAACTACTGGATTTACATTCAGTGCTACCTAAGTGCTGCACAATAATTGCACCTTTGCCCCCTCAAGGATAACTACTGGATTTACATTCAGTGCTACCTTAGTGCTGCACAATCATTGCACCTTTGCCCCCTCTGGGATAACTCCTGGATTTACATTCAGTGCTACCTAAGTGCTGCACAATAATTGCACCTTTGCCCCCTCTAGGATAACTCCTTGATTTACATTCAGTGCTACCTAAGTGCTGCACAATCATTGCACCTTTGCCCCCTCTGGGATAACTCCTGGATTTACATTCAGTGCTACCTAAGTGCTGCACAATAATTTCACCTTTGCCCCCTCTAGGATAACTCCTTGATTTACATTCAGTGCTACCTAAGTGCTGCACAATAATTGCACTTTTGCCCCCTCTAGGATAACTACTGGATTTACGGAGGTCATTCCGAGTTGTTCGCTCGCAAGGCGATTTTAGCAGAGTTGCTCACGCTAAGCCGCCGCCTACTGGGAGTGAATCTTAGCATCTTAAAATTGCGAACGAAGTAATCGCAATATTGCGATTACACACCTCGTAGCAGTTTCTGAGTAGCTTCAGACTTACTCGGCATCTGCGATCAGTTCAGTGCTTGTCGTTCCTGGTTTGACGTCACAAACACACCCAGCGTTCGCCCAGACACTCCTCCGTTTCTCCGGTTACTCCTGCGTTTTTTCCGGAAACGGTAGCGTTTTTTCCCACATGCCCATAAAACGGCCTGTTTCCGCCCAGTAACACCCATTTCCAGTCAATCACATTACAATCGCCAGAACGATGAAAAAGCCGTGAGTAAAATTACTAAGTGCATAGCAAATTTACTTGGCGCAGTCGCAGTGCGGACATTGAGCATGCGCATTAAGCGGAAAATCGCTGCGATGCGAAGATTTTTACCGAGCGAACAACTCGGAATGAGGGCCTACATTCAGTGCTACCTTAGTGCTGCACAATCATTGCACCTTTGCCCCCTCTAGGATAACTCCTGGATGTACATTCAGTGCTACCTCAGTGCTGCACAATCATTGCACCTTTGCCCCCTCTAGGATAACTCCTTGATTTACATTCAGTGCTACCTTAGTGCTGCACAATCATTGTACCTTTGCCCCCTCTAGGATAACTCCTGGATGTACATTCAGTGCTACCTCAGTGCTGCACAATCATTGCACCTTTGCCCCCTCTAGGATAACTCCTGGATGTACATTCAGTGCTACCTCAGTGCTGCACAATCATTGTACATTTGCCCCCTCTAGGATAACTCCTGGATGTACATTCAGTGCTACCTCAGTGCTGCACAATCATTGCAGCTTTGCCTCCTCTAGAATAACTCCTGGATTTACATTCAGTGCTACCTCAGTGCTGCACAATCATTGCAGCTTTGCCCCCTCTAGGATAACTCCTTGATTTACATTCAGTGCTACCTCAGTGCTGCACAATCATTGTACCTTTGCCCCCTCTAGGATAACTCCTGGATGTACATTCAGTGCTACCTCAGTGCTGCACAATCATTGCACCTTTGCCCCCTCTAGGATAACTCCTGGATTTACATTCAGTGCTACCTCAGTGCTGCACAATCATTGCACCTTTGCCCCCTCTAGGATAACTCCTGGATGTACATTCAGTGCTACCTCAGTGCTGCACAATCATTGAACCTTTGCCTCCTCTAGGATAACTCCTGGATGTACATTCAGCGCTACCTCAGTGCTGCACAATCATTGTACCTTTGCCCCCTCTAGGATAACTCCTGGATGTACATTCAGTGCTACCTCAGTGCTGCACAATCATTGAACCTTTGCCCCCTCTAGGATAACTCCTGGATGTACATTCAGTGCTACCTCAGTGCTGCACAATCATTGCACCTTTGCCCCCTCTAGGATAACTCCTGGATGTACATTCAGTGCTATCTCAGTGCTGCACAATCATTGCACCTTTGCCCCCTCTAGGATAACTCCTGGATGTACATTCACTGCTACCTCAGTGCTGCACAATCATTGCACCTTTGCCCCCTCTAGGATAACTCCTGGATGTACATTCAGTGCTACCTCAGTGCTGCACAATCATTGCACCTTTGCCCCCTCTACGATAACTCCTGGATATACATTCAGTGCTACCTTAGTGCTGCACAATAATTGCAGTTTTGCCACCTCTAGGATAACTCCTGGATGTACATTCAGTGCTACCTCAGTGCTGCACAATCATTGTACCTTTGCCTCCTCTAGAATAACTCCTGGATGTACATTCAGTGCTACCTCAGTGCTGCACAATCATTGAACCTTTGCCCCCTCTAGGATAACTCCTGGATGTACATTCAGTGCTACCTCAGTGCTGCACAATCATTGCAGCTTTGCCTCCTCTAGAATAACTCCTGGATTTACATTCAGTGCTACCTCAGTGCTGCACAATCATTGCAGCTTTGCCCCCTCTAGGATAACTCCTTGATTTACATTCAGTGCTACCTCAGTGCTGCACAATCATTGAACCTTTGCCCCCTCTAGGATAACTCCTGGATGTACATTCAGTGCTACCTCAGTGCTGCACAATCATTGCAGCTTTGCCTCCTCTAGAATAACTCCTTGATGTACATTCAGTGCTACCTCAGTGCTGCACAATCATTGTACCTTTGCCCCCTCTAGGATAACTCCTGGATGTACATTCAGTGCTACCTCAGTGCTGCACAATCATTGCAGCTTTGCCTCCTCTAGAATAACTCCTGGATTTACATTCAGTGCTACCTCAGTGCTGCACAATCATTGCAGTTGCAGCAGAACTAGCTGTACTTGTGTTATACAGTCAGAAGCTGCAATACTTATTAATTGCACAAAATGAAGAAGTTCCTGTAAATGAGTTTGCTGGACTTACACATCCACCAATAAAGTCCAGACTATTGTATTTGCAGAAAAACACTGATTATGGATTATAATAACTAGTGATGAGCGGGATCGGTTCCTCGGAATCCGAACCCGCCCGAACTTCACCTTTTTTTTACACGGGTCCGAGCGACTCGGATCCTCCCGCCTTGCTCGGTCAACCCGAGCGCGCCCGAACGTCATCATCCCGCTGTCGGATTCTTGCGAGACTCGGATTCTATATAAGGAGCCGCGCGTCGCTGCCATTTTTCACACGTGCATTGAGATTGATAGGGAGAGGACGTGGCTGGCGTCCTCTCCGTTGTATTAGATTTAAAAAAAAAACTGAGTGACTTAGTTTTAATTGTGGGGAGGATTGGGGACGGGGAGCAGCTGTTAGGGAGTACAGTGCAGGGTTTTGAGTTTAATCCGTTGTTTCTCTGCCTGAAAAAAAACGCTCCACCATATCTGTGCTCACTCAGTGTGCTGCACTGCTGCATGATATATCTGTGCTGAGTGCACTGCTCACACTGCCTAATTGTGGGGACTGGGGAGCAGTTATAGCAGGAGTACAGTGCACAGTTTTGCTGACAGTGACCACCAGTCCAGTATACGTTTGTCTGCCTGAAAAACACTGTGGTGTTTTTTTTTTCTTTCTTCATGCTAGTTTGTTTAGCAGTCTGCTGACAGTGTCCACCAGGTCCGTTATACAGTATATTATATATATAATTAAGCACTAAGCAGCAGTACGGTAGGCCACGGCTGTACCTACCTCTGTGTCGTCAGTGCACTCGTCGTCCATAAGTAATACTATACTATCCATCCATCTACATTGTATACCTGTGGTGTTTTTTTTTTTCTTTCTTCATAGTCATACTAGTTTGTTTAGCAGTCTGCTGACAGTGTCCACCAGGTCCGTTATACAGTATATCATATATATAAGCACTAAGCAGCAGTACGGTAGGCCACGGCTGTACCTACCTCTGTGTCGTCAGTCGTCGTCCATAAGTATAAGTAATACTGGCCCTCATTCCGAGTTGATCGGTCGCAAGGCGAATTTAGCAGAGTTACACACGCTAAGCCTACGCCTACTGGGAGTATCTTAGCTTCTTAAAATTGCGACCGATGTATTCGCAATATTGCGATTACAAACTACTTTGCAGTTTCCGAGTAACTTCAACCTTACTCTGCCTGTGCGATCAGTTCTGTGCTTGTCGTTCCTGGTTTGACGTCACAAACACACCCAGCGTTCGCCCAGCCACTCCTCCGTTTCTCCAGCCACTCCTGCGTTTTTTCCGGAAACGGTAGCGTTTTCATCCACACGCCCATAAAACGCCGTGTTTCCGCCCAGTAACACCCATTTCCTGTCAATCACATTACGATCGCCGGAGCGATGAAAAAGCCGTGAGTAAAAATACTATCTTCATTGTTAAATTACTTGGCGCAGTCGCAGTGCGAATATTGCGCATGCGTACTAAGCGGATTTTCATTGCGATGCGATGAAAAATACCGACCGATCAACTCGGAATGAGGGCCACTATACTGTCCATCCATCTACATTGTATACCTGAGGTGGCTTTTAGTTGTGCGCAAAATATGGAGAACAAAAATGTGGAGGTTAAAAAAATAGGGAAAGATCAAGATCCACTTCCACCTCGTGCTGAAGCTGCTGCCACTAGTCATGGCCGAGACGATGAAATGCCATCAACGTCGTCTGCCAAGGCCGATGCCCAATGTCATAGTACAGAGCATGTAAAATCCAAAACACAAAAGATCAGTAAAAAAATGACCCAAAAATCAAAATTAAAAGTGTCTGAGGAGAAGCGTAAACTTGCCAATATGCCATTTACGACACGGAGTGGCAAGGAACGGCTGAGGCCCTGGCCTATGTTCATGGCTAGTGGTTCAGCTTCACATGAGGATGGAAGCACTCATCCCCTCGCTAGAAAAAAGAAAAGACTTGCGGCAAAAGCACAGCAAAGAACTGTGCGTTCTTCGAAATCCCAAATCCCAAAGGAGAGTCCAATTGTGTCGGTTGCGATGCCTGACCTTCCCAACACTGGACGGGAAGAGCTTGCGCCTTCCACCATTTGCACGCCCCCTGCAAGTGTTGAAAGGAGCACCCGCAGTCCAGTTCCTGATAGTGAAATTGAAGATGTCAGTGTTGAAGTACACCAGGATGAGGATATGGGTGTTGCTTGGGCTGGGGAGGAAATTGACAAAGAGGATTCTGATGGTGAGGTGGTTTGTTTAAGTCAGGCACCCGGGGAGACACCTGTTGTCCGTGGGACGAATATGGCCATTGACATGCCTGGTCAAAATACAAAAAAAATCACCTCTTCAGTGTGGAAGTATTTCAACAGAAATGCAGACAACAGGTGTCAAGCCGTGTGTTGCCTTTGTCAAGCTGTAATAAGTAGGGGTAAGGACGTTAACCACCTCGGAACATTCTCCCTTATACGTCACCTGCAGCGCATTCATAATAAGTCAGTGACAAGTTCAAAAACTTTGGGCGACAGCGGAAGCAGTCCACTGACCAGTAAATCTCTTCCTCTTGTAACCAAGCTCGCGCAAACCACACCACCAACTCCCTCAGTGTCAATTTCCTCCTTACCCAGGAAAGCCAATAGTCCTGCAGGCCATGTCACTGGCAAGTCTGACGAGTCCTCTCCTGCCTGGGATTCCTCCGATGCATCCTTGAGTGTAATGCCTACTGCTGCTGGCGCTGCTGTTGTTGCTGCTGGGAGTCGATCGTCATCCCAGAGGGGAAGTCGGAAGACCACTTGTACTACTTCCAGTAAGCAATTGACTGTCCAACAGTCCTTTGCGAGGAAGATGAAATATCACAGCAGTCATCCTGCTGCAAAGCGGATAACTGAGGCCTTGACAACTATGTTGGTGTTAGACGTGCGTCCGGTATCCGCCGTTAGTTCACAGGGAACTAGACAATATATTGAGGCAGTGTGCCCCCGTTACCAAATACCATCTAGGTTCCACTTCTCTAGGCAGGCGATACCGAGAATGTACACAGACCTCAGAAAAAGACTCACCAGTGTCCTAAAAAATGCAGTTGTACCCAATGTCCACTTAACCACAGACATGTGGACAAGTGGAGCAGGGCAGACTCAGGACTACATGACTGTGACAGCCCACTGGGTAGATGTATTGCCTCCCGCTGCAAGAACAGCAGCGGCGGCACCAGTAGCAGGATCTCGCAAACGCCAACTCGTTCCTAGGCAGGCTACGCTTTGTATCACCGCTTTCCAGAATACGCACACAGCTGAAAACCTCTTACGGCAACTGAGGAAGATCATCGCAGAATGGCTTACCCCAATTGGACTCTCCTGGGGATTTGTGACATCGGACAACGCCAGCAATATTGTGCGCGCATTACATCTGGGCAAATTCCAGCACGTCCCATGTTTTGCACATACCTTGAATTTGGTGGTGCAGAATTATTTAAAAAACGACAGGGGCGTGCAAGAGATGCTGTCGGTGGCCAGAAGAATTGCGGGTCACTTTCGGCGTGCAGGCACCGCGTACAGAAGACTGGAGCACCACCAAAAAAACCTGAACTTGCCCTGCCATCATCTGAAGCAAGAGGTGGTAACGAGGTGGAATTCAACCCTCTATATGCTTCAGAGGATGGAGGAGCAGCAAAAGGCCATTCAAGCCTATACATCTGGCCACGATATAGGCAAAGGAGGAGGAATGCACCTGTCTCAAGCGCAGTGGAGAATGATTTCAACGTTGTGCAAGGTTCTGCTGCCCTTTGAACTTGCCACACGTGAAGTCAGTTCAGACACTGCCAGCCTGAGTCAGGTCATTCCCCTCATCAGACTTTTGCAGAAGAAGCTGGAGGCATTAAAGGAGGAGGAGCTAAAACAGAGCGATTCCGCTAGGCATGTGGGACTTGTGGATGGAGCCCTTCATTCGCTTAACCAGGATTCACGTGTGGTCAATCTGTTGAAATCAGAGCACTACATTTTGGCCACCGTGCTCGATCCTAGATTTAAAACCTACGTTGGTTCTCTCTTTCCGGCAGACACAAGTCTGCAGGGGTTCAAAGAACTGCTGGTGAGAAAATTGTCAAGTCAAGCAGAACGCGACCTGTCAACATCTCCTCCTTCACATTCTCCCGCAACTTGGGGTGCGAGGAAAAGGCTACGAATTCCGAGCCCACCCGCTGGCGGTGATGCAGGGCAGTCTGGAGCGACTGCTGATGCTGACATCTGGTCCGGACTGAAGGACCTGCCAACGATTACTGACATGTCGTCTACTGTCACTGCATATGATTCTCTCACCATTGAAAGAATGGTGGAGGATTATATGAGTGACCGCATCCAAGTAGGCACGTCAGACAGTCCGTACGTATACTGGCAGGGAAAAGAGGCAATTTTGAGGCCCTTGCACAAACTGGCTTTATTCTACCTAAGTTGCCCTCCCTCCAGTGTGTACTCCGAAAGAGTGTTTAGTGCCGCCGCTCACCTTGTCAGCAATCGGCGTACGAGGTTACTTCCAGAAAATGTGGAGAAGAGGATGTTCATTAAAATGAATTATAATCAATTACTCCATGGAGACATTCACCAGCAGCAATTGCCTCCAGAAAGTACACGGGGATCTGAGATGGTGGATTCCAGTGGGGACGAATTAATAATCTGTGAGGAGGGGGATGTACACAGTGAAAGGGGTGATGAATCGGACGATGATGATGAGGTGGACATCTTGCCTCTGTAGAGCCAGTTTGTGCAAGGAGAGATTGCTTCTTTTTTGGTGGGGGCCCAAACCAACCAGTCATTTCAGTCACAGTCGTGTGGCAGACCCTGTCGCTGAAATGATGGGTTGGTTAAAGTGTGCATGTCCTGTTTATACAACATAAGGGTGGGTGGGAGGGCCCAAGGACAATTCCATCTTGCACCTCTTTTTTCTTTCATTTTTCTTTGCGTCATGTGCTGTTTGGGGAGTATTTTTTAGAAGGGCCATCCTGCCTGACACTGCAGTGCCACTCCTAGATGGGCCAGGTGTTTGTGTCGGCCACTTGGGTCGCTTATCTTACTCACACAGCTACCTCATTGCGCCTCTTTTTTTTCTTCTTTGCGTCATGTGCTGTTTGGGGAGTATTTTTTGGAAGGGCCATCCTGCCTGACACTGCAGTGCCACTCCTAGATGGGCCAGGTGTTTGTGTCGGCCACTTGGGTCGCTTATCTTACTCACACAGCTACCTCATTGCGCCTCTTTTTTTTCTTCTTTGCGTCATGTGCTGTTTGGGGAGTATTTTTTGGAAGGGCCATCCTGCCTGACACTGCAGTGCCACTCCTAGATGGGCCAGGTGTTTGTGTCGGCCACTTGGGTCGCTTATCTTACTCACACAGCTACCTCATTGCGCCTCTTTTTTTTCTTCTTTGCGTCATGTGCTGTTTGGGGAGTATTTTTTGGAAGGGCCATCCTGCCTGACACTGCAGTGCCACTCCTAGATGGGCCAGGTGTTTGTGTCGGCCACTTGGGTCGCTTATCTTACTCACACAGCTACCTCATTGCGCCTCTTTTTTTTCTTCTTTGCGTCATGTGCTGTTTGGGGAGTATTTTTTGGAAGGGCCATCCTGCCTGACACTGCAGTGCCACTCCTAGATGGGCCAGGTGTTTGTGTCGGCCACTTGGGTCGCTTATCTTACTCACACAGCTACCTCATTGCGCCTCTTTTTTTTCTTCTTTGCGTCATGTGCTGTTTGGGGAGTAGTTTTTGGAAGGGCCATCCTGCCTGACACTGCAGTGCCACTCCTAGATGGGCCAGGTGTTTGTGTCGGCCACTTGGGTCGCTTATCTTACTCACACAGCTACCTCATTGCGCCTCTTTTTTTTCTTCTTTGCGTCATGTGCTGTTTGGGGAGTATTTTTTGGAAGGGCCATCCTGCCTGACACTGCAGTGCCACTCCTAGATGGGCCAGGTGTTTGTGTCGGCCACTTGTGTCGCTTAGCTTACCCATCCAGCGACCTTGGTGCAAATTTTAGGACTAAAAATAATATTGTGAGGTGTGAGGTGTTCAGAATAGACTGAAAATGAGTGTAAATTATGGTTATTGACGTTAATAATACTATGGGATCAAAATGACCCCCAAATTCTTTGATTTAAGCTGTTTTTTAGGGTTTTTTTGTAAAAAAAAACACCCGAATCCGACAAAAAAAATTCGGTGAGGTTTTGCCAAAACGCGTTCGAACCCAAAACACGGCCACGGAACCGAACCCAAAACCAAAACACAAAACCCGAAAAATTTCAGGTGCACATCCCTAATAATAACACCTTGGGGATGAAATGGGGGAGTGTTATCTCCTACAGTACGTTTCCATGCTCAGTTATCTTATCACGGCACAAAGTTGCTGTATTGTACTTTGTCACTGTACAGTATTGTACAGTATTGTACTCCTCTCACAGTACAGTAACACCAACCAACATCCCCTGCAGTCAGGACAAGCGTTCCTGCCGGTGCTGTGATTGCCCGAATAGAGCAATGTTCTGCAGATATGTACAGATGCAATAATATATCACTACTAGATACCAGCCCGTCAAAATGATGGAAGAACATAACAGTAATGTCAGCAGGGTGTGCCCGAATGGAGCAACACTTGTATTGCTCCGTCGGGAGCCATCTAGTGATCTAGTGTCTGCCAGCTCGCAAAACACTTGATTCCCCCCCCCATAGAGATGAGGAGAAGCATTAGCCTTTTATTATATAGGATGTATCTTTTTACTGCGATATATATGGATCTCCGTGTGTATTGAAGAGGTTGCAGAAGATATCGGAGATATCTGCTGAGTATCCAAGGTGCTGCAGTCTCATCTATGGGGATGCGATGTGCCCATATACAGCAGATTTCAAAGGATCCCTCTCAACTCCCTGAGACTTAGGCTCAGAGCCGGCCCTAACCAATATGATGCCCTAGGCAAGATTTTGGCTGGTGCCCCCTAGCACTGCTGCTAGTTCAGCCTCTGACCCTGCACCCCTTTCCCAGCACCATCACCCCTCACCCATAGCAGTCCTTATTTTGATGCTCCTACACTCTATATTTTAAATAGGAACAGTGCGCACATTTGGCACACAGCCCAAAAAGGGGCGTGTTCTTGCAGGGAAGCGGCATGGCCACACAATAGTACCCCCAATTCAAATTACACCACGCAGTAGTGCAACTGTATTCACATTATATCATGCGATAGTGTCCCTTATTCACATTACATCACACTGTAGTACCACTTTACCTTATATACGTTACTCCTCACAGTTGTGCCCCTTATTCACATTACACAACATCATATTACTCTTTATTCACATTAGACCACACAGTAGTGCCCTTTCTATATGTTACGCCACACAGCAGAGCACCTTATACACATAATGCCACACATTAGTTATGCATTTATACACATAATACCACACAGTAATGCCCCTTACACATTATGCCAACCTTTATTAATGCACTTATACACATAATGTCCCTTACACATATTCCACACATTAGTAATACCCTTATACACATAATGACACACATAATGTCCCTTTTAAATATGCCGCACATTAATAGTGCATTTATACACATAATGGCGCACACAGTGCCACTTACACATTTGCCGCACATTATTAATGCATTTATACATGACACACATAATGCACCTTACACATATGCCGAACACTACTGCACAATCAATCAACCGGCTGCACAAAACACTCTTTTGGAGTACACACTGGAGGGTGGGCAACTTAGGTAGAATAAAGCCAGTTTGTGCAAAGGCCTCCAAATTGCCTCTTTTTCCTGCCAGTATACATACGGACTGTCTGACATGCTTACTTGGATGCTGTCACTTATATAATCCTCCACCATTCTGTCAATGGTGACAGCATCATATTCAGTGACAGTAGACATGTCAGTAATTGTTGGCAGCTCCTTCAGTCCGGACCAGATGTCAACACTTGCTCCTAACTGCCCTGCATCACCGCCATCGGGTGGGCTAGGAAATGTTATTAATTTCCTCACAGCGCCAGTTGCGGGAGAAAATGAAGGAGGAGCTTTTGACGGGTCATGTTCTGATTGAGTTGACAATTTTCTTACCAGCAGTTCTTTTCACCTCTGCAGACTTGTGTCCGCTGGAAAGAGAGATACAACGTAGGCTTTAAACCTAGGATCGAGTACAGTGGCCAAAATGTAGTGCTCTGATATCAACAGATTGACCACCCTTGAACCCTGGCAAAGAAAATGAAGGGCTCCATCCACAAGTCTCACATACTTAGCGGAATCGCTCCATTTTAGCTCATCCTTCAATTTCTCCAGCTGCTTCTGCAAAAGCCTGATGAGGGGAATGACCTGAATCAAGCTGGCAGTGTCTGAACTGACTTCACATGTGGCAAGTTTGAAGAGTTGAAGAACCTTGCACAACATGGAGATCATTCTCCACTGCGCTTGAGTCAAGTGTATCCCACCTCCTTTGCCTATATCATAGGTGGATGTATAGGCTTTAATGGCTTTTTGCTGCTCCTCAATCCTCTTAAGCATATAGAGTGTTGAGTTCCACCTCTTTACCACCTCTTGCTTCAAGTGATGGCATGGCAGGTTCAGGAGTGTTTGCTGGTGCACCAGTCTTTGGCACGCAGTGTCTGTATGTCGCATGTGGCCCGCAATTTTTCGGGCCACCAACCGCATCTCCTGCATTCCCCTGATGTTTTTCAAAAAATCATGCACCACCAAATTAATTGTATGTGCAAAACATGGGATGTGCTGGAATTTGCCCAGGTGTAATGCATGCACAATATTGGTGGCATTGTCCGATATCACAAATCCCCAGGAGAGTCCAACTGGGGTAAGCCATTCTGCGATGATGTTCCTCAGTTTCCGTAAGAGGTTGTCAGCTGTGTGCCTCTTATGGAAAGCGGTGATACAAAGTGTAGCCTGCCTGGGAACGAGTTGGCGTTTGTGAGATACTGCTGCTGGTGTCGCTGCTGTTGTTTCTGCGGAAGGCAATACATCTACCCAGTGGGCTGTCACAGTCATATAGTCCTTATTCTGCCCTGTTCCACTTGTCCACATGTCCGTGGTTAAGTGGACACTGGGTACAACCATATTTTTCAGGACACTGAGGACACTTTTCTTAATGTCCCTGTACAGTATGGGAATCGCTTTACTAGTGAAGTGGAATCTAGATGGGATTTGGTACCGGGGACACAGTATGTCCATCAACTGTCTAAATCCCACTGCACTAATTGCAGATACCGGATGCACGGCTAACACCAGCATAGTTGTTATGGCCACAGTTATCCGCTTTGCAACAGGGTGACTGCTGTCATATTTCATCTTCCTTGCAATGGACTGTTGGACAGTCAATTGCTTAGTTGAAGTAGTACAAGTGGTCTTCCGACTTCCTCTCTGAGATGACGATCGACTCCCAGTAACAACAACAGCAGCGGCAGCAGCAGCAGTAGGCATACAACTCAAGGATCCTCCGGATGAATCCTGGATAGGAGAGGACTTGTCAGTCATGCCAGTGACATGGCCTGCAGGACTACTTATGTTACTGACTGAGGAGGAAATGGACATTGAGGGAGTTGGTGGTGTGGATTGCAGGAGCTTGGGTATAACAGGAAGATGGGATTTAGGTGTCAGTGGACTGCTTACACTATTACCCAATGTTTATGAACTTGACAATGACTTATGATGAATGCGCTGCAGGTGACGTATAAGGGAGGATGTTCCTAGGTGGTTAACGTCCTTACTCCTACTTATTATGGATTGACAAAGGCAACACACGGCTTGAGACCTGTTGTCCGGATTTGTGTAGAAATAATTCCACGTCGAAGAGGTGGCTTTTTTGGTGTTTTGCCCAGGCATGACAATGGGCTTTTTCATCCCATTGCCAAAAACTGTCTCCACTGGTGCCTTATTCAGACAAACCACATCACCATCAGAATCCTCATCGTCAACTTCCTCCTCAGCGCCAGCTACACCAATATCCTCCTCATCCTGGTGTACTTCTACAGTGACATCCTCAATCTCAATATCAGCAACTGGACTGGCAGTGCTCCTCCCTGCACTTGCAGGGGGCATGCAAATGGTGGTAGAAGCCTCCTCTTTCCATACAGTCTTGGGAAGGTCAGGCCTAGACATTACAACTGCGGACACACTTGGACTCTCCTTGGGGATTTGTGATATCTCTGAATGCACAGTTGTTTTTTCCTGTGCTTTAACAAGCTTTAATTTTTAATTTTTCGAGATGGAGGAGGGCTTCCATTCTCATGAGAAGCTGAACCACCAGTCATGAACATAGGCCAAGGCCTTAGCGTTTCCTTGCCACTTTGTGTCGTGAATGGCATATTGCCAATTTTACATTTCTCATCAGATAATTTCTTTTTTTTCTGACTATTAATTTTTGCTTCTTGGATTTTACATGCCCTCTATGACATTGGGCATCGGCCTTAGCAGACAACGTTGATGGAATTGCATTGCCAATGTCATGACTGGAGGCAGCAGCAGCTTCAGCACTAGTACTAGGAACTGGAAGTGGTTCCTGATCTTTCACTATTCCATTTTACAGGATAGCACCCCTTTATTATTACAGCACACAGAACAGTGCCTCTTTTATTTCACTGCACCCCTGTATTTTTACAGCATACAAGATAGGGCCAGTGTACTTTTATTTTAACAACAGCACCCCTGTATTTTTACAGCATACAAGGCAGGGCCAGTGTACCATTATTTTCACAGCACCCTATATATTTACAGCATACTAGACAGGGCCAGCACCCTTGTATTTGAACAACACCCCTGTAATTTTACAGTATAGAAGACAGGGCCAGTGCACTTTTATTTTAACAACAGCACCCCTGTATTTTTACAGCATACAGGACAGGGCCAGCGTAATTTTATTCTAACAACAGCACCCCTGTATTTGGGCCAGTGTACTTTTATTTTAACAACAGCACCACTGTATTTTTACAGAATACAAGACAGGGCCAGTGTACCTTTATTTTAGCAACAGCACCCCTGTATTTTTACAGCATACAGGACTGGGCCAGTGTACTTTTATTTTAACAACAGCACCCCTGTATTTTTAAAGCATACAATACAGGGCCAGCACCTCTGTATTTACAATATACAAGACAGGGCCAGTATAATTTTATTTTAACAACAGCACCCCTGTATTTGGTCCAGTGTACTTTTATTTTAACAACAGCACCCCTGTATTTTTACAGCATACAGGACAGGGCCAGTGCAACTTTATTTTCACAGCACCCCTGTATTTTTACAGCATACAGGACAGGGCCAGTTTACTTTTATTTTAACCACAACACCCCTGTGTTTTTAGAGCAAACAGGACAGGGCCAGCACCCCTGTATTTGAACAACACCCTGTAATTTTACAGTATACAAGATAGGGCCAGTGTACTTTTATTTTAACAACAGCACCCCTGTATTTTTACAGCACACAGGACCGGGCCAGTGTACTTTTATTTTAAAAACAGCACCCCTGTATTTTTACAGCATACAGGATAGGGCCAGCACCCCTGTATTTGAACAACACCCCTATAATCTTACAATATACAAGACAGGGCCAGTGTAATTTTATTTTAACATCAGAATCCCTGTATTTGGGCCAGTGTACTTTTAGCACCCCAGTATTTTTACAGCATACAGGACAGGGCCAGTGTACTTTTATTTTAACATCAGCACTCCTGTATTTTTACAGCATACAAGACAGGGCCAGTGTACCTTTATTTTCACAACAGAACCCCTGTAGATTGCCCCGGATCCCCTAGGTTCTGGGGGGGGGGGGGGGAGTTTCGGTTCTCTGAGAATGAAGCCGCTCATCCCTAACAAATTAGGATTTCACGATTAGATTTCTTGTTTTTAATCTTTTATGTAGAGGAAGAGGTGGATCCTCTTATTTTGTCTATATCGAGAACCTCATATCACACCCAGTAAAATCAATCAATTTGGGTCTGCTTCTTTTATACATGGGTTTATTGTAAAGCAAGTGAAAAATTCATAAAACCTTTTGTCACACATATAAAGTTTCTCAAAGGGGGCGAGCTCATTGACAGCTCACTCACTTTTAGGTCACGATAACAGATCATCCAACGCGTTTTGTCAAAAATGACTTCCTCAGGGGTGTTTAGTTCAAATGTGTGGACTTCCAGGCTAGACTCTGGATGGCAATAAGTATTTATTCAGTATAAAGGTAACTGGCTGCTCCTATGGAAATATTCTTAGCTCACAGGTCAAAAAGTGACTGACCCATCCAGCCTGTGGTTTCCTTATTATCCTCAGTCACAGAACAGGGATATACCAGGGACTGTATGATGTAAGCGGCGTATTGGCCGACGTTTCATGGCTCAGCGCCTTTTCATCAGGGTCACCAAATAACAAATACAAACAAATGACATAAACTTACCCCTGTCACGATCCGGGTATCTGGACGCCATTTCTTACCCATCAGATGCCTCCTAAGGCTGGCTCAGCGCTCCAGGACCGGATCCCATCTGTTATCCTGATGTGTACATTCCTGTATCCTCTCCTGTCACTCTGGGACGCTGTCACAGTAAACGCCATATTACACCTGGCATGGCGTCTCCCGCGGCCTCCGCCGCCGTCCCTGAACTTCTGCATGCAGAGTGTCTGAGTGGCGATTACGTCAGCCGCGGCCTCCGCTGTGTCCGCGTGGTTGGATGTGCATCTGTCAGCCTGGCGCCTCCTGTCTCCGGTGGCCGGCGCCGCCATTACAGTTTTCATTACCACATGGATTACAAACCAAACTTCCCTCCAAGTGTCTGCATGGGCGCAGCCATCTTGGATTCTGTCAGCTGATCATTTCCACCAATCTGTTCTCAGTATTGATAATCTGCATAATTGCCTAGCCAATCCCTTCCTTGCTGCAGGTATAAATACACTGTGCCTGAGCAAGGAAGGCGTCAGTGCTTTGGTTGTCAAACCTAGTTCCTGTTTGTCTCTCTCCTGTGATTGTCTTCCAGGTTCCAGCTCCTGTCTCAAGACTTCCACCATAGAGACCCGCACCAGCATTCCACCTGCGGTGTAGCCTGACTCTCCAATCCATTGTGGATACATCTGTTTCCAGCTACAACATTACCTGCTTCCAGCTCAGCTTCCAGCAGAGTACAGCTTCCCTTAAAGGGCCGGTGTCCTTTCTACACTTTACCACTCTCCACCGGTATTATTATTTCTCCGCTCTCAAGTTCTACATTTCAGTTCATATTTCATCGCTCCCAAGTTCATTTATTATTTAACTGGTTCCAGCCAGTATCCACTCCGTGCTAACAACAGTCTGGTTCCAGCCAGTACCCACAGCAGCTGTTTTATCTTCAGCAACCCAGCTTTTCCTGGAACACCAGCTGGCACAATCCTGGGTTATCTCCATTGCTACAGTCGGGCCTGGTAAGGACTTTCCATCTAGAAGATCATAAGAACTATCTCACACTACCAGTGCCCTGTGGCTCCTGCCATCCTGTAGTACCCAGGAACTGTATTTATTCTTTGCTGACTTTTACGTTTTCTTTTACTGCTGCTGTGTTGCGGAGTTGTCATAATAAACATCAATGACTTTTATCCAAGTTGTCGTGGTCACGCCTTCGGGCAGTTATTATTCATGTTACTTACATGTCCAGGGGTCTGATACAACCTCCCAGGTTCCGGTACATCTCAGCCCCTACAACTGAGGCTGCCTCCCGTCAGCTCAGGCCCTCAGTTGTGACAGTAAGCACTGACCTAATGAATCCAGCCGGAGACCAGGATCAAGCGGCCAGGCCGATGCAAGAACTGGCAGCCCGACTAGAACATCAGGAGGCTGCACAGGGCCACATCATCCGCTGTCTCCAGGATCTCTCTACTCGGCTGGATGGGATTCAGACAACTCTCCGTGGATCAGGCGCGTCTGGTGCGTCAACCACAGTGACTCCAGCTATAACCCCACCCACCTTACCCATTTCTGCTCCACGTCTTCATCTTCCAACGCCAGCAAAATTTGACGGATCTCCAAGATTCTGCAGGGGATTTCTCAACCAGTGTGAGATTCAGTTTGAGCTACAACCTGGCAATTTTCCCAGTGACCGTACTAAAATTGCCTACATAATTTCTCTTCTCAGTGGCTCAGCCCTTGATTGGGCATCACCGTTATGGGAGAGGTCCGACACCCTGCTATCTTCCTACACTGCCTTCGTGTCAACATTCAGGCGCATCTTCGACGAGCCAGGCCGGGTAACCTCAGCTTCATCCGAGATTCTCCGTTTACGCCAGGGGTCACGTACTGTAGGACAATATCTGATACAGTTCCAGATCCTGGCATCCGAACTGGCATGGAACAACGAGGCCCTGTATGCTGCATTCTGGCATGGCTTATCTGAGCGTATTAAAGATGAGTTAGCTACCAGAGACTTACCTTCTAAGTTAGATGAGCTAATCTCACTCTGCACGAAAGTTGATTTACGTTTCAGAGAGAGAGCAACTGAGCGTGGAAGATCATCTGCTCCAAAATCTTCTGCTCCTCCTCCTCGTCAACTGTCACCATCTAAAGATGAGCCCATGCAACTTGGCCGTTCCCGTTTAACTCCTGCTGAGCGCCGAAGACGTCTCTCCGAGTTTCTCTGTCTCTATTGTGCAGCTCCGTCTCACACCATTAATGCCTGTCCCAAACGTCCGGGAAACTCCAAATCCTAGCTCGCCAAGGAGAGGGCCGGCTAGGAGTAATGATCTCCTCTCCATCTCCTCAAGATTGTAATCTTCCAGTCTCGCTTCAAGTTGCTCAACGTTATCGGAACGTCATTGCCCTCCTTGATTCCGGAGCAGCTGGGAACTTTATTACCGAAGCCTATGTTAAACGGTGGTCCCTACCCACCGAGAGACTTCCTTCGTCCATTTCTTTAACTGCCGTGGATGGCAGCAAAATTTTTGATGCAGTTATTTCTTTAAGGACTCTACCAGTTCGTCTGAGAGTGGGAGTTCTTCATTCCGAACTTATTTCTTTTTTAGTGATTCCAAGAGCCACACATCCTGTGGTCCTGGGCCTTCCATGGCTCCGTCTTCACAATCCTACAATTGATTGGACGACTACGCAAATCCTGGCATGGGGTTCCTCCTGTGCTGAGACATGTTTGTTTAAAGTATTGCCTGTCTGTTCTTCCTCCCCCAGGTCGTCTGATGTTCCACCTCCTCCATATCAAGATTTCACGGATGTGTTCAGTAAAGCTTCTGCTGATATCCTTCCTCCTCATAGAGAATGGGACTGTCCGATTGATCTCGTTCCAGGGAAGGTTCCACCTCGAGGCCGAACTTATCCGTTGTCTCTGCCTGAGACGCATTCTATGGAGGAATATATTAAAGAGAACCTAGCAAAGGGGTTCATTCGACCTTCTTCTTCTCCAGCCGGCGCAGGCTTCTTTTTTGTAAAAAAGAAAGATGGTGGTCTGCGGCCGTGCATCGACTACAGAGGTTTGAACGACATTACCATCAAGAACCGTTATCCTTTACCCCTGATTACTGAGCTCTTTGACAGAGTTAGCGGAGCTACCATCTTTACAAAGCTGGACTTGCGAGGTGCATACAATCTCATCCGGATCCGTGAGGGTGACGAGTGGAAGACCGCCTTTAACACCCGTGACGGACATTATGAGTACCTCGTCATGCCCTTCGGATTGAGCAATGCTCCAGCTGTCTTCCAGCATTTTGTCAATGAGATCTTCAGAGACATTCTATACCGTCATGTCGTGGTCTATCTAGACGATATCCTCATTTTTGCCAACGATTTAGAGGAACATCGTTTTTGGGTTAAAGAGGTTCTGTCCCGTCTCCGTGTCAATCATCTCTATTGCAAATTAGAAAAATGCGTCTTTGAAGTCAAGTCCATTCCGTTTCTAGGGTACATTGTGTCCGGTTCCGGACTAGAGATGGATCCTGAGAAACTACAAGCAATCCAAAATTGGCCGGTACCCTTAACCCTCAAAGGGGTCCAGAGGTTCTTAGGGTTCGCCAACTATTACCGAAAGTTTATACGAGACTTTTCCACCATTGTGGCGCCTATTACTGCTTTCACTAAGAAGGGTGCTAACCCGTCCAAGTGGTCTGAAGAAGCCATGCAAGCATTTCATCTTTTAAAACAAAGGTTCATCTCTGCGCCTGTTCTGAAACAGCCTGACATCGACTCTCCTTTCATCTTAGAGGTGGATGCCTCCTCCGTTGAAGTAGGAGCGGTGTTATCTCAGAGGGCTAAAGATGGCCATTTACACCCTTGCAGTTTCTTCTCCCGGAAGTTCTCCCCAGCTGAGCGCAACTATGCCATTGGCGACCAGGAGTTGCTAGCCGTCAAGCTCGCTCTAGAAGAGTGGAGGTATCTGTTGGAGGGAGCTTCTCATTCAATCACCATACTTACAGACCACAAGAACCTTTTATACCTGAAGGGCGCACAATGTCTCAACCCTCGTCAGGCCAGATGGGCACTTTTCTTTTCCAGGTTCGACTTTAAACTCCAGTTCTGTCCGGGCTCTCAGAATCGCAAGGCCGATGCCCTTTCCCGCTCATGGGAGCAAGAAAATGAGTCAGAGTCTTCAGACAAGCATCCTATTATAAATCCGTTGGCATTCTCCACGGTAGGGATGGACTCTACGCCCCCATCAGGGAAAAGTTTTGTGAAGCCGATGCTAAGGAAGAAGCTCATGCATTGGGCCCATGCTTCCCGTTTTGCTGGACATACAGGTATCCAAAAAACCCTGGAGTTTATCTCTAGGTCCTATTGGTGGCCAACTCTGAAAAAGGACGTCTTGGAGTTTATTGCATCTTGCCCAAAGTGTGCCCAACATAAAGTATCCCGCCAGTCGCCTGCGGGGCAACTGGTTCCACTATCCGTTCCCCGTCGACCATGGACCCACTTGTCGATGGATTTCATTACAGACTTACCCATGTGCAACAAGTTCAATACCATCTGGGTGGTAGTTGACCGGTTCACCAAGATGGCACACTTCATTCCTCTCACCGGTCTTCCGTCAGCTTCCAAGTTGGCTCAGGTATTCATACAAGAGATCTTCCGACTCCACGGTCTTCCTGAAGAAATTATCTCAGATCGAGGAGTTCAATTCACAGCCAAATTCTGGCGAAGTTTATGTCAAGTCCTCCAAGTCAAGCTAAAGTTTTCCACGGCTTACCATCCTCAGACCAATGGTCAAACCGAGAGGGTGAATCAGGACTTGGAGGCCTTCCTCCGCATCTATGTGTCCTCCTCTCAAGATGACTGGGTTCAATTACTTCCCTGGGCCGAGTTCTGTCATAACAACCAGTATCATTCTTCATCTGCTTCAACACCATTCTTCACTAACTTTGGATTCCACCCTAAAGTCCCTGAGTTCCAACCGCTTCCAGCAACTTCTGTTCCCGCAGTGGATATCACCTTGCATCAGTTTGCCAATATCTGGAAGAGCGTACGATCAGCTCTGCTCAAGGCATCGTTCAGGTACAAGAAGTTTGCGGATAAGAAGCGTCGAGCAGTTCCTGCTCTCAAGGTGGGTGATCGGGTATGGTTATCCACGAAGAATTTGAGGTTAAGAGTTCCCAGTATGAAGTTTGCACCTCGCTATATCGGTCCTTTCAAGATTGAACAAGTCATCAATCCTGTTGCTTACAGACTCCAGTTGCCTCCCTTCTTAAAAATACCCAGGACATTCCATGTTTCCCTGTTGAAACCGCTGATCTTGAATCGGTTTCATTCCTCACTTCCTCCAACTCCGAAAGTCCAAACTCAACGAGGCGTTGAGTATGAAGTGGCCAAGATCCTGGACTCACGTCACCGTTACGGTCAACTACAATATCTTATTGACTGGAAGGGTTATGGTCCTGAGGAACGTTCATGGACCAATGCTTCTGATGTCCATGCTCCTGCCTTGGTCCGGAGATTCCATTCCAAGTTTCCTCAAAAGCCAAAGAAGTGTCCTGGGGCCACTCCTAAAGGGGGGGGTGCTGTCACGATCCGGGTATCTGGACGCCATTTCTTACCCATCAGATGCCTCCTAAGGCTGGCTCAGCGCTCCAGGACCGGATCCCATCTGTTATCCTGATGTGTACATTCCTGTATCCTCTCCTGTCACTCTGGGACGCTGTCACAGTAAACGCCATATTACACCTGGCATGGCGTCTCCCGCGGCCTCCGCCGCCGTCCCTGAACTTCTGCATGCAAAGTGTCTGAGTGGCGATTACGTCAGCCGCGGCCTCCGCTGTGTCCGCGTGGTTGGATGTGCATCTGTCAGCCTGGCGCCTCCTGTCTCCGGTGGCCGGCGCCGCCATTACAGTTTTCATTACCACATGGATTACAAACCAAACTTCCCTCCAAGTGTCTGCATGGGCGCAGCCATCTTGGATTCTGTCAGCTGATCATTTCCACCAATCTGTTCTCAGTATTGATAATCTGCATAATTGCCTAGCCAATCCCTTCCTTGCTGCAGGTATAAATACACTGTGCCTGAGCAAGGAAGGCGTCAGTGCTTTGGTTGTCAAACCTAGTTCCTGTTTGTCTCTCTCCTGTGATTGTCTTCCAGGTTCCAGCTCCTGTCTCAAGACTTCCACCATAGAGACCCGCACCAGCATTCCACCTGCGGTGTAGCCTGACTCTCCAATCCATTGTGGATTCATCTGTTTCCAGCTACAACATTACCTGCTTCCAGCTCAGCTTCCAGCAGAGTACAGCTTCCCTTAAAGGGCCGGTGTCCTTTCTACACTTTACCACTCTCCACCGGTATTATTATTTCTCCGCTCTCAAGTTCTACATTTCAGTTCATATTTCATCGCTCCCAAGTTCATTTATTATTTAACTGGTTCCAGCCAGTATCCACTCCGTGCTAACAACAGTCTGGTTCCAGCCAGTATCCACAGCAGCTGTTTTATCTGCAGCAACCCAGCTTTTCCTGGAACACCAGCTGGCACAATCCTGGGTTATCTCCATTGCTACAGTCGGGCCTGGTAAGGACTTTCCATCTAGAAGATCATAAGAACTATCTCACACTACCAGTGCCCTGTGGCTCCTGCCATCCTGTAGTACCCAGGAACTGTATTTATTCTTTGCTGACTTTTACGTTTTCTTTTACTGCTGCTGTGTTGCGGAGTTGTCATAATAAACATCAATGACTTTTATCCAAGTTGTCGTGGTCACGCCTTCGGGCAGTTATTATTCATGTTACTGACATGTCCAGGGGTCTGATACAACCTCCCAGGTTCCGGTACATCTCAGCCCCTACAACTGAGGCTGCCTCCCGTCAGCTCAGGCCCTCAGTTGTGACAGTAAGCACTGACCTAATGAATCCAGCCGGAGACCAGGATCAAGCGGCCAGGCCGATGCAAGAACTGGCAGCCCGACTAGAACATCAGGAGGCTGCACAGGGCCACATCATCCGCTGTCTCCAGGATCTCTCTACTCGGCTGGATGGGATTCAGACAACTCTCCGTGGATCAGGCGCGTCTGGTGCGTCAACCACAGTGACTCCAGCTATAACCCCACCCACCTTACCCATTTCTGCTCCACGTCTTCATCTTCCAACGCCAGCAAAATTTGACGGATCTCCAAGATTCTGCAGGGGATTTCTCAACCAGTGTGAGATTCAGTTTGAGCTACAACCTGGCAATTTTCCCAGTGACCGTACTAAAATTGCCTACATAATTTCTCTTCTCAGTGGCTCAGCCCTTGATTGGGCATCACCGTTATGGGAGAGGTCCGACACCCTGCTATCTTCCCACACTGCCTTCGTGTCAACATTCAGGCGCATCTTCGACGAGCCAGGCCGGGTAACCTCAGCTTCATCCGAGATTCTCCGTTTACGCCAGGGGTCACGTACTGTAGGACAATATCTGATACAGTTCCAGATCCTGGCATCCGAACTGGCATGGAACAACGAGGCCCTGTATGCTGCATTCTGGCATGGCTTATCTGAGCGTATTAAAGATGAGTTAGCTACCAGAGACTTACCTTCTAAGTTAGATGAGCTAATCTCACTCTGCACGAAAGTTGATTTACGTTTCAGAGAGAGAGCAACTGAGCGTGGAAGATCATCTGCTCCAAAATCTTCTGCTCCTCCTCCTCGTCAACTGTCACCATCTAAAGATGAGCCCATGCAACTTGGCCGTTCCCGTTTAACTCCTGCTGAGCGCCGAAGACGTCTCTCCGAGTTTCTCTGTCTCTATTGTGCAGCTCCGTCTCACACCATTAATGCCTGTCCCAAACGTCCGGGAAACTCCAAATCCTAGCTCGCCAAGGAGAGGGCCGGCTAGGAGTAATGATCTCCTCTCCATCTCCTCAAGATTGTAATCTTCCAGTCTCGCTTCAAGTTGCTCAACGTTATCGGAACGTCATTGCCCTCCTTGATTCCGGAGCAGCTGGGAACTTTATTACCGAAGCCTATGTTAAACGGTGGTCCCTACCCACCGAGAGACTTCCTTCGTCCATTTCTTTAACTGCCGTGGATGGCAGCAAAATTTTTGATGCAGTTATTTCTTTAAGGACTCTACCAGTTCGTCTGAGAGTGGGAGTTCTTCATTCCGAACTTATTTCTTTTTTAGTGATTCCAAGAGCCACACATCCTGTGGTCCTGGGCCTTCCATGGCTCCGTCTTCACAATCCTACAATTGATTGGACGACTACGCAAATCCTGGCATGGGGTTCCTCCTGTGCTGAGACATGTTTGTTTAAAGTATTGCCTGTCTGTTCTTCCTCCCCCAGGTCGTCTGATGTTCCACCTCCTCCATATCAAGATTTCACGGATGTGTTCAGTAAAGCTTCTGCTGATATCCTTCCTCCTCATAGAGAATGGGACTGTCCGATTGATCTCGTTCCAGGGAAGGTTCCACCTCGAGGCCGAACTTATCCGTTGTCTCTGCCTGAGACGCATTCTATGGAGGAATATATTAAAGAGAACCTAGCAAAGGGGTTCATTCGACCTTCTTCTTCTCCAGCCGGCGCAGGCTTCTTTTTTGTAAAAAAGAAAGATGGTGGTCTGCGGCCGTGCATCGACTACAGAGGTTTGAACGACATTACCATCAAGAACCGTTATCCTTTACCCCTGATTACTGAGCTCTTTGACAGAGTTAGCGGAGCTACCATCTTTACAAAGCTGGACTTGCGAGGTGCATACAATCTCATCCGGATCCGTGAGGGTGACGAGTGGAAGACCGCCTTTAACACCCGTGACGGACATTATGAGTACCTCGTCATGCCCTTCGGATTGAGCAATGCTCCAGCTGTCTTCCAGCATTTTGTCAATGAGATCTTCAGAGACATTCTATACCGTCATGTCGTGGTCTATCTAGACGATATCCTCATTTTTGCCAACGATTTAGAGGAACATCGTTTTTGGGTTAAAGAGGTTCTGTCCCGTCTCCGTGTCAATCATCTCTATTGCAAATTAGAAAAATGCGTCTTTGAAGTCAAGTCCATTCCGTTTCTAGGGTACATTGTGTCCGGTTCCGGACTAGAGATGGATCCTGAGAAACTACAAGCAATCCAAAATTGGCCGGTACCCTTAACCCTCAAAGGGGTCCAGAGGTTCTTAGGGTTCGCCAACTATTACCGAAAGTTTATACGAGACTTTTCCACCATTGTGGCGCCTATTACTGCTTTCACTAAGAAGGGTGCTAACCCGTCCAAGTGGTCTGAAGAAGCCATGCAAGCATTTCATCTTTTAAAACAAAGGTTCATCTCTGCGCCTGTTCTGAAACAGCCTGACATCGACTCTCCTTTCATCTTAGAGGTGGATGCCTCCTCCGTTGAAGTAGGAGCGGTGTTATCTCAGAGGGCTAAAGATGGCCATTTACACCCTTGCAGTTTCTTCTCCCGGAAGTTCTCCCCAGCTGAGCGCAACTATGCCATTGGCGACCAGGAGTTGCTAGCCATCAAGCTCGCTCTAGAAGAGTGGAGGTATCTGTTGGAGGGAGCTTCTCATTCAATCACCATACTTACAGACCACAAGAACCTTTTATACCTGAAGGGCGCACAATGTCTCAACCCTCGTCAGGCCAGATGGGCACTTTTCTTTTCCAGGTTCGACTTTAAACTCCAGTTCTGTCCGGGCTCTCAGAATCGCAAGGCCGATGCCCTTTCCCGCTCATGGGAGCAAGAAAATGAGTCAGAGTCTTCAGACAAGCATCCTATTATAAATCCGTTGGCATTCTCCACGGTAGGGATGGACTCTACGCCCCCATCAGGGAAAAGTTTTGTGAAGCCGATGCTAAGGAAGAAGCTCATGCATTGGGCCCATGCTTCCCGTTTTGCCGGACATACAGGTATCCAAAAAACCCTGGAGTTTATCTCTAGGTCCTATTGGTGGCCAACTCTGAAAAAGGACGTCTTGGAGTTTATTGCATCTTGCCCAAAGTGTGCCCAACATAAAGTATCCCGCCAGTCGCCTGCGGGGCAACTGGTTCCACTATCCGTTCCCCGTCGACCATGGACCCACTTGTCGATGGATTTCATTACAGACTTACCCATGTGCAACAAGTTCAATACCATCTGGGTGGTAGTTGACCGGTTCACCAAGATGGCACACTTCATTCCTCTCACCGGTCTTCCGTCAGCTTCCAAGTTGGCTCAAGTATTCATACAAGAGATCTTCCGACTCCACGGTCTTCCTGAAGAAATTATCTCAGATCGAGGAGTTCAATTCACAGCCAAATTCTGGCGAAGTTTATGTCAAGTCCTCCAAGTCAAGCTAAAGTTTTTCACGGCTTACCATCCTCAGACCAATGGTCAAACCGAGAGGGTGAATCAGGACTTGGAGGCCTTCCTCCGCATCTATGTGTCCTCCTCTCAAGATGACTGGGTTCAATTACTTCCCTGGGCCGAGTTCTGTCATAACAACCAGTATCATTCTTCATCTGCTTCAACACCATTCTTCACTAACTTTGGATTCCACCCTAAAGTCCCTGAGTTCCAACCGCTTCCAGCAACTTCTGTTCCCGCAGTGGATATCACCTTGCATCAGTTTGCCAATATCTGGAAGAGCGTACGATCAGCTCTGCTCAAGGCATCGTTCAGGTACAAGAAGTTTGCGGATAAGAAGCGTCGAGCAGTTCCTGCTCTCAAGGTGGGTGATCGGGTATGGTTATCCACGAAGAATTTGAGGTTAAGAGTTCCCAGTATGAAGTTTGCACCTCGCTATATCGGTCCTTTCAAGATTGAACAAGTCATCAATCCTGTTGCTTACAGACTCCAGTTGCCTCCCTTCTTAAAAATACCCAGGACATTCCATGTTTCCCTGTTGAAACCGCTGATCTTGAATCGGTTTCATTCCTCACTTCCTCCAACTCCGAAAGTCCAAACTCAACGAGGCGTTGAGTATGAAGTGGCCAAGATCCTGGACTCACGTCACCGTTACGGTCAACTACAATATCTTATTGACTGGAAGGGTTATGGTCCTGAGGAACGTTCATGGACCAATGCTTCTGATGTCCATGCTCCTGCCTTGGTCCGGAGATTCCATTCCAAGTTTCCTCAAAAGCCAAAGAAGTGTCCTGGGGCCACTCCTAAAGGGGGGGGTGCTGTCACGATCCGGGTATCTGGACGCCATTTCTTACCCATCAGATGCCTCCTAAGGCTGGCTCAGCGCTCCAGGACCGGATCCCATCTGTTATCCTGATGTGTACATTCCTGTATCCTCTCCTGTCACTCTGGGACGCTGTCACAGTAAACGCCATATTACACCTGGCATGGCGTCTCCCGCGGCCTCCGCCGCCGTCCCTGAACTTCTGCATGCAGAGTGTCTGAGTGGCGATTACGTCAGCCGCGGCCTCCGCTGTGTCCGCGTGGTTGGATGTGCATCTGTCAGCCTGGCGCCTCCTGTCTCCGGTGGCCGGCGCCGCCATTACAGTTTTCATTACCACATGGATTACAAACCAAACTTCCCTCCAAGTGTCTGCATGGGCGCAGCCATCTTGGATTCTGTCAGCTGATCATTTCCACCAATCTGTTCTCAGTATTGATAATCTGCATAATTGCCTAGCCAATCCCTTCCTTGCTGCAGGTATAAATACACTGTGCCTGAGCAAGGAAGGCGTCAGTGCTTTGGTTGTCAAACCTAGTTCCTGTTTGTCTCTCTCCTGTGATTGTCTTCCAGGTTCCAGCTCCTGTCTCAAGACTTCCACCATAGAGACCCGCACCAGCATTCCACCTGCGGTGTAGCCTGACTCTCCAATCCATTGTGGATTCATCTGTTTCCAGCTACAACATTACCTGCTTCCAGCTCAGCTTCCAGCAGAGTACAGCTTCCCTTAAAGGGCCGGTGTCCTTTCTACACTTTACCACTCTCCACCGGTATTATTATTTCTCCGCTCTCAAGTTCTACATTTCAGTTCATATTTCATCGCTCCCAAGTTCATTTATTATTTAACTGGTTCCAGCCAGTATCCACTCCGTGCTAACAACAGTCTGGTTCCAGCCAGTATCCACAGCAGCTGTTTTATCTTCAGCAACCCAGCTTTTCCTGGAACACCAGCTGGCACAATCCTGGGTTATCTCCATTGCTACAGTCGGGCCTGGTAAGGACTTTCCATCTAGAAGATCATAAGAACTATCTCACACTACCAGTGCCCTGTGGCTCCTGCCATCCTGTAGTACCCAGGAACTGTATTTATTCTTTGCTGACTTTTACGTTTTCTTTTACTGCTGCTGTGTTGCGGAGTTGTCATAATAAACATCATTGACTTTTATCTAAGTTGTCGTGGTCACGCCTTCGGGCAGTTATTATTCATGTTACTTACATGTCCAGGGGTCTGATACAACCTCTCAGGTTCCGGTACATCTCAGCCCCTACAACTGAGGCTGCCTCCCGTCAGCTCAGGCCCTCAGTTGTGACAACCCCTTTTAAAAAGTCTTCAGGGGATGCAACTGGGGACCCAGAGCAAGTGCCGGTAATTTTTCCTAAAACTAACGATTTTAGTAAAAAAACATACGTGCTCTGGGGGTGCATGAAAAAAGATGTGATGATTTCTATATTTCTATAGAAATCACTATGTCCCATTTTCTGTGTTTTTTTTTTTAAATTGCCCAACCGCAATTGAATTCCCCCCATTGTGACTAAACAATGAAATAATGTTATGAAGTGTTGGTAGTAGGAGTAGAAGAGTAAATTCCATGTACTGTACATAAATGTGGCTATAGTGAAAAAGTATATTGTTTCAAAAGTACTAAATGTTCTGTAATAAAAAAACATATATATAGATAAGGCATAGGTACCCAGCTCTGAATGTAAAGGTTAGTTGATATAGAGGCTTATTCAGGCACGGTCGCAAAGCATCTATTGTATGATGTTTTCTTACTGCGAATGCATCTGAGCCCCAGACGCACATGCAGCGAGGGAATTACAATGGCGTCACACTGGGGTATTAGTTGCAGAGCGAGTGACAGGAAGATGGCGTTTGGTGGTGGGAATGAGGAGTGGTCAGGAAAACACAGGCGTTTCATGGCCATTCTGACAGCGTTTTCTGGGCGTGCATAAATTAGCAGCTGCGATCTTACTTGCTACAGGAGAACCCTCAGTGTCCCGGGAGAGCAGCTCAGCCTGTGTGTCTACAGAGGCACTCCGACTCTGCGATATGACCTGATTTGCGATGATGGCACCGATGTATCAGCAATTTTACTCTTCTGCCTATATTAGCACATAATCGTAATTGCAAACGGTAAAAAATAGCAATGGCAACAGCAAGGGGTTCACTACGACATGCCGGCGGCCGGGCTCCCGGCGACCAGCTTACCGGCGCCGGGAGCCCGACCACCGGCTTACCGACAGTGTGGCGAGCGCAAAATGAGCCCCTTGCGGGCTCGCTGCGCTCGTCACGCTACGCGCGCCACACTATTTTATTCTCCCTCCAGGGGGGTCGTGGACCCCCACGAGGGAGAATAAGTGTCGGTATGCCGGCTGTCGGGCTCCCGGCGCCGGTATACTGAGCGCCGGGAGCCCGACCGCCGGCATACTGAAGACCACCCACAGCAAGAACAACCGCACCTGTATGAGCCTCATACAGAGGTAGCCATGCTCATCTTACCTGCGGCGCTGCCACATGGGCACACGTCCTGCACCAAGCCGCGTGTGCGACTTAGTACATTGAGCTGCGACTAGGTACACATATGCACGCAGAGGCGTCATAGTCGCGGGCACACTAGCCATGCCAGCTTTGCGGCATATAAGACGCTTGGCGGTAAAGCTGATCATGGCTACATCTGTAGTGCAGCTGAGAAAACTCTGCTGGATCGGAAATTGTTATCTGGATGCTCTGTGTGACGAGGCGGAGCGGTTTATAGAGGTAATAAACGGTTGTCAGCAACAACAAATGCCTCGCATAACTAATCTGCTAATTTAAAAAAAAATATGTCCAAATAATATGGCCTGTAGCCAAGAGGTGACAGCGTAAAAACATAAGTTCAGGGAAAAACATGAATCCAAAATTGTGGTTAAACAGGTCTGTAAAGTTCTGCAAATGTATGTCCAGCTTTGCTGTAAAAAAGAAAAAGAGAAAAACTTAGCGGGTAATTCAGACCTGATCGCTAGGCTGCGTTTTCTCATACCCTGCGATCAGGTCCAAACTGCGCATGCGTATGCACCGCAATGCGCAGGCGCGTCGGACGACCGCACCGGGCATCGGTACATAGCGACAGGATGGTGCACCCATTCAGACTGAACAAAATATCACTGTGGTGGTGTCTAAAAAATCACCTTTTACTTATAGAACTAGATGAACATATGGCATTATTTAACCTCATCATCTCCGAACATCACTGATTATATTTTCTCACTTACTGTATATTACATTGTATAAAAGTTTTGCTAAGAATGACCCTTCACCTCAGGTTGCTCTGTCAGGTGGCTTCTTTATTCCTCACAAACGTTGTCACATCACATTTGTTCAACAAACACAGCTTCCCTGACCACTAGCTAAGCCCAAACTGGCCCTCTCTGTCATCCGGCCACTGTCTGGCGTCAGAAGCCCTGCCCACTGGTTCCCACAACCGATTATACCTTCACACAACTTATTAGCCACGCCCACATAGTGCAGCTGTGCGTATTACCTTTACTGTAGCAAAGAGCAGGATTCTTAACCCTACCTGCTGCTTATCCTAGCGAGTGTGTCCTGTTCTGAGCATCACAACGTGGCAAAGAACCCCCTTTGCACCCTAGCATCGACAGTTCCAGTGATACGGCCCTTGCGAGAAGTGCAAACTTCCGGGACAGGGCATCTCCATTCTTGTACAGGATCCTAGGCCTACTGTATGTTCCACCATAAACCGAAAAGGTTGTAATGCCTGGAACCACATGGGAACCTTGGCATTCACCTCTTGGTTTCTCTGCTTCCATGGTAATAGAGTATATAGTCCGTGATTAAGGAGAACTCTCTCCACATCAAATATGACCGAAGTGCCTCTATGGCCCACTTTATAGCCAGGCACTCCTTCTCTACTGTAGCTTACTGTTGTTTCCTTGGCAAAAAAAAATATATGGAAACATACTGTAGAATTTTACGGCAGATAAGAACCACCAATCAGCCCAAATCTCATGTACACGTAAACACATTAGGGACTCCACCAAAATGTCTCTGAGTTACCCACATTTGAAACATGTTTGCTTAGCCAGATTCGGGGTCACCTCCTTTCCCATAGGGTTTTCTCAGCCAGGGTCCGGCGTTTCCCTGAAAACCCCAGGTTTTGTCTTGGCATAGGCGTTTTAGCACAAAGCTAGGAGGCATGGCTTATGGAAACGCTAAGCCTGGCCTGGTATCAATGACATGAGCCAGTATCTCAGTATTTACGATCAAGTATACCAACGCCTCCTTCTCATCGAGGTCCAATATCAATCTGCTGTGCCTCACCGGTCAAGTGTGGCATCAGCTTTACCACCCAAGCTTCCGGTGGCCATTTTGCCCTATTCGCCATTCTCTCACAGGTGGAAAGATGGAAAGATAGGCTTCTATGTCATCGTCAGCTCCTTAGGACCCGGTTGCTGTTGCTGTCATTGTTGCAGCAACCATTGATGAATGGATTTATGTCTGTCAGTAAAATATCTAAGTAATATAATTAGTGGTTTTCTAAAGAAGTCTTTATACTTCATACGTGCACCTGCATGTGTCATGTCACATTCCTTTTTGTTTTGCCCAAATATGTAATAATACCTGTGCATTCTAATTCTAACAGGTAAAGTTAGCTTGTTAACAATACAATTCATAGAATTTTTTAGCTTGAATTCTTCTGAATTTGGAGAATTCATAAAGGTTGTCTTTACTGTAATTGCATATTTACACGAAACAACATCCACACTTATGGAAACCTGATGTATTAAAAATAAAAATATTGATTTTGGACTTAATTGAAGGTAGTAAGCTGGGGACTTACATGTTCTTAAAGACTCCTATTTTTTCTTAAAAACAAATTGGGTTTCAGAGGGAGAATGTCCTTAAGTATGGGATCTAATATAAGGACATGCCATTGTTTAGATAAGCTGAAGGCTGCATAAGCCTGAAGCCATATAAGAGTCCAATGTTTTGTGATTGGTTGGTGGTGACTAAGCAGTTGCTAGGCAGATCAGTGTGTTCTTGGGTATTTTTCCTATAGGATTATAGGGCTGTCCATCAAGAGAGTAGGGGTTGGTCTTGGAATAATATAAAAGCCATGGTCATATGACTCAGACTTCCTCTTGCCATTTTGGAATGCTAAGGAAGGCTGAGTACAGATTGCACTTGTTCTGATTTTATGGTTTAAGTAATTCCTTTTGCGTATCCTTGTGGCCCGGTTTGCACCCCCCCCCCTCCCCCTCCCTTGCTCTCCCTGCGTGTCTTCCTGCAGGTGGACAGGGCCCTTGAGTCCCTGTCCCCCTCGCTCCTCTGCCCTCATGCCTGCTTGTCCTCTCCCCCGCCCTCCTCGTTTGGCTGCAGCCACGGGCTTCCGGCTCGGTCGTCCCCGGTGCGGGGCCACCCCTGTCCCTTTCCCGTCATCCGACCGTGCGCAGCGGGTTCGTGTCGCTTCGGCCCCCTGCTGCTCCGTCGTGCGGGGTGGTGTGGCGCCCCTACAGCGGCGGGCTCTAGCGTTGTGCGGCCGCGGTCGCGCACTGCAACCCCGGCGGCTGTTTGGCGCCTGGCGGCTCTCCTCCGGTACCATCGCCCTGCGTACATTCCCAGCTCCCTCCCCGTTTTCCGGCCTGAGTGCCCACGTGGTGCCCGCCGTTCGGCCGGCGGGCGGTCGGGCGGGGGTGGGGGATGGGGCAGCTGCGTTTTTTCAGCACGCCGGGTATTATGGCCGGGGAGAGTAAGGGGCTGCGGCGGCTCCAGCATTACATGTTTTTCTGATGCACTAGGTGCATCTGGGTACATGCCACCAGGCTGGGAAGTTGGTTGCAAGGTCCCTCAGCGGGGGTGGCTGGGTTATCGGGGCCCGGGCGCCTGGTTTTGAGTACGGGTTTACTGTATGGGGTGCCGTTACGCGGTTGGCCCCCTTTAGCTTAGGATGCCTGCCACTGGGCTCACGGCGGGGGTCCCGCCCGCGTGCCCCCCCCCCCCCTTCCAACACGGGCCTGTTTGGTCCTGCGCCCCCGCCCCCCACCTCTCCCCCGTGTCGCGGCTTGCCAGTTCCCCCGTAGTTCCAGGCTGCGGTGGTGCGGAGGGTGCCGGCGCAGTCGCCGGTAGTGGCGTCTGTCCACCTGCCTAGCCCTGTCCCTTGTTGCTCCAGCGGCTGGGTTTGCCGGGGGGCGGTTCCGGTAGTTGTTACCCGGAGCTCGTCCCTGCCCCATTCCGCAGGCCGTTACCACATCTATCGCGCCGCGCCATCCAGGTCCGCGGGCTCCTACTCCTGCGAATTATTACCCCATTGGCTCAGCTTTTACCCCCGGGGGTCAGCCCACGTGGCCGGTCACCTGCCCTCGGGGCGACCCCTCTTCCTCCCCCCCCCCCCTTCCTGTGTGCCTCCTGTTTCGTCATCAAGGCGCTGGCGCTTCCGGTGCTTGTTGTCCCCTCTATGTTTGTCTGCGCAGGTGTCTGCGGGTCTGGAGGAGTCGGGCGTCCGCACGAAGGAACCGGAGGCCGAGGAGGGATGCAATGGCAGCGGAAGACGCACCGCCAAGACCGGTGGCGGTGGCGACAGCTGATGGCGTTCCAAGACCTTCAGACATCGGTGAGCATGCTGTTGTTTCTCTTTATCGTTACAGTATTCCTTAAACTCTGTAGTGTCCTCTGGCTATCCTTGGCGCCCACGTTGGTGGGCTAGGCCCATTGCGCGGCGTGGGAGGTTAGGCATCTCGGAACGGGACGGAGGCGACGGCTTCGGTCCTCTCCGCCGCCCCCTCTTTTTTCCCTCTGAGGTTCGCGGTAAGGGCAGGCGGGGGCTTTGTGTTTTTGCGGATGGTTGCACCGGGAGCGACCTGCCTACAATCCTACCTGGGCGCAGTAGTTGGGTTAGCGTTTTAAATCCGAGGTTTACGCGCGGGTTGATTATGAGGTGAAGACCATCGGGCCCGGGGGTTAACGTCAATTTCTTGGGGTTGTGTTTAGGGGTCACCCGACAGGCCGGACCTCACAGTGGGGTCCCAGATTGCGGGGCCCTCGCGGTTGGTGTTCTGTTTAACGCGCCTCGGTAGGGAGGGGGGTTCTGCTTATGGCAAGGGCTAGTACATCATAGGTCCACTCCCGTGTCCGGCACTCCTGCAAATTTGCTAAGCCGGTCTCCCTTCCAATGAAGGTGCCCCGGCCGCGAGCGGTGTTGTAAGTCCGCGCACGCTTTACGGCTTCAGGTCCGGCGGAGGGTGGTCGCCAAATCGGTTTGGGGCGCGTGCGGGCCCTATGCCGTTTTTTCCCTCTTCCCGGGTTGTGCTTCTTCCCTGTGGGGTTGTTGCTAGGGACCCCGGGCTAGTGCCGCCTAGCCTACATTTATCGTATCTTCAGGGGGTTTTTCTTTTATGCTCCATTTTCTAGACCACGTGCGGGGTGAGTGTTAGTCTTTTAGGGACTCTGCGTGTTGATCCGTGAATATGGGCCGGGTACCTCCCCCTTTTGTTTAAATTATACGTGGGTCTGGTATGTGCCGCTTCTCCGGCGTCCCTATCACTTCCAATTTTTAGGGTCTCGATTAGGGGCCTGGTTTCTCTGCTGACAGGTTAGTATCCCTGAATTTTTCGGTCTCATGGTTTTTTCTGAGATATCCGGCACTTCATGGCGCTGGCGCGACGGTCCGGATCCGGTCCCCCTTTTGGTTTCTCGCTACAGAAAATAGTTTCTCTTTAGGGGTATGGAAAGCAATGTGGTTTACAGCCGTCCTTCGGTAGGGGGCCAGGTTTTTGCCAGGGTCATGGGGGATCCTGTTGCCCCGGTACGTGGCTGCGGCCCTATCGGTTGCCTGAGGTTCTGGGGGTTGGCGCTGGGCACAATTGCGGCTTGCTGTCGCCTCCTTGCTGACAAGGTACCGACACTGTGGTGTTTTGTTAGCGACGGCTGGGGTTAACGGGAAGTCGGTTTAAGCGGGTGCAGTTGTTGGCTCCTCCCCTTTGGCGAGCAGGTTGATCCCCATGGGTGGCATAGTTTTTTCAGGAATCCTAAGGACCCCTGCAGGGTCGACCAGGTAGCGTACCGCGATTCCCCTTCCCGCGGGATCAGAGATATTTGGGGGGGATTTGGTCTTCATTACTATAGTTTTTACGTGGAGGTTGTTGCGGCCTCCTCCCCCTTGTTCCCTATGGTCCCCCCAGGCTTTGCGGCTGTTGCGACAACTGCGTGGCTGATGGCGGTGCAGTTTTACCATCCCGCTCCGGAGTCGCAATGGGTTGGCGGATGTTTTGTCTCTTTGCAATGTGATGAGTGCCGCGAGTGGGCTCCGGGGTGGCGTCATAAGGTTTTCTCATGCCTGTCTTCTGGCGGGTGGATTGTCCAGGTGGGTTGGCTACTCGGACAGGTCATGCGCTGGCTCCTTCCTCGTTGGGGGCATCTGCTGCATCCCGGGGTTCTTTCAGTAGGTTGGGTACAGCGGGTGGGTCCCTGGTAGACGGTTTGCTGGAGGGGGGTCCTAGGCGGCCATGTATCCTGCCTTTGGGGCATTTCCTTCCGTTCTAGACTGCGCAGGCCGGTGGACCCCTCATGGTCTTTCGTTAGCACTTTGGGGTGGGGGCTAGGGTGCGCCCCGCGCCTGCGGACATACGTAGGCCTGCTGCGTGGAAAATGTTGGCAGAGTTGCTGGGTGTGCTGCCTCCTGTCGCCAAGTTGGTGTGGGAGGTGGCCCCGGTTTAGATTAGCCTTTGCTTTGGCTTTCTTCTGGTTTTGCGGGTGAACGAAGGGTGGCGAGCAGCAGGCAGTCAGGATGCCGGGACCTTTAGCTGTAACGCGGGTTGCAGGGTGGTCGGTTGCGCGGCAAGACGGTTTGATCCAAATCGGATCAAGCAGCGGAAGGTCGCTGGTTGTCCTTGGAGGCCCAGGAGGTTGTGGGTGTCGGCCCGCTGCGCCTGGCGCAGGAATATGGATGGGCCTCCGAGGGGGCGACCAGTTGCTGATACAGGCGCTCGATGGTTACATCGCTAAGGTACAGTGTTGCTGCTGAGTTTGGGTTCGGTACCCATTCCTTGCGGAATAGGGCCGCTGGCCATGCGGCAACCACAGGGTCCGCCACGGCGGCTGTTCAGGTGCTGGCCCGTTGGCGGTATACTGCTCAGGTCCTATTCCTTGCGGTCTGGGGTGGCTACCTTGCGGCAGCCTCAGGGTCATCCTCGGCAAATCTTGAAGAACAGAGCTTTTTGGGGTGTGCTTATTATAGGGCCTATCCCCGGCGGACTGGGGAGGCTGACCATGCGGCAGCCACAGGGTTCTAAGGTATCACTAAGGTACAGGGTTGCTGCTGTGTTTGGGTTCAGTACCCATTCCTTGCGGAATGGGACCGCTGGCCATGCGGCAGCCACAGGGTCCGCCACGGCGGCTGTTCAGGTGCTGGCCCGTTGGCAGTATACTGCTTGGATCCTATTCCTTAAGGATGAGGGAGGCTGCAATTTGGCAGCAACAGGGGCCTCCACAGCAGCTATTCAGGAGCTGAGCCATTGGGGGTATACGCTTAGGTCCTATTACTTGCGGTGTTGGGGTGCTGCCTTGCGGTAGCCTCAGGGTCATCCTCGGCAAACGTTGAGGAGCAGAGCTTTTGGGTGCGTTTTCATTATAAGGCCTATCCCCAGCAAACTGGAGGCTGACCATGCGGCAGCACAGGGTTCTCCACGGCAGCGGTTTCAGGAGCAGGGTCGCTGGGGGATGCTTGTCGCAGGTCCCATTTCCTGGCCGATTGGGGTGACTGCTATGCGGCGGCCGCGGGGTCCCCCTCGGCAGCGGTTCCAGTGCTGGGATGTTTGGAGGTATACTTTTTAGGTCCTGTTCCTTGCAGAGGGGGGAGTCTGCCAGGCGGCAACCACAGGGTCCTCCCCGACGGTTGTTCAGGAGCTAGGGAGTTGGAGGTTTACTCCTTATAGGTCCGGTTCCGTGGATTGGGGTGGCTGCTGGGCGGCAGTCACAGGGTCTCCAGTGGCAGCGGTACAGGACCTGGGGCATTGGGGGTGTTACTTCTTAGGCCTATTCCTTGCGGATGGGTGTGGCGTCCATGCGGCAGCCACGGGGTCCACCGCGGCAGCTATTCAGGAGGGTGTCTGCTGGAGGTATATTGTTTTTAGATCCATTCCTTGTGGAGGGGGGGGGGGTGACTGCCGTGCGGCAGACATAGGGTCCCCCTCGGCAACTATTCAAGGGGGTGGTTCATTGGGGATATACTTCTTAGGTCCTATTCCATATGGATGGGGGTGGCTACCATGCGGAAGCCACAGGTTCCTCCGTGGCGGCGATGCAGGACGTGGTCCTTTAGACGTATACTTTTAGGTCCTATTCCTTGCGGATGGGTTTGGCTACCGTGCGGCAGCCATAGGGTCCTCCACGGCAGCTTTTCAGGAGGTGCTCCGTGGAGGGAGGCTTACTATAAGCCTTCTGCATGTGGATAATGTTTAGTGGTGCCTGTTGTGCTAACCCAAAAACTTGTTTACCCGTCGGTTTTTGAACAAGTAGTGTTCAGGAATCGAGGGTGTGAAGTGAATTTTTAAATTTTCCTCCGAGGGGACCTAATTACAATTGGCTCATCAAAGGTCCACGGGAGGTTTTTTGAGTTTTCTCCTTCACTTGGGTTAGTTCTGCTATCTGTCACTTGGTTTTCTATGTGATGTCTGTCAGTGATGATTTCAGGGTGTTTTTCTGTTGCAGCCGTCAAAGGTTGAATGGGAAGGGCTGGTTTGGCCACTCTTACAATTTTGGGCGGCAGGGCATTACTTGGCGCATAGGACAGCTGATGTTTTGGGTTACGGCTTTTAGGTGGTCAGGCATCCTCTGCTGGTACTGCGTCAGCCGCAGTTTCGATAAGGGGGGAAGGCGTTTCGTCTTCTCCGGCTGAAATTTTGCAGGTGTTGTCTTACATGGGGTTCTGGTCCTTTTAGTTAGCTTTCTCCTTTCCTGGTTTCTATTGGTTTGGATGGCGGGGCGGTTTGTTAAACCTCTGTGGCGGGAAGTCGCTACCAACCAGCGGTCAGATGGGCATAAGTGGTCATTGTGGGGCACCCTCTTTTAGAAGGACGGCTGGTGTGTCCTTATCTTGCGGTTGGACATTTAGACGTTCCCCTGCGGGAACCGAACGTTTGCCAGAGAAAAGAGGGGTGAGGCCTGCACAATGCGGGTTATGCAGGGAGGAGGCGGGGTTTGGTGTACTCCCCTCCTTGGTGGTTGGATTTCATCCAAGGGACTGGAGCTGGTGTCTGGTAGCGACTGGTCCTGTTGCCATCCTCCAATATAAAATCAATTCAATTACAATTATAGTTTAAAGAACAGGTCAGCGATCAATAAATATCGTCTGGCCTTTAACTACAGCTAACCGTGTCCGTGTCGTTATTTTAGTGTGTCGTTATTTTAGTGATAAGCTAGCTTAAAGAAGTGTTTATGTCAATCGCAATAAAATTATGGACGCCTTAGATAAGCTGAAGGCTGCATAAGCCTGAAGCCATATAAGAGTCCAATGTTTTGTGATTGGTTGGTGGTGACTAAGCAGTTGCTAGGCAGATCAGTGTGTTCTTGGGTATTTTTCCTATAGGATTATAGGGCTGTCCATCAAGAGGGTAGGGGTTGGTCTTGGAATAATATAAAAGCCATGGTCATATGACTCAGACTTCCTCTTGCCATTTTGGAATGCCCTCCCGCCCGCCCTGACCATAATCTTATGTTCTTTTAATTTTCCTACATCTTGTTTTTCTCTGTGGGCTATTGACAGCCAGACTGGCGGGAAGTCGCTACCAACCAGCGGTCAGATGGGCATAAGTGGTCATTGTGGGGCACCCTCTTTTAGAAGGACGGCTGGTGTGTCCTTATCTTGCGGTTGGACATTTAGACGTTCCCCTGCGGGAACCGAACGTTTGCCAGAGAAAAGAGTGGTAAGTCCTGCACAATGCGGGTTATGCAGGGAGGAGGCGGGGTTTGGTGTACTCCCCTCCTTGGTGGTTGGATTTCATCCAAGGGACTGGAGCTGGTGTCTGGTAGCGACTGGTCCTTTGCCATCCTCCAATATAAAATCAATTCAATTACAATTATAGTTTAAAGAACAGGTCAGCGATCAATAAATATCGTCTGACCTTTAACTACAGCTAACCGTGTCCGTGTCGTTATTTTAGTGTGTCGTTATTTTAGTGATAAGCTAGCTTAAAGAAGTGTTTATGTCAATCGCAATAAAATTATGGACGCCTTATTAAAACAGCCTTGATATGTTTACCTTGTCAGTTATATCTGATAATTAAAATAATGAAGCTGTCACACATATCGGAGTGTCAGACCCACTTATAATGTCCGGCAGTGCTATCACATGATTGTCCACGCGTTCCCTGGCCATTTACTGCATTCCTGAGCACTCTATCACTGTATACAAACAATCTGGCTGCATGGACGTGGATTCTGTCAGGTGATCAATCCAATCCAATCTCTCAAGCTGTGCTCACATGATCAGTTCAGCCAATAGGCATTGTGAACCTTCTGTTTAAACCAGCTCCTGAGTCCAGTTCTTTGCCAGAACAGCTCACAACCTTTTTTATGATAGTACCCTGGCTCCAGGCATTAGTTGCTCCCAGCATATTTCCGGTGTTATCTGCAAGAATCCTACACTCTCCTAGTGCCTGTTTTACCAATGAAAAATTGTATTCTCTTAGTACAGTACATACGTCATCTACAATAATCCTGAATTTTCCTAGTACTGTACCTGTGTTATCTGCAAGAAACCTGCATTCCCCTAGTGACTGTGTTACCTACATGAATCATGTAATCTCCTAGTTTGGTGTTATCTATAAGGACTCCAGGTTATATAAATCAGTATTCCAGTCTTGTACTCTGATCCAATTCCTGGCCTAAGTCACCTTCCCTGTTCTCTGAGCTACTCCAGTCCTGTTCTGTTCTAGATGAGCAGAAGTTTCAGAAATGCATCCAGTTTCAGATTCAGTCCAGCTTCTACTAGACCCAAGTTGAATCGGCAAAAACAGATATCCATGACAGAAGTCTTTCATCTTTGTCCTGTCTTTATAACTCAGTAATTGATTTCAGTCTACTTTTCTGGTTTTGTGATTAAGCTCAGTGGGTAGCATATTTCTTAGAACCTATCACAATTCTCATATAATCGTCACTCGCAAACAGAAGGTTTATTACCATTTAATTTTCTCTGCATAATTGTAAGGTATGTTGTCTTTCTAACCTTTTTTAAAGCTGATTTTATAATGAAGTTTGGCTTTTGCTATCTACCTTTTTAATAAAGGTTTTGTAGGTAATATTAAGACAATCATTTGAATTTAAAACCAGATCTAGAAATTCTATTTCTTGGTTGTTAATTGTATGTGTGAACTTATGATAAAACTATTATTAGTAATGTATTCAACTGTCCCTAATTATAAGTGTGTCACCAATACATCTTTTGAAGAATACTATATTATCCTAAACACTGGCATGTCTTTAAATTAGACCCCAAACTTAAGGACATTTTATCTCTGAAACCCAATGTTATTTTTCCGAATCTTCATTTCTACGAATCGAGGCCTTTTGCAGCCGAGTTGAAGGTAATTCTGACCACATTCATAAATATGAATCCTTGGTAAATTACCGTGTTCTATTAAATAACAACCGTATTTGACCGATGGTCTATTCATTCGTATTTGTGTAGACTGCCATGAAAAAAAATACGAATGCCCCAAACACTGCAGAGTTTAATGTTTAGTAAATAACCGAGATGCCACTTAAAAAAAAAAAAAAAATTTGAATGGATTCGAATGAATTTGGGATCGTAGTAAATATACCCCCATTGTGAACATTCTATTTAAACCAGCTCCTGAGTCCAGTTCTTTGCTAGAACAGCTGGCAAAACTTAAGGACATTCTACCTCTGAAACCCAATATTATTTCTACGAATCTTCATTTCTACGAATCTAGGCCTTTTTGAAACCCAAAGTTATTTTTAGAAAAAAATTAGATGTTGTACAAGTATGTTAGCCCCCCCAGTTTACTACCTTTAATTAAGTCCAAAACCAAATCTTTTTATTTTAATAATTACATTTTCCATATGTGTAGGAGTGTAAATATACACGTAATGTAAAGACAACCTTAAAGAATTCAACAAATTCAAAAGAAAACAAGATAAAAAGTTATATGAACTTATGAAGTGTATATCAATCAACAAACATTATTTACCGGCAGGAGCATGTATAAAGTATAAAGAATAACATAAACAATCATAACATATATAAATATTTTTTTGACACGCATACTGTAAATCCAACCCAAAACACTTTCATTTCAAAGCTATTAAACTAGTGAAACTCGGTGAAAGTGGAGGTGCTGTAAAAAGGCTTTTATCCTAGAAAGAGATGTACTGGATTTTGACTCTTAATATTCTGTTGCCTAAGGGTCTTAATGATCACTTTGAGATTAAACCCTCTCTCAATCTTGTTTTGTCTAGTGATGTTTTTTTTTTATATCGTTTTTTGTTTATTATTATTCATTATTTGTTTATTTATTTATTTATTATTTTTTCATTTATTTTTCTTCATCAGGTCAGTTTTTTCCTTTAAATATATATTATTTTAAATATTTTTGTATACATTCTTTTCATATTAAAAAAAAAAATATTTGTACAATGTTATGTTTTGATGCATTCCCGGTCTTCTTATGTATTTATTTATGTATTATGTATTAGTATTTATGTAGCTGACAGAGTATTTAATACAAGCACATTTTTTACTGTTCCGTGATTCAAATACAGTATTACCATTCTAAACTGGCAGATTACTTATACATTTAAGACTTCATTACGGCCGCCATGTGTGCTCCATATGTATTATATTTCTATCCATCCTAATATCACAGCAGGGCGTTTGAAAAAAATGACACTCATTTTATGCCCATAATATGCCTGCCACGTGTGCACAATTTATATCACTTTGTGATTTTACCAGTATGGCTGTGGTGCTTAGGCGCCATGTATTTCCACCTGTAATGTGGCCTCCACGTGCATGCGCCATTTGGCTGTTTTTTGTATCTTTAGCAATATAGCTGCCACACATGCGCCAACTACAGGGGCTTGTTTTACCAGCCCCCCTGCACCACATGTATAACTGTTACTGTGGATTAAAGGTCCTGTTTTAGCCGATGGCATGAGCGCCACTGTACCACCAATGTTCAATATTGTTTTTTCCTATTATTAACAAATGTATACAAACAGACATTCCTGTGTATCCTATTCATATAGTTTTGCGACACATTTTAATGGAGGAAGTTGCATGAAAAGACGCTCGGCGCTACCAAGTCACACCGCGGCATGCCGTGACTGACTACAAGGGCTGTGCAATGTGCAAGGAATAAAAGAAAACCAGGCACTTTCAAAACATATGTAAGTATTCAATCAGAGTTGCTGCTCCTTTTCCGTTAGGGTTGCAAAGCCCAAAAAAGAATGATAGTAAGGGGGGGGGGGGGGGGGGCGGTATATGTGTTTATTGTCTAACTATGGACCATATTCAGTATTAGTAGCAGATTTTGCTAAAATGCAGAATATGCTACTGCTGACGATCGCATGCTGGGGACCACCCAGCACAGGGCAAGTCTGCCCAGCATAGCCTTGTAAATTACTGCCCCTTTAAAAAAGAGTCAGAGTTCCGCCGGCATCCCACACGGCTGACCGAACTTGGAGTTTATTACATCCACAACCATTGGATTGCATGTGCTTGTAATAAGAGCCTGTTTGTTACTGGGGTCTACTGTATGTACTAAGTCTTGGAGAGAGATAAAGTTGAGAAAGATAACGTGCCAGCCAATCGCTCCTAACTGCCATGTTACACACTGTGGGATCTATGTACTAAGCCTTGGAGAGAGATAAAGTTGAGAAAGAAAGTACCAGCCAATCTGCTCCTAACTGCCGTGTCACAGGCTGTGTTTGCAAAAATGACAGTTAGGAGCTGATCGGCTGATACTTTATCCCTCTCCAGGGCTAAGTGTATCTGCCGCTATGTCTTTACCTGTGACCGGTGTATCTAACCTGCACTGTCTTTGTGAGGTCACTCCTGTATTATGTGCTATGTATAAATTGGGGAGGCAATCATTTTGCCAGCTGACGCGATCCCAGCGGTCAGGATGCCAACGCCGGAACCCTGACAGCCGACAATGCCGACAGCCCGCCCGTCGGTAAATAGTATGTAACCCATAAACTGAACTGTACAGTCCTTGGAAAACATTGCATTGTCAGAAGCGTATGCTGATTCTAGTAATGGGCGCAGTTTATTGGTGCCACTTTTAAATGACTTTTTTTTTTTGCAAATAAATCTTTTGTGCTTTGGAACCTCATCAACATGAGCGGATAGCCTTTTATCTACCTCTAATCATCTCCTCTGCACAGGACTAAAACCATTCGTCGTCTGCATTCAGTGTCCAAGGTACAATGTTATTTTTCTAGTATTTACAATGATTCGTAACACATACAGTGCTGGAAGTGGAAAAGCCAATATCTCCTGCAAGTACAACACCACCAGTCTCTGCCTCAGGTCACGAAACGTTCCCACATCCAGAACATGTAAGGTGTTTGTATTAGCTGACGGGCGTGATCAGGTAGAGTGGCCAAGTGCAGCATATTACACAGCGAATGCTGATTAGTTACATCCCTCATATCCGCACGAGGATCGTTCCTGGATCTCCACTATCTGCTGCCCTAACCAATGTTTCCCTTGCTCCGCAATCATGGCATCTCGCCACGGTACAGGCCCCTACGCCATACTGTCATTACTAATTCATAAGTGGAAACTAATTGTAGTTGAAACTAGAGATGTGCAGTTTAGTGCGAACACTTAAAAAGTGCACCCCCATGCACATTATGAAAACCAAACAAGCGGAAAAAAGGGGTGTGACCCCACTGAAATGACCATGGTCTTCCAGGAAAGACCACCTTACACCCCAGGTTTGCACCCTGAACCCCCAGACATTGGACAACACAGGAAGAAAAAAAATTCCTGATTCATGCTCCTTACATTATTTGTCATTTTTCCTCCTTATAGTAATGCCCCACATTATACACCACACCATAATGCCCCTTACACATTATGCCACACACCATAATGCCCCTTACACATTATGCCACACACCATAATGCCCCTTACACATTATGCCACACACCATAATGCCCCTTACTCATTATGCTACACACCATAATGCCCCTTACACTTTATGCCACACACCATAATGCCCCTTACGCTTTATGCCACACACCATAATGACCCTTTCACATTATGCCACACACCATAATTACCCGTACACATTATGCCACACACCATAATACCCCTCACACATTATGACACACACTATAATGCCCCTTACACATCATGCCACACACCGTAATGCCCCTTACACACCATGCCACACACCATATCGCCCCTTACACATTATGCCACACACCATAATGACACTTAAACATTATGCCACACACCATAATGCCCTTTATGACATCAAGTTCCCCTAACACCTTAGTATGGACCACACAATAGTGCCCTTTACACCATATTAATTGTGCCCAACTCATTGGTCAGGGGTTAAATGCAGCATGCCAGCATCTTGTTTGCGCACCCACCACCCCGCTAGTCAAGGGTCCCAGCACTTCTGGGGGAGCCCTTTTCACGCATGCATTCATTTCTCCTAGGAAATGTCCTTTCCAGAACTATTTTTTAACATTTTCTTGTAGTGGAACAAAGACAACTTAAACAACTTTAAAATACACATAGCCAAATAAAAGTTATCTTGTCACATGCAAGAATAGCATCAGCTTCTGTACTACTTACACACTGGGACAGGACTCAGGAGGACTGTGTGTGTGTCTCTATCTCTAGACACAAATGTTTAGTTGCATAAAAGTTTACACAGGTCTCAGACACCCAGGCGGCTCTCTCCACCCTCCTATCTCTCCTCTGGTCAGAAAGCTCCATAGGTAGCTCATGAAACATGATATTCCTGTGTCTCTGCCTGCACTGCATACTGTCATACATGCATTCTGGCTCTTGCATTAACAGGGCAAGCTAGTGAGATCAGTGTGCTTTGGCCGGGGGGCCCCTGACACAGGGGGGCCCGGGGTACAGTATGCCTTGCATCCCCCCCCCCCCCCTTAATCTGGCTATGATTCCCAGATCTTCTGTAATTCATCTGGGGGTGGAGCTTTTAGTCATGCGGCTCCGCCTCTATGGAACTCACTTCCCCGCACAGTGCGAGAGGCCTCAACTCTAGAATCCTTCAAAAGTAGACTCAAGACTTTCCTGCTAACTCAGCATTTCCATAATGTCCCTCTAGTACCTACATGTGTCTGTATTTTATGAAAATGTACTTCATTATTTTCTGTACTATATTATGCTATGTATCTGTTAAGCACCTTGAGTCCTATTGGAGAAAGAGCGCTATATAAATAAAAAATATTATTAATTATTATTATTATTATTATTATTATTTTATCCTAGAAAGAGATGTACTTTATTTCTACTGTTAATACTCTGTTGCCTAAGGGTCTTAAAGATCACTGTGAGATTAAACCCTTTCTCTATCTTGTTTTAGTTTGTCTAGTTGTTGTTTTTTTTTTCTTTACTGTGGCGCTCATGCCACCGGCTAAAACAGGACGTTAAATCCACTGTAACAGTTATTAGTCATATAAATTTGGTGCAGGGGGGCTGGTAAAACAAGCCCCTGTAGTTGGCGCATGTATGGTAGCTATATTGCTAAAGATACAAAAACCAGCCAAATGGCGCATGCACGTGGAGGCCACATTACAGGTGGAAATACATGGCGCCTAAGCACCACCGCCATATTGATAAAATCACAAAGTGATATAAACAACGCACATGTGGCAGGCATATTATGGGCATAAAAGTTTTTTCTTTATTATTCATTATTTCTTTAGTTTATTATATTTTCATTTATTTTTTTATTCATCAGGTCAGTTTCTTCCTCTAAATATATATTATTTAAAATATTTTTGTATACATTATTTTCATATTTTTTTAAACATTTTTGTACAATGTTATGTTTTGATGTATTCCAGGTTTTCTTGAACGTTATGTATGTATTTATGTATTAGTATTTATGTAGCTGACAGAGTATTTCATGCTAGCTGCATTTGCTACCGTTCCATGATTCAAATACAGGATTACCATTCTAAGATGGCAGATTACTGACACATTTAAGACTTCATTACGGCTGCCATGTGTGCGCCATATGTATTGTATTTCTATCCATCCTAATATTGCATTGGGGCGTGTGAAAAAATTACACTGATTTTATGCCCATAATATGCCTGCCACATGTGCGTTGTTTATATCACTTTGTGATTTTATCAATATGGCGGTGGTGCTTAGGCGCCATGTATTTCCACCTGTAATGTGGCCTCCACGTGCATGCGCCATTTGGCTGGTTTTTGTATCTTTAGCAATATAGCTACCATACATGCGCCAACTACAGGGGCTTGTTTTACCAGCCCCCCTGCACCAAATTTATATGACTAATAACTGTTACAGTGGATTTAACGTCCTGTTTTAGCCGGTGGCATGAGCGCCACAGTACCACCAATGTTGAATATTGTTTTTTCCTATTATTAACAAATGTATACAAACAGACATTCCTGTGCATCCTAATTCCTATTCATATAGTTTTGCGAATAAGACACATTTTAATGGAGGAAGTTGCATGAAAAGACGGTCGGCGCTACCAAGTCACACCACGGCATGCCGTGACTGACTACAAGGGCTGTGCAAGGAAAAAAAGAAGACCAGGCGCTTTCAAAACATGTAAGTATTCAATCAGTTGCTGCTCCTTTTCCACTAGGGTTGTGAAGCCCAAAAAAGAATGATAGTAAAAGGGAGGACCGGTATATGTGTCTATTGTCTAACTACGGACCATGGGGGTCATTCCGAGTTGATCGCTAGCTGAAAATGTTCGCTGCGCAGCGATGATGCAAAAAAACTGCACTTCTGCGCTTGCGGCGCAGTGCGCACGTGCAACGTACTTTCACAACGGCCAATGTAGTTTCACAGAAGGTCTAGCGAAGCTTTTCAGTCGCACTGCTGACCACAGAGTGATTGACATGAAGAGGGCATTTCTGGGTGTCAACTGACCGTTTTCAGGGAGTGTTCGAAAAAAACGCAGGCGTGCCAGGAAAAATGCAGGCGTGGCTGAGCGAACGCAGGTCGTGTTTGTGACGTCAAAACAGGAACAGAACAGTCTGAAGTCTTCGCAAGCGCTGAGTACTGTAGGTCTGGAGCTGCTCTACACCGGCACAATTTTTTTTGTAGCCGCTCTGCGATCCTTTCGTTCACACTTCTGCTAAGCTAAAATACACCCCCAGTGGGATGCGGCTTAGCGTTTGCACGGCTGCTAAAAACTGCTAGCGAGCGATCAACTCGGAATGATCCCCCATATTCAGTATTAGTAGCAGATTTTGCTAAAATCACATGCTGGGGACCACCCAGCATAGGGCATAGCCTTGTAAATAGCTGCCCCTTTAAAAAAAACGTCAGAGTTCCGCTGGCATCCCACACGGCTGACCGGACTTGGAATTATTACATCCACGACCATTGGATTGCATGTGCTTGTAATAAGAGCCTGTTTCTTACTGTGGGGTCTACTGTACGTACTAAGTCTTGGAGCGAGATAAAGTAGATGAAGACAAAGTTTCTGATTTATCAACACGTTTTATCAAACGCAATGAGTTTTAACTGGTGCTCCAGCCAATCAGCTCCTGTCATGTGTTTGAAAAATGACAGACGAGAGCAGATTGACTGGAGCATGCATTGCGCATGATAAAACTCATTGATAAGCCAGCCCCAAACTACCATGTTACATGCTGTGGGGTCTATGTACTAAGCCTTGGAGAGAGATAAAGTTGAGAAAGATAAAGTACCAGCAAATCAGCTCCTAACTGCCATGTCACAGGCTGTGTTTGCAAAAATGACAGTAAGGAGCTGATTGGTTGGTACTTTATCCCTCTCCAGGGCTAAGTGTATCTGCCGCTATGTCTTTACCTGTGACCGGTGTATCTAAACTGCACTGTCTTTGTGAGGTCACTCCTGTATTATGTGCTATGTATAAATTGGGATGAAATCATTTTGCCATCTGACGCGATCCCAGCAGTCAGGATATCAATGCCGGAAAGCCGACAGCCGATAATGCCGACAGCCCGCCCGCCGGTAAATAGTATGTAACCCATAAACTGAACTTGGAGAACATTGCATTGTCATTAGAAGTGTATGCTGATGCTAGTAATGGGCATAGATTAGTGGTGCCACTTTTAAATTACTTTTTTTTTGCAAATAAATCTTTTGTGCTTTGGAACCTCATCAACATGAGCGGATAGCCTTTTATCTACCTCTAATCATCTCCTCTGCACAGGACTGAAACCATTCGTCGTCTGCATTCAGTGTCCAAGGTACAATGTTATTTTTCTAGTATTTACAATGATTCGTAACACATACAGTGCTGGAAGTGGAAAAGCCAATATCTCCTGCAAGTACAACAACACCAGTCTCTGCCTCAGGTCACGAAACGTTCCCACATCCAGAACATGTAAGGTGTTTGTATTAGCTGACGGGCGTCATCAGGTAGAGTGGCCCAAGTGCAGCATAGTACACAGTGCATCCTGATTAGTTACATCCCTCATATCCGCACGAGGATCGTTCCTGGATCTCCACTGTCTGCTGACCTAACCAGCTTTTCCCTTGCTCCGCAATCATGGCATCTCGCCACGGTACAGGCCCCGCCCTACGCCATACTTCCATTACTAATTAATAAGTGGAAACTAATTGAAGTTGAAACTAGAGATGTGCAGTTTAGTGCGAACACTTAAAACGTGCCCCCCCCCATGCACATTATGAAAACCAAACAAGCGTAAAAAAGGGGTGTGGCCCCACTGCAATGGCCATGGTCTTGCAGGAAAGACCACCTTACACCCCAGGTTTGCACCCTGAACTCCCAGACATTGGCCAACACAGGGAAAAAAAATCCTGATTCATGCTCCTTACATTATTTTACATTTTACCTCCTTATAGTAATGCCCCACATTATACACCACACCATAATGCCCCTTACACATTATGCCACACACCATAATGCCCCTTACACATTATGCCACACACCAAAATGCCCCTTACTCATTATGCCACACACCAAAATGCCCTTTACACATTATGCCACACACCATAATGCCCCTTACACATTATGCCACACACCACAATGTCTCTTACACATTAAACAACACACCGTAATGCCCCTCATACATTATGTCACACACCAAAATGCCCCTTACTCATTATGCCACACACCAAAATGCCATTTACTCATTATGCCACACACCATAATGCCACACACCGTAATGTCCCTTACACATTAAACCACACACCGTAATGCCCCTCACACATTATACCACACACCGTAATGCCCCTCACACATTATACCACACACCATAATGCCCTTTACACATTATGCCACACACCATAATGCCCTTTATACATTATGCCACACACCATAATGCACCTTACACATTATTCCACACACCATAATTCCCCTTACACATTATGCCACACACCATAATGCCCCTTACACATTATGCCACACACCATAATGCCACACACCGTAATGTCCCTTACACATTAAACCACACACCGTAATGCCCCTCACACATTATACCACACACCATAATGCCCCTCACACATTATACCACACACCATAATGCCCTTTACACATTATGCCACACACCATAATGCCCTTTACACATTATGCCACACCATAATGCCCCTCACACATTATGTCACACACCATAATGCCCTTTATACATTATGCCACACACCATAATGCACCTTATACATTATTCCACACACCAAAATGCCCCTTACACATTATGCCACACACCATAATGCCCCTTACACATTATGCCACACACCATAATGCCACACACCGTAATGTCCCTTACACATTAAACCACACACCGTAATGCCCCTCACACATTATACCACACACTATAATGCCCCTCACACATTATACCACACACCATAATGCCCTTTACACATTATGCCACACACCATAATGTCCTTTATGACATTAAGTGCCCCTTACACCTTATTATGGACCACACAATAGTGCCCTTTACACCATATTAATTGTGCCCCACTCGTTGTCAGGGGATAAATGCAGCATGCCTGCATCTTGTTTGCGCACCCACCACCCCGCTTGTCAGGGGTCCCAGCACTTCAGGGTTGCCCTTTTCACGCATGCATTCCTTTCTCCTAGTAAATGTCCTTTCCAAAATGGCCGCCGCCTACTCTAGCATCCTTTACAACTGTCTTCTCTCAGTCAACGGACATTCTGGGAGGGACATATTCACAGTATTCTATGGGGCCAGCCAGACCGCATAGAATAATAAAGTGTAATAAAGTTTAGAGGCTTTTTCAGAAATCTGGAGTCTATGGCCCTCATCCCGAGTTGTTCGCTCACTAGCTACTTTTAGCAGCCGTGCAAACACATAGTCGCCGCCCACAGAGGAGTGTATTTTAGCATAGCAGGAGTGCGAACGCTTGTGCAGCAGAGCGACTGCAAACACATTTTGTGCAAAACAAGAACAGCCCTGTAGTTACTTACTCTGTGCATTGATTGCTGCGATGAGTGACGCGGTAATGACATTAAATACCTGCCCTGCAAACGCCTGACCAGGCCTGCGTTTTTCCAAACACTCCCAGAAATGGTCAGCTGACACCCAGAAACTCCCACTTCCTGTCAATCTTCTTACGTTCGGCACAGCGACTGAAAGCGTCGCTAGATCCTGTGCAAAAGCACGTCGGCCGTAGTACCCGTACGATGTGCGTGCGCATTGCGGTGCAATGCAGATTAGCCCCGTTTTCCCATGATCGCTGTGCTGCGAAAATCCGTAGCGAGCGATCAACTCGGAATGACCCCCTATGTACCCATTCCACCAAACTGAAAAAAATATTTTTCACACTTGCAGGAGTATAAATGTCCTTAGAAAAGACAGCTCCACTGGAATTCCTGTCACCATCTGTCTGAATCCGCATCAACTGTAAATTACCGCACATCTTTGTCACTCTTTCTAGAACTTGCAAAAGACAGGGAAGACCAATAAAATCTTACTAGCCGTCCTCATTGCTTTGTTACAGTACATTGCTTACCTGCCTTTAAGTCACATTAATATTACCGCACAAGCACCGCTGGAGGCAGAGGGGGTCATTCCGAGTTGATCGCTAGCTGCTTTCGTACGCAGCGCAGCGATCAGGCAAAAAAATGGCACTTCTGCGCATGCGTAGCAATGCACACGCGCGTCGTACTATTACAACGAACTATGTATTTTCACACAAGGTCTAGCAAAGCTTTTCAGTCGCACTGCTGGCCGCAGAGAGATTGACAGGAAGTGGGTGTTTCTGGGTGTCAACTGACCGTTTTCAGGGAGTGTTTGAAAAAACGCTGGCGTGCCAGGAAAAACGCAGGCGTGGCTGGGTGAATGCAGGGCGTGTTTGTGATGTCAAATCAGGAACTGAACAGTCTGAAGTGATCGCAAGCGCTGAGTAGGTCTGATGCTACTCTGAAACTGCACAAAAATAGTTTGTAGCCTCTCTGCGATCCTTTCGTTCGCACTTCTGCTAAGCTAAAATACACTCCAAGTGTGCGGCGGCATAGCGTTTGCACGGCTGCTAAAAACTGCTAGCGAGCGAACAACTCGGAATGACCCCCAGAGTCCCTTGAAGGAATTCCTTAAGATGGTAATTGGTACCGGGGTCCTGAATCCTTACTAAGGTGTTGATGTTCAAATACCTATAGCTGACTGCATGCTGCCCACTTTGTGCCTGGACCATACCGGACTCCAATTCAACCTTTGCAGTACCATTGTTGGTGAACGGATTCGCTTCTTGGCACCATTACCATCTTAAGGAATTCCTTCAAGGGACTCAGCCTCCAGCGGTGCTTGTGCGGTAATGTTAACATTGGACTGTGCCGTCAGCCCTTATTACAGATTCCTGCACCTATCTGCAGTCCAGTAACTTGATAAAGGGACGGACACTTAAAATCGAGCAGCTTATGTCGGTGTTATTACTGATTTTTTAACCTTTAATACATGAATTGTTTTTATTACATTTTGTACTCTTCATCCCATCCATCTGTTTTTTAGACTATTACTATTAATATTAGCGCTGCTTTTTGTGTTGTATGTTATTTGTGGTTTACAGGACTGACTGATCCTGATTATATAGCAGCAGCATTAGAACAGCGACCCAATTGCGCCCGATCCTAACCCTGGTTACCTTTTTCTTGTTTCCTCCATGGCGGCTGGAGAGTGATGATATGATCACTGTGTTGCACACACCCATTGCTAGACTCTCTCCGCTGCGCCAGGCAGTGTGGTTGGCATGGAGGGAGAGGCGCGAGTGTGAATGAATACTGTTATAAGCTTTTATTTATAGCAGCGGCCTGTTATAATATTGCAGAAGGTACAATCACAACGTTATAACGTGTTAATGCTGTGACAAGTATTACAGTCTATGATGTACTGACATTTGCCCCCCGCACACCCATACAGGTCACTCTCTGTAATACTCCAGTATCATATTATCCTTTACTCTCTGTCACACAGGCTCACCGCGGACACATAGCGTGGCGCCCCCCATCTACAGGAATGGTCACTCCTGTGATATAGGATGCAGCGTCTGAAGCCAAAAAAGCGATCATTCGGGCCACTTCATCCACAGTTCCGGGTCGCCCCAGGGCGTGTGTGTTTTGGGTGTTCTTCAGATACTGAGAGGGTGAGAAGAAAGATCACAGTGAAGCGACGGATGTAAATTCAGATTGCTAGGACATTTCATATATTATCAGTTAATATTAATCATTGAGGGGTTAATTCCTAGATCTACCACCGAGGGTAGGACTGGCCCACAAGTGTACAGGGGAAATCGCCAGTGCGCCCCACTGCCTGACGGCCTCACTCCCTCCTCTAGGGGTCAGTAACTTGGTGGAGCAGTATTATGAATGAACGCAAGTGCTTGCTTTGTTTCTGTGGAAACTACATGAAGATAGGCCCCCTGACAATTAAAGTGGGTGGGCCTGACACATACATGTCTCCGTCTATATAAAGAGGCCCTCCTTTACTGTTCATGTCCTCTCTAATGGCTAATTCCATCTATTGCGACTGGCTACACCATTCCCTGGTGGGCCCATGACGACCCAGTCCAAAACTGCTACCACATAATGGCCCTCATTCCGAGTTGTTCGCTCGTTAGCTGCTTTTAGCAGCATTGCACACGCTAAGCCGCCGCCCTCTGGGAGTGAATCTTAGCTTAGCAGAATAGCGAACGAAAGATTAGCAAAATAGTGAAAAGAAAATTCTTAGCAGTTTCTGAGTAGCTCGAGACTTACTCCTACACTGCGATCAGTTCAGTCCTTTTCGTTCCTGGTTTGACGTCACAAACACACCCAGCGTTCGCCCAGCCACTCCCCCGTTTCTCCAGCCACTCCCACGTTTTTCCCCGAAACGTCAGCGTTTATCCAAACACTCCCATAAAACGTCCAGTTTCTGCCCAGAAACACCTACTTCCTGTTAATCACATTACGATCAGCAGAACGATGAAAAAACCTCGTAATGCCGTGAGTAAAATACCAAACTTTTTAGCAAATTTACTTGGCGCAGCCACAGTGCGAACATTGTGCATGCGCAGTTTGCGGAAAATCGCACCGAAGCGAAGTAAAATAACGAGCGAACAACTCGGAATGAGGGCCAATATCTCCATCTACAGGTACACCAAGAGATACTGTACCTCAGATTCAGTCTGCGCGGTTTATCTCAATGTAACATTAAGGAGGCCGATTCAATGTAACGCAAATTTCCATAAAATTGCTTAAAGACGGTTAAAGACCCAGAGGCACAACGTTTTCCTATTCAATTAGAAATCTGCCTTAATGTGACACGGGTCTCAATCAGAGTTGACACAGATTGTTGTTTGCATCTCCAGGTTAGGTAAAAAGTAAAAATGATGGAACACGGTTCCCTGGGTCTCTCCTAGCAACGAATAATGACGAGGTTTTTATATACAGTAGTAAATATGGTCAATACACACGTCATTTTTCAGGTGACATGTATGTTGGGTGTTGTATTGATGGAAAACGGGTTAATAATCTAGGACATACATATGTATTACTGCAAAAAGGGATTTTTGAGCTTGCAGATGGGAGTTGCAGGTGTTTTTTTTTTTTTTTTTGCCATACCTGTATATATATATATATATATATATATACACACACTTAAAAATCACTATAGAGACACTCTACTGTACCACAAAACACTCTAAACACATTTTATTTGCAGAACCACTTTGCTGGCTTTAATTATTGCAAGCGTTTTGAAATGTTGCAAAAACCAACACCATGTAACCACTTCCAGTACATGACATATAGCCACCAGCAGCCTCCTACACTGTCCTGCTGATTTCTGACTTTTAGGGATAATTACCCCACGCACATTACATAGGTCGCACACTGCAGAATTAACTTGCAAGATCTTCATCTTGCAGTTCCCAGCTGAATTGGATGCTGGTCATTTGCCGTTACTAGCAAAGGCGCAGATTCCGTGGGTACTCCCGTGCCCGAGCACCCACGGAACCAGCCGTTGCCACAGTAGTTATCGCTAGCCGCCGCCCGCAGCCCCCGCAGTGAATTGAGACACGCTGGGGGCAGCGGAAGCGCTTCCGTACAGTGCACAGGGCAGAGCGAGAGCTGGGCTGGGCCTAGGTACTTTTCAAGGGGTGTGGCCTAATCACAGGAGGTGTGGTCATTTACCCTTAGAAAAAAAATACTGAAATAAATAGTATTTTAAGTACCTCCATGGCCACACTGCACCCCAGAACACAGCAGAGTGTGCTGGGATGAGGAGAAGAGCTGCTGCTGCCCGGTAAGGGGGAGGAGGCCCTCACTGGGCCCCTCCATCAGAGCTGGGCCCGGGTAATTTGTACCCCCCCCCCCTCTCGGCACCACTAACAGTGCAGTGTGAGAAACCCCACCAATAATGGCCGCCACCAAGATGGAGACAGACGCTAGAGATCACATTTGACCTGTAGCGCCTGTCTCCCCGGCGGCGGACATTTTAAGGTATTATTTTACACTGCAGTGTACGGAAGCGTTTCCACAGCCCCCAGTGCGCCTCAATCCACTGCTGGGGCTGCACAGGCTAGCAGTATATTTAGTGATGCCAGAAGCCACCCTCCCATACTTTGCTGGACCGCTGGCAACGCGCAGGAAATCACTGGTAACACAAAGGAGACCCCTTGCAATGCATAGAAGACCCCTGGCAAGACGCATGACATACCTGGCAACGTGCATGAAACCCTTGGCAATAAGCATGAGACCCCTGACAACAGGCAGGTAATTTAAAAGTAATTAGAAGCCTTACTGTGTGGCATCATTTGTAAGAGGCATTATTGTGTGTGGGGCATAAAATGGTGTCAGGGTCATAACTGTGTGTGGCATAATATGTAATTGATGTTACAGTGTGTGGCATAATGCATAAAGGGGCATTATGGTGTGTGGCATAATGTGTCATGGGCATTACGGTGTGGCATAATGTGTAATGGGCATTACGGTGTGTGGCATAATGTGTAATGGGCATTATGGTGTGTGGCATAATGTGTAATGGGCATTACGGTGTGTGGCATAATGTGTAATGGGCATTAGTCACTGCTGCGGCCGCCCGTTCATTCCCGCTGCCGCCTCCCGCCGAGCATCCACCAACAAAAACACAAATCGGCACCTATGGCTACTATTGTGCATACAGCAGTGCACTGCCTACGCACGCACGGTCTATAGGATTGCATGGGTGCATACGCTCCTGCGAATGGGTCTCACGCAGGTGTGGCTAGTCACAGTCGCTATGCGGCCACAAGTATGGGAAGGTGGCGGCAGCCGCCTCTGTACACTGCTAAAGATTAAGATTTATCAGTAGACAACTTATTACAGGATTAGGTGGTATGCAAAACTTAGTAATCCAATAAAGGGATGGCCATACCGGTGTATAAATAATTTACTATACCTGCGCATATTGCTCCTCATTCAGACCGGCTCGTCTGTGGATGTCGGTTATAATCACCCCCGGACTGCGAGATACAGACAGAATCACAACATGACAGGTAAGTAGGCCGGAGATATAACATAAGTACTGTATATATTGTCTGGACAAATACTATAATACAGCAGCCATATGCGGTTATGTGCCGGCGCTCAGGAGACCGCCAGGTACAATACAGACACTGGGATTCCGACCCTTGAATATCCTGCCAGTCGGCATGCCGACCAACAGGGACTATTCCCACTCGTGGGTGTCCACCACACTCATAGAGTGGGAACAGAACCTGTGGCAAGCGCAGTGAGCCCGCAAGGGGTTTCATTGCACTCCCCCATCCCCCACCCTCGGCCATCTAACTGCCGGGATCCCGGCGTCGGTATTGTGAGAGTCGGTCTCCTGACAATCAGCTATGTGACCACATGTGATAACTGACTGTATCAGGGTTTATGTATGGGGTATGAATATATATGCAGTCATTTATGGTCCGCTTTTTTTTTTTTTTTTTTTTTTATTTAATTAAGAGCTCACAAATAAATCAGTTTTGATTTAATGATGTAAATAGTAATAAGGAAAAGGGAAATTATCCTGTAGGGAATGATCCTGCCAGTTGCAGAGGTGACAGGGTACAGGGAAGGGCACTGCGCCATTCCACCCTTTGCTGGTAACAGAGGAGAATGTGGCAACGCTTGCTGGTTACAGATTTCTGTCACTCCCCCACGTTGGTTCAGGATACCCCCTCTTCCTTCCATAGGGCTAGAACCCTAACCTTACAGTGCTGGGGGGGGGCACTTTGCAGAGGAGAGGAACCCTTTCTTTTTCCTGATGTTGTCTAGTTAATATAATGAGCCTCAATCAGACCATCCTGGGGTCTGCTCCCTTTGATTCGGGGACACCCCATATTTCAGGACCCCACAGCATTTTGTCAGTCAACACAACATCTCTGAGGTTTTAATATAAATTTTTATAACCACGCTGGGAAATACCTATGTCTTCAAAGATTGGTGCGTTAGGCTTTTCAACTGCGCATGCGTCTAAGCTGCTAAAAAGTTGCACGTCACAAGATTCCCGCAGCATGCACCCGCAGAGACACAGTTGTGATAGAGACGCATGGGAAACAAAGCATCTTGGAAACGTGCTGGACATTCCTGTGCAGTGACTATTCAGACACGCATAGACGGCACATTTTATGGGTGTATTATATGAACGTCGCAGACGTATTGCAGAACTGGTTACGATCCCCTCCACCTTATCGCTCACACTGGACGCCATACTCTGACGGAGAGTCTGCACATAGCATGGGGCAGTTGTAAGTTTACACAGTGTGATCGATGGTTGTGCTTGAAGATGCATCAAGAGGTGTTTCCGCATCTGAAGTTGCACAAAGTGTCTGGGCTCTGGCACAAGCACAACCGTAGACTGGTGAAGGGATTATTCTATCATTAGCACAAAGTTGCAGATGGGACTATGACAAAGGACACGAGCAGTTGCAGCTGCGGCGTGTGGCTCCGAATCATTTCTGTCCCCTCCTGTTAATAGCACTCACTGAGTAGACTGACAGAGTTCCCTGCGACTGCTCATGTGCAAATATACAAAGTGCGTTTCTGGCTGACACATGGCAGTCCTGACTGCGGAGCGTGTCCCCGATCCCCGGTCACTCTCCCCCATTCCTGCACACTGACCCTGAGCACTGAATGAAATGGCACCTGGAATCACCAGGGAGGGACTTAAAACCAAAAGCCGACGGTTCGGTACTTAAATCTGAGTTCCGACGCACGGGAAGCTCCAAATCAGAACTTGGTTCGATGCGGATCCCCTAAATTTGGGTGAGTTTGGACTTTTAAAAAAACAAATCGATCATCCCTATCTGAATCTAATTGAGCGTATACACATGACACTCTGGAACAATGCCGGAGAAAGCGCTTTCCCCCACAATCACCCAGGCGACAGTGACTTGGTTATGGAAAATGGTGCTATATCCCTACTGTACATTCCCTAGCATGGACTGACTGAATGACCACTGTCTATAGGCCACACCGGCTGCACAAAAGTCATTTATATATAAGTATTGCCGTTTCTGGGAGTGCAGCATGTACGGGCGTGGAGGTGGGGGGGTTGGTGCAGAGGCCTTTCCTGCATTCACCATAATCTAAGAGCAGGGTATTGGTTATGAACCAGGGCTTCACTGTCCAGGTGCAGACCCCCAGAGATGGTCAGAAGGGTGTAACATGGGTCCACAGACTGGATCACCATACCCTCTATATTATACTAGGGAACCCACTTCCTATATTGCGACTTTCTAGGAATAAATCAATGCAACCAACGTTCTTAATGTTACTGACCAGACAGCGTTGACGCGGACCTGCTTACTCGCCAGCTCTAAGAAGAAACAAAGACACATTGTGTAAGTGGAGTGTAGCACGTCACCATCATGGACCTATAGTACACTGAGGCCGACATACCGAGAGCTGCACATCTGGTCAGCTGGTCCACCGCAGACTTGGACATGCAATAGGCCAGGACCCCGGGGAACTGAAAGACAAAGATAGAACCTTACATCTAGGACAGTGGTTCCCATCCGCAGTCTTCAAGTACCCCCAACAGTTCATGTTTTCCAGGTCTCCTCACAGGACTGCAAGTGAAATAATTTGCTCCACCTGTGGGTCTTTTAAAATGTGTCAGTGAGTAATGACTACACCTGTTCCACTGCTAGGTGACCTGGAAAACATGAACTGTTGGGGTTACTTGAGGACCGAGGATGGAAACCACTGATCTAGGAGAAGAACATCAGATGGAAGGAGACATCAGGATAAGAGATCGCTACAGCTAGGAGATGCCGCTGTGATTGCAGAGCGGAGAACAGAGCGACCTACTGAGTAGCAGCTGCAATGCAGAGAACGTGATAAATGCAAACAATGCACAGAAAATAAAATTCAACCTTGACCCTCATTGTACTAATATGTACTAATTAAGAAAACCCACATTGGATTAACGAATTGTCCGCAATATACGGTTTCCATATCTGATGTCTGTATTTTTATTATGTCAGCCATTTGTTATTCACTGTGATTGTGGAATACTTTTATATAAATAAATGTAAAAAAATATTTTAAGTGAATTGTGGTCAAATCCTGGAAGATATCATTGGGTCTAGCTCCCTTAGACAGTTATATATATATATATATATATATATACACACACATATATATATACACACACACACACACACACACACACACACACACAGTGTGCATATATATATATATATATATATATATACACACACACACATATACATATAGATAGATAGATAGATAGATAGATAGATAGATAGATAGATAGATAGATAGATAGATAGATAGATAGATAGATAGATAGATATGATAGATAGATATGATATGGTATGGGTATTTCCACGTCTGCAACGTAATTGCTCATGGTGATCCTTTAGATCCCTCACAAAGGTTTTTATTGAAGCTCATGAGTTAAAAAATGTGGGTGTAAAAATGTTCCGCTAAGACGAGGACGTGCTGCGGGGCTGGGAAGAGGGATGATGGTGCCTGCTCTATCCGTAGAGTGTTTGTTTAGGCTGCACCTCTAATTACTGCATGGTTGTACAATTCTGTAAACAGGAGACCATTAACGAAATCATTATAATTGCTATATAAATAAAGAACGAGACAGTGTCTCCTTTCATTCTGCGCTACGTGTACTCTAAGATATATAATATATTATAATTGTCAAATAACTTGTCGCTCTCAAACTGAGGTAGAACTGCAAGCCCCAGCATGACCTTCACTGGTTGAGCATTGGGAAGAAGAGATGTCGCTCTCTGCCCTGTGAGGGCCTCAGTCAGAGGCAGACGTATTATTGGATGCCTAGGCGTCTTTTTGTCATGTGTTTCCTTTTTCAGGGCAAATTGCACTTGAGGCTCCCAATGAAAGGCAACTGCGGCGGGGGGGGCGCAGATATATTAAGCCTGGATAAGTGATTAAGCAGTGATAAGTGCAAGGTGATAACACACCAGCCAATCAGCTCCTAACTGTCAATTTACATATTGGAGCTGACTGGCTGGTGCGTTATCACCTTGCACTTATCACTGGTTTATCACTTCTCCAGGCTTATTACATCTGCCACAGGTTTTGAAGCGGTTGTACAGACGCACAGTGCAGTAAAGTCGTGTTCCGGGTGTTCTGATGCGCGGCATACAGGTGCTTGTGCATCTTTACAGAGAGACATGATTGCTGCAATGCATCTTAGTCAGATCCCCTATGCGGCAATAGGAGAATGCCAGGGTCCTACAGGCGCTGACGTTTCATATACGCCTGTGTCAGTCGCTGTCCTGGTACAGAAGGAGGGTTCCCATATGAGTGACTGCTCCGTGCCTCGCTGCTCATATCATAAGGCGGAATCTGACGCTTTATGCCAATTCATTTGCAGCAAAATTACTAATCTAGTTTCCCTTTGTATGCACCAACAATATGAATATGATGTAATATTATAAGTCATCATTGTAAAGACTTCCTTGAAAATAATTAGGATACAGGGCCTGGTTCAGCATGGATCGCAAAAGCAAAATCTCTCTCTAATGGGCAAAACCATGTGTGCTGCAGTTGGGGCAGATGTAACATGTGCAGAGAGAGTTAGATTTGGGTGGGTTATATTGTTTCTGTGCAGGGTAAATACTGGCTGCTTTATTTTTACACTGCAATTTAGATTTCAGTTTGAACACACCCCACCCAAATCTACTCTCTCTGCACATGTTACATCTGCCCCACCAGCAGTGCACATGGTTTTGCCCAACTGCTAACAAATCTGCTGCTGTGATCAGGTCTGAAAGAGGCTCATTGTGCCTCCCCTGTACAAAACCCTTTGTTATTATTACCTTTCTTTTGTTACCTGAATGACGCTGTGTGGAGTCTCAATAATATTTATTCCAGGTTATCCATAGCAGAGGAAATGTTCCCCACTAGCGTCTACTCAGCTGCTAACCGTAAAGGAGCATACACACTTGCTGAGCAAGTGAACGGCGTCGCTCATTTTCACCCTTCCTAAGCGACGTTGTTTACTTTCTCGGCAAGTGTGCCGGTGGCGGCGACGAGTGATCGACGGTCCCGCTGGTCGTTAATGTCCCTCGCTGTCGGCCGTGCATGCAGCTCAATTTGGACGGTCGGCTGAGAGCTGCCTGCACGGCCTGGCGTAATGTCACTGAGCTATATGGTCATCATATCGCTCAGTGTGTACGCACTGCCGCCGACCGCCCGGCCCGGGAGGGGAAACACTAGGAAACATCGCTCAGAGAGCACATCGCCTAGTGTGTACCCACCGTAAGTTTCTAGAATGTTCTAGATAAATGATAGTTAAAAGCTGATTGGGTGCTATGGGCAACTTATCCACGTGTCCACTTCTCCACTCCTTAGAGGTATCGAAACATCTCCCCCTTCATAGTTATACCCCTTAAAGTACCTAGGCTTGCTGTACTGTCCCCTTACTCTGAGTTACACAGGTTCTCTGTACTCCAGGAGTGTCCCGGTTTAACGGGATATTATGTCAAGCCTACTCTTACCCAACAGTGAGGTGAGATGACCCGGCACTGGGTCACTTCAAATATAGAAAAAAGACATGGCGCAACGGGGTGGGCGCACAGTGAGCAAGCGGTAGTCAGCAGAGTGAGGTAACCCGGCATCTGCAGGGTCCAGGAACCTCCCGAGATAAAACAATGGGTTAAAAAGATCTATCACAACTTTGGTACGCATTGCTTAAATGTGCTCACTGTATTACGGACACTGGGCCTAATTCAGACCTGATCGCACGCTAGCTACTTTTTGCAGCGCTGCGATCAGATATTCGCCGCCTACAGGGGAGTGTATTGTAGCTGTGCAAGTGTGCGATCACCTGTGCAGCCGAGCGGTACAAAAAAGTTTTGTGCAGTTTCTGAGTAGCTCTGACCTTACTGAGCCGCTGCGATCACTTCAGCCTGTCCGGTCCCGGAATTGACGTCAGACACCCGCCCTGCAAACGCTTGGACACGCCTGCGTTTTTCCAGACACTCCCAGAAAACGGTCAGTTGCCACCCACAAACGCCCTCTTCCTGTCACTCTCCTTGCGATCAGCCGTGCAAAAGGATTCTTCGTAAAACCCATCGCACAGCAGTGATCTGCTTTGTACCCGTGCGACGCGCCTGCGCACTCCGCTGCATGCGCAGTTCTGAGCTGATCGCAGCGCAGCGAATAAACCTAGCGTGCGATCAGGTCTGAATAACTCCCACTGAAAAGAGGACGAAACCACTGGTGAGGAGGCAGATGATTGGCCGGTGTCAGTAATGGGGATGTCTAGAGAGACTGCAGCCTCCTCTGCTCTTCTCCATTCTGGAATGGACCAAACAGAGCCAGCATGTTACTGGAGAGGAAAGTATCATTGTACCCCATTTATATCTTTCCAGCATGTGACTAAAATGTGTTTACTGTATTTCCCCGAAGCAATTTCAACAGCTCGTTACGGAGATGAAATTTACTCACAGATCTCTGCCCGGCAACGCTGGACACATTCACGATGCTCCCTCTGGTCTGGATGAGATGAGGCACGGCCAGGTGAGTGAGGTGGAACAGGGCCCTGGAAGGCAACAGACTGATGAGGCACTTCACAGGCAGCGATAGATAGATAGATAGATAGATAGATAGATAGATAGATAGATAGATAGATAGATAGATAGATAGATAGATAGATAGATAGATAATGAGACAGAGAAGGAAAAGTTTCACGCTTACAAAATGATACATACACTAATAGGAGGTATTTGGCACAATATATTTATAAAAAAAATTACGGTATGTGTATATGGAAATATAATAAATAAGACCAATAAAATAATACACATACTGTATGCTTAAAACAACCTGATGACATGACAGAAGAAAGCATATAAACAGGGTCGGACTGGCCCACAGGGGTACCAGGGAAACCACCGGTAGGCCCCACTGCCTGAGGGCCCACTCCTTCCTCTAGGGATCAGGTTCCAGACTGTGCACTTGTATTATAGATGGTAGATATGTTGCATTACACTGCACTAGACTATTGTGTATTTCAAGCCTGTGTGGAGGCTGGCCACACCCCCTTTGTAGACTAGCCACACCCCTAAGTATGGGCCCCTATAACTGCATCCCCCCGGTGGGCCCTTCATGCCCCAGTCTGACACTGCATATAAAGATGTCATATTTATGTGCGAGCAAATAGAAAAACGCAATACAGCATATATAGGTCACACAGGAAGAATCCGGCAGCCTCAGTGTTTGGGACTGCTGGAACATACAGAATAACAGAGGTCTCTTCCACAAGGTCTCTATACAGTTCTCCAGCTTCTTCTCCATCACTGGCATCAGTATATGATTCACAGACACTCTCACCCTATCTGCCAGAAGAGAATGGCACCCCGACTCCCTGCTTCCGCACAAGCACCAGATACAGTGCAGATAACCGATTATTTTGTGCATAGTAGAGGGTGCTAAAATAGCAGATAGTAATATAGACGCCCCATATTTTAGATCATCCTCTTGCGGGGGAAGTTATGACAAGTTATGTGAATGTGACTTATACATTTTAAGAGCAAGTTATGGGAGGTCCCCGGATTACTTTGCCAATCAACCAATCAGCAGGGCCTCAGATGACCTCACCAAACGTGTGATACTCTGCTAATAAAAAGTATGGACACCTATTGCTGTTGGTTGAACGGAGGGATCCCTGTCGAATGGGAGTTCTAACCTGTAGACTCTACATTTCCTTACCGTCCCCTCTGGACAGAATTAGCTGCGTGTTAAGGCTGTACATTTAATCCTAATTTTATGTTCAATTTGCTTAAATATATATATATATATATATATATATATATCCACAGATTGTCCTGCACTCTCATCAATTCAAAGTTATTAGTATGCGGGTGCTCCTAATGACCGTATATGGCCACTAATATACCGCAACAACCACCGAAATGGAAGGTGCACTCTCGCCAAAATCAGTCTCTGGAATCATCGATTGTGTCAACTTTGTTTAATCAGGTTCAAGGGTGATGCCGATAACATTCGACGTTTCAGTCCATGTGTGGACCTTTATCAAGATAGGCACTTCACAACATCTAAATTATAAACAATTAAAAACAATAAAAATCAATGGGCCTAATTCCAAGTTGATCGCAAGCAGGATTTTTGTTAGCAATTGGGCAAAACCATGTGCACTGCATGGGAGGCAGATGTAACATGTGCAGAGAGAGTTAGATTTGGGTGGGGTGTGTTCAATCTGCAATCTAATTTGCAGTGTAAAAATAAAGCAGCCAGTATTTACCCTGCACAGAAACAAAATAACCCACCCAAATCTAACTCTCTCTGCACATGTTATATCTGCCCCCCTGCAGTGCACATGGTTTTGCCCAATTGCTATCAAAAAACCTGCTGCGATCAACTTGGAATTACACCCTATATCACATAATTAACCAAATCACCTACTCCAACACCACCAGTGCCTCCCAGGCCCTTGTGACAGACGGTAATGGCTAAGAAATACAAAAGTGAAATGCTATAACATTGATTATACATAAGGTCCACCTGCTAGTGTAATCAGGGAAACATCCACCTCACCGCTCACCTCAGAGAAAGATAATTATACCAATAATGGCAGTACGCCTAATTAATTACCTGTATATAACACTACATCAAAAAAGTGGCCCGGTTAGATACTCCAAAAATGTATTTATTTAAGGGATTAGAACAGGAAGTGCCAATTAAGGTTGCACACAGGCACTAAAAAAACTAGTAAAACAACTAAGAAGGGTAATCTCAAACTCTAAATGTCACATGGGGCTGTATAGACAGAGGCGCATAAGTATGGACTAAAAGAGAAGCGCTACGATCGTGTATGAGGTGAGTAATGGAAACAAAGTAAAAAATACCTTAAGGGGAATTAAAGTAAGCGAAGTCCACTACAAATAAATGTGGAGATGTAATAATGACACTGGTTAGTGCCATATAATCCCGCTATACCGGAAATGACGTCATACCTCAATAGGCGCACAAGAGGTGAATAAAGCTGTCAATCATAAAGGGAATCCCAATAGGAGAAAGATTTATACTGTAAACAAATTGTAAAAAAGAACATTACCTAGGAGGGCAGTATAACCAAAAACCACTCCAGCCTAGTTAATAATTAATCAAAATGCTCAGGTCAACTGCCATAAAAATAAATGCAAATAACAATGTAAATGTTAATACAGGACATTTAGTGCTAATAGAACAACAGTGAATCTGATATATAGGCTGGAGGGGTGATTGGCCAGTTGCCCTCCTTACGTTCTGTCAAGGACCTGGGTTGACTCCGGGATTACAAACAAAACATATATACAAACAAAAATCAAACATAAAGTACTAGGTCTATATAAGAAATTTGAGAATACAGTAATGCCATACATTAAACCTTAAAGTCAGTAAAGAATACTAGCATTTGTACATTAAGGCTATTCGATACAGGTGTATCGAATATAGGGTACCATCCAAAAACAGTGGAAAGTACCATCACACACAGTTGTAAAGAGAATGTACACCTGTCCAAGACACTAATGAATGCCCTTATAAAAAGATATTAAGAGGATTGGCCTCATTGAGGCCCCTAGGGCTACCGTATTAAGTTTATGTATCCAGAAACTTTCCCTTTGCTTAAGGAGTAATGTACGGTCTCCACCAGCTTGGGGTGGAGGAACCCAATCAATGAGCTGGCATTTCAGAGCAGCTACTTGATGTCTTGCCGACACAAAGTGTCGTGCCACCGGTTTGTCTGAAAGGCCAGAAAGTAAAGCCGTGTGGATGGACGACCGGTGGTTGGCCATCCGATCACAGAATGGACGTGTTGTCAGTCCGACGTAACAGAGTCCACATGGACATTTTAAAAGATAAATGACATAATCCAAACGACAATGACGATGAAACTTGATGGGGATTTTTCTCCCTGTGTGAGGGTGATATAGAACAGGGCCAGTTATCATTGATCTGCATGTAGTGCATCCCCCACAAGAAAAGCTCCCAGGTTTAGCCTGCATCAGATGAATATTAGACTTTGTCTGTCCGGGGAATAAAGTTGGCCTCATCAGAAGTTGTTTAAGATTAGCTCCCCGTTTGTACGCCACCATTGGGGCTGGTACCCTAGTAAAGGGCAAGTTATTGTCAGATGCTAGTATTGGCCAATGTTTCCGAAGCGCCTTTCTAGTTACATCAGAGGAACCATCAAATTGGGTAGAAAAAAATCATCAGTTTCTCACGCGTAGTACTTTTGGCCTGCTGTCCATTAAAGATACTATTTGCTTTATGTAGACACCGGGCGAGTACCTGTTTAGAGTACCCTCGTTCCAAAAAACGGGTGGTTATTACAGAACATTGTTGGTCTCTGAGTGTTGAGGTGGAATTAATCCTCATTGCTCTCAGATACTGGTAAACCTTCTTTGAGTGCCGGAGGATGGTGACTACTCGCATGTAAAGTCAAGTTGCGATCTGTCAACTTACGAAACAGGGTGGTGTCTAAACGGTTTCCCGTTTTAATGATACTTACATCCAGAAAATTAATGGTAGTAGCTGACACAGAGTAGGTAAATCTAATGAGACTATCCAGTGAGTTGAGCTGATCCACCATATCGGTAAATTCAAGTTCAGTACCCTCCCAAAGCAGAAAAATGTCATCTATGAATTGTTTAAAAAAAAGAAAATTTTATGCCCGTATCTGGGCAACAAGTATGTATTCTCGTAATGTGTCATAAACAGGTTATATATATATATATATATATATATATATATATATAGGCATCACCGGGGGAGGTTTGATTTAGGCACTAAGGGGGAGGGTTAGGCAGCAGGGAAGGAGAGGTTAAGTTCAGGCCCCACCTGGGCAATGTTAGGCTGCAGTAATTTAGGGTTCGGGGGTAGGGGAGAGGGGGTAACATACTAAACTCGCTCCTGTCGGGATTTCAAACATTGCGATGCCTTCATAGGTATTGTGACCTCTGGCGTCTAATCCGTCAGTCAATCATACTACACCCGCTGAAACAGTAGGCATACAACGATACTGTGTGGATGTCTGTATTGCTGAGCCCATGCAATTGGGGGATATTAATAATACATTATTATAGATTGCCGAAGCAGAGAGTGTTATCCCAGACTTCATGGATGCGGATATGGCTAAGCCATGTGCGCTTCGTATATACAGGTGTGTTGGGCCCGTGACTCCCCATTTCTTTATTATTTACGGTAGACACAGGTGGTGGCAGTCGAATGTGTTAAATTACTGCGCCCTGATTACTGCGCCCTGCAGTGCCCATCCGAAAAAGTCAGAGATAACGTGAGGTCACCCCCCTCTAACCTCCACCTCTTTCATATTTAATGATCTCCCCCCCCACCAATTATATCTTTAATGATCTTATCTTTCCCTCACCCTTTATAAAGTACATTTAATTATTTAACGCCCTGATACCTTTACCGCTGACTGACGTATGCTGACTGGCAGGGGGCTGCGTTCAGCTCAGTCCTCCCAGAGGGTGTGGTATGCGTGACCGGCAGTCAGGAGAACGCCGAGCAGCATACCTCCGCTGGGATCCCGGCAGCGTAATGCCAGCAGGGGGGGGGGGGGGGCACTCACGGGCTCGGTGGCGACAGAGTTCTATTCCCACTCTGAGTGTAGTGGACACCCACAAGTGGAAATAGTCCATGTTGGTTGGCATGCTGACCCTTGGGATTGTGAGGGGGCAGGATGAAGGGGGAGGTCATGTGACAGTCGGTCTCCTGATCCTCTTGGGGGATTGGACGACATGACATCTCATCCGCCCGTGTCAGTTACACAGCGCCATCTACTGGCCACCACAGGTGGAGGAGTGGTGCGAGCAAGTGGGTACAGAGAAACAGGTGGAGGCATAGGGGACGATTCTACTTCTCTCCAGGCCCCACTACTGCTGCTGGCGAACAAACCTGGAAGCAAGCAGAATTGTTATTGGATAGCATCGCCGGAGCTGGATCAGAGCAGCTGCTGCTGGGAGGGGCCCCCTGAAAGAGGGGGGGCCTGGGGGTACTCCCCATTAATCCGGCATTTGGGGAGTAATTGAACAAAATGCATACTATACACCAAACAAATTCTATAATCAAATAGGAGGGAGTTCCTGATGAAGGTGTTGATTGTTCCACACTGAAACGCGTTGAGTCACCACCTGGGTCAACAAAGCCCATTTTGGAAACCACATATTGGACGCTCTGGGGAGGTGATTCAGATCTGATTGTAGATGTGCTAAATTAAGCACACCTATGATCATCTTCCCTGACATGCGGAGGGACGCCCAGCACAGGCCTAGTCAGCCTCGCATGTCAGGGTCGACCCCCCACCCCCACCACCATGCACAAGTACAAAAGCATCGCACGACGGCGATGCTTTTGTACTTTAGGAGTAACTCCCAGCCAGCGCAGCACCTGCTCATAGCTGCCTGGGCCACAGCAGCTGCATCTTACGTCACGCAGCCGCCGCGGCCCACCCACCCCCCCAACGGTCCAGCCATGCCTGTGTTGCCCAGCCCGGAGGCAATCGCAATGCTAAGACAGCCGTCGGCTGTCTGGCATGCGCCGGTGCACTGCAGCGCCGGCGCAGTTCAGACCCGATTGCTTCTGTGCGAAAACGCACAGCAGCAATCGGGTCTGAATGACCCCCTGGATCCAGACCAGCTTTAAAACTTGGTAGAAAAACATCAGAATCCCAGGATACACCATTTTGCCTGCTCATATGAGGAGCTCTCAAAAGCGGGAACATACGGACCGCAGACACCTGACTGGGTGATATCATCCCCAATTGCTGGGCGATATACCGGACCTATACACATTGCTAATTCTCTATCTCCATCTAATCTTCTATCATACATCAGAATATGTGTGAAGCACTAAGGGCCTAATCCAGACCTGATCACTCCTCTGTGAATTTGCTTATGTTTGCGATCAGATAGTCACCGCCAGCCAAAGTGAAAATCCGCCCCGTGCAAGTCTGCGTACACTGTGCGAAAATCTGTGCAAACGCCGGTCAGCTGCAAATCCATTCACAACTCACTCACCATCCAATGATTTTCCAGTCTGTGCGCAGCCCAGGACTTACTCCTACAGTGCGATAGAATCAGGGTGATCGGGGCCGGAGCTGACGTCACACACCCGCCCTGAAAACACTTGGGAACGCCTGCGTTGTTCCTGACACTCCCAGAAATGTCCAGTTACCCCCCCCCCCCTAAATGCTATCAATCAGCCTGCGTTCACCTAGCGATCAAAAAATTCACTGGATTCTTTTGCAGTTTGGCCTCGCGCCTGCGCATTGCGATCCGTACACATGCACAGTCGGTCGATAATCGGCCGCCTTGCGATCAGGTGTGAATTATCCCCTAAGTTTGTTTTGCCTAAGACTCAGACCGGTCTCTTCTAATATCAGAGCTTGCCAATAATATATTATACATCTGTGTCCTTTATATACCTGCCAATGAATACAGCAACTATAATGCATGCATTGACCCCTAAACCAGTATCTCTGTGTCTTTTACCCAAGACGTCCTCTGATGGCGGCTTGTGAGGGAAAACACAGATTCTTCTGTGAAGCTGCAATATAAGCAGTTACCAGCAGTGGGGAGGTAAATACAGGATATGCATTGCTAGTGCTACACATTGAGACCTGATGGATATTTCTACGTTGACCTCTCAGAACGTTGAAACAAAGTATTATTTCTACACTACGTGTTCTGTACAAAGGGGGTAATTCCAAGTTGATCGCAGCAGGATTTTTGATAGCAATTGGGCAAAACCATGTGCACTGCAGGGGAGGCAGATATAACATGTGCAGAGAGAGTTAGATTTGGGTGGGGTGTGTTCAATCTGCAATCTAATTTGCAGTGTAAAAATAAAGCAGCCAGTATTTACCCTGCACAGAAACAAAATAACCCACCCAAATCTTACTCTCTCTACACGTTATATCTGCCTCCCCTGCAGTGCACATGGTTTTGCCCAATTGCTATCAAAAATCCTGCTGCGATCAACTTGGAATTACCCCCAAAGTTAAGAATTAACGATTTGGATTTCTTAACATAAGACTTTGGGGTTTAACAGTATGGAGAATATACTAAAAATAAATAATACTAACAAGGTTTTCTTATACTGTTTTTTGCCTTATGCATGAGAATTAAATGTTTTAATATTATATTAAAGATATTCTGCTATGAGCCAATATTTTATACTAGTTTAGTTATATGTCTATATACACTGGCCCGTGTGTTATTGTAACTTTTTATATATATTGAATTCATAAATTCCGACAACCAGCACATTTTTATAAAAGGCGTCACAAGGGGGCAAACATACAATTTCCATATAACAGGAGATAAATCAGAGGTATTCAGCAGCTCAGTCCTCCATAATGGAAAAGACAAAGGATCGTGATAAACTTCGTAACGTAGAAAACAGGGGTGAATGCCAGACACAAGTTCATTGCTGAAAACCATTACACATGGTCTCCGGCTGTAGGGAAAGCTATGAAACGTGCGAGCCTCGGGCACTGTCAGGGCCACTCAGCATGCCTGAGATACTGCAGATTCCTGTCTGATGTCAGACATGGGGACAGAGTTACCTGGCGGCTGTGTACATGACAACCCCCATAGATCAGCCAGGGGAAACCACATCACTTATATATTAGTTCAGTTCAACTCAATTATCACACTGCACAGCGACCCGTGTCGCCCCGGCAATATACCAGGCTGGTACCAATGCGGTGTGGAAGGGCTATTACTAAGGTATGTCAGCCGCAGCATCTTACAATGGGGGTGATTCCGAGTTGTTCGCTCGCTAGCTGCTTTTAGCAGCATTGCACACGCTAAGCCGCCGCCCTCTGGGAGTGTATCTTAGCTTAGCAGAATTGCGAATGAAAGATTAGCAGAATTGCCAATAGAAATTTCTTAGCAGTTTCTGAGTAGCTCGAGACTTACTCCTACACTGCGATCAGCTCAGCCCGTTTAGTTCCTGGTTTGACGTCACAAACACACCCAGCGTTCGCCCAGCCACTCCCCCGTTTCTCCAGACACTCCCGCGTTTTTCCCTGACACGCCTGCATTTTTCCGCACACTCCCAGGAAACGGCCAGTTTCCGCCCAGAAACACCCACTTCCTGTCAATCACACTCCGATCACTTCAACGATGAAAATTCTTCGTTCTGCCGTGAGTAAATTTACTAAGTTTTGAGCTAAAATACTTAGCGCATGCGCACTGCGTACCATGCGCATTTTTGCATTAATCGCTCCGTTGCGAAAATCGGCAACGAGCGAACAACTCGGAATGACCCCTAATATTCAGATTAAGGAGATACAATGTACAAATAGGAGAAATATTAAAAAGGTAGAAGAATAAAACAAAGTAATGGTGAATTAAAATAAATAGGTGGTGGTGGGTGGTGGGGGAGTGAAGTTTAAGATCCCCGGAGAGAGTGCGCAGAGAGTCAGCGATAGCCAGCGGCCCGCGTTACTTGGGTTCACATTTTTATTCAAATGTATTTTGTTTCATGATGATGCAAGCTTCTAGTATAGGGGGTCATTCTTACCAGTTCGCTCGCTGACATACGGAGCGGACTAGTCCTGTGCTGGGCGTTCCCCCGCATGTCAGGGAACATGATCGTAGCTGTGCTAAATTTAGCACAGCTACGATCAACTCGGAATAACCCCCATAGATCCTTTTATATAATCTCTGCATCAGCGGTTTTCAGACGCATCTGCCCTCTAGAAATCACAGCCAGATTCCAGCGGCAATCACCCTAATAAGCACCTTTTTGATAAATTTTTTGGAGAAAAAAAAATCGGAAATGAAGTAAATTGTGCCGGTCACCCAGTTACTTGCAGCTGCGCTCCGATTGTCTACATGTGTTATGACTGGCAGACACCAGCTCTGTATTTGCCTATCACTTTGACCATAAATAATTTAGTTTGAAGCCTAGGCCACCAACCCGAGTCACCCCTGGAAGAGCCTCACGTCACCCCAGGGAGCCTAGGCACACAGTGTGAGAAGAACTGCTTTAGTAACATTGTCGCTGTTATGATGTCATCCCTTATAAGTTAATGAGGATATCGGAGATACCTGCTGTGATTCCGTCTTATTAGTAGGATACATTACTCAATTACAATAGCGGATCTTGCTATGGGCACACAGAATTTTTGCCCGGGGCCCCACCTTCTGGAGGGTGCCACCGCCATCCAGAGGGTGCCCCCGCATGGCAAGATCCGCTACTGTTGGTCAGTGCCCCCTGGTCCCCCCCACTGCGAAGAAAACTAGACGCTACCCGTCTAGTTTCCCTTCATGGAGAGGACCTTTGCTGTGAGTGATGATGTCATCGCGCACCGCACGGCATTGTGGGACCGGCACATAGAAGCTAGGGGTCATAACTGACCTCTAGTGTCTATGCTGTGCTATGGGAGAGACGTCATGACGTCTCTCCCATAGATCCGAGGAGCGGCGCCAGCGGAGGTCAGCAGCGGTCGGGAATCAGGAGCGGGGATGGCGAGTATTCATTTATTTTTTTTGTAAGCGGCACTTCTCAACTGGGGGTACAACTCTCCTGGGGGCACAACTCTACAGGGGGCACAAATGGAGGCACAACTCTACAGGGGGCATAACTGACCATGCCCCTGTATGAAGCCACGCCCCTATTTTCGCCCGGTGCGCCACAAGGGGTAGAACTGGCACTGCTTAATTACTTAAGCCAGTGACTAGAGCTTTCGGTGGATATTCTGCATAAATACGCCCCTGTATGTGTCCAATTCTTACACTTGTAAAACGGGTTCAGCTGTTCTGTGGTAGAATCAGATTTACAGCGGATTCTATAACGTGTGTGGTCTGTGTGACAGGAAGCTACAGTATACAGATACAGTATAGGTGCTAGATTGTCTGAGAGGAACCCAGCTTACTGCCTGATGTATCTCCCGTAGCAACGTGCTTGGTATGTTATACTGCGGAGGCAGCTTTATCACGTGACATGCCAGAAGTGGAACGTTACATTGTTGTATACAGGGACGGTTTTAGGTGCGGGCTAGCAAGGCCTCTGCCAGGGGGCCCTGTGGCAGCCCTTGCCATCTGATTTGCCTGCGGCCCCCTGCTGCCAAGCACAGCGCTGTCCCGGCCCTGAGACTCCGTGTATTCAGACATCGGCATACACAGCAGGGGAGCGGGAGGGTACCACTGCACTGACCAGCGGGCGCACGGAGAATGGCTGCCAGGCTCCATACCACTACAAAGCACATGGAGAAACGCCGCCCGGCTATATACCAACTATTGGGGCAGATGTATTAAGTATGGAGAAGTGATAAAGCAGTGATAAGTGGAAGGTGATAACGCACCAGCCAATCTGTCATTTTTCAAACCTGTAATGATTGGCTCCTGCGTTATCACCTTCCACGGGTTCAGTAGACTTCCTGATGGATGCGCTGCCGGCGGTCATTATACCGACAACGCCGGTATCCCGTCCATCAGAATCCAAACAGTCCCGTCTAAAGTAGCCCAACCCTCCTCTGCCCTCTACCTTAACCCTTACTTACAGTTGCCTAAACCTAACCCTCCCCAAGGGAGCCTAACCCTCCCTTCCCCGCTGCCTAAACCTAACCCTTTCCAAGGGTGCCTAACCCTCCCTTCCCCGCTGCCTAAACCTAACCCTCCCCAAGGGTGCCTAACCCTCCCTTCCCCACTGCCTAAACCTAACCCTCCCCAAGGGTGCCTAACCCTCCCTTCCCCGCTGCCTAAACCTAACCCTCCCCAAGGGTGCCTAACCCTCCCTTCCCCGCTGCCTAAACCTAACCCTCCCCATGGGTGCCTAACCCTCCCTTCCCCGCTGCCTAAACCTAACCCTCCCCAAGGGTGCCTAACCCTCCCTTCCCCGCTGCCTAAACCTAACCCTTCCCAAGGATGCCTAACCCTCCCTTCCCCGCTGCCTAAACCTAACCCTCCCCAAGGGTGCCTAACCCTCCCTTCCCCGCTGCCTAAACCTAACCCTCCCCAAGGGTGCCTAACCCTCCCTTCCCCGCTGCCTAAACCTAACCCTCCCCAAGGGTGGCTAACCCTCCCTTCCCCGCTGCCTAAACCTAACCCTTCCCAAGGATGCCTAACCCTCCCTTCCCCGCTGCCTAAACCTAACCCTCCCCAAGGGTGCCTAACCCTCCCTTCCCCGCTGCCTAAACCTAACCCTTCCCAAGGATGCCTAACCCTCCCTTCCCCGCTGCCTAAACCTAACCCTCCCCAAGGGTGCCTAACCCTCCCTTCCCCGCTGCCTAAACCTAACCCTCCCCAAGGGTGCCTAACCCTCCCTTCCGCGCTGCCTAAACCTAACCCTCCCCAAGGGTGCCTAACCCTCCCTTCCCCGCTGCCTAAGCCTAACCCTCCCCAAGGGTGCCTAAACCTCCCTTCCCCGCTGCCTAAACCTAACCCTCCCCAAGGGTGCCTAACCCTCCCTTCCCCGCTGCCTAAACCTAACCCTCCCAAGGGTGCCTAACCCTCCCTTCCCCACTGCCTAAACCTAACCCTCCCCAAGGGTGCCTAACCCTCCCTTCCCCACTGCCTAAACCTAACCCTCCCCAAGGATGCCTAACCCTCCCTTCCCCGCTGCCTAAACCTAACCCTCCCCAAGGGTGCCTAATCCTCCCTTCCCCGCTGCCTAAACCCAACCCTCCCCAAGGGTGCCTAACCCTCCCTTCCCCGCTACCTAAACCTAACCCTCCCCAAGGGTGCCTAACCCTCCCTTCCCCGCTGCCTAAACCTAACCCTCCCCAAGGGTGCCTAACCCTCCCTTCCCCGCTGCCTAAACCTAACCCTCCCCAAGGGTGCCTAACCCTCCCTTCCCCGCTGCCTAAACCTAACCCTCCCCAAGGGTGCCTAACCCTCCCTTCCCCACTGCCTAAACCTAACCCTCCCCAAGGGTGTCTAACCCTCCCTTCCCCGCTGCTGTATTCAGTACCTGCTGCTAGATGACACAGATTAGGGAGTGAGAGGAGAGGGATACAGGTTCTGCCTACTGCTGCCTGTAGATGACACAGATTGAGGTGTGAGAGGTGAGGGATACAGGTTCTGCCTAATGCTGTCGCTAGAGGGCACAGATTAGGGAGTGAGAGGAGAGGGATACAGGTTCTGCCTACTTCTGCCGCTAGATGACACAGATTAGGGAGTGAGAGGGAAGGGATACAGGTTCTGCCTACTGCTGCCGCTAGATGACACAGATTAGGGAGTGAGAGGGGAGGGATACAGGTTCTGCCTACTGCTGCCGCTAGATGACACAGATTAGGGAGTGAGAGGAGAGGGATACAGGTTCTGCCTAATGCTGTCGCTAGAGGGCACAGATTAGGGAGTGAGAGGAGAGGGATACAGGTTCTGCCTACTTCTGCCGCTAGATGACACAGATTAGGGAGTGAGAGGAGAGGGATACAGGTTCTGCCTACTGCTGCCGCTAGATGACACCGATTAGGGAGTGAGAGGGGAGGGATACAGGTTCTGCCTACTGCTGCCGCTAGATGACACAGATTAGGGAGTGAGAGGGGAGGGATACAGGTTCTGCCTACTGCTGCCGCTAGATGACACAGATTAGGGAGTGAGAGGAGAGGGATACAGGTTCTGCCTAATGCTGTCGCTAGAGGGCACAGATTAGGGAGTGAGAGGAGAGGGATACAGGTTCTGCCTACTTCTGCCGCTAGATGACACAGATTAGGGAGTGAGAGGAGAGGGATACAGGTTCTGCCTACTGCTGCCGCTAGATGACACCGATTAGGGAGTGAGAGGGGAGGGATACAGGTTCTGCCTACTGCTGCCGCTAGATGACACAGATTAGGGAGTGAGAGGGGAGGGATACAGGTTCTGCCTTATGCTGCCGCTAGATGACACAAATTAGGGAGTGAGAGGGGAGGGATACAGGTTCTGCCTACTGCTGCCGCTAGATGACACAGATTAGGGAGTGAGAGGGGAGGGAAACAGGTTCTGCCTAATGCTTGCGCTAGATGACACCGATTAGGGAGTGAGAGGGGGGGGGCTACAGGTTCTGCCTACTTCTGCCACTAGAGGACACAGATTAGGGAGTGAGAGGGGAGGGATACAGGTTCTGCCTAATGCTTCCGCTAGATGACACAGATTAGGGAGTGAGAGGGGAGGGAAACAGGTTCTGCCTAATGCTGCCGCTAGATGACACAGATTAGGGAGTGAGAGGGGAGGGATACAGGCTCTGCCTACTGCCGACGCTAGATGACACAGATTAGGGAGTGAGAGGGGAGGGAAACAGGTTCTGCCTACTGATGCTGCTGCTAGATGACACAGATTAGGGAGTGAGAGGGGAGGGACACAGGTTCTGCCTAATGCTGGCACTAGAGGACACAGATTAGGGAGTGAGAGGGGAGGGATACAGGCTCTGCCTACTGCCGACGCTAGATGACACAGATTAGGGAGTGAGAGGGGAGGGATACAGGTTCTGCCTACTGATGCTGCTAGATGACACAGATTAGGGAGTGAGAGGGGAGGGATACAGGTTCTGCCTAATGCTGGCACTAGAGGACACAGATTAGGGAGTGAGAGGGGAGGGATACAGGCTCTGCCTACTGCTGCCGCTAGAAGACACAGATTAGGGAGTGAGAAGGGAGGGATACAGTTTCTGCCTACTGCTGCCACTAGATGACACAGATTAGGGAGTGAGAGGAGAGGGATACAGGTTCTGTCTACTGCTGCCACTAGATGACACAGATTAGGGAGTGAGAGGGGAGGGATACAGGTTCTGTCTACTGCTGCCACTAGATGACACAGATTAGGGAGTGAGAGGGGAGGGATACAGGTTCTGCCTACTGCTGCCGCTAGAGGACACAGATTAGGGAGTGAGAGGGGAGGGATACAGGTTCTGCCTAATGCTGGCACTAGAGGACACAGATTAGGGAGTGAGAGGGGAGGGATACAGGCTCTGCCTACTGCTGCCGCTAGAGGACACAGATTAGGGAGTGAGAGGGGAGGGATACAGGTTCTGCCTAGTGCTGCCGCTAGAGGACACAGATTAGGGAGTGAGAGGGGAGGGATACAGGTTCTGCCTACTGCTGCCGCTAGAGGACACAGATTAGGGAGTGAGAGGAGAGGGATACAGGCTCTGCCTACTGCTGCCGCTAGAGGACACAGATTAGGGAGTGAGAGGGGAGGGATACAGGTTCTGCCTAGTGCTGCCGCTAGATGACACAGATTAGGGAGTGAGAGGAGAGGGATACAGGTTCTGCCTACTGCTGCTGCTAGATGACACAGATTAGGGAGTGAGAGGAGAGGGATACAGGTTCTGCCTACTGCTGCCGCTAGATGACACAGATTAGGGAGTGAGAGGGGAGGGATACAGGTTCTGCCTACTGCTGCCGCTAGATGACACAGATTAGGGAGTGAGAGGGGAGGGATACAGGTTCTGCCTACTGCTGCCACTAGATGACACAGATTAGGGAGTGAGAGGGGAGGGATACAGGTTCTGCCTAATGCTGCCGCTAGATGACACAGATTAGGGAGTGAGAGGGGAGGGATACAGGTTCTGCCTAATGCTGGCGCAAGATGACACAGATTAGGGAGTGAGAGGGGAGGGATACAGGTTCTGCCTAATGCTGGCGCAAGATGACACAGATTAGGGAGTGAGAGGGGAGGGATACAGGTTCTGCCTAATGATTCCGCTAGATGACACCGATTAGGGAGTGAGAGGGGAGGGATACAGGTTCTGCCTACTGATGCTGCTAGATGACACAGATTAGGGAGTGAGAAGGGAGGGATACAGGTTCTGCCTAATGATTCCGCTAGATGACACAGATTAGGGAGTGAGAGGGGAGGGACACAGGTTCTGCCTACTGATGCTGCTAGATGACACAGATTAGGGAGTGAGAAGGGAGGGATACAGGTTCTGCCTAATGATTCCGCTAGATGACACAGATTAGGGAGTGAGAGGGGTGGAATACAGGTTCTGCCTACTGATGCCGCTAGATGACACCGATTAGGGAGTGAGAGGGGAGGGACACAGGTTCTGCCTAATGCTGGCGCTAGATGACACAGATTAGGGAGTGAGAGGGGAGGGATACAGGTTCTGCCTAATGCTGGCGCAAGATGACACAGATTAGGGAGTGAGAGGGGAGGGATACAGGTTCTGCCTAATGATTCCGCTAGATGACACCGATTAGGGAGTGAGAGGAGAGGGACACAGGTTCTGCCTACTGCTGCCGCTAGATGACACAGATTAGGGAGTGAGAGGGGAGGAATACAGGTTCTGCCTACTGATGCTGCTAGATGACACAGATTAGGGAGTGAGAAGGGAGGGATACAGGTTCTGCCTAATGATTCCGCTAGATGACACAGATTAGGGAGTGAGAGGGGAGGGACACAGGTTCTGCCTACTGATGCTGCTAGATGACACAGATTAGGGAGTGAGAAGGGAGGGATACAGGTTCTGCCTAATGATTCCGCTAGATGACACAGATTAGGGAGTGAGAGGGGTGGAATACAGGTTCTGCCTACTGATGCCGCTAGATGACACCGATTAGGGAGTGAGAGGGGAGGGATACAGGTTCTGCCTACTGCTGCCGCTAGATGACACCGATTAGGGAGTGAGAGGGGAGGGATACAGGTTCTGCCTAATGCTGCCGCTAGATGACACCGATTAGGGAGTGAGAGGGGAGGGATACAGGTTCTGCCTAATGCTGCCGCTAGATGACACAGATTAGGGAGTGAGAGGGGAGGGAAACAGGTTCTGCCTAGTGCTGCCGCTAGATGACACAGATTAGGGAGTGAGAGGGGAGGGATACAGGTTCTGCCTACTGCTGCCGCTAGATGACACAGATTAGGGAGTGAGAGGGGAGGGATACAGGTTCTGCCTAATGCTTCCGCTAGATGACACAGATTAGGGAGTGAGAGGGGAGGGAAACAGGTTCTGCCTAATGCTGGCACTAGAGGACACAGATTAGGGAGTGAGAGGGGAGGGATACAGGCTCTGCCTACTGCCGACGCTAGATGACACAGATTAGGGAGTGAGAGGGGAGGGAAACAGGTTCTGCCTACTGATGCTGCTAGATGACACAGATTAGGGAGTGAGAGGGGAGGGACACAGGTTCTGCCTAATGCTGGCACTAGAGGACACAGATTAGGGAGTGAGAGGGGAGGGATACAGGTTCTGCCTACTGCCGACGCTAGATGACACAGATTAGGGAGTGAGAGGGGAGGGATACAGGTTCTGCCTACTGATGCTGCTAGATGACACAGATTAGGGAGTGAGAGGGGAGGGATACAGGTTCTGCCTAATGCTGCCGCTAGATGACACAGATTAGGGAGTGAGAGGGGAGGGATACAGGCTCTGCCTACTGCTGCCGCTAGAAGACACAGATTAGGGAGTGAGAAGGGAGGGATACAGTTTCTGCCTACTGCTGCCACTAGATGACACAGATTAGGGAGTGAGAGGAGAGGGATACAGGTTCTGCATACTGCTGCCGCTAGAGGACACAGATTAGGGAGTGAGAGGGGAGGGATACAGGTTCTGCCTAGTGCTGCCGCTAGATGACACAGATTAGGGAGTGAGAGGAGAGGGATACAGGTTCTGCCTACTGCTGCCGCTAGATGACACAGATTAGGGAGTGAGAGGGGAGGGATACAGGTTCTGCCTACTGCTGCCGCTAGAGGACACAGATTAGGGAGTGAGAGGGGAGGGATACAGGTTCTGCCTACTGCTGCCGCTAGATGACACAGATTAGGGAGTGAGAGGGGAGGGATACAGGTTCTGCCTAATGCTGCCGCTAGATGACACAGATTAGGGAGTGAGAGGGGAGGGATACAGGTTCTGCCTAATGCTGGCGCAAGATGACACAGATTAGGGAGTGAGAGGGGAGGGATACAGGTTCTGCCTAATGCTGGCGCAAGATGACACCGATTAGGGAGTGAGAGGGGAGGGACACAGGTTCTGCCTAATGCTGCCGCTAGATGACACAAATTGGGGAGTGAGAGGGGAGGGAAACAGGTTCTGCCTAATGCTGGCGCTAGATGACACAGATTAGGGAGTGAGAGGGGAGGGATACAGGTTCTGCCTACTGATGCTGCTAGATGACACAGATTAGGGAGTGAGAAGGGAGGGATACAGGTTCTGCCTAATGATTCCGCTAGATGACACAGATTAGGGAGTGAGAGGGGAGGGACACAGGTTCTGCCTACTGATGCTGCTAGATGACACAGATTAGGGAGTGAGAGGGGAGGAATACAGGTTCTGCCTAATGATTCCGCTAGATGACACCGATTAGGGAGTGAGAGGGGAGGGACACAGGTTCTGCCTACTGCTGCCGCTAGATGACACAGATTAGGGAGTGAGAGGGGAGGAATACAGGTTCTGCCTACTGATGCTGCTAGATGACACAGATTAGGGAGTGAGAAGGGAGGGATACAGGTTCTGCCTAATGATTCCGCTAGATGACACAGATTAGGGAGTGAGAGGGGAGGGACACAGGTTCTGCCTACTGATGCTGCTAGATGACACAGATTAGGGAGTGAGAAGGGAGGGATACAGGTTCTGCCTAATGATTCCGCTAGATGACACAGATTAGGGAGTGAGAGGGGTGGAATACAGGTTCTGCCTACTGATGCCGCTAGATGACACCGATTAGGGAGTGAGAGGGGAGGGATACAGGTTCTGCCTACTGCTGCCGCTAGATGACACCGATTAGGGAGTGAGAGGGGAGGGATACAGGTTCTGCCTAATGCTGCCGCTAGATGACACAGATTAGGGAGTGAGAGGGGAGGGAAACAGGTTCTGCCTAGTGCTGCCGCTAGATGACACAGATTAGGGAGTGAGAGGAGAGGGATACAGGTTCTGCCTAATGCTGTCGCTAGAGGGCACAGATTAGGGAGTGAGAGGAGAGGGATACAGGTTCTGCCTACTTCTGCCGCTAGATGACACAGATTAGGGAGTGAGAGGAGAGGGATACAGGTTCTGCCTACTGCTGCCGCTAGATGACACCGATTAGGGAGTGAGAGGGGAGGGATACAGGTTCTGCCTACTGCTGCCGCTAGATGACACAGATTAGGGATTGAGAGTGGAGGGATACAGGTTCTGCCTACTGCTGCCGCTAGATGACACAGATTAGGGAGTGAGAGGGGAGGGATACAGGTTCTGCCTTATGCTGCCGCTAGATGACACAGATTAGGGAGTGAGAGGGGAGGGAAACAGGTTCTGCCTAATGCTTGCGCTAGATGACACCGATTAGGGAGTGAGAGGGGGGGGGCTACAGGTTCTGCCTACTGCTGCCGCTAGATGACACAGATTAGGGAGTGAGAGGGGAGGGAAACAGGTTCTGCCTAATGCTTCCGCTAGATGACACAGATTAGGGAGTGAGAGGGGAGGGAAACAGGTTCTGCCTACTGATGCTGCTAGATGACACCGATTAGGGAGTGAGAGGGGAGGGACACAGGTTCTGCCTACTGATGCTGCTAGATGACACAGATTAGGGAGTGAGAGGGGAGGGACACAGGTTCTGCCTAATGCTGGCACTAGAGGACACAGATTAGGGAGTGAGAGGGGAGGGATACAGGCTCTGCCTACTGCCGACGCTAGATGACACAGATTAGGGAGTGAGAGGGGAGGGAAACAGGTTCTGCCTACTGATGCTGCTAGATGACACAGATTAGGGAGTGAGAGGGGAGGGACACAGGTTCTGCCTAATGCTGGCACTAGAGGACACAGATTAGGGAGTGAGAGGGGAGGGATACAGGCTCTGCCTACTGCCGACGCTAGATGACACAGATTAGGGAGTGAGAGGGGAGGGATACAGGTTCTGCCTACTGCTGCCGCTAGATGACACAGATTAGGGAGTGAGAGGGGAGGGATACAGGTTCTGCCTACTGCTGGTGCTAGATGACACAGATTAGGGAGTGAGAGGTGAGGGACACAGGTTCTGCCTACTGCTGCCGCTAGAAGACACAGATTAGGGAGTGAGAAGGGAGGGATACAGTTTCTGCCTACTGATGCTGCTAGATGACACCGATTAGGGAGTGAGAGGGGAGGGACACAGGTTCTGCCTACTGATGCTGCTAGATGACACAGATTAGGGAGTGAGAGGGGAGGGACACAGGTTCTGCCTAATGCTGGCACTAGAGGACACAGATTAGGGAGTGAGAGGGGAGGGATACAGGCTCTGCCTACTGCCGACGCTAGATGACACAGATTAGGGAGTGAGAGGGGAGGGAAACAGGTTCTGCCTAATGCTTCCGCTAGATGACACAGATTAGGGAGTGAGAGGGGAGGGAAACAGGTTCTGCCTACTGATGCTGCTAGATGACACCGATTAGGGAGTGAGAGGGGAGGGACACAGGTTCTGCCTACTGATGCTGCTAGATGACACAGATTAGGGAGTGAGAGGGGAGGGACACAGGTTCTGCCTAATGCTGGCACTAGAGGACACAGATTAGGGAGTGAGAGGGGAGGGATACAGGCTCTGCCTACTGCCGACGCTAGATGACACAGATTAGGGAGTGAGAGGGGAGGGAAACAGGTTCTGCCTACTGATGCTGCTAGATGACACAGATTAGGGAGTGAGAGGGGAGGGACACAGGTTCTGCCTAATGCTGGCACTAGAGGACACAGATTAGGGAGTGAGAGGGGAGGGATACAGGCTCTGCCTACTGCCGACGCTAGATGACACAGATTAGGGAGTGAGAGGGGAGGGATACAGGTTCTGCCTACTGCTGCCGCTAGATGACACAGATTAGGGAGTGAGAGGGGAGGGATACAGGTTCTGCCTACTGCTGGTGCTAGATGACACAGATTAGGGAGTGAGAGGTGAGGGACACAGGTTCTGCCTACTGCTGCCGCTAGAAGACACAGATTAGGGAGTGAGAAGGGAGGGATACAGTTTCTGCCTACTGCTGCCGCTAGATGACACAGATTAGGGAGTGAGAGGAGAGGGATACAGGTTCTGCATACTGCTGCCGCTAGAGGACACAGATTAGGGAGTGAGAGGGGAGGGATACAGTTTCTGCCTACTGCTGCCGCTAGAGGACACAGATTAGGGAGTGAGAGGGGAGGGATACAGGTTCTGCCTAGTGCTGCCGCTAGATGACACAGATTAGGGAGTGAGAGGAGAGGGATACAGGTTCTGCATACTGCTGCCGCTAGAGGACACAGATTAGGGAGTGAGAGGGGAGGGATACAGGTTCTGCCTACTGCTGCCGCTAGATGACACAGATTAGGGAGTGAGAGGGGAGGGATACAGGTTCTGCCTAATGCTGCCGCTAGATGACACAGATTAGGGAGTGAGAGGGGAGGGATACAGGTTCTGCCTAATGCTGGCGCAAGATGACACAGATTAGGGAGTGAGAGGGGAGGGATACAGGTTCTGCCTAATGCTGGCGCAAGATGACACAGATTAGGGAGTGAGAGGGGAGGGACACAGGTTCTGCCTAATGCTGCCGCTAGATGACACAAATTGGGGAGTGAGAGGAGAGGGATACAGTTTCTGCCTAATGCTGGCGCAAGATGACACAGATTAGGGAGTGAGAGGGGAGGGATACAGGTTCTGCCTAATGCTGGCGCAAGATGACACAGATTAGGGAGTGAGAGGGGAGGGATACAGGTTCTGCCTAATGATTCCGCTAGAGGACACAGATTAGGGAGTGAGAGGGGAGGGAAACAGGTTCTGCCTAATGCTGGCGCTAGATGACACAGATTAGGGAGTGAGAGGGGAGGGATACAGGTTCTGCCTAATGCTGGCGCAAGATGACACAGATTAGGGAGTGAGAGGGGAGGGATACAGGTTCTGCCTAATGATTCCGCTAGATGACACCGATTAGGGAGTGAGAGGGGAGGGACACAGGTTCTGCCTACTGCTGCCGCTAGATGACACCGATTAGGGAGTGAGAGGGGAGGGACACAGGTTCTGCCTAATGCTGGCACTAGAGGACACAGATTAGGGAGTGAGAGGGGAGGAATACAGGTTCTGCCTACTGATGCTGCTAGATGACACAGATTAGGGAGTGAGAAGGGAGGGATACAGGTTCTGCCTAATGATTCCGCTAGATGACACAGATTAGGGAGTGAGAGGGGAGGGACACAGGTTCTGCCTACTGATGCTGCTAGATGACACAGATTAGGGAGTGAGAAGGGAGGGATACAGGTTCTGCCTAATGATTCCGCTAGATGACACAGATTAGGGAGTGAGAGGGGTGGAATACAGGTTCTGCCTACTGATGCCGCTAGATGACACCGATTAGGGAGTGAGAGGGGAGGGATACAGGTTCTGCCTACTGCTGCCGCTAGATGACACCGATTAGGGAGTGAGAGGGGAGGGATACAGGTTCTGCCTAATGCTGCCGCTAGATGACACAGATTAGGGAGTGAGAGGGGAGGGAAACAGGTTCTGCCTAGTGCTGCCGCTAGATGACACAGATTAGGGAGTGAGAGGGGGGGGGGCTACAGGTTCTGCCTACTGCTGCCGCTAGAGGACACAGATTAGGGAGTGAGAGGGGAGGGACACAGGTTCTGCCTAGTGCTGCCGCTAGATGACACAGATTAGGGAGTGAGAGGGGGGGGGGCTACAGGTTCTGCCTACTGCTGCCGCTAGATGACACAGATTAGGGAGTGAGAGGGGAGGGATACAGGTTCTGCCTAATGCTGCCGCTAGATGACACAGATTAGGGAGTGAGAGGGGAGGGATACAGGTTCTGCCTACTGCTGCCGCTAGATGACACAAATTAGGGAGTGAGAGGGGAGGGAAACAGGTTCTGCCTACTGCTGCCGCTAGAGGACACAGATTAGGGAGTGAGAGGGGAGGGACACAGGTTCTGCCTACTGCTGCCGCTAGATGACACAAATTAGGGAGTGAGAGGGGAGGGAAACAGGTTCTGCCTACTGCTGCCGCTAGAGGACACAGATTAGGGAGTGAGAGGAGAGGGATACAGGTTCTGCCTAGTGCTGCCGCTAGAGGACACAGATTAGGGAGTGAGAGGAGAGGGATACAGGTTCTGCCTACTGCTGCCGCTAGATGACACAGATTAGGGAGTGAGAGGGGAAGGATACAGTTTCTGCCTACTGCTGCCGCTAGATGACACAGATTAGGGAGTGAGAGGGGAGGGAAACAGGTTCTGCCTACTGCTGCCGCTAGAGGACACAGATTAGGGAGTGAGAGGAGAGGGATACAGGTTCTGCCTAGTGCTGCCGCTAGAGGACACAGATTAGGGAGTGAGAGGAGAGGGATACAGGTTCTGCCTACTGCTGCCACTAGATGACACAGATTAGGGAGTGAGAGGGGAGGGATACAGGTTCTGCCTACTGCTGCCGCTAGAGGACACAGATTAGGGAGTGAGAGGGGAGGGAAACAGGTTCTGCCTAGTGCTGCCGCTAGATGACACAGATTAGGGAGTGAGAGGGGAGGGATACAGGTTCTGCCTAATGCTGCCGCTAGATGACACAGATTAGGGAGTGAGAGGGGAGGGATACAGGTTCTGCCTACTGCTGCCGCTAGATGACACCGATTAGGGAGTGAGAGGGGAGGGATACAGGTTCTGCCTACTGCTGCCGCTAGATGACACAGATTAGGGAGTGAGAGGGGAGGGATACAGGTTCTGCCTAATGCTGCCGCTAGAGGACACAGATTAGGGAGTGAGAGGGGAGGGAAACAGGTTCTGCCTAGTGCTGCCACTAGATGACACAGATTAGGGAGTGAGAGGGGAGGGATACAGGTTCTGCCTACTGCTGCCGCTAGATGACACAGATTAGGGAGTGAGAGGGGAGGGATACAGGTTCTGCCTAATGCTGCCGCTAGATGACACAGATTGGGGAGTGAGAGGGGAGGGAAACAGGTTCTGCCTACTGCTGGCGCTAGATGACACAAATTGGGGAGTGAGAGGGGGGGGGCTACAGGTTCTGCCTACTGCTGCCGCTAGAGGACACAGATTAGGGAGTGAGAGGGGAGGGAAACAGGTTCTGCCTAATGCTGGCGCTAGATGACACAGATTAGGGAGTGAGAGGGGAGGGATACAGGTTCTGCCTACTGCTGCCACTAGATGACACAGATTAGGGAGTGAGAGGGGAGGGATACAGGTTCTGCCTAATGCTGGCGCTAGATGACACAGATTAGGGAGTGAGAGGGGAGGGATACAGGTTCTGCCTAATGATTCCGCTAGATGACACCGATTAGGGAGTGAGAGGGGAGGGACACAGGTTCTGCCTAATGATTCCGCTAGATGACACAGATTAGGGAGTGAGAGGGGAGGGATACAGTTTCTGCCTACTGCTGCCGCTAGATGACACAGATTAGGGAGTGAGAGGGGGGGGGCTACAGGTTCTGCCTAATGCTGCCGCTAGATGACACAGATTAGGGAGTGAGAGGGGAGGGATACAGGTTCTGCCTAATGCTGCCGCTAGATGACACAAATTGGGGAGTGAGAGGGGAGGGAAACAGGTTCTGCCTAATGCTGGCGCTAGATGACACAGATTAGGGAGTGAGAGGGGAGGGATACAGGTTCTGCCTAATGCTGGCGCTAGATGACACAGATTAGGGAGTGAGAGGGGAGGGATACAGGTTCTGCCTAATGATTCCGCTAGATGACACCGATTAGGGAGTGAGAGGGGAGGGACACAGGTTCTGCCTACTGCTGCCGCTAGATGACACCGATTAGGGAGTGAGAGGGGAGGGACACAGGTTCTGCCTAATGCTGGCACTAGAGGACACAGATTAGGGAGTGAGAGGGGAGGAATACAGGTTCTGCCTAATGCTTCCGCTAGATGACACCGATTAGGGAGTGAGAGGGGAGGGACACAGGTTCTGCCTACTGATGCTGCTAGATGACACAGATTAGGGAGTGAGAAGGGAGGGATACAGGTTCTGCCTAATGATTCCGCTAGATGACACAGATTAGGGAGTGAGAGGGGTGGAATACAGGTTCTGCCTACTGATGCCGCTAGATGACACCGATTAGGGAGTGAGAGGGGAGGGACACAGGTTCTGCCTAATGCTGCCGCTAGATGACACAAATTGGGGAGTGAGAGGGGAGGGAAACAGGTTCTGCCTAATGCTGGCGCTAGATGACACAGATTAGGGAGTGAGAGGGGAGGGATACAGGTTCTGCCTAATGCTGCCGCTAGATGACACAAATTGGGGAGTGAGAGGGGAGGGAAACAGGTTCTGCCTAATGCTGGCGCTAGATGACACAGATTAGGGAGTGAGAGGGGAGGGATACAGGTTCTGCCTAATGCTGGCGCTAGATGACACAGATTAGGGAGTGAGAGGGGAGGGATACAGGTTCTGCCTAATGCTGCCGCTAGATGACACAAATTGGGGAGTGAGAGGGGAGGGAAACAGGTTCTGCCTAATGCTGGCGCTAGATGACACAGATTAGGGAGTGAGAGGGGAGGGATACAGGTTCTGCCTAATGCTGGCGCTAGATGACACAGATTAGGGAGTGAGAGGGGAGGGATACAGGTTCTGCCTAATGATTCCGCTAGATGACACCGATTAGGGAGTGAGAGGGGAGGGACACAGGTTCTGCCTACTGCTGCCGCTAGATGACACCGATTAGGGAGTGAGAGGGGAGGGACACAGGTTCTGCCTAATGCTGGCACTAGAGGACACAGATTAGGGAGTGAGAGGGGAGGAATACAGGTTCTGCCTAATGCTTCCGCTAGATGACACCGATTAGGGAGTGAGAGGGGAGGGACACAGGTTCTGCCTACTGATGCTGCTAGATGACACAGATTAGGGAGTGAGAAGGGAGGGATACAGGTTCTGCCTAATGATTCCGCTAGATGACACAGATTAGGGAGTGAGAGGGGTGGAATACAGGTTCTGCCTACTGATGCCGCTAGATGACACCGATTAGGGAGTGAGAGGGGAGGGACACAGGTTCTGCCTACTGCTGCCGCTAGATGACACAGATTAGGGAGTGAGAGGGGAGGGAAACAGGTTCTGCCTAGTGCTGCCGCTAGAGGACACAGATTAGGGAGTGAGAGGGGAGGGATACAGGTTCTGCCTAATGCTGCCGCTAGATGACACAGATTAGGGAGTGAGAGGGGAGGGAAACAGGTTCTGCCTAGTGCTGCCGCTAGATGACACAGATTAGGGAGTGAGAGGGGGGGGGCTACAGGTTCTGCCTACTGCTGCCGCTAGAGGACACAGATTAGGGAGTGAGAGGGGAGGGATACAGGTTCTGCCTAATGCTGCCGCTAGATGACACAGATTAGGGAGTGAGAGGGGAGGGATACAGGTTCTGCCTAATGCTGCCGCTAGATGACACAGATTAGGGAGTGAGAGGGGAGGGAAACAGGTTCTGCCTAATGCTGCCGCTAGATGACACAGATTAGGGAGTGAGAGGGGAGGGATACAGGTTCTGCCTAATGCTGCCGCTAGATGACACAGATTAGGGAGTGAGAGGGGAGGGAAACAGGTTCTGCCTAATGCTGCCGCTAGATGACACAGATTAGGGAGTGAGAGGGGAGGGATACAGGTTCTGCCTACTGCTGCCGCTAGATGACACAGATTAGGGAGTGAGAGGGGAGGGATACAGGTTCTGCCTACTGCTGCCGCTAGATGACACAGATTAGGGAGTGAGAGGGGAGGGATAAAGGTTCTGCCTACTGCTGCCGCTAGATGACACAGATTAGGGAGTGAGAAGGGAGGGATACAGGTTCTGCCTAATGCTGGCGCTAGATGACACAGATTAGGGAGTGAGAGGGGAGGGAAACAGGTTCTGCCTACTGCTGCTGCTAGATGACACAGATTAGGGAGTGAGAGGGGAGGGATACAGGTTCTGCCTAATGCTGCCGCTAGATGACACAAATTGGGGAGTGAGAGGGGAGGGACACAGGTTCTGCCTAATGCTGCCGCTAGATGACACAGATTAGGGAGTGAGAGGGGAGGGATACAGGTTCTGCCTAATGCTGCCGCTAGATGACACAGATTAGGGAGTGAGAGGGGAGGGATACAGGTTCTGCCTAATGATTCCGCTAGATGACACCGATTAGGGAGTGAGAGGGGAGGGAAACAGGTTCTGCCTACTGCTGCCGCTAGATGACACAGATTAGGGAGTGAGAGGAGAGGGATACAGGTTCTGCCTACTGCTGCCGCTAGATGACACAGATTAGGGAGTGAGAGGGGAGGAATACAGGTTCTGCCTAATGCTTCCGCTAGATGACACCGATTAGGGAGTGAGAGGGGAGGGAAACAGGTTCTGCCTAGTGCTGCCGCTAGATGACACAGATTAGGGAGTGAGAGGGGGGGGGCTACAGGTTCTGCCTAATGCTTCCGCTAGATGACACCGATTAGGGAGTGAGAGGGGAGGGAAACAGGTTCTGCCTAATGCTGCCGCTAGATGACACAAATTGGGGAGTGAGAGGGGAGGGACACAGGTTCTGCCTAATGCTGCCGCTAGATGACACAGATTAGGGAGTGAGAGGGGAGGGATACAGGTTCTGCCTAATGCTGCCGCTAGATGACACAGATTAGGGAGTGAGAGGGGAGGGATACAGGTTCTGCCTAATGATTCCGCTAGATGACACCGATTAGGGAGTGAGAGGGGAGGGACACAGGTTCTGCCTACTGCTGCCGCTAGATGACACCGATTAGGGAGTGAGAGGGGAGGGATACAGGTTCTGCCTACTGCTGCCGCTAGATGACACAGATTAGGGAGTGAGAGGAGAGGGATACAGGTTCTGCCTACTGCTGCCGCTAGATGACACAGATTAGGGAGTGAGAGGGGAGGAATACAGGTTCTGCCTAATGCTTCCGCTAGATGACACCGATTAGGGAGTGAGAGGGGAGGGAAACAGGTTCTGCCTAGTGCTGCCGCTAGATGACACAGATTAGGGAGTGAGAGGGGGGGGCTACAGGTTCTGCCTACTGCTGCCGCTAGATGACACAAATTGGGGAGTGAGAGGGGAGGGATACAGGTTCTGCCTAATGCTGGCACTAGAGGACACAGATTAGGGAGTGAGAGGGGAGGGACACAGGTTCTGCCTAATGCTGGCACTAGAGGACACAGATTAGGGAGTGAGAGGGGAGGAATACAGGTTCTGCCTACTGCTGCCGCTAGAGGACACAGATTAGGGAGTGAGAGGAGAGGGATACAGGTTCTGCATACTGATGCTGCTAGATGACACAGATTAGGGAGTGAGAAGGGAGGGATACAGGTTCTGCCTAATGATTCCGCTAGATGACACAGATTAGGGAGTGAGAGGGGTGGAATACAGGTTCTGCCTACTGCTGCCGCTAGATGACACAGATTAGGGAGTGAGAGGGGAGGGACACAGGTTCTGCCTAATGATTCCGCTAGATGACACAGATTAGGGAGTGAGAGGGGAGGGATACAGTTTCTGCCTACTGCTGCCGCTAGAGGACACAGATTAGGGAGTGAGAGGGGAGGGATACAGGTTCTGCCTACTGCTGCCGCTAGATGACACAGATTAGGGAGTGAGAGGGGAGGGAAACAGGTTCTGCCTAGTGCTGCCGCTAGATGACACAGATTAGGGAGTGAGAGGGGGGGGGGCTACAGGTTCTGCCTACTGCTGCCGCTAGAGGACACAGATTAGGGAGTGAGAGGGGAGGGATACAGGTTCTGCCTAATGCTGCCGCTAGATGACACAAATTGGGGAGTGAGAGGGGAGGGAAACAGGTTCTGCCTAATGCTGGCGCTAGATGACACAGATTAGGGAGTGAGAGGGGAGGGAAACAGGTTCTGCCTAGTGCTGCCGCTAGATGACACAGATTAGGGAGTGAGAGGGGGGGGGCTACAGGTTCTGCCTAATGATTCCGCTAGATGACACCGATTAGGGAGTGAGAGGGGAGGGACACAGGTTCTGCCTACTGCTGCCGCTAGATGACACAGATTAGGGAGTGAGAGGGGAGGGATACAGGTTCTGCCTAATGCTGGCGCTAGATGACACAGATTAGGGAGTGAGAGGGGAGGGACACAGGTTCTGCCTAATGCTTCCGCTAGATGACACAGATTAGGGAGTGAGAGGGGAGGGAAACAGGTTCTGCCTAGTGCTGCCGCTAGATGACACAGATTAGGGAGTGAGAGGGGGGGGGCTACAGGTTCTGCCTACTGCTGCCGCTAGAGGACACAGATTAGGGAGTGAGAGGGGAGGGATACAGGTTCTGCCTACTGATGCCGCTAGATGACACCGATTAGGGAGTGAGAGGGGAGGGACACAGGTTCTGCCTACTGCTGCTGCTAGATGACACAGATTAGGGAGTGAGAGGGGAGGGAAACAGGTTCTGCCTACTGCTGCCGCTAGATGACACAGATTAGGGAGTGAGAGGGGAGGGAAACAGGTTCTGCCTACTGCTGCCGCTAGATGACACAGATTAGGGAGTGAGAGGGGAGGGAAACAGGTTCTGCCTACTGCTGCCGCTAGATGACACAGATTAGGGAGTGAGAGGGGAGGGAAACAGGTTCTGCCTAGTGCTGCCGCTAGAGGACACAGATTAGGGAGTGAGAGGGGAGGGATACAGGTTCTGCCTAATGCTGCCGCTAGATGACACAAATTGGGGAGTGAGAGGGGAGGGAAACAGGTTCTGCCTAATGCTGGCGCTAGATGACACAGATTAGGGAGTGAGAGGGGAGGGATACAGGTTCTGCCTAATGATTCCGCTAGATGACACAGATTAGGGAGTGAGAGGGGAGGGATACAGGTTCTGCCTACTGATGCTGCTAGATGACACAGATTAGGGAGTGAGAGGGGAGGGACACAGGTTCTGCCTAATGCTGGCACTAGATGACACAGATTAGGGAGTGAGAGGGGAGGGATACAGGTTCTGCCTAATGCTTCCGCTAGATGACACAGATTAGGGAGTGAGAGGGGAGGAATACAGGTTCTGCCTAATGCTTCCGCTAGATGACACAGATTAGGGAGTGAGAGGGGAGGGACACAGGTTCTGCCTAATGATTCCGCTAGATGACACAGATTAGGGAGTGAGAGGGGTGGAATACAGGTTCTGCCTACTGATGCTGCTAGATGACACAGATTAGGGAGTGAGAGGGGAGGATACAGGTTCTGCCTACTGATGCCGCTAGATGACACCGATTAGGGAGTGAGAGGGGAGGGACACAGGTTCTGCCTAATGCTGGCACTAGATGACACAGATTAGGGAGTGAGAGGGGAGGAATACAGGTTCTGCCTAATGCTTCCGCTAGATGACACAGATTAGGGAGTGAGAGGGGAGGGACACAGGTTCTGCCTAATGATTCCGCTAGATGACACAGATTAGGGAGTGAGAGGGGTGGAATACAGGTTCTGCCTACTGATGCCGCTAGATGACACCGATTAGGGAGTGAGAGGGGAGGGACACAGGTTCTGCCTAATGCTGGCACTAGAGGACACAGATTAGGGAGTGAGAGGGGAGGGATACAGATTCTGCCTACTGCTGCCGCTAAATGACACAGATTAAGGAGTGAGAGGGTTAGGGATACAGGTTCTGCCAAATGCTGCCAATAGATGACAAAGATGATGGATTCTGAACCAAGGGATACAAGTTCTGCCTAATGGTGGCGCTAGATGACACAGATTAAGGAGTGAGAGGAGGGATACAGGGTCTGCCTACTGCTGCCGCTAAATGACAGATTAGGGAGTGAGAGGGGAGGGATACAGGTTCTGCCTACTGATGCTGCTAGATGACACAGATTAGGGAGTGAGAGGGGAGGGATACAGTTTCTGCCTACTGCTGCCGCTAGATGACACAGATTAGGGAGTGAGAGGAGAGGGATACAGGTTCTGCCTACTGCTGCCGCTAGATGACACAGATTAGGGAGAGAGATGAGAGGGATACAGGTTCTGCCTACTGCTGGTGCTAGATGACACAGATTAGGGAGTGAGAGGGGAGGGATACAGTTTCTGCCTACTGCTGCCGCTAGATGACACAGATTAGGGAGTGAGAGGAGAGGGATACAGGTTCTGCCTACTGCTGGTGCTAGATGACACAGATTAGGGAGTGAGAGGGGAGGGATACAGTTTCTGCCTACTGCTGCCGCTAGATGACACAGATTAGGGAGAGAGATGAGAGGGATACAGGTTCTGCCTACTGCTGGTGCTAGATGACACAGATTAGGGAGAGAGATGAGAGGGATACAGGTTCTGCTTATTGCTGCCACTAGATGACACAGATTAGGAAGTGAGAGGGGAGGGATACGGGTTCTGCCTAATGCTGCCACTAGATGACACAGATTAGGGAGAGAGATGAGAGGGATACAGGTTCTGCCTACTGCTGCCGCTAGATGACAAAAATGATGGATTGTGAGGAGAGCTATACAAGTTCTGCCTAATGCTGCCACTAAATAAAATATTTTAGGGAGTGTGAGAGGGGAGGGATACAGGTTCTGCCTACTGCTGCCGCTAGATGACACAGATTAAGGAGTGAGAGGGGATGAATACAAGTTCTGCCTACTGCTGCCGCTAAATGACACAGATTAGGGAGTGATAGGAGAGGGATACAGGTTCTGCCAAATGCTGCCGATAGATGACAAAGATGATGGATTCTGAGCCACGGTATACAAGTTCTGCCTAACGCTGGTGCTAGATGACACAGATTAAGGAGTGAGAGGGGAGGGATACGGGTTCTGCCTAATGCTGCCGCTAGATGACACAGATTAGGGAGTGAGAGGAGAGGGATACAGGTTCTGCCTAATGCTGCCGCTAGATGACACAGATTAGGGAGTGAGAGGAGAGGGATACAGGTTCTGCCTAATACTGCCGCTAGATGACACAGATTAGGGAGTGAGAGGAAAGGGATACAGGTTCTGCCTACTGCTGCCGCTAGATGACACAGATTAGGGAGTGAGAGGAGAGGGATACAGGTTCTGCCTAATACTGTAGCTTGATCTCATCTGTTACCTCGTCTGTCTGGGGTTTGTAGAACTGTATATGTAGTTACAATGTACATATTAGCCTTATGTAAATAGGAAAGTAGACAATCTATCAAGTTTGTTACAGCTTAATACATTTGAATACACTGTAACTATACTGAACCCCTGACAGAGAAGCAAACAGATGATATGTAGCAGAAGCACTTGAGTGAATTTATATATTTTGCTTAATAATAATTTTGTGGCTCCAAATAAGGGAAAAAATACTTGTAAAGAATTTACTAACAAAAATAAAAAAGTATACATTTAAACCAAATAATCAATACAAGTGGATTCCCACTGCCACATAGAAAACGTAGTGCTTTCATTTATACCAACGAGATTTTGCAATAAATTAATACAAGAAGTTTATTGTGGTCTCGTTTGCTCAGGCGTAGTGATATATATTTGCATGGGAAAAACTACAGAGGGTACAAGGGGTATAGTATCATTGCTGTTGGGGTCCAGAGGTTTAGGGTGGCCTGGACCTAGGGTATAAAGTTGCACACCAATTTCCCAGAATTGCCTGCTAAGCAATTAGGTCTCATCCATTACCCAGCCTGATTGTGTGACAATAAATTGGTGGGCAATGTAACATAACACAATATGAAATAGAGGGCATTGTAATGTGTCAAAATAGAATCTGCTCATTGTAACGTGTAGGACACTACGATGTTACATAATAAGAACTGGGGCACTTTAATGTGGCATAATTTGAAATGGAGGCACTGTAATGTGGCACAGTATGAACCGGGCAATGTAAATTGTGGATACGATGTGGCATAATGTGTACTGGCAGACCTACAATGTGGCATCATGTAAACTAGGGAACTACGATGGTTCATAAAATAAATTAGGGCACTATTATGGGGCATAATATTAATTGGGGCACTACTATGGTTAAAAAAATGAACTAGAGCATTATTACAGTATGGGTCATATTATATAATAAAAGGCTAACGCTGCTCCTAACCTCTGTGGGGGGAATTCAAGTGATTTGCACGCCGGCAGCCACGAGATGGTGCCCGACGAAGCAATTGAATTGTTGCTCCATTCGGGAGCGCACCGCCACCTGTGCTGACATTGCTGTCATGTTGTTCTGTCATTTTGTTGGGCTGGTAACTAGTAATATTAATAAGTGCTGCAGAGAGGTGTTTCATTAAGCATTGGGAACGGGGCCCCTTCAATATGTTGTTATGGGGCCCACAGGTTATGCCCCTGTGTCTTTGGTTAGTTAAATATGGGTTGGTGGGCAGATGGTATTAATGGTTTAAGTTGCTTTTCCCATCCTGCCTTAGTGTCAATCATTATTGCATCTCTTCCATCTTGAAATTGTATCTGCTGGGTCTTGGAACCTCCAAGCCCCATGTGCACCTAATTATAGTAAACGCTTGGACTTCATCTTATCATTGATGTGACCATGCTCAAGCAGGATGGACCAAGCCCTCTTGCCACAATTTGGACAGTGACAATCTATCACCTTCCCCCCACTTTAGTACGAAGTCATCAACATACCCTCACCTGACATTGACATTCATCACACGGTCAAAGTCCTGCAGAGATGTGTTCTCCACAGACCCCATAGACAAGATCCCACCACTATTCACCAGCACGTCCAGCTGTCCAAAGTGGGCCACAGTCTGCTCAACGATTCTCGGCACAACCGTCTCATCGGTCAGGTCTCCGGGAACCAGGAAGGGCTACGGGACAGACATTGCAGGTATAAGTATATTTCTATATGATATCAGGTAACAGATCGGTGGGCACGGGGGGTGCACTTACTGCGGAAGGCTAGAAACAGATATTGCAGGCACATAAGCAGGAATAGTTAGAGACAGACAGGCCATAGAGATATAGCTTCTGTCAGATAAGACTTCAGGCAATGTCTCAACTACAACAAGTCCCAAGATTGCTACAGTGGGCTGCTGGAAATGGTAACGTGCCCTGTACAGGAGCAGAGCTATATGGGGCCAGCAGGTGGCAGTGCCCTGTACAGGAGCAGAACTATATGGGGCAGGAGGTGGCAGTGTCCTGTACAGGAGCAGAGCTATACAGGGCAGGAGGTGGCAGTGCCCTGTATAGGAGCAGAGCTATATGGGGCCAGCAGGTGGCAGTGCCCTGTACAGGAGCAGAACTATATGGGGCAGGAGGTGGCAGTGTCCTGTACAGGAGCAGAGCTATATGGGGCTAGGAGGTGGCAGTGCCCTGTACAGGAGCAGAACTATATGGGGCTAGGAGGTGGAGGTGCCATGTACAGCAGCAGAGCTATATGGGACAGGAGGTGGCAGTGCCCTGTACAGGAGCAGAGCTATATGGGACAGGAGGTGGCAGTGCCCTGTACAGGAGCAGAGCTATACGGGGCAGGAGGTGGCAGTGCCCTGTACATGAGCGAGCTGTATGGGGCTATGAGATGGCAGTGCCCTGTACAGGAACAACGCCATATGGGGCTAGGGGGTTGCAGTGCCCCGTACAGGAGCAGAACTATATGGAGCCAGGAGGTTGCAGTGCCCCATAAAGGAGCAGAGCCATAAGGGGCTAGGAGGTGGCAGTGCCCTGTACAGGAACAGAGCCATATGGGGCTAGGAGGTGGCAGTGGCATGTACAGGAGCAGAACTATATGGAGCCAGGAGGTTGCAGTGCCCCATAAAGGAGCAGAGCCATACGGGGCTAGGAGGTGGCAGTGCACTGTACAGGAGCAGAGCCATATGGGGCTAGGAGGTGGCAGCGCCCTGTACAGGAGCAGAACTATATGGGGCTAGGAGGTGGCAGCGCCCTGTACAGGAGCAGAACTATATGGGGCTAGGAGGTGGCAGCGCCCTGTACAGGAGCAGAACTATATGGGGCTAGGAGGTGGCAGTGCCCTGTACAGGAGCAGAGCTATATGGTGCTAGGAGGTGTCAGTGCCCTGTACAGGAGCAGAGATATATGGGGCTAGAAGGGGGCAGTGCCCTGTACAGGAGCAGAGCTATATGGGGCTAGGAGGTGTCAGTGCCCTGTACAGGAGCAGAGCTATATGGGGCTAGGAGGTGGCAGTGCAATGTACAGGAGCAGAGATATATGGGGCTAGAAGGGGGCAGTGCCCTGTACAGGAGCAGAGTTATATGGGGCTAGGAGGTCGCAGTGCCCTGTACAGGAGCAGAGCTATATGGGGCTAGGAGGTGGCAGTGCCCTGTACAGGAGCAGAGCTATATGGGGCTATGAGGGGGCAGTGCCCTGTACAGGAGCAGAGCTATATGGGGCTAGGAGGTGGTAGTGCCATGTACAGGAGCAGAGCTATATGGAGCTAGGAGGTGGTAGTGCCATGTACAGGAGCAGAGCTATATGGGGCTAGGAGGTGGTAGTGCCATGTACAGGAGCAGAGCTATATGGAGCTAGGAGGTGGCAGTGCCATGTACAGTAGCAGAGCTATATGGGGCTAGGAGGTGGCAGTGCCCTGTAGAGGAGCAGAGCTATATGGAGCTAGGAGGTGGCAGTGCCCTGTACAGGAGCAGAGCTATATGGGGCTAGGAGGTGGTAGTGCCATGTACAGGAGAAGAGCTATATGGAGCTAGGAGGTGGCAGTGCCATGTACAGTAGCAGAGTTATATGGGGCTAGGAGGTGGCAGTGCCATGTACCGGAGCAGAGGTTTATGGGGCCACATACATAGTGAGGCGGATAGCCAGCAGCAAGCGTCACCTTGTGATCACACAGCTCCTCGCAGCCGTGAGCCGTCTCCTGTAGTTTCTCCTCATTTCTACCATTCAGGGCCAACCGGGCCCCTAGGCGGGCAAAGAGCAGCGCAGTGCCAGCGCCAATCCCTGAGCTGGCTCCCGTCACCAGGCACACCTTCCCCCGCAGGGACACCACCTAGAGTGGAAGAGAGAAACGGTGACTGACTGTGCTACAAAGCAGCTTCTGTACCAATGGCCTTCTGTGAGGAGGGGAATGGAGGCAGGAGAAAGCCACAGACTGACGGTATCCGGACTTCAGGTCGACAACAAAAAGGTCGACACAACTTAGGTTGACATGGACAAAAGGTCGACATGGACAAAAGGTCGACAGGAACAAGGTCGACATGGAAAATGGTCGACATGAGTTTTTCACGATTTTTTTCTTTTTTGGAACCTTTTCGTACTTAACGATCCACGTGGACTACGATTGGAATGGTAATCTGTGCCAAGCGAAGCGGTAGCGGAGCGAAGGCACCATGCCCGAAGCATGGCGAGCGAAGCGAGGGGACGCGGTGCACTAATTGGGGTTCCCGGTCACTCTACGAAGAAAACGACATCAAAAAAACATAAAAAAACTCATGTCGACCTTTTTCCATGTCGACCTTGTTCCTGTCGACCTTTTGTCCATGGCGGCCTTTTGTCCATGTCGACCTTTTGTCCATGTCGACATAAGGTGTGTCGACCAATTGGCGTCGACCTAAGGTGCGTCGACCTTTTTACTGTCGACCCTGAGTCCCAAACCCCAGACTGACAGGTATATTCAATTTGGGCCGAAGCTGGTGGGTGATAAATCTCGCCGGCAGGGGCTATTTAATTGGCCCCGATAAGCCGGCGTGTGTTGCGGCTTACCAGGGGTTTTGCTTCACCTGCATCCAGCAAGCGAATAAAATGCCTGATTGCCCCGTTTTCTCCTGAAAACACACAGGTTTCACTGTACCTGTGTGTTTACAGGTGTAAAAGGACTTGTTACCGACCGCAGCACCCGAAGAAACATCGGGGGTTTATACTCCAGATGTCTCTTCTGGCCAAATTGAATATCCCGGTGAAAGTTATATAGAGGGAGGAGCAGGGTCCCCAGCAGCACAGAGTATATCAGGAGATGAGGGATGTGTCAGTGAGGACAGGGCTGCATGTGACAGGGGCAGTTACATGATGTGAGGAGGAGAATGGAGGCAGCAGGAAGCCACAGACTGAGAGTTATATAGTGGGAGGAGCAGGGTCCCCAGCAGCACAGAGTATATCAGGAGATGAGTGATGTGTCAGTGAGGACAGGGCTGCATGTGACAGGAGCAGTGACATGATGTGAGGAGGGTAATGGAGGCAGCAGGAAGCCACAGACTGAGAGTTATATAGTGGGAGGAGCAGGGTCCCCAGCAGCACAGAGTATATCAGGACATGAGTGATGTGTCAGTGAGGACAGAGTTGCATGTGACAGGGGCAGTGACATGATGTGAGGAGGGGAATGGAGGTAGCAGGAAGCCACAGACTGAGAGTTATATAGTGGGAGGAGCAGGGTGCCTATCAGCACAGAGTATAGTATATGAGGAGCATAGGCGTGCACAGCACATTTTATTAAGGGGTGCACCATCGGAGGGGTGTGTCTAGCACCGCCTTATGGGCGTGTCTAGCACCATCTATTGGCAGTCAACGCAATATAAAATATCCACCCTTGTACCAATCCTAATAAAGCAGATACATTGTCAGGTGTTGTGGTGTGCACCAAACAAACACCCCTGATGGCACTTACTGCAATTACAGTGTTCCTCCTCAGCCTGGTCTGGCTCCCCCTCTCTTTCCCCTGCAAGCTGACGCAGCTTACTTACAAGTTAGTCACTCACTGACACTGACAGTCGCAGACTAGTACTGCTGCTGCTGGAAAAACGAGTGACGTGTCAATGCTGCTGCTGACCGCCTGCCAGTATTGAATTTGTCTTCCTAGGAGGAATGCTGGCTGCATGCTGATCCTCATCAGTGGCTGGCGTTGGAATAGCATAGAAGGAGAGAGGTGGGCATGTGGCGGGTGTGGCAGGTGGTCGTGCGAGCATGTTTTTGTACATGGAGTTTCAAAGCCGGTGGCAGTGATACCCTTGATTAACCCAGGTGTCCGGTCAGTAATACAATCCTGACATGGTGCAGCGCAGAGGGGACAGTAACCAGCCTGCTCGGCGATCACTACATCAGGCATGTGAGATTGGGGTGCCAGACATTAGGGGGTGCCTGTGCGCACCAGGAACCCCCCCTGCGCACACCTATGATCAGGAGATGAGTGATGCGTCAGTGAGGACAGAGCTTCATGTGACAGGGGCAGTGACATGATGTGAGGAGGGGAATGGAGGCAGCAGGAAGCCACAGACTGAGAGTTATATAGTGGGAGGAGCAGGGTCCCCAGCAGCACAGAGTATATCAGGAGATGAATGATGTGTCAGTGAGGACAGGGCTGCATGTGACAGGTGCAGTGACATGATGTGAGGAGGGGAATGGAGGCAGCAGGAAGTCACAGACTGAGAGTTATATAGTGGGAGGAGCAGGGTCCCCAGCAGCACAGAGTATATCAGGAGATGAGTGATGTGTCAGTGAGGACAGGGCTGCATGTGACAGGGGCAGTGACATGATCTGAGGAGGGGAATGGAGGCAGCAGGAAGTCACAGACTGAGAGTTATATAGTGGGAGGAGCAGGGTCCCCAGCAGCACAGAGTATATCAGGAGATGAGTGATGCGTCAGTGAGGACAGAGCTTCATGTGACAGGGGCAGTGACATTATGTGAGGAGGGGAATGGAGGCAGCAGGAAGCCACAGACTGAGAGTTATATAGTGGGAGGAGCAGGGTCCCCAGCAGCACAGAGTATATCAGGAGATGAGTGATGTGTCAGTGAGGACAGGGCTGCATGTGACAGGGGCAGTGACATGATGTGAGGAGGGCAATGGAGGCAGCAGGAAGCCACAGACTGAGAGTTATATAGTGGGAGGAGCAGGGTCCCCAGCAGCACAGAGTATATCAGGAGATGAGTGATGTGTCAGTGAGGACAGGGCTGCATGTGACAGGAGCAGTGACATGATGTGAGGAGGGGAATGGAGGCAGCAGGAAGCCACAGAGAGTTATATAGTGAGAGGAGCCGGGTCCCCAGCAGCACAGAGTATATCAGGAGATGAGTGATGTGTCAGTGAGGACAGGGCTGCATGGGAAAGGAGCAGTGACATGATGTGAGGAGGGGAATGGAGGCAGCAGGAAGCCACAGAGAGTTATATAGTGAGAGGAGCCGGGTCCCCAGCAGCACAGAGTATATCAGGAGATGAGTGATGTGTCAGTGAGGACAGGGCTGCATGGGAAAGGAGCAGTGACATGGTGTGAGGGGGGAATGGAGGCAGCAGGAAGTCACAGACTGAGAGTTATATAGTGGGAGGAGCAGGGTCCCCAGCAGCACAGAGTATATCAGGAGATGAGTGATGTGTCAGTGAGGACAGGGCTGCATGTGACAGGGGTAGTGACATGATGTGAGGGGGGGAATGGAGGCATCAGGAAGTCACAGACTGAGAGTTATATAGTGAGAGGAGCAGTGTTCCCAGCAGCACAGAGTATATCAGGAGATGAGTGATGTGTCAGTGAGGACAGGGCTGCATGTGACAGGGGCAGTAACATGATGTGAGGAGGGGAATGGAGGCAGCAGGAAGTCACAGACTGAGAGTTATATAGTGGGAGGAGCAGGGTCCCCAGCAGCACAGAGTATATCAGGAGATAAGTGATGCGTCAGTGAGGACAGAGCTTCATGTGACAGGGGCAGTGACATTATGTGAGGAGGGGAATGGAGGCAGCAGGAAGCCACAGACTGAGTTATATAGTGGAAGGAGCAGGGCCCCAGCAGCACAGAGTATATCAGGAGATGAGTGATGTGTCATTGAGGACAGGGCTCCATGTGACAGGGGCAGTGACATGATGTGAGGAGGGGGATGGAGGCAGCAGGAAGCCACAGTCTGAGTGAATGGGGGCAGCAGGACGTCACAGGGAGTGGAAAGAGCAAGCTCCTACAGAAGCACAGAGTACCAAATACAGAATATCAGGAGATGTGTGATGCGTTAGTGCAGAAGTTCCCAAACCTTTTTTGAATCACAGCGCCCTAAAGTATCAGAATTTATTTCATGGCGCCCCCAGGCCAAATATTTCTTATTGAGAAAAATAGAAAGAAATTTGAAATTAAGTAAATTGTGCTTATATGTCATCCTTTCCATTGTGTGGTGAGGGACAGGATTTACTTCTGTTTCTTCACTTATTGTATGATTGGCAGCCACCAGCTCTGGATTTGTCTATTGCATTGACAATAAATAGTTTGAATTGGTCCTGTACCACCAACCCAGGGCCCCCCTGCCAGTGTCCGGAGGTAGCCCAGGGAGCCACGGCACACAGCGTGAGAACCACTGCATTAGTGAATAAAGGGAACACACACTCACGTAACTAAGCACTGCTTTAATTCACACAATTATAATTGCACACCTGCACACACATACACAGTTAAACCCTGCACACTAATTTACACAACTACATTTTGCACACTCACTAACACAATTAAATTTATTAAATATTGCAGTAAGAAAATGTAAACACTGCAATGTGACATAATTAAGCACACACAGAAACTGCACACTCACTGACACACGCAGACACACACACACTGCACGCTCACAGACACACACACACACTGCACGCTCACAGACACACAGAAACTGCACACTCATACCCCTTTTACACTCGCAGAAAAATCCCGGGATATTGCACGTGAACACGCATCATCCCGGGATTCTTCTCAGTGTAAATGGGTACAGGGACAATTTCCCGGGACGAGCATCCCGGGATTTCATCCCAGGTCAAAAGCAGGGTTGAACCCGGGACCGTCCCGGGAAGCTGGGTAGTGTGAAAGGGTCCGTCCCGGGATTCACTATCCCGGGACTGTTAAAAGGACTTGGATTGGAGCTTTCTTGGGCTCAGAAAAGCTGATGTCATCTTTTCTGAGCCCAAGGCCATTTCTAATGACATACTAATGCATTTGCAGGGATATCCCGGGATCAGTGTAAATGGGGCTGTTCCGGGTCGATCCCAGGTCTTAGTGCAGTGTGAAAGGGGTCAGTCCCGGGAATGCATCCCGGGAGTGACCCGGGAGTGCGAGTGTAAAAGGGATATCACTGACACACACAGACACACACACTGCACGCTCACAGTTTCCTCACTTGCTCCGGATCTCCAGCAGCTGCTGCCATGTCAGACCACAGTCTCAGAGAGAGAGAGAGGGAGGTTCTTTTTTTTACTTTATTAACAATGAGCAGAGACTCTGCTTGTGCAACACTTCCACCTGCTGGTGCGTTGCACGCTTCCTCCAGCCCTGCCTGTGTGCACTATGGACTGTAGGCCTCAGAGACCACACACGTTACACATGACAGAGCACGCCTGTGCAGACACAGAACATTTACTGTACTGTACATTAATAGCATCTATACTTCAATGCCTATTTCCCTATAGAGCAGAGGTTCTCAAACTCGGTCCTCAGGACCCCACACGGTGCATGTTTTGCAGGTCTCCTCACAGAATCGTAAGTGAAATAATTAGCTCCACCTGTGGACCTTTTAAAATGTGTCCGTGAGTAATTAATACACCTGTGCACCTGCTGAGTTACCTGCAAAACATGCACTGTGTGGGGTACTGAGGACCGAGTTTGAGAATCTCTGCTATAGAGTATAAGTTGCGAGCAGGGCCTTCCTACCTCTATGTCTGTCTGTTTTAACCAAGTTTTGTTCGATAACTGTTGGTCTAATTGTAAAGTGCAACGGAATATGCTGCGCTATATAAGCAACTGCTAATAATAATAGTAAAAAAATTAATTTAGAACAAAATGCCAGTACTTGCCAATTGTCCCTAATTTCCAGAAACTGCCCCTGGTTTATACATGGAAATATCCCATGCTGACAGTGCTAAATAATTGCACAATACAATCCTAAGAATGGCGAATACACTGCGATCAGATAGTCGCCACCTACAGTACAGGGGAGTGTATTTTAGTTGTGCAAGTGTGCATATGCAGCAAAAAAAACTTTGTGCAGTTTCTGAGTTGCCCAGGACTTACTCAGCCGCTGCGATCACTTCAGCCTGTCTGGTCCCGGAATTGACGTCAGACATCCGCCTTGCGAACACTTTGACACGCCTGAGTTTCCCCAACCACTCCCTGAAAACTGTAATTTGCCACCCACAAACGCCTTCTTCCTGTCAATCTCCTTGCGATTGCTTGTGCAAATGGTTTCTTCGTTAAATCCATCGCACGGCAACGATCCGCTTTGTACCCGTGCAACGCACCTGCACATTGCTTTGCATACGCATGCGCAGTTCAGATCCGATCGCAGTGCTGCAAAAAAAGCTAGCGTGCGATCGGGTCTGAATTAGGCCCTGTGCCTCCTACCTCTGCTGTGTGCCTCAGTCTGGGCACTTGGCTCACCCTGTATCGCGTGGATGAAGGCGGGGGAGGTCTGTAGTTATATAAATAAGTGCAGTGTGTGCAAATCAATCGCTGCGTGTGCGCAGTGCGGCTTTAGCGCATGCGCAGCGGATAGCAATGGCTATAATTGACTCAGGCCCAGTGTTAGCAGAAATTCTATCTGCAAAGTTAAAGAAATAGCAGCTTATTTATCAATATTTATTCTACTACAATTATATGAAAACAGGTATGAAAGGGACGGGGATCATCTGATGTTTCCTTGGAACCATTGGTTCATACGGTCATATAGGGCCCGATTCAGACCTGATCACTATTGTACGAATTCGCAAGGGGGGCGATTATTGATTAGCTGCGCATGCGTACAGATCACAGAGCACATGAGCGAGGCCAAACTGCGAAAGAATCCATCAAATTATTTGATCGCTAGGCGTACACAAGCTGATTGACAGAAAGCGGACGTTTGTGGGTGGTAACTGACCAGAGTGTCAGGAAAAACACAGGCATGCCCAAGCGTTCCCAGGACGGGTGTGTGACGTCAGCTCCGGCCCCGATCAGCCTGTTTGTACCGCACTGTAGGAGTAAGTCCTGGGCTGCGCATACACTGCACAGACTGGAAAAATCATTCCATGGTGAGTGAGTTGTGAACAGATTTGCACGTGACCGGCGTATGTAAAGATTCTCACACTGTGTACGCAGAATTGCACAGGGCGGGTTTTCACTCTGTCTGGGCAACTATCCGATCGCAAACCTTTGCAAATTCATAGAGGAGCGATCAGGTCTGGATTAGGCTCAGGACCGCTGGAGTGGTAAGTTATGATTTTTTAAAAATGCATTCCAATAAATGTTTGGATAGGAGCCCAAATTCATTGCTTTGTCTAGGGCTTGCAATGCTGGTAATTCCCAGGGCAAAGCTGGAATAATGTTGGCTGCAGGGTGGGGAACTTGCTATCAGCAGCAGCTGGAGGTGAAGGGGGAGCAGCCCGTGACATGGTGCAGAGGAAGCTGCAGGCACAGGAAGCAGCCGAGGCCCCGTACATACTTGCCTACCCTCCCGGAATGGCCGGGAGGCTCCCGAAAATCGGGTGGCCCTCCCGGCCCCCGGAAAGATGGGCAAGCATTCCGCTTAACCTGCAGCCCCTTTACGACCCTCCTCGGCCGCCCACAGCAGAGAACAAGTGGGCGGTCCGATGACGCGATTTGCGCTGAATCACGTCATCGTAGCTCCGCCCCCCGCTATACAGCGCCTCTTTTCTCGGCACTGCACAGCGGGGGCGAAGCCATGATCACGCGACCCTGATGCCACGCCTCCGGACTGTCCACTTCCCTGGTGGCCACGCCCCCTGCCAACCACGCCCCCATGCACCTACAACGCTGCCTCCTCCCGGAGGAGGGGGCAGCAAAGTAGGTAAGTATGGCTCCATAGCATCTGCACCCACCGGGTATCCCTAAGCTCAGGTAATATGGGTTTCTGCCTATATTAGCATATAATCGTCATTGCATACAGCAAATGATAGTAATGGCAGCAGTAAGAACAACCGCACCTGAATGAGGCTCATTATCAAGAACAAGGGAACAGTAGCTGCTCCAGCGCATCATCACCTGATAAAAGAGGCCATCATCCAAAAAGACCTCCTGCAGTAAAAGACAATGTAAGACGTATAGAAAAGCAGATTTGAACATTTCCTGTGTTTTCACCTTATTATTCAGTTTAGGTTCCGCTCCCCCATAGAGCGACACTGGCTGTGTCTGTGTTTCCTGTCTATCTACAGAAGACCAGAGAGAGATGAACAAGATGAGCAGCTTACCAGCATCTACGATCAGATGTCAGAGGGGCTCGTACTGACCAAAACGTGTCATATTTACCGACGGACCTTCAGCAGACGGTGCCTCTGCCATTTACTTATGGCAATCGTGGGACTGAAAATGTGGGGAATACGCACAGTGGGGTAAATTTACTAAGATGGGAGTTTCTATTTAAGATGGGATGTTGCCCATAGCAACCAATCACATTCCAGGTATTATCATCTAGGAGGTGCTAGATAAATGACAAGTAGAATCTGATTGGTTGCTAAGGGCAACATCCCATCTTAAATAGAACTCCCATCTTAGTAAATGTACCCCAGTAAATTCAGATGGGTACCAGCCTTATTGGGCGGAAGATATTGCTAGCCGAGGTAGTGAGGAAATGACAAGCTCATTAAAGTTAATCGGTGAAGATATAGATGGAGCCACGGTCATCTTGGCTTCTCTGCTGCAACTAGGAATACCATTGTTTATTAGCATAGGGGGTAATTCCAAGTTGATCGCAGCAGGAAATTTTTTAGCAGTTGGGTAAAACCATGTGCACTGCAGGGGAGGCAGATGTAACATGTGCAGAGAGAGTTAGATTTGGGTGGGGTATTTTATTTCTGTGCAGGGTAAATACTGGCTGCTTTATTTTTACACTGCAATTTAGATTGCAGATTGAACTCACCACACCCAAATCTAACTCTCTCTGCACATGTTATATCTGCCTCCCCTGCAGTGCACATGGTTTTGCCCAACTGCTAAAAAATTTCCTGCTGCAATCAATTTGGAATTAACCCCATAAATCTTTCATCTATTGTTCTCAGCTGCAATACAATACAGAGAGAACAATACATCAGGGAATTAAGTCATTACATCAGGGGATTATGTCTGACTGCCCTGGCTCAATGAATCCTATTAAAGGCAAAGATAAAGATGGCTCCATCTGTAGTGCAGGGATCAAAGCAAAGAGAAGAGAAAATGTCATGCTTGTTCATTTGCATTTAATGTTAAAGTCTTTTTACCGATCCCTATTACAAAGTATAGTAGTTACACTACCTAACAAACCTGGCCCTTTTTTCATTTAATTTGCCTACAGTATGTGGAACAAGGTGTTATGTACAAGAGAAACCATGAAACGCTAAACTTAATGAAATAATAATAATTAAAAAAAAACATGCGGATTTTCGCAGTGCAGCGATCAGGTAAAAAAACGGCAAAACTGCGCATGTGCACACATGTTGTACGGGTACAAAGAGCATCGCTGCTGTGCAATGGATCTAGCGAACAATCCATTCACACAGCCGAACGCAAGGAGATTTACAGAAAGAGGGCGTTTATGGGTGTCAACTGACCGTTTTCTGGGAGTGGTAGGGAAAAAGCAGGCGTGTCCGGGCGTTTGCAGGGCGGGTGTCTGACGCCAATTCCGGCACAAAAAAGACTGAAGTGATCGCAGCGGCTGCGTAAGTCCAGAGCTACTCAGAAACTGCACAAAATGTTTTTCCAGAGCTCTGCTGCACAGGCGTTCGCACTCTTGCAAAGATAAAATACACTCCCCCGTGGGCGGCGACACAGCGTTTGCACGGCTGCTAAAAGTAGCTAGCGAGCGATCAACTCAGAATGACCCCCATAGTGTAATGGTGCCCATACACTTGTGCAATTGAGCGGGATGCGATATCGGGCTTCGATTTCCCTTGAAGCTCCCCGTACGATAAATTGCATCAAAAGTGCTTTTTTGGGGGGGGCATTCCATGCGCATACAATCATGCGATTTATCGCATGCCCCTTGCGACCAGAAATCGGGTGGAGGGGAGTGTCCAGGAAGTGAGCTAAATACCTCACAGATCGCACATCGCAGTGCGACAAATAGAATGTGGTAAAAACAGCATGCGATCGCAAGTGCGATCCGATCAATATTAAGTGCAGCACACAATATCTTGAGATACGAGTTTCGACCAGCGTGTCCGCGCATCGCATCGGGGGACACATTCGATGTGCTTACAATTCTGCGATTTATCGCACCGATGCGGTCGAGATCGAAGGGTTGTACCAGATATCTCACAAGTCCACCGGGAGAGCAGGGAGCTGGCAGTTGGTGGTGATGGAGGGGGTGCTCTCAGCTCCTGCCGGCCTTGTGCGACAGGCGCCCCCTTATCTAATGATGGTTAATATCGGTGAGATGGATCTCAGTCCGGCAACATCTATTATCAAAGTATTCCACCCATACGTGTTATTAGTCACATGCTAGACGTCATTGTAATAGTTTAAGAAAGTAACGTCAGTCGCGCTGAGGACTGCGAGCGATCACATGGGACCCATTACGTATATGCACGGAATGTGTCCTCCGCATCTGCCTTTCCCCAACCATCGGATCTGTACAACGAATTTACATTTAAATTCAAATTTGTTAGGATGGGAATCGGTGGGTTAATCATCGATGGTACCATTAGTGATTAACCTTGATGGTATGAAACCATTGGAAGGGGAACCATTGATGGTTTCATTCATCGATGGTCATTCCTACTCTGTTACTCATCGTTCAGCGGGCTAATCAGGGATTGGGGCTGGACTTCATGGGTTACATCAGGGGGCAGGAAAATGCTTCATACTCTGGTGCCAAGGAGAAAAAATAAAAACTTTGTGGGGCTTTGTGCCATCTGTAACAGTGAACCATTGGATCTCTGTCATCGATGGCAAAACATCTTCCGCTGTTATCTAACAATCGATGGTTGATGACCATCCTTAGATATTTGGGGCAAACTGTACAAATCTGGGGCCTGATTCATGTCCTGACGCTCCTGAGGGGCATGCCGCAAAGTACCGAAGTGTGGAACTTTACCCATGTGCCCGATCCATACTGCGCATGTGTAATACGGCTCTGCGATGTCAGTTGCAGTACAGCATCAGATTCAGAGGCGTAACTGTGGGAGGCAACGGAGGCGGCTGCCGCCAGGCTCCTGCTCTGTAAGGGGGCACCTCTCCCCTCCGTTCCATGTGTTCAGCAACACCATTCACTTAAGTTAATTGATATCAGCCACTATCTCTTCCTCCCTGCACCTTACAAGTAAAGGCCCATACACACTTGCCGATAAAATGAGCGACGTGGCTCATTTTCCTCCTCCCTGAGCGACGTCGCTCATTTTATCGGCAAGTGTGTATGCCGCCAGCGACGACCGATGCACGCCACCGTGGGTCGGCAACGGTCGTCGCTGTCGGCAGTGCATGCATGCAGAATCTGGACTGTTGTCCGGGACCTGCATGCACAGCTGGCGGAGGCATGACATCACTGAACGATATGAGCGGTCATATCGCTCAGTGTGTACAGTCGGCCGCCGACCGGCCGGCTCGGGATGGGAAACATTAGATGACTGTGCTCACAAAGCGACATCGTCTAATGTGTACGGACCTTTAGTCACACCCTCTTTATTATAGATACACATTTTATAAGTATCATTCCCAGGATAAGAACCCACGATTTGCTCCTATATAGAAAGCATGAGAATATTAACTATATGAAGTAACTTCAAATACAGTAGTTAGAATTCTCACACTTACTATACAGGAGCAAATAGCTCCATCAGGTTCCTGTTTCCAGTGTAATAGGTTGTGGGTTCATATAGTTAGAATTCTCATACTTCCTATGCAGGAGCAAATAGCTTTATCAGTAAGGTGCCTGACTTCAGTGTAACATGTCATGGGCGCTAATCCTGGGTATGAATGCTAAGAAAGGTGTTATTTAAAATAAGTGACAAATGAAATATATATACTGTATATAACTATTATTTTTATATCCAGAACATTCCATACACACACACACACACACACACACACACACACACACACACACACACACTTTATCTATATATATTCTATCTATCTATCTATCTATCTATCCATCCATCCATCCATCCATAGCGAGGTGGGGCACCAATATTTATCTTGCCTCCGGGCATCTGGAACGAACTTACGCCACTGATCAGATTGTCATTGTTTGACAATCTGATGCCGTTTGAGGACACGGAGGCAGGCTTGGACAAGCCCACAGGGGTAACCACCGATGGGCCCTACCACCTGGGGCCCCACCTCCTGCTCTAAGGATCAGGTTCCAGACTGTGCACTTGAATTATACATTATACATATGTTACCTTATACAGGACTATGGTGTATTCTCTACAGTGCATTGCTGTTATTACTCTGTTATTAATCTGGTACATTATCATACATGCAGCAGCTGCATTTACTGTATATATTTATGAAGGGGCCCAGACGTTGCACTCTCTAATGGTTAGTCAAACCAATGAGGTGGCAGGCCACACCCCCTCTGCAGACTGGCCACACCCCTAACATGGGCCCCTACCACTGCATTCCCCCTGTGGGCCCTACATGCCCCAGTCCGACACTGCTCGGAGGCATGTCACCGCTGTTGTTGGGGAGACTCTATGTTGTAGCTGCGGGGACCGGCCGATGGTGTTGCAGATGATACGATTCTGCGTCCTCGGAGGCAGCTGGGAACAGTAATGCACACAATAGGCGTGACGCCCCCTGCTGCATTACCATATCAGTGCTATCGCCGCTGCTTCCGTGTAATCTGAAGCGATATCTCCTCCGTCCACATCTGTATCGGTTCCCTGAGAGTCTGCAGTTACAGCACGTCAGGCAGCTTGTGCCAGACACACCCATGTGAGCATTTCTATCCCTGCGTTCTTTCACTTTCACTCTGACTGATCTCTGCACACAGTCCAGGGGCCAAGAGCACACAGAACAGACAGCAGGGCCGAGCAAGCGGGGCTATCGGGTGGGCAGGAAGGGGTTAACGTGGGAGATCTGTAGATAGGAATCCAAATAGTTTCTGGACTCTGAGAGAATCTGAAAGTGAAAGAGAGAGAGAGAGAGAGACTGCGACAAGTGACAGCAGAATAGAGAAGAAAGGGGAGACAGACCTGCCAGAGAGACTCTGCCGGACAGGCGGGACAGTGGGTAAGTGATGTATATAATGTATATATTATTACGCAGTAAATGTGTTTCTATGTCTCTATCTCCTGTACCCTGTATTGCTGCACATTCACTTATTACAGAGATAAATCCTTCATTAGCTACTGTATGTGTATTATCATACAAGGTGTAATCAGCCCCAGGACGCGGGATGGAGCAGCCAGTTTGGTCACAAGGGGGTCATTCAGTCCCGACCGCTAATGCTACCCGCAGCACAATTTGACAAAATCGGTAAACTGCGCGCTGCGCGGCACAACTTGCGGTCGCATCCCCAATGGACTGTCGTGGGGCAGGCCGAATGGGGGCGGGCCGGGAACCATTTTCAGGGTTACTGCGTGACGTCACATGCAGCCGCTCTGATTAAAAAAATGGCGGCCAACCGCCTGACAGTGGCCAGGGGTCAACCTAAGTTCCGATGTGTCCGCAAACTAATTACAGACGCATTGGGAAGCGGCCTCACACATGCTGTGCGTCCCTGACCTGTGCTGGGCGGCCTTCAGCATGTGCGGAAATGGACGCAGATCTGGCTGCGTATGAAGCAATCCTGCCTCCATCTCTGGATAAGGCGCACAGTGCTCAGTAGGCAGCGTAGTCACATCAGTGTCTTGAGCAATTTGTGTTTTGCACTGCGCATGCGCGATGATCTGGTTCAGCCCGTGCGTTATTCTGTGTGTATGCCCGACGCCAGAGCTGTATCTGGAAATGTTCCTGGGCGGTGAGCGAGAGGTGGCTACTGAGACACACAGAGATGACCTCTGCTGCGGGAGTGACGCGGGCGTGTCGCTGAACTGGTGGAGAACTCAGACGCTTAATCACTTACATTGTGGGCAGGGCCGGTTCTTGCCCATTTGGCGCCCCGGGCGGGAAATAGGGATGTGGCTTCATACAGGGGGCGTGGACAGTCACGCCCCATGTACAGTAGAGTAGCGCCACTGAAAAAGAAAAAAAATAATAATAATACTTACTATCCCCGCTCCCGACCGATGCAGACCTCCGCCGACGCCGCTCCTCTCCTCGGATCTGGCATAGACAGACACTAGAGGTCAATTATGACCTCTAGCGTCTGTCAGTCCCACAATGCTGTGCGGTGCGCGATGACGTCATCGCGCACCGCACAGCAAAGGTCCTCTCCACGAAGGGAAACTAGACGCGTAGCGTCTAGTTCCCTTCACAGCGGGGAACCAGTGGGACCAGCAGGGGTCACAGCAGTAGCGGATCTTGCCATGGTGCAGCGCCCTCCGGAAGGCGGCGCTCGGGCAAAAGTCCTGCAAGATTCGCTACTGATTGTGGGCCGTAGTCAGATGGCGGATCTGCACCTAGCTTGGGGCAGGTGAAAGTGTCAATGATTGGTGATACCGATGGGTTGCACATCTGAAGGCACTCGCAGTGGGCGTCCCGGCCCTCGCACAGTCAGACGTGACTGCAGCATGACTCAGTCTCAGGCCAGTGTCTTATAGGCAGAGCGCTAATTATACTGATAAAAACCCGGCACCTTAATCTGAAGAAAATCTCCTATATCTCCCACCCACCCAACTTCTTCCTAGAGCATTTGCTACTCCGCTGTGTGAGCTGCAGAGCTTGCAATTCATTATGTTTCCCAGCTAAAATGATGTATTGTGTTATTCTGCTGTTCCTGCAGATCAGAGACTCCGGCATCTGAGCGATACAGAATAACCAGAGTAACATGGAGTATTCAGTGAATAAGATCGTTACAGGTATGTTCAGCCACCTCATTTCTGTCCTCACACCTGTCATTTTCCCAATATATATATATATTCATTTCCATCACTGTATTGTGTCATGTCATTCCATCACGGTGTGAATCCGGCACTACTGTGCAAGCATTGCCGATTGCTGCCAACCAAACTTCCCAATAGAGGAACGAGACATACAGTATCAGTAACCTATTTATCAACCTGTTTCTTTCATGAGATCAAGTGAAAGTGGAAGATTTAAGAATAGCCTAGCGTAGGTGATATTAGAGAAATACCCCCATAAAGGATGACTAATGCTGCAGAACACAGTCCCCATTATTCTCCACGACTTCTGTGGTCTGGCCCAGTTTACCAGACGTCAGCCACTTTGGGGGTCATTCCGAGTTGATCGCTTGCTAGCTATTTTTTGCAGCGCTGCGAACTGATAGTCGCCGCCTATAGGGGAGTGTATTTTTGCTGTGCAATCGCATGTGCAGCCGAGCGGTACAAAAAAGTTTAGTGCAGTTTCTGAGTTGCCCAGAACTTACTCAGCCGCTGCGATGACTTCAGCCTGTCCGGAGATTGACAGGAAGAAGGCGTTTGTGGGTGGCAACTGACCGTTTTCTGGGAGTGTTTGGAAAAACGCAGGCGTGTCCAAGCGTTTGCAGGGAGGGTTCCTGACGTCAATTCCGGTCCCGGACAGGCTGAAGTGATCGCAGCGGCTGAGTAAGTCCTGGGCTACTCAGAAACTGAACACAGTTTATTTGTACCGCTCGGCTGCACATGCGATCGCACACTTGCACAGCTAAAATACACTCCCCTGTAGGCGGAGACTATCTGATCGCAGCGCTGCAAAAAAACCCTAGCGAGCGATCAGGTCTGAATTACCCCCGTAGTGAAAAGTAACAAAACTTCAGACATAGTCCCCTCTAAATGAGGAGGATGTTCAGACCACATCCTCCTTCCCTCCCGTACTCGCATCTTGCATACACAACATGGCTGTGCAGCATCCTGGCCGTACAGAGACGGCGATATCACTAAGATGAGACAGCCTGATCGCTTACAGGAATTATCTGCAGACAATGATGAATAGGGACCATAAGAACAGCAGCCAAAGCGAACGATTGATATTTACCTTTTTACATTTCTTTTGCAGCAAAACTTGGTCCCGTTCCTGTCCCTTATGTAAGTACCTGTGAGATTTCCTCATTTTCCCTGCGCACAAGCGGCAACCGTACCCGTTCGCCAAGGCTTTAGCCTGTTATAATGCGGGTGATACTAGTTGTCACTGTGCTTTTGATTTATTTTTATTTTAGAGTGTATTAGCGACTTTTTACCTAAGAGCTGACATTTCTGTCATAAATAAATCGTTTTTTCACTTTTCATTATGTCATGGCGCGTGTTGCATCACTGCAGGGGCAGAGGCGTCATGATCTGCACCACTCTGTATAAACTGCATCCCCCCCCCCCCCCAGGATATGATCTACGCCCCCCGTCCCTGGTCTCCTGGCAGAGCCGACCTTAGGCATAGGTAAACTAGGCAAATGCCTAGGGCATTTGGTATGCTTAGGGGCACCAGCAGCTTCTGCTGATTAAAATGATATGTGACATGCCTATATTCTGTGGGTGACTGCGGCTGTATCTGCATACGAAATGCTACGTTGCTTGTATTCCTGGAAATCACTGTAATGTAGCATTTCGTATGCAGATACAGCCGCAGTCACACACAGAATATAGGCATGCTGCATATCATTTTAATCAGCAGAAGCTGCTTGTGCATCCTAGCCACATAGTAATGCAAATAAGATGCATTTTCATAAAGAAAAGGCGCCCAACGTTAGCAGAGCTGCCAGCTGACTCGTGCCAGGCATGTCCTGCAGAACTAGCGGCGGTGCTAGGGGACACCAGCCAAAACCTTGCCTAGGACATCATATTGGTTAGGGCCGGCTGTCTCCTGGTATATACTGTAGTTGTGTCAGTGACCCTATAGCAGGGTAATTGGGAAGATCCCGGAAACATTTTTCATTGTGAGATTGTAGTCATATCCTGAAGATATCGGGTCATAGGTGGACCACGGAGTATTAGAGTACTGGTATAGGGGGCATCTAGGATTATTATAATACATGATGATGACGATTACTGTATATGGGAGAGGTATCTGTAATTATACTGAGTGTAGGACATTATAACCATCCCTTTTGTTCTTTATATGACAGCTGATCCTTGTATTTATTATCCCATCCTGGACCTTTTTCTCAAGTGATGAGAGATCCTTGATATTTTCTGTAAGTATTGTCCATGGTGTCTGGGGGTAAGTGGCAACCTACAAGACAAAGTCCTTACATGATCTGATGTACGGGATACACAGTCAGAGGCGGAGGTGAGGTGTGCAGAGCTCCCTTGAGCAGTCCCCCGCCATACGCGCTACCAGTGGCGCCATCTTTCCATGAAGTTGTCGCGTAGATGACGCACACTCAGAAGATGGTATACCTCTGTCTCCTTCTCTGGTGCCAACTTCCCAAAGATATTGCAGAGAGATGGCACCGCCACCAGCAGCTATGGAGGGGGACCGCTGAATGGCATAGAGGTGCAGGATGTGCGGCGCGAGTCCCCCTTCACTCATAGCCCTGTGCGCACCCTGCACCCATTACAGATATGCCACTGAATTCATGGGTCTATTTACTAAGCCTTGGACAGAGATAAAGTACCAGTCAACCAGCTCCTAGCTGTCATTTTTTAAACCCAGCTTGTAACATGGCAGCTAGGAGCCGGTTGGCTGGTACTTCGTACTCCGGGGGTCATTCCGAGTTGATCGCTCGCTAGCAGTTTTTAGCAGCCGTGCAAACGCTATGCCGCCGCCCACTGGGAGTGTATTTTAGCTTAGCAGAAGTGCGAACGAAAGGATCGCAGAGCGGCTACAAAGTTTTTTTGTGTAGTTTCAGAGTAGTTCAAAACCTACTCAGCGCTTGCGATCACTTCAGACTGTTCAGTTCCGGATTTGACGTCACAAACACACCCTGCGTTCTTCCAGCCACGCCTGCATTTTTCCTGGCACACCTGCGTTTTTCCTGGCACGCTAGCGTTTTTCCGAACACTCCAAGAAAACGGTCAGTTGACACCCAGAAACTCCCACTTCCTGTCAATCACTCTGCGGCCACCAATGCGACTGAAATGCTTCACTAGACCCTGTGTGAAACTACATTGTTCGTTGTGAAAGTACGTTGCGCCGCATACGCATGCGCAGAAGTGCCACTTTTTTGCCTGATCGCTGCGCAGCGACCGAAAACAGCTAGTGATCAACTCGGAATGACCACCACTGTTCTGTTGTGCCCGTGCACCTTTGCCACATAGTGCCCTCTTTGGGGTATATTTACTAAGATGGGAGTTCTATTTAAGATGGGATGTTGCCCATAGCAACCAATCAGATTCCAGGTATTATCTTCTAGAAGGTGCTAGATAAATGAGAATTAGAATCTGATTGGTTGCTATGGGCAACATCCCATCTTAAATAGAACTCCTATCTTAGTATCCTTTGTATGAAAAAACAAAAATGCGGCGGGCACTTTTCGTGTTTTGCATTTTGGTTTTGCTTCTAATTCCCTGCTTGTGTTTTGGTTTTGGATCTGGATGATATATATATATATATATATATATATATAGTGTAAACAATGTATCAGTAAGTATACAACATGTGGACTCTCTCTTCCATTGTAGATGTTTATAATAGCCACCACTATCCTGAAGGGATCGCTCTTCTTGTACTGGACTCAGGACAAAGTTGTAAGTAGTACCTGTTGTGGAACTCACCTGGGCGAGATCCCCCATCCTATTCCTCCGCGTGATACCTTCTGATAAATACCCCATTACCCTCCTCCTTCAGCATTTGCCCTATAATTTGCCCATAGTAGAACTATATAACGATTATTGCATAGCCACTCTCATACCCCAATGCACCAGTCTTCCCAGCCCATATTGCCCGCTGTGTCCTTTGCACGCCAGGGTGGGTGTCAGACAGAGTGCAGTGCCGCTCCCTCAGATGTAATAACGCAGCTTGTTTTCCTGGTTCCAGAGCCTTCTTCTGCTGTGGATAGTTCTCCGGCCTGGTGTATATATACTGCAAGCAGCCATACTGCATTACAGCCTCCAAGCCTCCGTCATACCCGCGGTAAGTATTAGCCGTGCCAGCCAGTTGCCCTTTCTGTACCCCTCACGTGTATTATCCCACACAATGGCCGCGTCCTCTCCTGTGTTTCATTCTGTAGGTCATTGTTCTCCTTCCATCTACTGAGACGGTCATCCTCATCGTCAGGTTCCATCGAGACGACCTGGGTGTGGGTGATGAGAAGTACAAGTACAGCGTGAGTATCCTCTAGGCAGATATAACGTACAGTATGACTGCTCTGTGATTAATAATCAGATCTGCTAGACAGGGGTGTGTTATTGCTCAGCTCTCTGTATTAGGTTATTTACTACTATAGAACATTACTTAGTGAATTATATTGTATATAATGGAACATGGTCTGATGAGCCTGCAGGGTCACTACTGCAATCGCTGTCTGACAGACGTAATGTGATATAAACAGTGACACCTGCAGACTGCCAAGTGCGAAACGCGTTGATAATGTGTTACCCGTATATCATACGGCATCGTTCACATTCAGAACCATTGTTTTACTCAGTCGCAAAGCTCTATAGATGTCTGTGTTTCAGATATTACTAGATGATGTGACCGGTTTCATATGAGCAAAGGTTTGCTGGGTGGAACGTTTTACCCCTTTTCACCCCAATAGGAGTGGAATCTGGGGAAAAAAACAGCTTAGTTGGTGGCTACAAATAACTGTCACAGTTTCCAGACCACCCAGCAGGTCACATGTTCCAGGTCACCTGGCAGGTGTACGGGGAGAGTTCACCAGCTGTCACATTTTCCAGAGCACAATGGTGATGCTTTGTAAATGTCAGGCTGACGTTTTACCACATAACTCTGAAACAAAGCAACAAATTACAACATTGATATTTATATGCAAATCTGCAGACCAAGAACTTTTTTTTTTTTTTTATTTAATGTGCCCTGATCAGACATCATAGAAACATGTCACTCATAAAAGTCGTCCTTCTGCTTTAAATATATAGATAACTATCCTAAAACGTGTATATTGAACGTTCTATTTCTATTATTGCTATTACGCTGTGTTTGATGTTAAACGTTGATCCGTAGTCTTTTTATCAGGACTCGTAGTTTAACCATGTTTTATTTGCCCTCAGAAGCCGGCGCCACGTAGCACTGTGCCCGTCAGAAGCAGACAGGTTGTAGTGATATTCTCCCGGAGCTCGGAGGAGAATTATAGATGGCTGTCTGCGTTGCTGAGGGACGCTGCCAAGGTCGTTCATTTTCAGATCACAAACCGCAACTATGGGGGTTTCACCCAGCAGGTCTCTCAGTGCAGCTTCGCCATACTGTACCACACGAAGACGCATGGGAGGGTCAATATCACCAACGTGACTGACTCGCTGTATGACGAAGAGCTGGACTACCTGCACAAGCACCTGGGTGAGAAGCTCTCTTTAGGCCTATGTACAGCTAATTGCTTATTTATACCCCTGGAGGAGACTATTTATTAAGCGAGACCCTCATACATCTCTAGCAATGTGCACACGGTAGGAGGAACCTGCTTATGTAAGAAGAATCTAGTGCAGGATTATCAGAAATAACCCACGCACTGCATTTAGGGCCTAAATCAGACCTGATCGCAGCAGCAAATTTGTTAGCAGTTGGACAAAACCATGTGCAGTGCAGGGGGGACAGATGTAACGTGTGCAGAGAGAGTTAGATTTGGGTGGGGTGTGTTCAAACTGAAATCTAAATTGCAGTGTAAAAATAAAGCAGCCAGTATTTACCCTGCACAGAAACAAAACAACCCACCCAAATCTAACTCTCTCTGCACATGTTACATCTGCCCCCTGCAGTGCACATGGGCCCTCATTCCGAGTTGATCGCTCGCAAGGCGATTTTAGCAGAGTTGCACACGCTAAGCCGCCGCCTACTGGGAGTGTATCTTAGCTTCTTAAAATTGCGAACGATGTATTCGCAATATTGCGATTACAAACTACTAAGCAGTTTCAGAGTAGCTCCACACTTACTCGGCATCTGCGATCAGTTCAGTGCTTGTCGTTCCTGGTTTGACGTCACAAACACACCCAGCGTTCGCCCAGACACTCCCCCGTTTCTCCGGCCACTCCTGCGTTTTTTCCGGAAATGGTAGCGTTTTCATCCACACGCCCATAAAACGTCGTGTTTCCGCCCAGTAACACCCATTTCCTGTCAATCACACTACGATCGCCGGAGCGAAGAAAAAGCCGTGAGTAAAAATCCTATCTTCATAGCAAAATTACTTGGCGCAGTCGCATTGCGAACATTGCGCATGCGTACTAAGCAGAAAAACGCTGCGATGCGAAGAAATTTACCGAGCGAACAACTCGGAATGAGGGCCATGGTTTTGCCCAACTGCTAACAAATTTGCTGCTGCGATCAGGTCTGAATTACCCCCTTAGTATTTATTAACAGGCAGAACTGATAGGAGAGCTGGTTGTTACATAGAAACATAGAATTTGTCGGCAGATAAGAACCAGTTGGCCCCTTTGTTTATCCTTTAGGTAATCTCAACCCTTTGTTCACTAACCCTCGCAGCACACACCCACACGTTTGCAGCAGAATGTATGCTGGGTGTGTATAGATGGAAGTGTGGTTACATTACATCCTGTGCCGGAGCTGTGCGATTTGGTCTACACATCATTATGCTGCACTGTAACAAAGCAAGATCCGACAATAGTGCTCCAGCCAATCAGCTCCTGTCATGTGTTTGAAAAATGACAGTTGGGAGCTGATTGGCTGGAGCACCATGTATCATACGCCACAAGTTTTAAATAGCTACAACTGATTGATAAACGGGCCCTGATGTACTGTATGTAAATACCCGTTCTGCTGCTGCTGAGTAGTGAAGCCTCCAAGGGCCTAATTCAGACCTGATCACAGCAGCAAATTTGTTAGCTAATGGGCAAAACCACGGGGGTAATTCCAAGTTGAATGCAGCAGGAATTCTGTTAGCAATTGGGCAAAACCATGGTGGTCATTCCGAGTTGTTCGCTCGCAAGCTGCTTTTAGCAGCTTTGCACACGCTAAGCCGCCGCCTACTGGGAGTGAATCTTAGCATAGTAAAATTGCGAACGAAAGATTAGCAAAATTGCGAATAGACACCTCTTAGCAGTTTCTGAGTAGCTCGAGACTTACTCGGCATCTGCGATCAGTTCAGTGCTTGTCGTTCCTGGTTTGACGTCACAAACACACCCAGCGTTCGCCCAGACACTCCCCCGTTTCTTCAGCCACTCCCGCGTTTTTCCCAGGAACGGCAGCGTTTTTTCGCACACACCCATAAAACGGCCAGTTTCCGCCCATAAACACCCACTTCCTGTCAATCACATTACGATCACCAGAACGAAGAAAAAACCTTGTAATGCCGTGAGTAAAATACCTAACTGCATAGCAAATTTACTTGGCGCAGTCGCACTGCGGACATTACACATGCGCATTAGCGACTAATCGCTCCGTTGCGAAAGAAAAATAACGAGCGAACAACTCGGAATGATCACCCATGTGCACTGCAGGGCAGGCAGATATAACATGAGCAGAGAGAGTTAGATTTGGGTGGGGTGTGTTCAATCTGCAATCTAATTTGCAGTGTAAAAATAAAGCAGCTAGTATTTACCCTGCACAGAAACAAAATAACCCACCCAAATCTAACTCTCTCTGCACATGTTACATCTGCCCCCCCCTGCAGTGCACATGGTTTTGCCCAACTGCTAAAAAATGTCCTGCTGTGATCAACTTGGAACTACCCCCCATGTGCACCGCAGGTGTGGTGGATGTAACATGTGCAGAGAGAGTTAGATTTGGATGGGGTGTGTTCGAACTGAAATCTAAATTGCAATGTAAAAATAAAGCAGCCAGTATTTACCCTGCACAGAAACAAAATATCCCACCCAAATCTAACTCTCTCTGCACATGTTACATCTGCCCCCCTGCAGTGCACATGGTTTTGCCCATTAGGCAACAAATTTGCTGCTGCGATCAGGTCCGACTTACCCCCATACATGGCCACCTATAGATAAAACACTTTGCAGCCCAGGTTTGCAGACGGCACAACGCTACTGATGAGAGGACGTATTGGCATCCGCAGCCGAGCGGCGCCTGTAAATACGCCCTGGACTGAGAACATAACGTCATACAGTAATGCATGCGCCTCGTAACATAACTTACTGTACACAATAGTGTTTTATTCTCTACATTTTCCAGTCATACATTATATGATACTTTCCATGTAACCGTGTTCCCCTCTTGCTCATACTGGTGTTGGTGCACTGGGATTATACATACTGTATGTGGTGATGTTGGGCTGGACGTATCATATATCACAGTTACATTGCGATACATTCTGCCCCTATTCACATGTTACCGCTGTTCTTTATAGCCCGTGTGTATGATTACTTGCCAGGACAGATCTTCCTATGTACAGCTGTCCCGGCGAAGTACTGACTACTGGGTTCATGACCTGGAAGTCCTGTTGTGAGTGCGCAGCCCTCAGACAGCACATGCGCAAGTCACGGGAGTACGGAGACGGATTCTTCTATAAACATCTTTAGATAGTGTTGCCTATTGGGCACAAGCTCCGGAAAGTTACACTAGCATGGCAACTCCATATAATTCTATGGCGACTGAGGTATCGGCGGTCCGCAGCTGGATATCTGCGTTATCTGCTGGGGACCTTATGGATATCCATATGTATTGCAGTACTGAGGGTACTGTTAGAAGAGCTGACACTTCACACACTGCAATAGCTCCCAAAAACAACAATAGTTACAGATGTGTCCTCTTGGCGTGCTAGATCGCGTGAGAATCTTCTAGCGTCAGGCGTTTTGGTTTTTTTTTTGCTTCTTTTTTTGCCAAAAATGCATCTTAGTTGCAACGTGATGTAACTAGGACGCACCAGGAGACTGTGCTGATTAATGTGACACATGACACATGTGTGTGACTGAGTCTCTGAATCTGTACACGATGTGCTAAAATGCAGCAGCCGCAGTTTTTTTTCACGCCAAATTCTGTTCCGCTCCGTATACAGCCTCAGTCACACACAGTATACAGGTGTTATATATCACATTACTCAGCGCAGTCTCTGCATGCATCCTAGTCACATCATGTTGCGATTAAGATGCATTTTTGTTAAGAAAAGACGCCCGACATTAGCAGATCTGCACTTGACCTGGTGGCTCACCCACGCCAGGTGTCTCTCGCTGCATGGCGTGTTGAGGCTGGATGTATGAGGACACATCTGTACTTGTTTCATCCTTCACTTCATCATGGGCACATAGAGAATATCCCGTGTACTGTACAGTATCGCTAAGTCCTGAGTGTTTGCTCCGCAGGTCAGAAAAATGTCGCAGTCGTGGCAGATGATCTGGACGACAGCAGCTCTCTGACAAAGAACAACATCCTGAAGAACCAAACCTCCATCCGGGACAAGACCTGTGACCTCTTTCTGTTCACCCCGCAAGACAAAGTGGACCCACAATTCATAAGGAATAAGATAAAGCCCCTAATTGACATGCTTGGGAAAGGTACGGTACGCCTGGAGGTGGAGTAGCGAGGTGGTGGGGCTACGGCACTTGTACAGCTGACTGCAGGAGGGGATGGCACATGATGCTGGCATTACCCCCCATGGGCGTGCATGGTGGTCTGCCCAGCACGGTGCCCGATTACACAGCCTAACAGGGGGAACGTCCAGACGTCACACTCTCCTATTGCTTCATTAATAAAGCGACATTTCCGTATTCTACTAACACTGCTTCAGTCTCATTTATAGCTTAGAGCAATCATCATGGGGACAGGGTTTATTGTGTGTGTGTGTGTGTGTGTGTGTGTGTGTGTGTGTGTGTGTGTGTGTGTAGCATTTATTACACTGGGGGACATGCATCAAGCCTTGGAGAGAGATACAGTGGGGAAGTTGCACATTTATCTAGCACCGTTTATGAAATGACAGTTAGGAACTGATTGGTTTGTAATAGGCACTTTATCTCTCTCCAAAGCTTGATACATCTCCCCCAGTATGTGCGGAAGAACAAAACGGGTGACATCAAAACTCTATAACGACACCCAAAGACAGAGCGCTCCCGTGTAGAAATGTTTGTGTGTCCTTCTGCACAACAAGGAACCCAGCTAACATGCGCCCGTGTATCTCATACCCATAAACTGACCAGAAGGAGATCGCATTGGTGCCCTGGTGCGCCAACTGCTAGGTACGCCCTCATTCAGCAGAACGCCTCTCCTTTGTGGAAGCGTGCTGCGCGCCACCTTCTCACTCCATAAACCCCTTCCCATTGGTGGACATCTAGGTGTGCAGTGTCCCAGAGCTGGCCAATCACTGAATAGCGAACGTCTGCGCAGTGCACGTTACCTCCACAGTGTTCCCCATGTAGCTGCGCACACAAAGCAACTTTATGACCAGTGCTTCGTGAATTAACATCCACACCATGTTGTTACCAACACTAGATTATCACTCTGTGACTAATTACCAAGCACAAAACAAATGTATATAAACGTATTCTCACTTGTTGCACTCCGAGGGACACATATTACTGATCCCCAATGATTACTAGGGAAACAGTTGTGTTCCTGCTCCAATGCCTCACCCAGATAGGCGGGACAGTTACTCTTATGGTTCCCACACTTATGCCCTTATTTATTAATGAGTGATACATTTCACTGTGAGTGATAAATTGCACCAGCCAATCCGCTCCTAACTGCCATTTTTCAAAATCAGCCTGTGACATGACAGTTAGGAGCGGATTGGCTGGTGCAATTTATCACTCACAGTGAAATGTATCACTAATTGATAAATAAGGGCATTAGTTTTGTCTGTTCTCGGAATTGTGTCCTATTATTTGGATATACAGCACATAGGAGTGCTCCTGTTGACCCCAATTTAACTCGTAGAGAAAAAGGAGGATGCTGAGTTTCGTTGTGCGTCATATACAGACTCAGTCGTACACAGATATACAAGTGTCATATATGACATTAATCAGCGCAGTCTCCTGGTGCTTTGTGCCTAAGACGCCTGACGCTGGCGGAGTTCCCCTGGAACCTGTCAGCTCGGTCCGGCCTGGCATCTCCCGCTGCATGGCGTATTGAGGCAGGATGTGTGAGGACGCATCTGTATAGCGAAATACTGAAAGGAGAGAAAGTGAATTTATAAAGAGGTGAATCTGAAACAAAATTAAATGAATAGTTCACGTATGACACTTTGGGGGTGATTCAAGTTTGTACGGAAAAGCCTCCGCAATTGTGATTTATCAGTATTAAATTTGTATCTATTTTCTTTTATTTACCTTGTAACCAGGGGCGGATTGGGAACTAAAAGTGGCCCTGGAAAAATTTCTAGAAGTGGCCCCATGTGGGCGTCACCAAATCAATGGTAGGTGGAACCAGTAGCGGATCTTGCCACGGGCAAGCAGGACTTTTGCCAGGGGTGCCGCCTTCCGGAGGGTGTTGGCACCATCCGGAGGGCGCCGCACCATGGCAAGATCCGCTACTGCTGTGCCCCTCGCTGCCCGCTGTGTCCCCCGGCTGTGTCCCCCTGTGAAGGGAACTAGACACAACGATTCTAGTTTTCCTTCGTGGAGAGGACCTTTGCTGTGCGGTGCGCGATGACGTCATCGCGCACCGCTCAGCATTTCAGCGGCGCTACTCTACTGTACAGGGGGCGTGACTGACCACGCCCCCTGTACAAAGCCACGCCCCTATTTCCCGCCCGGGTCACAAATAGGGCTGGAACCTGCCCTGGGTGGAACCAACACTAAAGTAGGCGGGATCAGTACACAGGACCATAAATATGGGTTGCGAGCAGTGCCATCACGAAAGGGCCCTGGGGGCAGCACTGCTACTGTGCCTTAGAATTTAAACTTTTTTTTCATGTGCCTCCAGACCTGCACCTGTAAGTGTACCTATTATACCTGTAAGTGTATGTATTATACAATCTAAGATCCTATGCAGGAAATTCAAATTGTGTCCTCATTTGTGATTTGCTTTAAGTAAACTAGAAGAATCCCATTAAGTTTATACTAAAATACTCTTCTAATGGCCATATATTAGTACGACTCGCATTAGATGCGTGTTGTCCGACGACCTCCTCCGCCAGCTCCCTGACGTACGATAGATCGGAAGTTGCTTATGCACCTTACGATCTGTCGTATGATCCGCAATTGACCCCCACCCAGATCGACTGATCATATGTGCAGCATACATGATCAGTTGATGCGATGTGTGACCCACGAGGACACGCATCGCATCGTAATCGCACCCAAAATATGCAATGGGTCGATCCACGCGTCAATATTGTGTATTCGTACCTAGTGTATGGCCAGCATTCTTCTGCACCGATGACCTGTAATTCACTGTGCTGTAATGAATAGGATATCTTATCCTGTAACGCATATGTTGCAGCCTCAGGGTAACCACATAACCAAAATATTGACAGGGCGCACCAAAGGTGCGTGGCAAAAAAAATGGGGTTGTGGTCACAGAATAGTTCCAATTCACAATACACCGCACAGCAGCTTCTGTTATTCACATTACACCGTACAGCGGCATCACATTACACCACCCAGCAGCATCCGTTACTCACATTACAATGCCCAGCGACGTCTATTACTCATATTACAGTGCACAGTGGCGTCACATTACAGTGCACAGTGGCAGCACATTATAGCGCACAGCGGTGTTACATTACAGCACACAGCGGTGTCACATTACACGTACAGCGGCATCACATTACACCGCCCAGCAGCATCCGTTACTCACATTACAATGCCCAGCGACGTCCATTACTCATATTGCAGTGCACAGTGGCGTCACATTACAGTGCACAGTGGCGTCACATTACAGTGCACAGTAGCGTCACATTACAGCACACAGCGGTGTCACATTACAGCACACTGCGACGTCCATTACTCACATTACAGCACACAGCGGCATCACATTACAGCACACAGCGGCATCACATTACAGCACACAGCGGCATCACATTACAGCACACTGTGATGTCTGTTACTCACATTACAATGCCCAGCGACGTCCTTTACTCATATTACAGTGCACAGTGGCATCACATTATAGCGCACAGCGGTGTCACATTACAGTGCACAGTGGCGTCACATTACAGCACACTGCGACGTCCATAACTCATATTACAGCGCACAGCGGCATCACATTACAGCACACAGCGGCATCACATTACAGCACACAGCGGCATCACATTACAGCACACAGCGATGTCCGTTGTTCACATTACAGAACACAGTGCATCACATTAAAGCGCACAGCGACAACCGTTACTCACATTACAGCGCAAAGCTGCGTCACATTACAGCACACAGCGGTGTCATATTACAGCGCACAGTGGCGTCACATTACAGCGTACAGCGACAACCGTTACTCACATTACAGCGCACAGTGGCATCACATTACAGTGCACAGTGGCGTCACATTACAGCACACTGCAACGTCCGCTAATCACATTACGGCACACAGCGGCATCACATTACAGCGCACAGCAGCATCACATTACAGCACACAGCGGCATCACATTACAGCACGCAGCGGCATCACATTACAGCACACTGTGACGTCTGTTACTCACATTACAGCACGCAGCGGCATCACATTACAACACCCAGTGACGTCTGTTACTCACATTACAGCGCACAGCGGCATCACATTACAGCACACAGCGATGTCCGTTGTTCACATTACAGAACACAGCTCATCACATTAAAGCGCACAGCGACAAACTTTACTCACATTACAGCGCACAGCGGGTGTCACATTAAAGCGCACAGCGACAAATGTTACTCACATTACAGCGCACAGCGACAAATGTTACTCACATTACAGCGCACAGCAGGCTTCACATTACAGCGCACAGCAACAACTGTTACTCACATTACAGAGCACAGCGGCATCACATTACAGCGCACAGCAGGCTTCACATTACAGTGCACAGCAACAACTGTTACTCACATTACAGAGCACAGCGGCATCACATTACAGTGCAAAGCGACAACCGTCACATTACAGCACACAGCGGTGTCATATTACAGCGCACAGTGGCGTCACATTACAGCGCACAGCGACAACCATTACTCACATTACAGTGCACAGTGGCGTCACATTACAGCACACAGCGGTGTCACATTACAGCACACAACGGTGTCATATTAAAGCACACAGCAGCGTCACGTTACAGTGCACAGCGACAACCGTTACTCACATTACAGCACACAACGGTGTCATATTAAAGCACACAGCAGCGTCACGTTACAGTGCACAGCGACAACCGTTACTCACATTACAGCACACAGCGGTGTCATATTACAGCACACAGCAGCGTCACGTTACAGTGCACAGTAGCATCACATTACAGCGCACAGTGTCGGCACATTACAGCGCACAGTGGCGTCACATTACAGCGCACAGCAGCACCACATTACAGCGCACAGTGTCGGCACATTACAGCGCACAGTGACAACCGTTACTCACATTACAGCACACAGCGGTGACACGTTACAGCGCATATCGACATACGTTACTCATATTATACTGCAGGTTGGGGAGGGGGTGCCACGAGTGGGGGGTGCTGCGGGTGGGGGAGGGAACAGATGGGGGGAGTGTGTGTGAGAAGGTGTCAGGAGTGTAGCAGAGAGAGCAGGAGAGGAGAAAGACTCACCCTGTGTGCACTGCTGTGACTGAGGCTGCTGGGAACTGTTACTGGTGACTGGAGGAGTTCTGTCACGTGAGATGACAGACTATCCAGTGACAGAGCTCCTCCAAGCTGCGGGCGGCCTCTGATTCTGGTTCTGGCAGCTGCCAGATATAGTGCTGAGGGATGCGCTATGCGGGGGGCGGAGCCACGTGCGCCAATCAGCCCCGCAGTACGGTCGCCCTCCCGGGATCCTTCCCGGTAACCTCATAGTCCAATCCGTCCCTGCTTGTAACAATATAGATGTCTACTATGGTCGCTCGCGTGTTATTTTTATATGGTTACAATGTGAAAGTTATTCCCCATATAATAACATGGGGGTCATTCCAAGTTGTTCGCTCGTTATTTTTTTCTCGCAACGGAGCGATTAGTCGCTAATGCGCATGCGCAATGTCCGAAGTGCGACTGCGCCAAGTAAATTTGCTATGCAGTTAGGTATTTTACTCACGGCATTATGAGGTTTTTTCTTCGTTCTGGTGATTGTAATGTGATTGACAGGAAGTGGGTGTTTCTGGGTGGAAACTGGCCGTTTTACGGTTGTGTGTGAAAAAACGCTACCGTTTCTGGGAAAAACGCGGGAGTGGCTGGAGAAACGGAGGAGTGTCTGGACGAACGCTGGGTGTGTTTGTGACGTCAAACCAGGAAAGACAAGCACTGAACTGATCGCACTGGAAGAGTAAGTCTGAAGCTACTCAGAAACTGCAAAGAAATTTCTATTCGCAAATTTGAGAACCTTTCGTTCACAATTTTACTATGCTAAGATTTACTCCCAGTAGTCGGCGGCTTAGCGTGTGCAATGCTGCTAAAAGCAGCTTGCGAGCAAACAACTCGGAATGAGGGCCAACGAGCGAACAACTCGGAATGAGGGCCATAGTGTGGTTTCATGTTCTATTTGTAGCCAGTTACTCTCCGTGGATTCGGATTTGTATACAAACCTGATGGTTTAAGTAGAAATCCGATGGTTTGTGGTCTGTGACTGTGATATCGCTCCCAGCCCCCTGTTAGCATTTGGTGGGTGGCGGAACATGGGCTGTGATTATGTGCATTTTAAAAACGGGAGGAAGGTGTCATGCCCCATTTGTAGGCATGCCGGGCCCTGCGTTGTTAGATGCACACTTCCTAGACCCGGATGTCCGGATCTTATATGTGGAATAAACCGTATAATATTCTTAATATTGTAACCATATTTATTTATTAGCAGTTTCTTATATAGCGCAGCATATTCCGTTGCGCTTTACAATTAGAACAACAGTAATAGAACAAAACTGGGCAAAACATACAGACATCGAGGTAGGAAGGCCCTGCTCGCAAGCTTACACTCTATAGGAAAATAGGCATTGATACACAAGGCTAGATGCTACCTATTACATAATGGTCCACCAGATTGCTAGGTTCTTAATGGGTTGTATGATATGATCACCCCACATTGTTGGCCAAGGGTCAAGGAGGGTGAAAATAACAAGTGAGAGCTTGTTTTAGCAACCCCTAAAATGCAAGGAGAGAACAGCCTGAAAACAGCCCAAGGTGCAGAGGTTACACAGTAACAGGCTTCCTGTACTGAGAATACTGTGCAAGTAACTTTCTCCCCCTTCCCGGCTCTCAGCCCCCCGTCACACGGCTGGTCTCTGCGTTGATATCCCACTGAGCAGGGCCGGATTAAGCCTTGGGGGTGCTTGGGGCACTTAACACAGGGGACCCCTGGTGGAAGGTGGGGTGTGTGTATTAAACTGTGCATACCGCTTAACATGACCCATTTCAGGAGGGACAAAATGCTCTCTACATGGACTTCCCACTTAATGTATGATGACATCACCTGTGTTGACCTATGTTATTGATAATAAAGGTTCAGCACAGGTAATTGCAATCATAACTTAAGAAGAAAGTCCAGGTAGAGAGCATGTTGTCCCTCCTGGAATGGATCATGGTGGGAGGAATGGATTGTCCATATTAAATGTAAATCAATAGTGTATATTAGTTTTAACTAATAGTTTAATAATACCTGGGTAATGTTTATATCTCTACCTAACTGAAAGACAACTATTATATAAACTTTTATTGTGGTGGAACAAAGGAAACTTAACATTAAAATACACATAGAAAAATAAAATAATTTATAGTGTCACATGTAGAAAAGTAGCAGCCTCTGTACTACTTACACACTGGGACAGGACTCAGGAGGACTCTGTGTGTGTCTATCTCTAGACCCCAATGGTTTAGTTGCATAACAGTTTACACAAGACACAGACACCCCAGGAGGGAAGAGGAGAAGCTGGGATCCCTGTGTCAGTTACATCTCTCTCCACCTTCCTATCTCTCCTCTGGTCAGAAAGCTCTGTCGGTAGCTCATGAAACATGATATAACTGTGTCTCTGACTTCACTGCATACTGTCCTGCTCTCATTCTGGCTGCTGGTTCTGCTGCTGCTTAAGAGGGAAAGCTAGTGATGTCAGTGTGCTCTGGCCGGGGGGCCCCCTGACAAAGGTGGGCCCAGGATACAGTATTCCCTGCACCCCCCCCCCCCCCCCCCCCCCCTAAATCTGGCTATGCCTTTCCATCTTTTCTGTCATCCTTAGAGATTACGGATGTTGGATCAGGAACGGTTGCACCTAACGTATATTAAAGTAAACTGAATATCGTGAGAATGTGTATGATACAAGTTAATGTCAAATAACGAGTCTTGTTTTTTTCTCCCGTCAGGGTCGTGTAGCTATTGTCTAGCTGATCTAGTGAGTATACACTGTATGTGATTAAATATAAAGTAATAAGGAATCTGCCTGGTTCAGAATAATAAGAAACAGACATGGTAATAAGTGGGAGAAATGTTTTCAGCAGCTGATATACTCAGCGATAAGCTGTACAGTTAGCCGGCTATAGTCGCCAACACGGATGGTGTAGTGGTTAGCATTGCTGCCTCACAGCAATGAGGTCATGGGTTCTATTCCCACCATGGCCCTAACTGTGCTGAGTTTGTATATTCTCCCCGTGCTTGCGTGGGTTTTCTCCGGGTACTCCAGTTTCCTCCCACAATCCAAAAATATACTGGTAGGTTTATTGGCTCCTGACAAAAAACATAACGCTAGCGTGTAAGTGTGTGTGTAGATGAGAAGACTAGATGGGCCAAGTGGTTATTATGTGCCGTCACATCCTGTGTTTCTAAACCGCACACTTAGATTGTTGCTACATTGCAATCCAGAAAGTTACTATCCAGGAGACACCGCTGTGCTCTCACGTGTATTACCTTGTCCAGGCACTGGATACAGAGTAAGATGTTCTGTCAGTAGGTCAGTGGTAAGGATGGAGAAATGGAGGGTGTATCAGACCGCAGTTCTGGCGATAAGTATAGGTGTAGCCTATGTGGAGTGTGGTCACACTAGGTGCACAGCAGACATGAAAGTGACTGTTAGGCCGCACAGAGAGTCCTTCACCAGGTGGCCAGTGTATTGGTAACAGCAGGTACACAGGTAACAGCAGTAATGGAGGGGTTAATAGCGGTATCCGGCGGTGGCTATAACAGCGGCATATGGACTCACCTGTGGGAGCTAAGTACTGTGTGTCTGCGGGGTGCACGTGCTCAGTAGCTGGCTAAGATGTCATCAGGTTGGAGGTCGCACCTCCCAATACCTCTGGGTCCTAATGCCCCACTTGTATGCAGTGTAGCAGACAGTGCTGGAGAGCAATAGGGGTTGCTCCCTTTCATAAATTGACCACTTGATGCATTAATGCAGGGACTGTGGCTGCTGTTTGCAATATATATCACTTTACATTACTCGTCGGCCAGGCAGTGACGCTCTACAGATAAATCAACCCAACATTTCTTGGGCACAACTAGAATTGGAACATGCCACAATTGAAGGTTCATAGAAAGCCATTAAAGCAATAAACACACATAATATAACGTACAAGCAAATGTCTGTCTAAATTTGTTTTGCCGTCACCGACCATCACGCATCTCGCTGCAGAGCATCTGCCCTTGTGTCATGTGACAAATTTATCATATAGAGAAACAGTTTAGATGAGCGCAATAGGGGCTCAGTATCACCGTCCAGCCTCCCAATGTCTAGTACATACATTCTAGGAATATGTCAGTGTTCCGGTGTATTGTCTAATATTACTCTTTTTCTTTGCAGGTTGTGGCCCTTCTCATACTAGCGCCTTGGTTTTATTTTGCTGTCACCGTTTATAACGTGAGTAGATAAAGTAACCAGAGAGAGAGACGGAGCCGGCTCCCAGCACCCACACAGTTACATAAGAAAAGGAACAAATATATGTCATAATGATTGTTTTTTTCTTTTTTCCATTTTATTTTTTCAGTATTAAATAAGGATGATTTAGGTACCATTTAAATAAAACCTCTTTTATTTCTCCTTCACACAAACTGAATGGAAGGAGATAATTCAAAGACTGGTGTGTAATACACAGACACATTTGGTAATGCGCAGACAAAGAACACACTGTTTGTATATAATGACACACGTGCAATACACATACATACATACATACATACATACAGTACATACCATACCCTCCAACTGTACCTTTGTTTATGGTCTGTACCTGCCAAATAGGGCCTTGTACCAATTTTTTACACTCCAGATTTACATTGAAAGTAAAGTAAAGGGGGCGTGGCCATGCCGCGTTTACCCGTGGCCACGCCTCCTTTCCTAATTTGTACCTGTTTTTATGTGTAAAGTGTTGGAGGGTATGACATACTGTACATATCATACCACAACGCAGAGGAACACACAGGAATGTTATCAGTGTAACCGTTACACACAATACTGTTGTCATCATAATCACTTGCACGGCAGAAATGGATTTAGGGGTCTGGCTGCCCCTAGACAAAACATTATTAGCTGCCCCCCCCCCCCTGCCCCTCCCCCCAATAAATAATAATAATAATAATAATTTGTTTGTGCCTTTTCACCCTCTCCATAGTATAGAATATAATGCACCTCCTTATAGTATCGAATATTATATGTGCCTCCCCTCCAGGGCCGGTTCTTGGCCTTGTGGCGCCCCGGGCAAAGTATAGGGGCGTGGTTTCAAATGGGGGCGTGGTCAGTTACGCACCCATTAGTGCCCCCTGTAGCGCCGCTGAAAGAAAAAATAAAATAAATAAAAGTATACTTACTATCCCCGTCCCTGATCCAGACCGCTGCAGACCTCCTCCGCCGGCGCCGCTCTTCTCCTCTCCTCTCCTCGATCTATGGGAGAGACAACAGCATAGACACTAGAGGTCAATTATGACCCCTAGTGTCTGTGCCACTATGCTGTGCGATGCGCGATGACGTCATCGCGCACCGCACAGCAAAGGTCCACTCCATGAAGGGAAACTAGACGCTACGCGGATCTTGCCATGGTGCGGCGCCCTCCGGAAATAGTCCTGCTTGCCCGTGGCAAGATCCGCCACTGCTCCCCTCCTTATAGTATAGAGCATGGGTCTCCAACCAGCAGCCCTCCAGCTGCTGTGGAGCTGCTGTGGAACTACATATCCCAGCATGCCGTGCCACAGTCTTGCTATTTAGGGGACACTTCTCGCGCGGCAAAGCCCAGCCTGCACCAAAAGGGGCATGGTTTAAGAAAATGGGCGTGGCTTTATGGGTATGCTGTGATCGTGAGCCACGTCTCCAATTTTCGTAGCTGTGGGGGCATGGCCATCCCCCAGTCCCTCTGTCTCGTGTGAATAAACGCTGTGCGCATACGCACAGCGTCTATTCACCGCTGCTCTGCAAAGCAGGGCAGCGAGTGCAGGAGCCTCCCAACTGCCCCCCACCACCACCACCACCACCACCACGTGACACTACTGCTGTGGGTGGGACAGCTGGACAGTCCCAAATGAATGGGACTGTCCCACGAAAATCGGGACAGTTGGGAGGTATGCTTAAACTGAGGCAGAGCATACTGGGCATCCGGTCTGACCCCTGAGCAGGACCAATGACGGAGGGGAGATCTTCTCTTCCATCTCTGGGAGCAGCGGGTAGCTGGACTTTACCTGCAGCCCAGCTTTCCAGGGCAGGAGGTTCTCCGGCATAGAGAATGAGGGCCCACTATGGGCACAGGAACCCCACACTGCTTTTAGATCCCAGTCACCCTTTCCAGATACACTTCTCTCTGCATCATGTGGGGCAGGGGGGGGGGGGGGGGACCTGCCGTGCCGCTCCCAGCAGGTTCCGCCCCTAGGCACATTCCTAGCGGGAAATACAGCGCTGTCGTACAGGGAACCGAAATCACAACTGTGACCAGTCACATCCCTGTAGTCTGGTTTACACAGTAATGGCCCCCCTGGGGGAGGCGGAGTACAGTGTAGGGAGCGCAGATCTCTCTGTGACACATTCATGAAAACACATTAGGTGGGATGTATTAAAATATATCGCCGCCCCTCGCCGCCCACTGTAGCAATGCTAATCTCATATGTGCTTACATATACAATCAGCATTGTGGAGAACAGCTCTTCTGACGAGAGCTGTCCTCCGCCATCCCCAGCGTCTCCTTGACTTCCGGGATTCGGCCCTGGGAGTCAGTCTGCGCATGCACAGGGTGACGGGGGGCAGGGTGAGGCATGCTGGGAGGGATCTGATCGGATCCCTCACGCAGTGCTGCAGAGAGACGCCACTAGGCTTCAAAGGGGTATCGCCAGCAAAAGCTGGCGGACCACGTCGCGGCGCTGACCTGCCGGCCGGGGGATAGTACAGTAGGAAAAGACAGTAAATGGAAGTTTACCGCATTTTCCGTTTAGTACATCCCGCCCATTGCAAATTATTTATTTACTCACAGGGGCAGAGAGAGAGAGAAACACGATGAAGCAAATAATACAATAGGTTTACGTTGTAACAAAGTGTAACTAATGAGTATTCCCTTCTCCATCTCTGTGCAGGCGGGTTATCTTATCTCCACAAACTGCAGCGGATCAGCCCTCCTGTACTACGCCCTGTTTCCCCTACATCCTGTGAGTATGAGACCTGTATGTGGGAGTGACTCTGGCCTGGCTGTGGATGAGGACAGTCGGGGCAGATTCTACAGCCAACCCCCCTATTGCATGTGTAATATACCTGATGACCCCTCATTGTATTATCTGACAATCCCCTCACCCCTGTAATTAGTGATTGCCCCACACAGATATTTCATTATAAACCACAGGAACATCTCCCAGAGGTCAGGACACACCGCTGAACGCTTCATTTACTTATCTAACAGGTCACACCCCTGCCTAATCACCACTACTATAAACCACCCCTGCCTAATCACTGTTATAACCCACCCCTGCTTAATTACCACTATTATAATCCCCCAGCCTAATCACTGCTATTATAACCCAACCCCTGTCTTATCCCATCTGTTATAACCCACCCCTGCCTAATCACCACTATTATAATCCCCCCTGCCTAATCACAGTTATTATAATCCGCTCTGCCTAATCACCACTATAATAATCCACCCCTGCCTAATCGCCACTATTGTAATCCACCCCTGCCTAATCACCACTATTATAACTCACCCCTGCCTAATTGCCAGTATTATAATCCATCCCTGCCTAATCACCACTATTATAACTCACCCTTGCCTAATTGCCACTATTATAATCCACCCCTGCCTAATCACCACTATTATAATCCACAGAGGCCTAATTACTGCTGTTATAATTCACCCCTGCCTAATCACTGTTATAATCCACCCCTGCCTAAATACTGCCGTTATAATTCAACCCTGCCTTATCACCACTATTATAATCCCCCATGCCTAATCACCAGTATTATAACCCACCCTGCCTAATCACCACTATAGTAATCCCCCCTGCCCAATCACCATTATTATAACCCAACCCCTGCCTAATCACCACTATTATAAACACACCCCTGTATAATCACAGCTATTATTACCCACCCCTGCCTAATCACCACTATTATAACACACCCCTCCCTAATCACAGCTATTATTACCCACCCTGCCTAATCACCACTATTATAACCCACCCCTGCCTAATCATAGCTATTATAACATACCCCTCCCTAATAACAGCTATTATAACCCACCCCTGCCTAATTACAGCTATTGTAATCCACCCTGCCTAATCACCACTATTATAACCCACCCCTGCCTAATCATAGCTATTATAACATACCCCTCCCTAATAACAGCTATTATAACCCACCCCTGCCTAATTACAGCTATTGTAATCCACCCCTGCCTAATCACCACTATTACAACCCACCCCTCTTCCTAATCACCACTATTACAACCCACCCCTGCCTAATCACCACTATTACAACCCACCCCTGCCTAATCACCACTATTACAACCCACCCCTGCCTAATCACCACTATTATAATCCATCCTGCCTAATCATCACTATTATAACCCAACCCCTACTTTATCCCCTCTGTTATAACTCACCCCTGCCTAATTGCCAGTATTATAATCCACCCCTCCCTAATCTTCAGTATTATAATCCACAGTGGCCTAATTAGTGCTGTTATAATCCACCCCTGCCTAATCACTGTTATAATCTGCCCCTGCCTAATCACCACTATTATAACCCACCCCTGCCTAATCACAGCTAATATAACCCACTCTGCCTAATCACCTCTATTATAACCCCCCCCCTGCCTAATCACAGCCATTACACACCCCTGCTTAATCACAGCTATTGTAATACACCCCTGCCTAATCACCACTATTATAATACACCCCTGCCTAATCACCACTATTATAATCCACCCCTGCCTAATCACCACTATTACAATCCACCCCTGCGTAACATGTTGGACGGCTGTGATTGGTTACACACTCTGAGGGATACACAGTAACAAGTTGTACGGCTGTGATTGGTTACACACTCTGAGCGAACACATTTTCTTTTCTTTTTTTCACACTTGGTCTCATTTTGACTCCCAGCCCGGCTCTGTCCTTCCATCTACGCACCCCATATGTCGGCAGAAAGCCCAAACCCAATTATGGGGTAAAAAGAAGGTAGGTAGTCACCTAAGTGTGACAAGTATATGGGTTTGTACAGAACGGAAATGCCTCAGTAGGTTAATGTATGTCCTGTGTAATGTCAGGTATAAGCCTACATACCACAGAGATAGGTGTCTGATAGTGACTCAGTAACCAGTGCTCGGAGCAATACAGTAACAGGATTACATCTCTCAGTCACAGAGGTCAGTATTTGCCGACACTGTAAAACATCTCAGCGATCAGACTGATAATGACATTATAAATGTGTATGAATCAGATTTGTCTCCTTACAGATTATTGTTCCTACACATTATACTCTATATTGTGTATTTATTCCATTTACATTGGTTTCACTTAAATTTTGAAGACAAATGCAGAATAATACACTAATTATAGGACTTTTCCTAGTTTGTGCAGGATGTACTGGAGAGCGAAACTTTCCAGAGCGTACAGTATACGCGACAGGCGACGCCACCTATAGCTGCCTACTGAAGCCTATGAGTTTCTTTCTGTATAAATTCCTGGTAGGGATCTGATATAATTCCTCTCAGTGTCCCCCGCAGATTGCACATACGCTAGCGCAGGAAGTGGTCTGGCATAACTTCCTGCAGCTGCTTTTTGACATTTTGGTAGCGACCCTGATGAGTTTTGTCTTTGTCCTGTTGTCCACTATGGCAGGACATCCTGATTTTGGCATTGTCCTTGTTGTGCCGCATTTTCTCTGTTATAGTCTTACAGTGAGCCTAGTTCGTGTTTGCTTATGCAAGTGCGATTTTCTAGCCTTCGGAACGGCTGATGTTAGCAAATGCTGCTGCTGCCCGGAAATGAAAAGAGACGCAAGCTCGATCGCAACTGCGTACACATTAGCAGACTACACGCAAAAATGAGGAACATCGAGGCAAAGGGACGGTCTGTGGCTATGCAGAATGAACACTGCAGTAGCGGCTCAGGCACCATGTTTTTGCAAGTACGATGTCAATCACTTTGCAATGAAATCCTCAATGTGAGCGGGATCATAGCGGCACCTTCACACATACACGTTGCAAACGCAGCACATGCGCAGTTTACCGATGATGGCTCCATTGCATGAAAATCGCCCGTTGCATACAAACATGGATTAGGCCCAGTGGTCCTTGGTGCATGCAGTGATGTTATGATCATTTTATACCTCCGAAAAATGATCATTTGCTTTGTGAACTCCTTGCAGGAAGTGGTTATCCCAGTAACATACCAGGAAATCCTTCTGGAAGAGCTGGTCTTTACTATGGGTCAGTGCAGTGGTTCCCCAACGTGGTCCTCAAGGTACCCCAACGGCGCAGGTTTTAGGGATATCCCTGCTTGTGCATAGATGGTATAATCACTAGAGATGAGCGGGTTCGGTTTCTTTGAATCCGAACCCGCACGAACTTCACTTTTTTTTTCACGGGTCCGAGCGACTCGGATCTTCCCGCCTTGCTCGGTTAACCCGAGCGCGCCCGAACGTCATCATGACGCTGTCGGATTCTCGCGAGACTCGGATTCTATATAAGGAGCCGCGCGTCGCCGCCATTTTCACACGTGCATTGAGATTGATAGGGAGAGGACGTGGCTGGCGTCCTCTCCATTAGAATAGATTAGAAGAGAGAGAGAGAGAGAGAGATTGTGCAGACAGAGTTTACCACAGTGACCAGTGCAGTTGTTGTTAAGTTAACTTTTATTTAATATATCCGTTCTCTGCTATATCCGTTCTCTGCCTGAAAAAAACGATACACAGCAGTCACACAGTGTGACTCAGTCTGTGTGCACTCAGCTCAGCCCAGTGTGCTGCACATCAATGTATAAAAGCTTATAATAATTGTGGGGGAGACTGGGGAGCACTGCAGGTTGTTATAGCAGGAGCCAGGAGTACATAATATTATATTAATTTAAAATTAAACAGTGCACACTTTTGCTGCAGGAGTGCCACTGCCAGTGTGACTAGTGGTGACCAGTGCCTGACCACCAGTATAGTAGTATATTGTTGTATACTATCTCTTTATCAACCAGTCTATATTAGCAGCAGACACAGTACAGTGCGGTAGTTCACGGCTGTGGCTACCTCTGTGTCGGCAGTCGGCACTCGGCAGGCAGTCCGTCCATCCATAATTGTATAATTATATACCACCTAACCGTGGTATTTTTTTTTCTTTCTTTATACCGTCGTCATAGTCATACTAGTTGTTACGAGTATACTACTATCTCTTTATCAACCAGTGTACAGTGCGGTAGTTCACGGCTGTGGCTACCTCTGTGTCGGCAGTCGGCAGGCAGTCCGTCCATCCATAATTGTATTATTATAATATATACCACCTAACCGTGGTTTTTTTTTCATTCTTTATACCGTCATAGTGTCATACTAGTTGTTACGAGTATACTACTATCTCTTTATCAACCAGTGTACAGTGCGGTAGTTCACGGCTGTGGCTACCTCTGTGTCGGCAGTCGGCAGGCAGTCCGTCCATCCATAATTGTATTATAATATATACCACCTAACCGTGGTTTTTTTTTCATTCTTTATACCGTCATAGTGTCATACTAGTTGTTACGAGTATACTACTATCTCTTTATCAACCAGTGTACAGTGCGGTAGTTCACGGCTGTGGATACCTCTGTGTCGGCAGTCGGCAGGCAGTCCGTCCATCCATAATTGTATTATAATATATACCACCTAACCGTGGTTTTTTTTTCATTCTTTATACCGTCATAGTCAGTCATACTAGTTGTTACGAGTATACTACTATCTCTTTATCAACCAGTGTACAGTGCGGTAGTTCACGGCTGTGGCTACCTCTGTGTCGGCACTCGGCAGGCAGTCCGTCCATCCATAATTGTATTATAATATATACCACCTAACCGTGGTTTTTTTTTCATTCTTTATACCGTCATAGTGTCATACTAGTTGTTACGAGTATACTACTATCTCTTTATCAACCAGTGTACAGTGCGGTAGTTCACGGCTGTGGCTACCTCTGTGTCGGCAGTCGGCAGGCAGTCCGTCCATCCATAATTGTATTATAATATATACCACCTAACCGTGGTTTTTTTTTCATTCTTTATACCGTCATAGTGTCATACTAGTTGTTACGAGTATACTACTATCTCTTTATCAACCAGTGTACAGTGCGGTAGTTCACGGCTGTGGCTACCTCTGTGTCGGCAGTCGGCAGGCAGTCCGTCCATCCATAATTGTATTATAATATATACCACCTAACCGTGGTTTTTTTTTTCATTCTTTATACCGTCATAGTCAGTCATACTAGTTGTTACGAGTATACTACTATCTCTTTATCAACCAGTGTACAGTGCGGTAGTTCACGGCTGTGGCTACCTCTGTGTCGGAACTCGGCAGGCAGTCCGTCCATCCATAATTGTATTACAATATATACCACCTAACCGTGGTTTTTTTTTCATTCTTTATACCGTCATAGTCAGTCATACTAGTTGTTACGAGTATACTACTATCTCTTTATCAACCAGTGTACAGTGCGGTAGTTCACGGCTGTGGCTACCTCTGTGTCGGCAGTCGGCAGGCAGTCCGTCCATCCATAATTGTATTATAATATATACCACCTAACCGTGGTTTTTTTTTCATTCTTTATACCGTCATAGTGTCATACTAGTTGTTACGAGTATACTACTATCTCTTTATCAACCAGTGTACAGTGCGGTAGTTCACGGCTGTGGCTACCTCTGTGTCGGCAGTCGGCAGGCAGTCCGTCCATCCATAATTGTATTATAATATATACCACCTAACCGTGGTTTTTTTTTCATTCTTTATACCGTCATAGTCAGTCATACTAGTTGTTACGAGTATACTACTATCTCTTTATCAACCAGTGTACAGTGCGGTAGTTCACGGCTGTGGCTACCTCTGTGTCGGAACTCGGCAGGCAGTCCGTCCATCCATAATTGTATTACAATATATACCACCTAACCGTGGTTTTTTTTTAATTCTTTATACCGTCATAGTCAGTCATACTAGTTGTTACGAGTATACTACTATCTCTTTATCAACCAGTGTACAGTGCGGTAGTTCACGGCTGTGGCTACCTCTGTGTCGGAACTCGGCAGGCAGTCCGTCCATCCATAATTGTATTACAATATATACCACCTAACCGTGGTTTTTTTTTCATTCTTTATACCGTCATAGTCAGTCATACTAGTTGTTACGAGTATACTACTATCTCTTTATCAACCAGTGTACAGTGCGGTAGTTCACGGCTGTGGCTACCTCTGTGTCGGAACTCGGCAGGCAGTCCGTCCATCCATAATTGTATTATTATAATATATACCACCTAACCGTGGTTTTTTTTTCATTCTTTATACCGTCATAGTGTCATACTAGTTGTTACGAGTATACTACTATCTCTTTATCAACCAGTGTACAGTGCGGTAGTTCACGGCTGTGGCTACCTCTGTGTCGGCAGTCGGCAGGCAGTCCGTCCATCCATAATTGTATTATAATATATACCACCTAACCGTGGTTTTTTTTTCATTCTTTATACCGTCATAGTCAGTCATACTAGTTGTTACGAGTATACTACTATCTCTTTATCAACCAGTGTACAGTGCGGTAGTTCACGGCTGTGGCTACCTCTGTGTCGGAACTCGGCAGGCAGTCCGTCCATCCATAATTGTATTACAATATATACCACCTAACCGTGGTTTTTTTTTCATTCTTTATACCGTCATAGTCAGTCATACTAGTTGTTACGAGTATACTACTATCTCTTTATCAACCAGTGTACAGTGCGGTAGTTCACGGCTGTGGCTACCTCTGTGTCGGCACTCGGCAGGCAGTCCGTCCATCCATAATTGTATTACAATATATACCACCTAACCGTGGTTTTTTTATACCACCTAACCGTGGCAGTCCGTCCATAATTGTATACTAGTATCCAATCCATCCATCTCCATTGTTTACCTGAGGTGCCTTTTAGTTCTGCCTATAAAATATGGAGAACAAAAAAGTTGAGGTTCCAAAATTAGGGAAAGATCAAGATCCACTTCCACCTCGTGCTGAAGCTGCTGCCACTAGTCATGGCCGAGACGATGAAATGCCAGCAACGTCGTCTGCCAAGGCCGATGCCCAATGTCATAGTACAGAGCATGTCAAATCCAAAACACCAAATATCAGAAAAAAAAGGACTCCAAAACCTAAAATAAAATTGTCGGAGGAGAAGCGTAAACTTGCCAATATGCCATTTACCACACGGAGTGGCAAGGAACGGCTGAGGCCCTGGCCTATGTTCATGGCTAGTGGTTCAGCTTCACATGAGGATGGAAGCACTCAGCCTCTCGCTAGAAAAATGAAACGACTCAAGCTGGCAAAAGCACAGCAAAGAACTGTGCGTTCTTCGAAATCCCAAATCCACAAGGAGAGTCCAATTGTGTCGGTTGCGATGCCTGACCTTCCCAACACTGGATGTGAAGAGCATGCGCCTTCCACCATTTGCACGCCCCCTGCAAGTGCTGGAAGGAGCACCCGCAGTCCAGTTCCTGATAGTGAGATTGAAGATGTCAGTGTTGAAGTCCACCAGGATGCGGAGGATATGGGTGTTGCTGGCGCTGGGGAGGAAATTGACCAGGAGGATTCTGATGGTGAGGTGGTTTGTTTAAGTCAGGCACCCGGGGAGACACCTGTTGTCCGTGGGAGGAATATGGCCGTTGACATGCCAGGTGAAAATACCAAAAAAATCAGCTCTTCGGTGTGGAGGTATTTCACCAGAAATGCGGACAACAGGTGTCAAGCCGTGTGTTCCCTTTGTCAAGCTGTAATAAGTAGGGGTAAGGACGTTAACCACCTCGGAACATCCTCCCTTATACGTCACCTGCAGCGCATTCATAATAAGTCAGTGACAAGTTCAAAAACTTTGGGTGACAGCGGAAGCACTCCACTGACCAGTAAATCCCTTCCTCTTGTAACCAAGCTCACGCAAACCACCCCACCAACTCCCTCAGTGTCAATTTCCTCCTTCCCCAGGAATGCCAATAGTCCTGCAGGCCATGTCACTGGCAATTCTGACGATTCCTCTCCTGCCTGGGATTCCTCCGATGCATCCTTGCGTGTAACGCCTACTGCTGCTGGCGCTGCTGTTGTTGCTGCTGGGAGTCGATGGTCATCCCAGAGGGGAAGTCGTAAGACCACTTTTACTACTTCCACCAAGCAATTGACTGTCCAACAGTCATTTGCGAGGAAGATTAAATATCACAGCAGTCATCCTACTGCAAAGCGGATAACTGAGGCCTTGACATCCTGGGTGGTGAGAAACGTGGTTCCGGTATCCATCATTACTGCAGAGCCAACTAGAGACTTGTTGGAGGTACTGTGTCCCCGGTACCAAATACCATCTAGGTTCCATTTCTCTAGGGTTGCGATACCGAAAATGTACACAGACCTCAGAAAAAGAGTCACCAGTGTCCTAAAAAATGCAGCTGTACCCAATGTCCACTTAACCACGGACATGTGGACAAGTGGAGCAGGGCAGGGTCAGGACTATATGACTGTGACAGCCCACTGGGTAGATGTATGGACTCCCGCCGCAAGAACAGCAGCGGCGGCACCAGTAGCAGCATCTCGCAAACGCCAACTCGTTCCTAGGCAGGCTACGCTTTGTATCACCGGTTTCCAGAATACGCACACAGCTGAAAACCTCTTACGGCAACTGAGGAAGATCATTGCGGAATGGCTTACCCCAATTGGACTCTCCTGTGGATTTGTGGCATCGGACAACGCCAGCAATATTGTGCGTGCATTACATCTGGGCAAATTCCAGCACGTCCCATGTTTTGCACATACCTTGAATTTGGTGGTGCAGAATTTTTTAAAAAACGACAGGGGCGTGCAAGAGATGCTGGCGGTGGCCAGAAAAATTGCGGGACACTTTCGGCGTACAGGCAGCACGTACAGAAGACTGGAGCACCACCAAAAACGCCTGAACCTGCCCTGCCATCATCTGAAGCAGGAGGTGGTAACGAGGTGGAATTCAACCCTCTATATGCTTCAGAGGTTGGAGGAGCAGCAAAAGGCCATTCAAGCCTATACAACTGACCACGATATAGGAGGTGGAATGCACCTGTCTCAAGCGCAGTGGAGAATGATTTCAACGTTGTGCAAGGTTCTGCAACCTTTTGAACTTGCCACACGTGAAGTCAGTTCAGACACTGCCAGCCTGAGTCAGGTCATTCCCCTCATCAGGCTTTTGCAGAAGAAGCTGGAGACATTGAAGGAGGAGCTAAGACAGAGCGATTCCGCTAGGCATGTGGGACTTGTGGATGGAGCCCTTAATTCGCTTAACAAGGATTCACGGGTGGTCAATCTGTTGAAATCAGAGCACTACATTTTGGCCACCGTGCTCGATCCTAGATTTAAAACCTACCTTGGATCTCTCTTTCCGGCGCACACAAGTCTGCTGGGTTTCAAAGACCTGCTGGTGAGAAAATTGTCAAGTCAAGCGGAACGCGACCTGTCAACATCTCCTCCTTCACATTCTCCCGCAACTGGGGGTGCGAGGAAAAGGCTCAGAATTCCGAGCCCACCCGCTGGCGGTGATGCAGGGCAGTCTGGAGCGACTGCTGATGCTGACATCTGGTCCGGACTGAAGGACCTGACAACCATTACGGACATGTCGTCTACTGTCACTGCATATGATTCTATCACCATTGATAGAATGGTGGAGGATTATATGAGTGACCGCATCCAAGTAGGCACGTCACACAGTCCGTACTTATACTGGCAGGAAAAAGAGGCAATTTGGAGGCCCTTGCACAAACTGGCTTTATTCTACCTAAGTTGCCCTCCCACAAGTGTGTACTCCGAAAGAGTGTTTAGTGCCGCCGCTCACCTTGTCAGCAATCGGCGTACGAGGTTACATCCAGAAAATGTGGAGAAGATGATGTTCATTAAAATGAATTATAATCAATTCCTCCGCGGAGACATTGAACAGCAGCAATTGCCTCCACAAAGTACACAGGGAGCTGACATGGTGGATTCCAGTGGGGACGAATTGATAATCTGTGAGGAGGGGGATGTACACGGTGATATATCGGAGGATGATGATGAGGTGGACATCTTGCCTCTGTAGAGCCAGTTTGTGCAAGGAGAGATTAATTGCTTCTTTTTTGGTGGGGGTCCAAACCAACCCGTCATTTCAGTCACAGTCGTGTGGCAGACCCTGTCACTGAAATGATGGGTTGGTTAAAGTGTGCATGTCCTGTTTTGTTTATACAACATAAGGGTGGGTGGGAAGGGCCCAAGGACAATTCCATCTTGCACCTCTTTTTTCTTTTATTTTTCTTTGCGTCATGTGCTGTTTGGGGAGGGTTTTTTGGAAGGGACATCCTGCGTGACACTGCAGTGCCACTCCTAGATGGGCCCGGTGTTTGTGTCGGCCACTAGGGTCGCTTATCTTTCTCACACAGTCAGCTACCTCATTGCGCCTCTTTTTTTCTTTGCGTCATGTGCTGTTTGGGGAGGGTTTTTTGGAAGGGACATCCTGCGTGACACTGCAGTGCCACTCCTAGATGGGCCCGGTGTTTGTGTCGGCCACTAGGGTCGCTTATCTTTCTCACACAGTCAGCTACCTCATTGCGCCTCTTTTTTTCTTTGCGTCATGTGCTGTTTGGGGAGGGTTTTTTGGAAGGGACATCCTGCGTGACACTGCAGTGCCACTCCTAGATGGGCCAGGTGTTTGTGTCGGCCACTAGGGTCGCTAATCTTACTCACACAGCTACCTCATTGCGCCTCTTTTTTTCTTTGCGTCATGTGCTGTTTGGGGAGGGTTTTTTGGAAGGGACATCCTGCGTGACACTGCAGTGCCACTCCTAGATGGGCCCGGTGTTTGTGTCGGCCACTAGGGTCGCTGAGCTTAGTCATCCAGCGACCTCGGTGCAAATTTTAGGACTAAAAATAATATTGTGAGGTGTAAGGTGTTCAGAATAGACTGAAAATGAGTGTTAATTATGGTTATTGAGGTTAATAATACTATGGGATCAAAATGACCCCCAAATTCAATGTTTTAAGCTGTTTTTTAGGGTTTTTTGAAAAAACCACCCGAATCCAAAACACACCCGAATCCGACAAAAAAAATTCGGTGAGGTTTTGCCAAAACGCGGTCGAACCCAAAACACGTCCGCGGAACCGAACCCAAAACCAAAACACAAAACCCGAAAAATTTCAGGCGCTCATCTCTAATAATCACTAACTGAGGTAAAATTAAGTCACCTGTGCCTAAGCATGGATAGCCTGGACTGTTGAGGTGCCATGAGGACCGCGCCTGGGAACCGCATTAACGTTAATTGCTGCAAGGTGTGTGCTAATTGCCGATTAACTTGATTATGAGAGCGAGTGCACATTTATGGAAAGGTATTTTAGGCTTTGGGGTATATTTACAAAGATTCGTGTTTTTGCCGTTTTTAAGGGTGTTTGATCTCGAATGGTATCGGGTGCATTTTACTGCAACTTTTTGAATCCTGATACGGTTATTTACTAAGCTGCCGAGTTTTCCAAATTCGTATTTTCCGATGTCGATGTGATTCGTAATGTCAGGCAGTGTTTTACGGGAGTGATGAGTAAAACACTGCCTGACAAAACACAAGGAATCCCGACCGGATCTGTGAGATCCGTGCAGGGCTTCATTGTGTACCTTAAAAAGGTGTTTAAAGTGTTTTTAAATCTGAAAAAAAAATTGCGTGGGGTCACCCCTCCTAAGCATTACCAGCCTCGGGCTCTTTGAGCCGGTCCTGGTTGAAAAAATATGGGGAAAAAAATGACAGGGGTTCCCCCATATTTGATCAACCAGCACCGGGCTCTGCGCCTGGGCCTGGTGCCAAAAATACGGGGGACAAAAAGCGCAGGGGTCCCCTGTATTTTTGGAACCAGCACCGGGCTCCACTAGTCAGAGAGATAATGTCACAGCCGGGGGACACTTTTATCTTGGTCCCTGCGGCCCTGGCATTAAATCACTAACTAGTCACCTCTGGCCGGGTTACCCTGGAGGAGTGGGAACCTCTAACATCAAGGGGTCCCTCCCTCCAGCCACCCAAGGGCCAGGGGTGAAGCCCAAGGCTGTCCCCCCCATCCAAGGGTGGCGGATGGGGGGCTGATAGCCTTGTGAAAAAAATTGAATATTGTTTTTTGTAGCAGTACTACAAGTCCCAGCAAGCCTTCCCCGCAAGCTGGTACTTGGAGAACCACAAGTACCAGCATGTGGGGGAAAAATGGATTCGCTGGTACCTGTAGTACTAATACAAAAAAAATACCCAACAAAAAACAGGACACACACACCGTGACAGTAAAACTTTATTACATACATGCACACCTACATACACACATACTTACCTATGTTCACACGAGGCTCGGTCCACTTCTCCATGTAGAATCCTCGGGGTACCTGAGAAAAAAATTATACTCACATAATCCAGTGTAGCTTGTGTCCTGTTTGTAATCCACGTTCTTGGCAAAAAAACAAACTGAAAAACCCGATCCACGCACTGAAAGGGGTCCCATGTTTACACATGGGACCCCTTTCCCCGACTGGCGGGACCCCACGTGACTCTTGTCAAAGAGGGTCCCTTCAGCCAATCAGGGAGTGCTGCGTCATGGCACTCTCCTGATTGGCTGTGCGCTCCTGAGCTGACAGTCAGGCTGCGCACTGAAGATACTATGCGCTACATTGTATCCAATGGTGGGAACTTTGCGGTCAGCGGTTGAGGTTACTCGCGGTCAACCGCTGACTGCAAAGTTCCCACCATTGGATACAATGGAGCGCCTATGCGCTACATTGTATCTTAGTGCGCAGCCTGACTGTCAGCTCAGGAGCGCACAGCCAATCAGGAGAGTGCCATGACGTGGCGCTCCCTGATTGGCTGAAGGGACCCTCTTTGACAGGAGTCACGGGGAGTCCCGCCAGTCAGGGAAAGGGGTCCCATGTGTAAAACATGGGACCCCTTTCAGTGCGTGGATCGGATTTTTCGGTTTGTTTTTTTGCCAAGTACGTGGATTACAAACAGGACACAAGCTACACTGGATTATGTGAGTATAATTTTTTTCACAGGTACCCCGAGGATTCTACATGGAGAAGTGGACTGAGCCTCGTGTGGACATAGGTAAGTATGTGTGTATGTAGGTGTGCATGTATGTAATAAAGTTTTACTGTCACGGTGTGTGTGTCCTGTTTTTTGTTGGGTATTTTTTTTGTATTAGTACTACAGGTACCAGCGAACCCGTTTCCCCCCCACATGCTGGTACTTGTGGTTCTCCAAGTACCAGCTTGCGGGGGAGGCTTGCTGGGACTTGTAGTACTGCTACAAAAAACAATATTCTATTTTTTTCACAAGGCTCTTAGCCCCCCATTCGCCGCTCTTGGATGGGGGGACAGCCTCGGGCTTCACCCCTGGCCCTTGGGTGGCTGGAGGGGGGGACCCCTTGATTTAAGGGGTCCCCACTCCTCCAGGGTACCCCGGCCAGGGGTGACTAGTTAGTGATTTAATGCCAGGGCCGCAGGGACCTATATAAAAGTGTCCCCTGGCTGTGGCATTATCTCACTGACTAGTGGAGCCCGGTGCTGGTTCCAAAAATACGGGGGACCCTTATGCTTTTTGTCCCCCGTATTTTTGGCACCAGGACCAGGCGCAGAGCCCGGTGTTGGTTGTTCAAATATGAGGGAACCCCTGTAAATTTTTTCTGCATATTTTTTCAACCAGGACCGGCTCAAAGAGCCCGAGGCTGGTTATGCTTAGGAGGGGGGACCCCACGCAATTTTTTTTCCAGTTTTTACAATAAACAGACCCTTTCCCATAGATAACCATGCACAGATCTCACTGATCCGTGCATGGTTATCCAAACTCGCCTGGAAAAAGCAGGTCTATTTTTTTGCTGCTTTTATTAACGAATCGCAAAAAAATACACCCGCACTTGAGCATTCAGAGACTAACACCCAAATACGAATGAATAGTGAATACCCGTGTATGAAATAACAGCCGCGTTTGACCGATGGTCTATTCATTCGTATTTCTCGACTTTGCCATTCAAACCATTACGAATAGCCCAAACACTGCCAAGATTTGTGCTTAGTGAATTCCCAGATTGGGACTTTGAAAAAAAACACAAATCGGACAAAATTGAAATATTAGTAAATACTGGCCTTTGTCTTTACTACTTTTTTTTTTTAAATGATTGTTTTCTATCTGAATTTTCCTTTGGTACTTTCAAGGCTACAATAACTGTGGAAAAGGTCAGACTTGATTTTGGTTTCAAACTTTCACATATGTAATATAAAAAAGGGTCTGTAAATATTTTAGTCATATCACAATCAGCAACGCAAGGAGACAGATCTGCTGCAAGCCTGTACGTCTGCCAGGGAATTGGACCATTCTCCACCCGCTGAGATCCGTAGTAAAGCGATTAGCGAACAAATTATTTACATATGTATTTTTAGAAAGTTGCTCTGGGGAGAAGGGGGTGGTGGGGGGGGGGGTTATGCAGAAGGTTGGGGGATGTCCTAGCAGCTGTTTTGAATGTTTGCAGTCTCTCTGGGTGTCAGCTGCACAAGACCATATTCCGGCTTTATCAGGGACCATCCTTCCCCAAGTTCAAACAGGGCCAGAGGAGGAATTACCACAAGGCAACCAGAGCAGCTGCTTAGGGCCCTGTTGGTCTTAGGGGGCCCTGCTGGTCTCAGGGGGCCCGCCGATGTGGCTGTATAAAGGGCATTTCTGGCAGACCACAAGCTTCACCGAAATTGTCCGAGAGCTGGTCTTGCTGAATACTCCCGGCAGGCTGTCAGTAAGTAGACAGCTGTTGGGTGCCGGCTCCAGCACACGCCTGTGTCTCCAGTCCTGCAGTATTGTGTGTGTGACTAGTCATGACACACGCAGAGCCGGCCTTAGGCATAGGCAAACTAGGAAAATGCCTAGGGCATTTGGTATGCTTAGGGGCACCAGCAGCTTCTGCTGATTACAATGATATGCGGCATGCCTATATTCTGTGTGTGACTGCGTCTGTATCTGCATACGAAATGCTATGTTACAGTGTATTCCTGGAAATCACTGTAATGTATGCAGATGCAGCCGCAGTTGCACACAGAATATAGGCATGCTGCATATCATTTTAATCAGCAGAAGCTGCTTGTGCATCCTAGCCACATAGTAATGCAAATAAGTTGCATTTTCATAAACAAAAGGCGCCCGACGTTAGCAGAGCTACCAGCTGACTCATGCCAGGCATCTCCGGCAGAACCAGCGGTGGTGCTAGGGGGCACCAGTCAAAATCTTGCCTAGGGCATCATATTGGTTGGGGCCGGCTCTGGACACACGTGTGTATGACGTCAGATCCGTAGAGAGAGGAGTCGGGATGTGCACAGAAAAAAACACGAGTCCAGTGTCCAGTGCACATTATTACAGGATTATTTTACATTTTATATAACATCCACCTACTTCACATTCCAATCAGTCATGAGTGGGGATGATGGGAAAAAGGAGGTGTGTGTGTGTGTGTGTGTGTGTGTGTGTGGGGGGGGGGGGGTAGAAAGTGAGGATTGTTTGAGGAAGGGGGGCCCCAAATCTGTGTCTTGCATAGGGCCCCATGAGGGCAGCTTTGAAAGTATCCTGTGGATGTACAGGAACATGTCAACCATGGACCATATTTTCAGGATATCATAAGGATCGTCTCCGTCCCCACCCTCCCATGGTACCTGCTCGTTGTCAGGGGTTCTGCTCATTGTCAGGGGATTCCCCCCACCCCAAACCTGGCCATCACGGGTCTGCGGTTTGCACCTGTCCCCTTCATGCTATTGAAAATGTCCCTCCCAAAATGGCTGCTGCCTCCTCTAGCATCCTTAACAACTGTCTCCTCTTAGGCAACGGCCATTTTGGGAATGATATCTCTCCCACAGTGCTGCACCTCAGGCTGGTGGCTCCTCCCTGCTGCACTGTCAGCGGCGTGGCGGCCCGGGACAGTTGTCCCCACAGTACCCCCAGCACCCACAAGCCACCTTTGCCTCCAAGCCACTATATGGTCTGCGGGGACTGTTGCTCTCCAGATGAATCTCTTTACAGCTGCAGTACCGCCTAGCTGCCTGGGAGGACCCAGCAAAAGGGGTGAGCATCTGTGTATAGGATAACTTTTACTTTGCTCCTTCCACGTGTGCCCTCTTGCCAACCAGCTTGGGGAGAAGCAGAGCCATAATTATGAGTATGGGAGCAGTGCCGTCACCCAGGACGGAGGGCCCTGCAGCACAGCACCAGCACTTGGCTTGCAGGGCTCCTGGAATGGCACTAAACAACCTGTAGTGATGCTGCAGAGCCTGCTGGAGCATCAAGTGGTTGGAGGGTAGAGCCGGCACAGAGCGGCACAGATTCCTTTCCCAGCACTGGGGAGATGATCTGCACCTTTCTGACCTAACCCGACCAGAACCGCGAATCCAGTTGGTGTTGTTCCTAGATTTCTCGCCCTATCACATAGAATAAACCACAAAGGGTGATTTGGGGCCTCTGTTACTTTGTAAGCGATAAACTAAAGTGAAAATCATTTCTCCTCAGAGCGCCTACACTTTGGGTATAGCAGTCGTCCTCGTACTATTGGCGGCTGAGCTGGTTACAGTTGTCTGGATACCTTCGGTCTGTGACATGGTGAGTGTGTGTGTGTCCTAGCCGTGTGTCCTCCATGACCTCCTGCTTCCCATGTAACCGTGTCTCCTCCTCTCTGTATAAGGTGTTACTCATCCTGCAGTCAGTCGCCACCGGAATCCTTGTGATCGCACAGGCTTTATATTAGCCTGGAATCTCTGCAGTAAGTACATGTGTAATATTCTGCACATATTCAGCATCTTCCTATTATCTGTCCACAAATCATTAATAAGAAGCAATAGCAACATATTATACCGCTCCTTATACTGGCCTGATTCAGAGATGTACACAAACCGAATGGATTACATACATCTCTAGTGTCTGACGGTCTGCGCTGACGGTCACAATGCCAACTAAGCTGCAGCATATCAATAATGGGGAGCGGGGAAGACTGGCATTTCAGAAAATGGATAATCATGTTGCGGCTGACAGGGGGCCGCGAGCGACATCGCAAGACCCCGCTTTCCACATGTGCAGACCCCCACCCATCGTCTGTGTATACTAATATCAATTAATCCCCCTTGTGCATTGTTACTACAGGATTTCACAAATACCCATTGTTCTAATGAATCGTGCGCGTGTATCCGCATCTACAGATCAGTGGTGTAGGTACTAGTGGGAACTGGAAGTACAGTACAGTTGTACAATAGAAACAACGCTAAACATACTGTACATGTATGTAACATTATATAAACATATGATACATGAAACATGCTATAGTTGCATAGACTCTTTTACATGTTTTTCTGAAATTCAGTGACTGGAGTCAGATTCCTGCCAGACAATAAATATTCATGAGAATCCCTGAAAGTGTTAAGCTGGGTACACACTGGCGCGATGTCGGCTCCGATTCCAGCCGGTTCGGACCAACATATTGAACTGATAGCTCTGCGTGTACTGGCAATTTGTGGGAGCCTGCAGTCGCTAGTGACGTCTCTAGGTTGTTGTGCTGCACACCAAACCCAGCGATAACGCCAGCGACCGTGGCATGTGTAATGACGGAAGGAGGAGTATGTCGCTCCGACCTTCATTTCATCGATCATTGTGTACCCAGGTTCCAATATGTCGGCCCGTCGGACAGCAGTTATTAGTTAGATGTCTGCACCCTGCACAGGGGAGTGTTACCACCTTGCACTCTGTACTGATTGTAAAGTAAATGAGTCTGTTACTATAGTGTACTGCACATTGCATAACCTACACTATAATTATCACTGCAGTACAAGAGCTGTCAATCAGTAAGTTACCATAAGTTACTTCTCCAGGTAGGTTAAATGCTATGCCACAGAGATCTATTGTTTAAACATTTGCATTTTTAACTGTGAATAATTAGGGCCATTTAGAATTAGAGGTTTAGCATCTAATGGAGCAAATTTGCCCCCCGGACAAAATCAAGGTGCACTGCACGGGGAAGGGTGCGGGATTTAAAATATGTGACCAGATTTAGAGTTGGGAGGGGGAGGGGGGGGGTGATCTTATGTTCCAAATCAGCCAGTAATTTCCCTACATGCAAAACAATAAAATGTATAATGTATCTGCATCATTTACATTGCAACATGGATAATATATATATATATATATATATATATATATATATATATATATATATATATATATATTTTTTTTTTTATTATTTTTTTTTTTTTAATTATTTTTTTTTTTTTACTGTGATCCTAGCCCTTAATGGCCTAAAAAGCAAACACTGTATAACCTTTTTCTTCTCCAGAAAAACATCTTCAGGAAACTATTATAAAACCTGGTCTTCTCCTCCAACATCCCAAAGTCCTGCTCCTGTATCACCATGTGTATTCTGTATTGCTGGATGACTGACGGAGCCCTTTCTGCTAGATGGAATTGTCTGTTATGTACGTGTCCTCTCAGACCTTACTGTTACCACCGTGGCCTCCTCCTCAGCGTCATCCATTGATACTCTGTGACCATTCCTCAGCCTTATCTCCTGATACCTTGTGACCATTCGTCTTCCTTATCCTCATCTCCTGATACCCTGTGACCATTCCTCTTCCTCGTCCTCATCTCATGATACCCTGTGACCATTCCTCTTCCTCATCCTCATCTCCTGATACCCTGTGACCATTCCTCTTCCTCATCTTCATCTCCTGATACCCTGTGACCATTCCTCTTCCTCATCTTCATCTCCTGATACCCCGTGACCATCCCTCTTCCTTATCCTCCTCTTCTGATACCCTGTGTCCATTCGTCTTCCTCATCCTCATCTCCTGATACCCTGTGACCATTCCTCTTCCTCATCCTCATCTCCTGATACCCTGTGACCATTCCTCTTCCTCATCTTCATCTCCTGATACCCTGTGACCATTCCTCTTCCTCATCTTCATCTCCTGATACCCTGTGACCATTCCTCTTCCTCATCTTCATCTCTTGATACCCTGTGACCATTCCTCGTCCTTGTCCTCATCTCATGATACCCTGTGACCATTCCTCTTCCTCATCCTCATCTCCTGATACCCTGTGACCATTCCTCTTCCTCATCTTCATCTCCTGATACCCTGTGACCATTCCTCTTCCTCATCTTCATCTCCTGATACCCCGTGACCATCCCTCTTCCTTATCCTCCTCTTCTGATACCCTGTGTCCATTCGTCTTCCTCATCCTCATCTCCTGATACCCTGTGACCATTCCTCTTCCTCATCCTCATCTCCTGATACCCTGTGACCATTCCTCTTCCTCATCTTCATCTCCCGATACCCTGTGACCATTCCTCTTCCTCATCTTCATCTCCCGATACCCTGTGACCATTCCTCTTCCTCATCTTCATCTCCTGATACCCTGTGACCATTCCTCTTCCTCATATTCATCTCCTGATACCCTGTAGCCATCCCTCTTCCTTATCCTCCTCTTCTGATACCCTGTGACCATTCGTCTTCCTCGTCCTCATCTCCTGATACCCTGTGACCATTCCTCATCTTCATCTCCTGATACCCTGTGACCATCCCTCTTCCTTATCCTCCTCTTCTGATACCCCGTGACCATTCATCTTCCTCCTCCTCATCTCCTGATACCCTATGACCATTCCTCTTCCTCATCTTCATCTCCTGATACCCTGTGACCATTTCTCTTCCTTATCCTCCTCTTCTGATACCCTGTGACCATTCCTCTTCCTTATCCTCCTCTTCTGATACCCTGTGACCATTCCTCTTCCTCATCCTCATCTTCTGATACCCTGTGACCATTCCTCTTCCTCATCCTCATCTTCTGATACCCTGTGACCATTCCTCTTCCTCATCTTCTGAAACCCTGTGACCATTCCTCTTCCTCATCCTCATCTTCTGATACCCTGTGACCATTCCTCTTCCTCATCTTCATCTTCTGATACCCTGTGACCATTCTTCTTCCTTATCCTCCTCTTCTGATACCCTGTGACCATTCCTCTTTCTCGTCCTCATCTCCTGATTCCTCTTCCTCATCTTCATCTCCTGATACCCTGTGACCATTCCTCTTCCTCATCCTCATCTTCTGATACCCTGTGACCATTCCTCTTCCTCATCCTCATCTTCTGATACCCTGTGACCATTCCTCTTCCTCATCTTCATCTTCTGATACCCTGTGACCATTCCTCTTTCTCATCCTCATCTTCTGATACCCTGTGACCATTCCTCGTCCTCATCTCCTGATACCCTGTGACCATTCCTCTTCCTCATCCTCATCTTCTGATACCCTGTGACCATTCCTCTTCCTCATCTTCTGAAACCCTGTGACCATTCCTCTTCCTCATCCTCATCTTCTGATACCCTGTGACCATTCCTCTTCCTCATCTTCATCTTCTGATACCCTGTGACCATTCTTCTTCCTCCTCCTCATCTTCTGATACCCTGTGACCATTCCTCTTTCTCGTCCTCATCTCCTGATACCTTGTGACCATTCCTCTTCCTCATCTTCATCTCCTGATACCCTGTGACCATTCCTCTTCCTCATCCTCATCTTCTGATACCCTGTGAACATTCCTCTTCCTCATCTTCATCTTCTGATACCCTGTGACCATTCCTCTTCCTCATCCTCATCTTCTGATACTCTGTGACCATTCCTCTTCCTCATCCTCATCTTCTGATACCCTGTGACCATTCCTCTTCCTCGGCATCATGTCCTGATATCTGCTTTGATAGTTTTCCTTTATTTTGCTGGTTGTAACTTATATTTTATTTACTGATTTGATATCTTGGATAACATGGTTCATTCTTCAGTCTGTTGCCCTCAATAAAATGTCTCTTTTACAATGTTGTATGAAATACAATGATATATGCACCCAGGTCCAGATACTGGGGGAGATGTACTAAGCCTGAAAAGTGATACATTTCACGGTGATAAACTGCCAGCAAATCAATTCCTAACTACCATGTCACTGTCTGTGTTTGAAAAATGACAGTTAGGAGCTGATTGGCTGGTACTTTATCACTGTGATATTTATCACTTTTCAAGGCTTAGTACATCTGGCCCACTGTAGCCGGCTTCCCAAAGCATTTGCCTGGAGATAAAGGAAATATTTTTTTCTGCATGAATCTCTGAAGTGAGTGGTAAGATGCCAGAGCCTGACGTGGAGATAATTTCACTCACAGGTGTGGTCGGGATTTACGTTCTAGATAAATCACAGCCACCAATAATAGCGCATAGCTGCACAGATGTTATGTAAGAGGGGAACAGGGATTGCAAAAGCACATCCAGCAGAACTTTGACCCAGGGAGCCTGTTCTGCGCCTTCCACTGGATAGATTTAGAAGAAAACTGAATCGAGTTGTAACATTGGATCCCAGCGAGACCTTCTGTTGGTGTATCCTGGCCAGAACTGTGACCCAGGGAGCCTGTTCTGGGACTTCCACTGGATGGATTTGGATGAAAACTTCAATGATCTGTAGTAACTGACAGAAATGACCAGAATTCATTGAACAAAAATAACTAATAGAAATGGAGGTGGGAAGACCAAAAATGCTGCCTACCCAAAAGCATTGGGATAGAGCAACACTGATAACAGAAGGAAAACTTTAAACCCATCTTGCAATAGAAAAGTGATTATAAAACTGAACAGAAATACATGCTGGGGATCAGGACTACTGGGCAGCCACCTCATTGGGGTTTTGGAAGAGCTACAGTACCAAGCTACTAATTATTTTTAATATGTTGACACTTACATCCAACTAATTGGTAACTTAATAACTGGAAAATGTAAAACCAGGCAACGCCAGGTACTTCAGCTAGTATATAAATATGTATCACCTTGACAAAGGGGCGTTAGCGCCCCGAAACGTTGGTCACCTTTGTGCTGCTGTTTTCATGGATTAAATAATCTATTTTTGCACTTGAAATTTTTGGAATCAGTCTCTGAGTGCCGCTGCATGCTTCCACTGTTTACTTATATATATATATATATATATATATATATATATATATTGTTTATTTTTATTTTTTTTTAATTCGAAGTGTGGTACTCAAACAGACTTTTCATTAGCTATTATTCAGCCCATCCTCATGCAGCACATACAACGCCTGAGGAAACGTTGCAGAGCTAATGGCTGAGGTTTGAATCATTTAAGCGTCCATAGAGTGCAACACCTCGATTGTATGCATTGATTTTAGTGAGCACAGCGTCATACTGTCATAGGAGGGAAAGTGCATGCCTGTTCATTGTGTGTGTATATATATATATATATATATACACACTACTGCTAGCAAAAAGTCTCTTGAGTGCCGCCGTGATTCCTGTTTATATATTATATATATTTGTAACAACAGTTCCCATTCATGCTGACCATGCTGTGTTGATGTCTGCTGTCACTATGCTGTAACTCCTTGACAAAGGTCCTGGTGTGGACCGAAACGTCGGAATTGGACTTTACAACTGGAGCTGTGAGATTACCTTTATTAAATTTTCTTTGCTGAATAATTGATATTAAAGTCTGGAGAGTGCTATCTGTTCCACTAGGTGGATAACCTTGTACTGTACTATGGGTCCCACCTCTAAGTGGGTTGGACTCTGATTGGCACCCCAGCTGTTGGCAGAGTTTATGTGAGAGTGCAGGGAACTGTATGTATATTTAGATACAACCCAGGATAAACACCTGAGCTGTTTTCTTCTCCTGCACCCACCCCGCATTGCATTATTTATACAGGCACTGTTGTTGATTTGGGATTCATCAATATATTGGGTATGTACTGATGTATAGCATAACTGCACGGGTATCTGAGCAGGTGAGTATTTTCTAGCCAATCATATTTACTGTCATACCGCACTGGGCAAGCCCGAACCCACCCGAACTTGGAAGCTAATCAGTGCTGTGCCTGGTCAGTACACGCTTGGGTGACCACGTGGAATACTAGGTACAGTAAGTATATCGTTACAATACGTGGTTGAGAAATACCTCTATTTGGCATGGCGCAAAGCCAGTTGGGATTCCTCGATGATAACCTGCTTGCACATGCTGAACACGGTATAATATCCCTCACGGACGATGATGCGGATAAGGTCTTATTTGACCAACTAGATTTTGACACTTTGCCTGCAGAAACACCTACAGACCTATACCACCAACTTCTTAGACTCAAAAGGAGGGAAATAGACCTTACCCTACATGGTCAGTTCCTGTCCGAATACTATCGGAAAAAGCACATACCACGGGGATTTAGAATTAACAATATCCCGACATTAGGCAGGAACAACCCCACATTCTGCAGCCGCTGGTGTGGGGTTCTGAATAAATGCTCCCTCGACCTTATGCTCTTGGTAGTGGAGGAAGTGGGCATAGAACTAAATAAAGTTAAGGTCCAAATTGATACCTTCAGCAGTGCACATCTTGGCACCATCAAGAAGGATAAAACCACCAATTTATTTGAAAAATTACAAACACAGATAGACACCTATAAGAGAGAAATCACTGCATTTAAACATAGTAAACTAGTAACGGTCACAGCAGATTACCAAAATCACACTGTCTATCGGTTGTTGATCGGTGATTCTAGACCAAATAGACCACAACGGCCCTTTAGAGCCCGCCGCCAAGGACGTAGACAATTCTACACCAACGAAACAGGATCTTCTGCCTCCGACACAGATCTGTCTGACGGTAGACCAACTCCCAGGTCTTTTTTAGTGCATACAACAAACCCCAACCTCCCCCCAGTGGCAAACCAAGGAGACCGCACCCAAGGAAGGGCCGATACATGGCGCAGGTGCAGAGACAAACCCAGGACCTAGTATTTAATTTATCAAGTAAGACACTGGATGAGGCAACCATACGCCTTCTCTCGAGAGGCCTTTCTTTTGTACCTACAGCACCCCATCGGCGGTTTGATACCGTAGTCGATATATATAAGTTCGGTAGGAAGCTCAGGTTACGTGAGCATTTCCCTATAGAAATCAACAAAGAAAACACGCAATTTCGGAAACCCTCCACATTTGACCCAGTATCTTCCAACCCTAGCATTAAAACATTTACTCGCTCCTGGAACACGATATACATGTACAATCTCCAACTAAGCGTTTTGATAACCTGCCCATGGCAGAATGCAAAGCCCTGTCAGCACTTAAGCAAGACACTAGCCTGGTGGTTAGGCCTGCGGACAAAGGGGGCGCAGTAGTAGTACAGGATTGGGTCGACTACAATAGCGAAATAATGAGGCAGCTAGATGATGAGTCCACCTACACTAGTTTGCAGCACAATCCAATACCTGAGATCAAATTGGAAATTGATCGCATATTAGAACAGGGCTACAAAACACATCAGATCGACAAAAACACACTGGAATTTCTCACTGTTGAACACCCTGTTTGCCCCATAATATACACTCTTCCCAAAATCCACAAAACCCTGTCACATCCACCAGGGAGGCCCATCATCTCAGCTAGGAAATCTCTGCTACAACCGCTTGCCATCTTTGTCGATACGTACCTGCAACCCATAGTACAGCAGGGAGATAGTTATGTGCGAGACACATCTGACTTTCTGCAGAAGCTGAAGACTTTTCCATACGAGCTTGATGATATATTGCTGGCTACCATGGATGTGTGTTCCCTGTACACCATCATACCACATGAACAAGGTCTACAAGCACTAGCAAATGCCTGGCAACAACACCCACCGACAGGTCCGGCAATTGAATTTCTCCTGGAATTGGCTACCGCAGGTCTTAAACATAATCATTTTCTTTACCAAGGAAAATACTATCTACAACGTGAAGGGACCGCGATGGGCTCTAATTTGGCGCCGGCATACGCCAATATATACATGACTAAATATGAACAAGAGCAGATCTTCCCGAGATTTGGATCCCGGATCCTCTTTTACAGAAGATTTATAGATGACATTTTCCTACTCTGGAAGGGGTCAGTAGACTCATTCAACGGCATGGTCAGTTGGCTCAACGGCATAGACAGCCCGGTAAGATTTACCCATCAAGTGGATCCCGCCAGTATCAATTTTCTTGATATTACCATCACATTGGAGGAGGGTCGCATCAATACAAGCTTGTATAGAAAACCTACGGACCGCAATACCTTGCTACTTGCAACCAGCCAACACCCACCAGCTCTCAAGGACAATCTCCCAATCTCTCAGTTCTTGAGAGTGATGCGCAATAATACCAATAGGGATACCATGGAGACACAAATATCGGAGATGACATCACGCTTCCTAGAGCGAGGGTATGATAAGAAAACAGTGACAAATTGTCTGAAGAAAGCTAGGAAGAAATTTGTCATGTCTACATCCCCGACTGAAGCCACCTCAGCATCAGAACGTATGGTTTTTACGACTACTTATGATCAGCTATCAAATAAAATCAGAGGAGCCGTCCGCAAGAATTGGCTCATCCTAACCTCAGACGACCATCTCAAACTGAAAAGGACACCACCCCTCATCATGGCCTACCGCAGGGCGGCCAACCTAAAACAATTATTGCTAAGGCCTATGGCTGGACAAGAACTTCCCACAACCACTACATGGCTACATGAGAAAAGACCTGGGTGCTTCAAATGCACCGGGTGCACCACATGTAGGGGGATGCTAACAGGACCGACTTTTCCCCATCCTCACTCGGGGAAAGCAATACCCATCAAATACAGATTGCATTGTAATATGGACCATTTGATTTACATCCTCACATGCCCCTGTGGACTGTACTATGTGGGAATGATGACTAGAAGGTTCCGGGATAGGATGGCGAATCATAGAACGTCAATACACCAGGCGATTAACACCGGGACAGCGACCTTACCAGTAGCCAGACATTTTTTAAGTCTAAGACACCAAGTATCTGATCTGAGGACAAAACTGATAGACTGGATACCCCCGTTACTAAGAGGCGGTGACCGTGCTCTTCTGCTCAGAAAACGTGAAAGCCTGTGGATACACAGATTGGACACTATTGCCCCGAAAGGAATGAATGAGAACAATCCCCTGTCTGAAATAAATTTATGATCCCCCAGGTGTTATCAACTAGCTGCGCCCGTATTTGCAGTTATAATTATGATTTATTAGTTAAGATTATAATTCTATAATTCTGTATTGGATTTTGATTTTAAGTACAAGTCTTATGTGGTCAGAATGGTGTGAAGAAAACACCGTTCAGACATTGGAATATGGAATGAAGAGTATTTGCATACAGTATAATAATCTAATGCTTAGGCATTTATTAATTTTTGTTTATGTTTTGCCATGTTCACTATGTTTGCAGAACCCAATATGATGACCTCTCCGGCCTCCAATATACCCAATAATGAACAAAACTGGCAGGGGTAAGCCACCTACAGCCTGAAAACTCATTAATAATAGTATTAATTGCGGCTCTCTAGCCCCGGACGTCCCCATAATATGCTCTAATACCTGCTCCAATAGATACCCTTTGTTGTCTAAAAACTGAGCCAATTTGATACATGTATAACAGACACCAGTGCGGTCAGTAGCGGCTTCTCCGCTACTATGGAAACTAAAGCTCGAGTAATAACCGGAAGTGACGTGTGCGTTCCAACACGCACTTCCGGTTTGCGTTCCATATCGCGCCCGCTACTCGGAGATGCACACCTCCTGGATAGCATGAGGTGTTGTAAATGGCCCTGTAGAAGCCTGTGCATATATGGCAAACAGTGGTGCGGCCATTAGCGGCTTCCCCGCTACTATGGCAACTATAGCTCGCACAAAAACCGGAAGTGACGCGTGTGTCCCAATACGCACTTCCGGTTTGCGTTCTACGGCGCGCCCGCTGTTCAGGCCGGACTACATGGATAATACACACCTCCTGGATAGCAGGAAGTGATGTAAATGGCCCTGCACTGCGTTCCAGCTGACTCCCAGGAAATGGAGAGGTTTGACTAGCACTTAAGGGTGGGGTATATAATGGGGGCCGGTGAGGCTATCCCTTTGTAACATCAGTTCCCATTCATGCTGACCATGCTGTGCTGATGTCTGCTGTCACTATGCTGTAACTCCTTGACAAAGGTCCTGGTGTGGACCGAAACGTCGGAATTGGACTTTACAACTGGAGCTGTGAGATTACCTTTATTAAATTTTCTTTGCTGAATAATTGATATTAAAGTCTGGAGAGTGCTATCTGTTCCACTAGGTGGATAAACTTGTACTGTACTATGGGTCCCACCTCTAAGTGGGTTGGACTCTGATTGGCACCCCAGCTGTTGGCAGAGTTTATGTGAGAGTGCAGGGATCTGTATATATATATATATATATATATACCACAACAACCACCTAGGTGGAAGGTGCACTCACGCCCAGAAATTAGTCTCTGAAGTCACTTGTAAATTCAGTATATTTTTATTCGGGTTCACTGTTGATGCCGTATTTCATCGACGTTTCGGTCCTTATGCGGACCTTTATCAAGATTGGCACTTAAATCACCTATACAATCAGAAACAGTTACAATTAATATGTATAAGAACCCAGATTTATTCAACACCAACACCACCAGTGCCTCCCAGGCCCTGAAGACTGTCACAAAAACCAGAAAACGTATTAAAAAGCTGTTTTTTTATATATGTAAAAAAGAGATACTTGGAAATAATCCACGTGTGATGAAAGAGACACCTCCACCATTAGGACTATCTGTTTAGATAGGCAAATGATTACCTGGACGGCAAGCCAGATCACTCAGATGTGTGGAATGGCCTTCAAAGTTGGCAACATGCCTGATCACATAATGAAGTTAAAAAGCCTATAACGTAGGGGAAGCTGCAAGGCGTAGTCACCTATTAGATAAATAACAGAGTAACTACACCATAAGAAAATACACTAACAACGTCATTTTGGAAAAGATCATACCTAGTTACATGTAGAAATAGCTCATGGCAGCTTGTGGGCTCTGTACATGTGTCAGACACTCAGTCTGTAAGGAGGCACAACAGGAAAAAATAATCACCAACCGTAATCATGTGTCAGAAGGGAGCTGCAGGAGAACCATACTCACTGCTCAAGTGTCCAGAGCCAAATGGAAGCTGCATAAAGTTCAGCCTCAGCTGAGCACTATTTAAGGATCAACCACAGGAAGTGCCAATTAGGGAGATTAGTATAAACCCAGTCTCTCATTAACTGATCACCTCTCAGATAACTAACTCAGACCAACTGGGAAAAAAGTTACAGGGTTCACAGGACAGGCAGTGGCTATCGCTAACGCACGGCTACTTAAATGAGTGTATTTTAACGATTTGGAAGGGCAACTGCCGGAGACGCGTCTTTTGCGTTCCACCGACCGGAACACCATGCGTTCCATTCCGCGGAAGTGGCGCTGGCCGGAAGTCTCTGCGTTCCACTCGCGGAAAGAACCGTAATTAGGCTTATCCACTGGCTAATGTTTAAAGGAGGTGTACAACCTAGAGGGGGGTGTTCTCAGAGAATGAACACTCCCCCAGGTGGAATCATCAATGTACAGGTTCACTCATAGCTCACAGGGACTCGGAGGTATACCGGAGGTCTCCTCACGTATAATCCTGGATTAACCTATGTGTAGCCTGTCAATCACCACAGAAGAAAAAGAGTGCAAATGTAAATAATGATCCATAATATGAAATGTCAAAAAATGTCAAAAATGACATAAGAGGGCACCAGATCAAATGACCACAACTCACCCTACGCATACAAACTAACATATATCTGATCAACAAAGGCAAATTGAATACTGATGTGAGTGTAATATCTTTATAGTAATACATTGGTATAATGTAGTAAAAGATTTTAAATAATAAAAGGGAATAGTGGGTGGTGTGGTCATTGAAATTGGTGGACCCTCGTGACTAGTATAGGACCTGGGAAGGCTCCGGGAAACAACAGAAAAATATATATAAAAAACATAAGCAAGGACGTATAAATAACTGTCCTTACTTTCTTAATCTATATACATAAAAAGAACATACAAAAATGAAAAAAATAAAACATAGAACATAGAACATATAAAACATATAAAACACAAATCGAAACCCAGCCTGTATGTGCTGATTGTATCACAGTGCCCTATGTCCCTGAAACATACAAAGTGTGTTCCAAGGTATCCAATCAACTATGGCAAAATAAAATTCTAAAGAAAAATATTAAGGGGGTTGGCCTCATTGAGGCCCTTTGGTGACACTGTATTGAGTTTGTGTATCCAAAAGCTTTCCTTCTGTTTAAGTAACAAGGTGCGATCGCCTCCACTAACAGGTGGCGGCACCCAGTCAATCAGCTGACACTTCAGGGCAGATACTTGATGTTTAACTGACAAAAAGTGCCGTGCTACCGGTTTGTCAGAAAAGCCCACATTGAGGGCCGTGTGTATGGATGACCGATGGTTTGCCATCCTGTCGCGAAAGGGACGCGCGGTTAGTCCGACATAACATAACCCACATGGGCACTTTAGAAGGTAGACGACATGATCCAGTCGACAGTGGAGATGATATCTGATAAAGATTTTTTTCCCTGTGTGTGGGTGATACAAAAAAGGACCAGTGATCATAGATCTGCACGTTGTGCATCCCCCGCAGGAAAAACTGCCAGGTTTGGCTTGCATAAGCTGGATTTGAGATGTGTTCTGTTCAGGGAAAATCGTGGGTCTCATTAGTAATTGCTTTAGGTTGGCCCCTCGTTTGTCTGCAACCATAGGAGCAGGTGTTTTAAGAAAAGGCAAACTGTTGTCGGTGGCTATTATTGGCCAATGTTTCCGTAGGGCCTTTCTGGTTGCACTTGTGGAACCATCATACTGAGTGGAACAAATCATCCGATTGTTACGAATGGGGTTTTTAACCTGTTGTCCATGAAAAATGCTGTTCGCTTTATTGAGACAGCGAGTAAGTACACTGCTAGTGTACCCTCGCTCCAGAAAGCGAGAGGTGATCTCGTTACATTGTTGATCTTTGAGTGCTGCGTTGGAATTGATCCTCATGGCTCTGAGGTACTGGGATATGGGCAATCCTTCTTTGAGGGCTGGGGGATGATGGCTGCTAGCATGCAAGGTCAGATTGCGGTCAGTGGGTTTACGGTACAACGAGGTGTCCAGTCGGTCACCATTTCTGGTGATACTGACATCCAGGAAAGTGATGTTAGTGGCCGATACTGTGTATGTGAACTTGATAGGATTATCCAAAGCATTCAATTGGTTCACCATGTCAAGAAACTCAGACTCGGTGCCCTCCCACAGCAAGAAGACGTCATCAATGTACCGTTTAAAGAAGGCAATCTTGTGCCCATACCTAGGTAACAGGTACGTATGTTCATAGTGCGCCATGAACAGATTAGCGTAGGCGGGGGCCAAATTCGACCCCATCGCGGTTCCGGCGATTTGAAGAAAATAATCATTTTTATACATAAAGTGGTTGCACGTAAGAACCAATGAGGTCAGTTCCAACACAAACTCAGTGGGGTAATCTTTGCAGGGGCTGTTGGAAAGAAATTGACGTATAACATCCAAACCTAAGTGGTGTGGTATAACGGTATAAAGGGACCCCACATCCATAGTGGCCAGAAGAGTGCCTTCACTAAGATGGGTAAATGTCCGTAGATGTGTGAGGAAATCCCCAGTGTCCTTTAAATAGCTATCAGTTTTTAATACCAAAGGCTGTAGGATACTGTCAATAAAGACAGCAATTGGCTGTAACAGAGAGCCTTCCGCGGCAATAATGGGTCTGCCGGGAGGGTGAACTAATGTCTTATGAATTTTGGGCAGAGTGTATAGGATGGGACACCTGGGTGAATTGATGGTCAAATATTTTAATGTGTCTTCACTTATGTAGCCCTGCTCAAAACCTAACTTCAGAAATTGATCGATTTTAGATTTAATTTTAGGAACCGGATTGGTGGTTAATTTCTGATAGGTCATGTCATCTGCTAATTGTCGGTTGATCTCCATGTCATAGTCAGTCCAATCTTGGACGACTATTGCTCCTCCCTTATCCGCCGGGCGGATGACTATATGGGGAGAATCCTTTAAAGTTTTTAATGCTTTCCTCTCGGCTATGGACAGGTTATCAAACATCCTTTTGGGGGGTGAGCTCTCAGAGTCTCTTTGGACTAACCGTAAATAAGTTTTGATGCTGGGATTGGAGGATGGAGGATCGAATGTCGATTTGGGTCTGAATTGAGGTATCTCTTTGTTAGTGGATTTGTTAGCAAAGAACTCCCGCAGACGGAGGGAGCGGCCAAATTTATACTGATCTATAGTTTGTTGGAATGAATTAATTCTGCATGTGGGGACGAAAGATAAACCTCGGGCAAGAAGTTTAGTTTCCGCTGGACTCAGTTCTACGCTAGATAGATTAAAGACATTGTCACCTACTGTCTCCTCCTCCCTCTTCTCTTGGTACCCCCCTCTCCTCGGGTGCGGTCTGTGCCGCTTCTGAGAACCCTGGAACGGGTAGAGGAGGCCTCTCCTCCTCGATCTAAAAAACGAGTGGAGTCGTTGTTCCCTTCGTAATAATCGGTGTCTGAGGTAGAGGCGGAGGAAACAAATTCATGGGCAAAAGGTTGGGCCCTTCGCCTAGTGTATTGTCTATTCTGACGTTCACTAGTATTGTTTCCAAGTAACCAGCGGTATACAGTATGCGTTTGGTAGTCGTTAGTTACAGTGGACAATTTTTTTCGTTTAAAAGAAATTAGATCACGTTTATAAGTGTCCACCTGTGTCTGTAGACGTTCGATCCAATTTTGGGTTTTGTCATTCTGCAGCACGGTGGTGTGAGATTTGATGGTAATATCCACTTCAGTAGATAATTTCTTTAACTCAATGCCAACTTCCTCCACTACCAGGGTCATGAGGTCAAGCGAACATTTGTTCAATACTCCACACCACCGGCTGCAGAAGACAGGGTTGTTTCTACCCAATGTTGGAACGTTAGAGATACGGAAACCCCGGGGGATTTGTTTTCTCCTGAGGTATTCCGACAAAAATTGACCATGTAAAGTCAAATCAACCTCTTTTTGTCTGTGTTTAAGCACTTTGTAAAACAAATCCACAGGGGTTTCGGCTGGTAAGGCCTCAAACTCTAATTTATCGAATAGTAATTTTTCAGTGTCCTCATCCGTAAATGAAACTATACCAGTTTCAGCTTTGGCCAGTAGGCCATCATCCAACAAATATACCCCGCTCTGAGTCATAACACTCTTTAGACTGGAAAACTCAAACAGGTATAGCAATTAGATTAATAACATACTAAACATGACAAACAAAACATGTAAGGTTCCCGGAAATAAAGGTGGTGATCGGTGAGGAAGTCCAATCCGGTATGTTGGATGGGTGTCAGGAAGTAGGAACTGCGTATAGTAGTTCGAACAAATGTAGTCTTGGAAGATCCTGCACTCTCATCAAAAGTAATAATGACGGCGGGTGCTCCTAATGACCAGAGAGGCCACCAATATACCACAACAACCACCTAGGTGGAAGGTGCACTCACGCCCAGAAATTAGTCTCTGAAGTCACTTGTAAATTCAGTATATTTTTATTCGGGTTCACTGTTGATGCCGTATTTCATCGACGTTTCGGTCCTTATGCGGACCTTTATCAAGATTGGCACTTAAATCACCTATACAATCAGAAACAGTTACAATTAATATGTATAAGAACCCAGATTTATTCAACACCAACACCACCAGTGCCTCCCAGGCCCTGAAGACTGTCACAAAAACCAGAAAACGTATTAAAAAGCTGTTTTTTTATATATGTAAAAAAGAGATACTTGGAAATAATCCACGTGTGATGAAAGAGACACCTCCACCATTAGGACTATCTGTTTAGATAGGCAAATGATTACCTGGACGGCAAGCCAGATCACTCAGATGTGTGGAATGGCCTTCAAAGTTGGCAACATGCCTGATCACATAATGAAGTTAAAAAGCCTATAACGTAGGGGAAGCTGCAAGGCGTAGTCACCTATTAGATAAATAACAGAGTAACTACACCATAAGAAAATACACTAACAACGTCATTTTGGAAAAGATCATACCTAGTTACATGTAGAAATAGCTCATGGCAGCTTGTGGGCTCTGTACATGTGTCAGACACTCAGTCTGTAAGGAGGCACAACAGGAAAAAATAATCACCAACCGTAATCATGTGTCAGAAGGGAGCTGCAGGAGAACCATACTCACTGCTCAAGTGTCCAGAGCCAAATGGAAGCTGCATAAAGTTCAGCCTCAGCTGAGCACTATTTAAGGATCAACCACAGGAAGTGCCAATTAAGGAGATTAGTATAAACCCAGTCTCTCATTAACTGATCACCTCTCAGATAACTAACTCAGACCAACTGGGAAAAACGTTACAGGGTTCACAGGACAGGCAGTGGCTATCGCTAACGCACGGCTACTTAAATGAGTGTATTTTAACGATTTGGAAGGGCAACTGCCGGAGACGCGTCTTTTGCGTTCCACCGACCGGAACACCATGCGTTCCATTCCGCGGAAGTGGCGCTGGCCGGAAGTCTCTGCGTTCCACTCGCGGAAAGAACCGTAATTAGGCTTATCCACTGGCTAATGTTTAAAGGAGGTGTACAACCTAGAGGGGGGTGTTCACAGAGAATGAACACTCCCCCAGGTGGAATCATCAATGTACAGGTCCACTCATAGCTCACAGGGACTCGGAGGTATACCGGAGGTCTCCTCACGTATAATCCTGGATTAACCTATGTGTAGCCTGTCAATCACCACAGAAGAAAAAGAGTGCAAATGTAAATAATGATCCATAATATGAAATGTCAAAAAATGTCAAAAATGACATAAGAGGGCACCAGATCAAATGACCACAACTCACCCTACGCATACAAACTAACATATATCTGATCAACAAAGGCAAATTGAATACTGATGTGAGTGTAATATCTTTATAGTAATACATTGGTATAATGTAGTAAAAGATTTTAAATAATAAAAGGGAATAGTGGGTGGTGTGGTCATTGAAATTGGTGGACCCTCGTGACTAGTATAGGACCTGGGAAGGCTCCGGGAAACAACAGAAAAATATATATAAAAAACATAAGCAAGGACGTATAAATAACTGTCCTTACTTTCTTAATCTATATACATAAAAAGAACATACAAAAATGAAAAAAATAAAACATAGAACATAGAACATATAAAACATATAAAACACAAATCGAAACCCAGCCTGTATGTGCTGATTGTATCACAGTGCCCTATGTCCCTGAAACATACAAAGTGTGTTCCAAGGTATCCAATCAACTATGGCAAAATAAAATTCTAAAGAAAAATATTAAGGGGGTTGGCCTCATTGAGGCCCTTTGGTGACACTGTATTGAGTTTGTGTATCCAAAAGCTTTCCTTCTGTTTAAGTAACAAGGTGCGATCGCCTCCACTAACAGGTGGCGGCACCCAGTCAATCAGCTGACACTTCAGGGCAGATACTTGATGTTTAACTGACAAAAAGTGCCGTGCTACCGGTTTGTCAGAAAAGCCCACATTGAGGGCCGTGTGTATGGATGACCGATGGTTTGCCATCCTGTCGCGAAAGGGACGCGCGGTTAGTCCGACATAACATAACCCACATGGGCACTTTAGAAGGTAGACGACATGATCCAGTCGACAGTGGAGATGATATCTGATAAAGATTTTTTTCCCTGTGTGTGGGTGATACAAAAAAGGACCAGTGATCATAGATCTGCACGTTGTGCATCCCCCGCAGGAAAAACTGCCAGGTTTGGCTTGCATAAGCTGGATTTGAGATGTGTTCTGTTCAGGGAAAATCGTGGGTCTCATTAGTAATTGCTTTAGGTTGGCCCCTCGTTTGTCTGCAACCATAGGAGCAGGTGTTTTAAGAAAAGGCAAACTGTTGTCGGTGGCTATTATTGGCCAATGTTTCCGTAGGGCCTTTCTGGTTGCACTTGTGGAACCATCATACTGAGTGGAACAAATCATCCGATTGTTACGAATGGGGTTTTTAACCTGTTGTCCATGAAAAATGCTGTTCGCTTTATTGAGACAGCGAGTAAGTACACTGCTAGTGTACCCTCGCTCCAGAAAGCGAGAGGTGATCTCGTTACATTGTTGATCTTTGAGTGCTGCGTTGGAATTGATCCTCATGGCTCTGAGGTACTGGGATATGGGCAATCCTTCTTTGAGGGCTGGGGGATGATGGCTGCTAGCATGCAAGGTCAGATTGCGGTCAGTGGGTTTACGGTACAACGAGGTGTCCAGTCGGTCACCATTTCTGGTGATACTGACATCCAGGAAAGTGATGTTAGTGGCCGATACTGTGTATGTGAACTTGATAGGATTATCCAAAGCATTCAATTGGTTCACCATGTCAAGAAACTCAGACTCGGTGCCCTCCCACAGCAAGAAGACGTCATCAATGTACCGTTTAAAGAAGGCAATCTTGTGCCCATACCTAGGTAACAGGTACGTATGTTCATAGTGCGCCATGAACAGATTAGCGTAGGCGGGGGCCAAATTCGACCCCATCGCGGTTCCGGCGATTTGAAGAAAATAATCATTTTTATACATAAAGTGGTTGCACGTAAGAACCAATGAGGTCAGTTCCAACACAAACTCAGTGGGGTAATCTTTGCAGGGGCTGTTGGAAAGAAATTGACGTATAACATCCAAACCTAAGTGGTGTGGTATAACGGTATAAAGGGACCCCACATCCATAGTGGCCAGAAGAGTGCCTTCACTAAGATGGGTAAATGTCCGTAGATGTGTGAGGAAATCCCCAGTGTCCTTTAAATAGCTATCAGTTTTTAATACCAAAGGCTGTAGGATACTGTCAATAAAGACAGCAATTGGCTGTAACAGAGAGCCTTCCGCGGCAATAATGGGTCTGCCGGGAGGGTGAACTAATGTCTTATGAATTTTGGGCAGAGTGTATAGGATGGGACACCTGGGTGAATTGATGGTCAAATATTTTAATGTGTCTTCACTTATGTAGCCCTGCTCAAAACCTAACTTCAGAAATTGATCGATTTTAGATTTAATTTTAGGAACCGGATTGGTGGTTAATTTCTGATAGGTCATGTCATCTGCTAATTGTCGGTTGATCTCCATGTCATAGTCAGTCCAATCTTGGACGACTATTGCTCCTCCCTTATCCGCCGGGCGGATGACTATATGGGGAGAATCCTTTAAAGTTTTTAATGCTTTCCTCTCGGCTATGGACAGGTTATCAAACATCCTTTTGGGGGGTGAGCTCTCAGAGTCTCTTTGGACTAACCGTAAATAAGTTTTGATGCTGGGATTGGAGGATGGAGGATCGAATGTCGATTTGGGTCTGAATTGAGGTATCTCTTTGTTAGTGGATTTGTTAGCAAAGAACTCCCGCAGACGGAGGGAGCGGCCAAATTTATACTGATCTATAGTTTGTTGGAATGAATTAATTCTGCATGTGGGGACGAAAGATAAACCTCGGGCAAGAAGTTTAGTTTCCGCTGGACTCAGTTCTACGCTAGATAGATTAAAGACATTGTCACCTACTGTCTCCTCCTCCCTCTTCTCTTGGTACCCCCCTCTCCTCGGGTGCGGTCTGTGCCGCTTCTGAGAACCCTGGAACGGGTAGAGGAGGCCTCTCCTCCTCGATCTAAAAAACGAGTGGAGTCGTTGTTCCCTTCGTAATAATCGGTGTCTGAGGTAGAGGCGGAGGAAACAAATTCATGGGCAAAAGGTTGGGCCCTTCGCCTAGTGTATTGTCTATTCTGACGTTCACTAGTATTGTTTCCAAGTAACCAGCGGTATACAGTATGCGTTTGGTAGTCGTTAGTTACAGTGGACAATTTTTTTCGTTTAAAAGAAATTAGATCACGTTTATAAGTGTCCACCTGTGTCTGTAGACGTTCGATCCAATTTTGGGTTTTGTCATTCTGCAGCACGGTGGTGTGAGATTTGATGGTAATATCCACTTCAGTAGATAATTTCTTTAACTCAATGCCAACTTCCTCCACTACCAGGGTCATGAGGTCAAGCGAACATTTGTTCAATACTCCACACCACCGGCTGCAGAAGACAGGGTTGTTTCTACCCAATGTTGGAACGTTAGAGATACGGAAACCCCGGGGGATTTGTTTTCTCCTGAGGTATTCCGACAAAAATTGACCATGTAAAGTCAAATCAACCTCTTTTTGTCTGTGTTTAAGCACTTTGTAAAACAAATCCACAGGGGTTTCGGCTGGTAAGGCCTCAAACTCTAATTTATCGAATAGTAATTTTTCAGTGTCCTCATCCGTAAATGAAACTATACCAGTTTCAGCTTTGGCCAGTAGGCCATCATCCAACAAATATACCCCGCTCTGAGTCATAACACTCTTTAGACTGGAAAACTCAAACAGGTATAGCAATTAGATTAATAACATACTAAACATGACAAACAAAACATGTAAGGTTCCCGGAAATAAAGGTGGTGATCGGTGAGGAAGTCCAATCCGGTATGTTGGATGGGTGTCAGGAAGTAGGAACTGCGTATAGTAGTTCGAACAAATGTAGTCTTGGAAGATCCTGCACTCTCATCAAAAGTAATAATGACGGCGGGTGCTCCTAATGACCAGAGAGGCCACCAATATACCACAACAACCACCTAGGTGGAAGGTGCACTCACGCCCAGAAATTAGTCTCTGAAGTCACTTGTAAATTCAGTATATTTTTATTCGGGTTCACTGTTGATGCCGTATTTCATCGACGTTTCGGTCCTTATGCGGACCTTTATCAAGATTGGCACTTAAATCACCTATACAATCAGAAACAGTTACAATTAATATGTATAAGAACCCAGATTTATTCAACACCAACACCACCAGTGCCTCCCAGGCCCTGAAGACTGTCACAAAAACCAGAAAACGTATTAAAAAGCTGTTTTTTTATATATGTAAAAAAGAGATACTTGGAAATAATCCACGTGTGATGAAAGAGACACCTCCACCATTAGGACTATCTGTTTAGATAGGCAAATGATTACCTGGACGGCAAGCCAGATCACTCAGATGTGTGGAATGGCCTTCAAAGTTGGCAACATGCCTGATCACATAATGAAGTTAAAAAGCCTATAACGTAGGGGAAGCTGCAAGGCGTAGTCACCTATTAGATAAATAACAGAGTAACTACACCATAAGAAAATACACTAACAACGTCATTTTGGAAAAGATCATACCTAGTTACATGTAGAAATAGCTCATGGCAGCTTGTGGGCTCTGTACATGTGTCAGACACTCAGTCTGTAAGGAGGCACAACAGGAAAAAATAATCACCAACCGTAATCATGTGTCAGAAGGGAGCTGCAGGAGAACCATACTCACTGCTCAAGTGTCCAGAGCCAAATGGAAGCTGCATAAAGTTCAGCCTCAGCTGAGCACTATTTAAGGATCAACCACAGGAAGTGCCAATTAAGGAGATTAGTATAAACCCAGTCTCTCATTAACTGATCACCTCTCAGATAACTAACTCAGACCAACTGGGAAAAACGTTACAGGGTTCACAGGACAGGCAGTGGCTATCGCTAACGCACGGCTACTTAAATGAGTGTATTTTAACGATTTAGAAGGGCAACTGCCGGAGACGCGTCTTTTGCGTTCCACCGACCGGAACACCATGCGTTCCATTCCGCGGAAGTGGCGCTGGCCGGAAGTCTCTGCGTTCCACTCGCGGAAAGAACCGTAATTAGGCTTATCCACTGGCTAATGTTTAAAGGAGGTGTACAACCTAGAGGGGGGTGTTCTCAGAGAATGAACACTCCCCCAGGTGGAATCATCAATGTACAGGTTCACTCATAGCTCACAGGGACTCGGAGGTATACCGGAGGTCTCCTCACGTATAATCCTGGATTAACCTATGTGTAGCCTGTCAATCACCACAGAAGAAAAAGAGTGCAAATGTAAATAATGATCCATAATATGAAATGTCAAAAAATGTCAAAAATGACATAAGAGGGCACCAGATCAAATGACCACAACTCACCCTACGCATACAAACTAACATATATCTGATCAACAAAGGCAAATTGAATACTGATGTGAGTGTAATATCTTTATAGTAATACATTGGTATAATGTAGTAAAAGATTTTAAATAATAAAAGGGAATAGTGGGTGGTGTGGTCATTGAAATTGGTGGACCCTCGTGACTAGTATAGGACCTGGGAAGGCTCCGGGAAACAACAGAAAAATATATATAAAAAACATAAGCAAGGACGTATAAATAACTGTCCTTACTTTCTTAATCTATATACATAAAAAGAACATACAAAAATGAAAAAAATAAAACATAGAACATAGAACATATAAAACATATAAAACACAAATCGAAACCCAGCCTGTATGTGCTGATTGTATCACAGTGCCCTATGTCCCTGAAACATACAAAGTGTGTTCCAAGGTATCCAATCAACTATGGCAAAATAAAATTCTAAAGAAAAATATTAAGGGGGTTGGCCTCATTGAGGCCCTTTGGTGACACTGTATTGAGTTTGTGTATCCAAAAGCTTTCCTTCTGTTTAAGTAACAAGGTGCGATCGCCTCCACTAACAGGTGGCGGCACCCAGTCAATCAGCTGACACTTCAGGGCAGATACTTGATGTTTAACTGACAAAAAGTGCCGTGCTACCGGTTTGTCAGAAAAGCCCACATTGAGGGCCGTGTGTATGGATGACCGATGGTTTGCCATCCTGTCGCGAAAGGGACGCGCGGTTAGTCCGACATAACATAACCCACATGGGCACTTTAGAAGGTAGACGACATGATCCAGTCGACAGTGGAGATGATATCTGATAAAGATTTTTTTCCCTGTGTGTGGGTGATACAAAAAAGGACCAGTGATCATAGATCTGCACGTTGTGCATCCCCCGCAGGAAAAACTGCCAGGTTTGGCTTGCATAAGCTGGATTTGAGATGTGTTCTGTTCAGGGAAAATCGTGGGTCTCATTAGTAATTGCTTTAGGTTGGCCCCTCGTTTGTCTGCAACCATAGGAGCAGGTGTTTTAAGAAAAGGCAAACTGTTGTCGGTGGCTATTATTGGCCAATGTTTCCGTAGGGCCTTTCTGGTTGCACTTGTGGAACCATCATACTGAGTGGAACAAATCATCCGATTGTTACGAATGGGGTTTTTAACCTGTTGTCCATGAAAAATGCTGTTCGCTTTATTGAGACAGCGAGTAAGTACACTGCTAGTGTACCCTCGCTCCAGAAAGCGAGAGGTGATCTCGTTACATTGTTGATCTTTGAGTGCTGCGTTGGAATTGATCCTCATGGCTCTGAGGTACTGGGATATGGGCAATCCTTCTTTGAGGGCTGGGGGATGATGGCTGCTAGCATGCAAGGTCAGATTGCGGTCAGTGGGTTTACGGTACAACGAGGTGTCCAGTCGGTCACCATTTCTGGTGATACTGACATCCAGGAAAGTGATGTTAGTGGCCGATACTGTGTATGTGAACTTGATAGGATTATCCAAAGCATTCAATTGGTTCACCATGTCAAGAAACTCAGACTCGGTGCCCTCCCACAGCAAGAAGACGTCATCAATGTACCGTTTAAAGAAGGCAATCTTGTGCCCATACCTAGGTAACAGGTACGTATGTTCATAGTGCGCCATGAACAGATTAGCGTAGGCGGGGGCCAAATTCGACCCCATCGCGGTTCCGGCGATTTGAAGAAAATAATCATTTTTATACATAAAGTGGTTGCACGTAAGAACCAATGAGGTCAGTTCCAACACAAACTCAGTGGGGTAATCTTTGCAGGGGCTGTTGGAAAGAAATTGACGTATAACATCCAAACCTAAGTGGTGTGGTATAACGGTATAAAGGGACCCCACATCCATAGTGGCCAGAAGAGTGCCTTCACTAAGATGGGTAAATGTCCGTAGATGTGTGAGGAAATCCCCAGTGTCCTTTAAATAGCTATCAGTTTTTAATACCAAAGGCTGTAGGATACTGTCAATAAAGACAGCAATTGGCTGTAACAGAGAGCCTTCCGCGGCAATAATGGGTCTGCCGGGAGGGTGAACTAATGTCTTATGAATTTTGGGCAGAGTGTATAGGATGGGACACCTGGGTGAATTGATGGTCAAATATTTTAATGTGTCTTCACTTATGTAGCCCTGCTCAAAACCTAACTTCAGAAATTGATCGATTTTAGATTTAATTTTAGGAACCGGATTGGTGGTTAATTTCTGATAGGTCATGTCATCTGCTAATTGTCGGTTGATCTCCATGTCATAGTCAGTCCAATCTTGGACGACTATTGCTCCTCCCTTATCCGCCGGGCGGATGACTATATGGGGAGAATCCTTTAAAGTTTTTAATGCTTTCCTCTCGGCTATGGACAGGTTATCAAACATCCTTTTGGGGGGTGAGCTCTCAGAGTCTCTTTGGACTAACCGTAAATAAGTTTTGATGCTGGGATTGGAGGATGGAGGATCGAATGTCGATTTGGGTCTGAATTGAGGTATCTCTTTGTTAGTGGATTTGTTAGCAAAGAACTCCCGCAGACGGAGGGAGCGGCCAAATTTATACTGATCTATAGTTTGTTGGAATGAATTAATTCTGCATGTGGGGACGAAAGATAAACCTCGGGCAAGAAGTTTAGTTTCCGCTGGACTCAGTTCTACGCTAGATAGATTAAAGACATTGTCACCTACTGTCTCCTCCTCCCTCTTCTCTTGGTACCCCCCTCTCCTCGGGTGCGGTCTGTGCCGCTTCTGAGAACCCTGGAACGGGTAGAGGAGGCCTCTCCTCCTCGATCTAAAAAACGAGTGGAGTCGTTGTTCCCTTCGTAATAATCGGTGTCTGAGGTAGAGGCGGAGGAAACAAATTCATGGGCAAAAGGTTGGGCCCTTCGCCTAGTGTATTGTCTATTCTGACGTTCACTAGTATTGTTTCCAAGTAACCAGCGGTATACAGTATGCGTTTGGTAGTCGTTAGTTACAGTGGACAATTTTTTTCGTTTAAAAGAAATTAGATCACGTTTATAAGTGTCCACCTGTGTCTGTAGACGTTCGATCCAATTTTGGGTTTTGTCATTCTGCAGCACGGTGGTGTGAGATTTGATGGTAATATCCACTTCAGTAGATAATTTCTTTAACTCAATGCCAACTTCCTCCACTACCAGGGTCATGAGGTCAAGCGAACATTTGTTCAATACTCCACACCACCGGCTGCAGAAGACAGGGTTGTTTCTACCCAATGTTGGAACGTTAGAGATACGGAAACCCCGGGGGATTTGTTTTCTCCTGAGGTATTCCGACAAAAATTGACCATGTAAAGTCAAATCAACCTCTTTTTGTCTGTGTTTAAGCACTTTGTAAAACAAATCCACAGGGGTTTCGGCTGGTAAGGCCTCAAACTCTAATTTATCGAATAGTAATTTTTCAGTGTCCTCATCCGTAAATGAAACTATACCAGTTTCAGCTTTGGCCAGTAGGCCATCATCCAACAAATATACCCCGCTCTGAGTCATAACACTCTTTAGACTGGAAAACTCAAACAGGTATAGCAATTAGATTAATAACATACTAAACATGACAAACAAAACATGTAAGGTTCCCGGAAATAAAGGTGGTGATCGGTGAGGAAGTCCAATCCGGTATGTTGGATGGGTGTCAGGAAGTAGGAACTGCGTATAGTAGTTCGAACAAATGTAGTCTTGGAAGATCCTGCACTCTCATCAAAAGTAATAATGACGGCGGGTGCTCCTAATGACCAGAGAGGCCACCAATATACCACAACAACCACCTAGGTGGAAGGTGCACTCACGCCCAGAAATTAGTCTCTGAAGTCACTTGTAAATTCAGTATATTTTTATTCGGGTTCACTGTTGATGCCGTATTTCATCGACGTTTCGGTCCTTATGCGGACCTTTATCAAGATTGGCACTTAAATCACCTATACAATCAGAAACAGTTACAATTAATATGTATAAGAACCCAGATTTATTCAACACCAACACCACCAGTGCCTCCCAGGCCCTGAAGACTGTCACAAAAACCAGAAAACGTATTAAAAAGCTGTTTTTTTATATATGTAAAAAAGAGATACTTGGAAATAATCCACGTGTGATGAAAGAGACACCTCCACCATTAGGACTATCTGTTTAGATAGGCAAATGATTACCTGGACGGCAAGCCAGATCACTCAGATGTGTGGAATGGCCTTCAAAGTTGGCAACATGCCTGATCACATAATGAAGTTAAAAAGCCTATAACGTAGGGGAAGCTGCAAGGCGTAGTCACCTATTAGATAAATAACAGAGTAACTACACCATAAGAAAATACACTAACAACGTCATTTTGGAAAAGATCATACCTAGTTACATGTAGAAATAGCTCATGGCAGCTTGTGGGCTCTGTACATGTGTCAGACACTCAGTCTGTAAGGAGGCACAACAGGAAAAAATAATCACCAACCGTAATCATGTGTCAGAAGGGAGCTGCAGGAGAACCATACTCACTGCTCAAGTGTCCAGAGCCAAATGGAAGCTGCATAAAGTTCAGCCTCAGCTGAGCACTATTTAAGGATCAACCACAGGAAGTGCCAATTAAGGAGATTAGTATAAACCCAGTCTCTCATTAACTGATCACCTCTCAGATAACTAACTCAGACCAACTGGGAAAAACGTTACAGGGTTCACAGGACAGGCAGTGGCTATCGCTAACGCACGGCTACTTAAATGAGTGTATTTTAACGATTTGGAAGGGCAACTGCCGGAGACGCGTCTTTTGCGTTCCACCGACCGGAACACCATGCGTTCCATTCCGCGGAAGTGGCGCTGGCCGGAAGTCTCTGCGTTCCACTCGCGGAAAGAACCGTAATTAGGCTTATCCACTGGCTAATGTTTAAAGGAGGTGTACAACCTAGAGGGGGGTGTTCTCAGAGAATGAACACTCCCCCAGGTGGAATCATCAATGTACAGGTTCACTCATAGCTCACAGGGACTCGGAGGTATACCGGAGGTCTCCTCACGTATAATCCTGGATTAACCTATGTGTAGCCTGTCAATCACCACAGAAGAAAAAGAGTGCAAATGTAAATAATGATCCATAATATGAAATGTCAAAAAATGTCAAAAAACCCGAATAAAAATATACTGAATTTACAAGTGACTTCAGAGACTAATTTCTGGGCGTGAGTGCACCTTCCACCTAGGTGGTTGTTGTGGTATATTGGTGGCCTCTCTGGTCATTAGGAGCACCCGCCGTCGTTATTACTTTTGATGAGAGTGCAGGATCTTCCAAGACTATATATATATATATATATATATATATATATATATATATATATATATATTAGAGATGAGCGGATTCGGTTTTACTCGGTTTTACTCGGTTCTCAAAACGACATCTTATTGGCTCACGGATGTCACGTGTTTTGGATAGCCAATAAGATTCGGTTTTGAGAACCGAGTAAAACCGAGTAAAACCGAATCCGCTCATCTCTAATATATATATATATATATATATATATATATATATATATATATATATATATATATAGCAGCATAGGGCCGGCACGCCTCAGTATCTGTAATTACTGCGCTGGTGCCCTCACACGTACAGCTGTACACAGTGTCGGACTGGGGCATGAAGGGCCCACCGGGAGAATGCAGTGATAGGGGCCCATACTCAGGGGTGGGGCCAGCCTACAAATGGGTGTGGCCAGCCTCCACAGATGCTTGAAATACACAATAGTTTAGTGCAGTGTAATGCAACATTTCTACCATGTATAATACAAGTGCACAGTCTGGACTGATCCCTAGAGGAAGGAGTGGGCCCTCAGGTAGTGTGGCCTACCAGTGGTTTCCATGGTATCCCTGTGGGCCAGTCCAACCCTGTTCTGGAGCTGAGGGCGGTGTTCAATGCGCTCTCTCTCTCGCCCTGCCTTTGGTACAGGACAGGCCTGTTCAAGTACGGTCAGACAATGACAACATGGTGGCATACATAAACCACAAAGGAGGTACTCAAAGCCGCATGGCAATGATGGAAGTGTCAAAAATCCTTTGTTGGGCGGAACGCCATCTGCAAGCAATATCGGCAGTGTTCATTCCGAGCGTCCTGAACTGGAAAGCAGACTTCCTCAGTCGCCAGGACATGTACTCCGGAGAATGGAGTCTTCATCTAGAAGTCTTTTAACTCCTAGTGGACAGGTGGGACCTACCAGATGTAGACCTGATGGCGTCTCGACACAATTACAAGGATCTGGTCTTCGGATCTCGGACCAGGGATCCTCAGGCAGCGTTCGTGGATGCACTGGTATTTCCATGGAACTTTAGGCTGCCCTACGAGTTACCTCCAGTTTCATTTCTGCCCAGTGTCCTTCGGAAGCTCAAACAAGAAGGAGGATCACTAATTCTAATCGCTCCAGCATGGACCAGATGGTATTGGTTCGCAGACCTGCAGGGTCTGTCAATGGGGCATACCATTCTACTTTCTCAGCCACTAGACCTCCTCATACAGGGCCCTTGTGTCTACCCAGACCTGGCCAGACTGGCTTTGACGGCATGGCTCTTGAAGCATCACTCCTGAGGACCAAAGGTTTTTCTGAGGCCACAAACTGGCCTCTGCCCAGATTTATTATAGGGTTTGTAATTTTTACTTCACCTGGAGTGCTGATAAGAATTATGATGTCTCTAGGTTCAGAACTTCCAGAATTCTGGCTTTCCTGCAATGAGGCCTTGACTTAGGTCTTCGTCTGGCCTCCCTCAAGGTTCACATATCTGCCTTGATGGTATGGTTTCAGAAGAAAACTGCGTCTATACCGGACGTTCATACTTTCACTCAGGGTGTCCTTTGGAATCAGCCTCCCTATGTCCCTCCTGTGGCTCCATGGGATTTGAATGTACTGAATACCCTTCAAGAGTCTCCATTTGAACCTATTGAATCGACGGACACTAAATGGCTCACGGCCAAAGTCCTGTTCTTGCTGTCTATCGCCTCAGCAAGACGGATGTTGGACTTAGGCGCTTTATCCTGTCGCCCACCCTTTCTGATATTTCACTGTGACCGGGCCGCTCTACGAACCCGACCAGGTTATTTACCTAAGGTGGTATCATCTTTTCACCTTAACCAAGAGATTGTGGTTTCGGCCTTTATCTCTTCAGAGTTGTCTTCCAAAGAGCACACTTTGGATGTGGTAAGGGCTCTCCGTATATATGTGGAGAGGACTGCCTCTATCAGGAGGTCAGATACCCTTTATGTCCTGTTTGATTTCTACAAACATGGCTGGCCTGCAAATAAGCAAACCTTGGTCAGATGGATTAGAATGGTGATTGCACAAGCTTATGCACAGGCTGGGCTCCCAGCTCCTGCTGCTATTAAAGCCCATTCTACTCGGTCTGTTGGACTTTCTTGGGTGTCCCGCCGTGGCGCATCCATAGAACAATTGTGCAAGGCAGCTATGTGGTCCTCAGTGAACATGTTTATTAGGTTCTATGCCTTTGATACTTCCATCTCCCAGGATGCTTCCTTTGGACGCCGGGTTCTCATGCCTGCTACGGTGTGTACCTTCACTTAAGCAACTGCTTTAGGACACCCCTGATGTTTCTCTGTGGAAACCAATGTACTCTGCTGCAGAAAAGGAGAGTTATGGTAGACTTACCATTGTTAACCCTTTTTCTGCAAGGTACATTGGGATCCACAGGGCACACACTCTGACGCACCTTGCTTCTTTGGGTTTGTTTGGCATTAGCCGCTAGTCCCTTCTGTCTATCATCTGCCTTCTCTCTTACCTGCTACTGCATTGAGCTGGTTAACAAAACTGAGCTCACAGTGCCTGGAGGTGGGGTTATAGAGGAGGCCCAAATGCATCCTGGGACAGTCTAAAGCTTTAGCTTGTTGCTGCATCTGGATCAAGACAGGGCCGGCTCCAGGCATACTAGCACCCTGAGCGAGAAAATGTAAAAGCGCCCCCCAACCCCTATGCGCGCGCCGAAGGCGCGCGCGCTTCGGGAAAAGTGGGCGTGGCCTCCTGGGAAAGTGGGTGTGGCCTCGTAACTTCATATTATTAAACTATAAATAAATATATTTTTTCACACCCCCTCTATGCACACAATTAGCAGCCTTATGCAGAACAGCCACAGTAGTGTTCCTTACACACAATGTCTCCAGTGTAGTGCCAGCTACACATGACATGCCCCGCAGCAGTGCCAGCAACACATGACATGCCCCGCAGCAGTGCCAGCTACACATGACATGCCCCGCAGCAGTGCCAGCTACACACAATAGAACCCCAGCAGTGCCAGCTACACATGATAGTGTTCACGTTTTAGGGCAGGGTGCTGATCACAAGGAGGGCACATTTTTAAGTAAGGAGGGCAAAATGATGTACATACTGTAATGCTTGGTGCTCCTCCACCCACATGCTGAAGCAGGGACAGTGCGCGCCGAAGGCGCGCAGCAAAAATTTAGGGGCGTTGCTTCGTGGGGAAGGTGCATGACCACAGAATAGTGGCAATTCGCATTACACCACATAGTAGTGCAGCTAATACACTTTGCACCAGGTAGAACCTCCTATACACTTTGCGCCAGGCAGAGCACGTTAGACACTTTGCGCCAGGCAGAGCACGATAGACACTTTGCGCCAGGCAGCGCACGATAGACACTTTGCACCGGGCAGCGCACGATAGACACATTGCCTAGCCACAGACGCCTAGTAGATACACTACATGATATGCCCCCCAGCAGTGCCAGCTACACGTGACATGCCCGCCAGCAGTGCCAGCTACACGTGACATACCCCCCAGCAGTGCCAGCTACACGTGACATGCCCCCCAGCAGTGCCAGATACATAAATGGCCACACAGTGCAGATATGCCCCCAGTGCCAGATACATAAATGCCCCCACAATGCCAGATACATAAATGACCACACAATGCCAGATGCATCAATGACCCCACAGTGACAGATACATAAGTGCCAGATACATTAATGCCCCCAGTGCCACAAAACATAAATGCCCCCACAGTGCCAGATAAATAAATGCCCGCCGTGCCACAAAACATAAAAGCCCCCACAGTGCAGATATGCCCCCACAGTGCCAGATACATAAATGCCCCCAGTGCCAGAAACATAAATGCCCCCACAGTGCCAGAAACATAAATGCCCCCACAGTGCAGATATGCCCCCACAGTGCCAGAAACATAATGCCCCCACAGTGCCAGAAACATAATGCCCCCACAGTGCAGATATGCCCCCACAGTACCAGAAAAATAATGCCCCCACAGTGCAGATATGCCCCCACAGTGCCAGAAAAATAATGCCCCCACAGTGCCAGAAAAATAATGCCCCCACAGTGCAGATATGCCCCCACAGTGCCAGAAAAATAATGCCCCCACAGTGCAGATATGCCCCCACAGTGCCAGAAAAATAATGCCCCCACAGTGCAGATATGCCCCCACAGTGCCAGAAAAATAATGCCCCCACAGTGCCAGAAAAATAATGCCCCCACAGTGCCAGAAAAATAATGCCCCCACAGTGCCAGAAAAATAATGCCCCCACAGTGCAGATATGCCCCCACAGTGCCAGAAAAATAATGCCCCCACAGTGCCAGAAAAATAATGCCCCCACAGTGCCAGACAAATAATGCCCCCACAGTGCCAGACAAATAATGCCCCCACAGTGCAGATATGCCCCCACAGTGCCAGAAAAATAATGCCCCCACAGTGCCAGAAAAATAATGCCCCCACAGTGCCAGACAAATAATGCCCCCACAGTGCCAGAAACATAAACGGCCCCACACAGTGCCAGACAGATTTTAACTTACCTGTCACTGACACTGCGGTGCTGCTGGGAGCCGGGAATACTGCTGTGGGCGCGGGCGGGCCGCGGACGGAGGATCGAAACTGTCTGCACGCTATGCACGCTGCGCGGCGCCGGCGTCCAACGTCAGACGCCGGCGCCGCACAGCGCGCTGCATAACGCGCACACAAGCGGCCGGGAATGGGACAAACAGAGGCTGGCTCCAGGCAGGAATATGGCGGCCGCAGCGTGCGGCGCCCTGTAAGAGTGGCGCCCCGCGCGGCCACTCTAGTCGAACATGCCTGGAGCCGGCCCTGGATCAAGATCCACTCTACACTAGTGATGTGCACCGGAAATTTTTCAGGTTTTGAGTTTTGGTATTGGATTCGGTTCCGCAGCCATGTTTTGGATTCGGACGCGTTTTGGCAAAACCTCCCTGAAACTTTTTTGTCGGATTCGGGTGTGTTTTAGATTCGGGTGTTTTTTTACAAAAACCCCTCAAAAACAGATTAAATCATAGAATTTGGGGGTCATTTTGATCCCATAGTATTATTAACCTCAATATCCATAATTTACACTCATTTTCAGTCTATTCTGAACACCTCACACTTCACAATATTATTTTTAGTCCTAAAATTTGCACCAAGGTCGCTGAATGGCTAAGCTAAGCGACACAAGTGGCCGACAACCTGGCCCATCTAGGAGTGGCACTGTAGTGTCAGGCAGGATGGCACTTCAAAAAAATAGTTCCCAAACAGCACATGATGCAAAGAAAAAAAGAGGCGCAATGAGGTAGCTGTGTGACTAAGATAAGCGACCCTAGTGGCCGACACAAACACCTGGCCCATCTAGGAGTGGCACTGCAGTGTCAGGCAGGATGGCACTTCAAAAAAATAGTCCCCAAACAGCACATGATGCAAAGAAAAAAAGAGGCACAACAAGGTCGCTGTGTGAGTAAGCTAAGCGACACAAGTGGCCGACACAAACACCTGGCCCATCTAGGAGTGGCACCGGAGTGTCAGGCAGGATGGCACTTCAAAAAAATAGTCCCCAAACAGCACATAATGCAAAGAAAAAAAGAGGCGCACCAAGGTCGCTGTGTGACTAAGCTTAGCGACCCAAGTGGCCGACACAAACTTCTGGCCCATCTAGGAGTGGCACTGCAGTGTCAGGCAGGATGGCACTTCAAAAAATAGTCCCCAAACAGCACATGATGCAAAGAAAAAAAGAGGCGCACCAAGGTCGCTGTGTGACTAAGCTAAGCGACCCAAGTGGCCGACACAAACACCTGGCCCATCTAGGAGTGGCACCGGAGTGTCAGGCAGGATGGCACTTCAAAAAAATAGTCCCCAAACAGCACATAATGCAAAGAAAAAAAGAGGCGCACCAAGGTCGCTGTGTGACTAAGCTAAGCGACCCAAGTGGCCGACACAAACATCTGGCCCATCTAGGAGTGGCACTGCAGTGTCAGGCAGGATGGCACTTCAAAAAATAGTCCCCAAACAGCACATGATGCAAAGAAAAAAAGAGGCGCACCAAGGTCGCTGTGTGACTAAGCTAAGCGACCCAAGTGGCCGACACAAACACCTGGCCCATCTAGGAGTGGCACTGCAGTGTCAGGCAGGATGGCACTTCAAAAAAATAGTCCCCAAACAGCACATGATGCAAAGAAAAAAAGAGGCACAACAAGGTCGCTGTGTGACTAAGCTAAGCGACACAAATGGCCGACACAAACACCTGGTTCATCTAGGAGTGGCACTGCATTTTTCTAGCTAGAGGATGTGAATCTGAACCACTAGTCATGAACATAGGCCAGGGCCTCAGCTGCTCCTTGCCAATCTGTGTCGTAAATGGCATATTGGCAAGTTTACGCTCTCATCAGACGCTTTCAATTTTGATTTTTGGGTCATTTTACTGAACTTTTGATTTTTGGATTTTACATGCTCTCTACTATGACATTGGGCATCGGCCTTGGCAGACGACGTTGATGGCATTTCATCGTCTCGGCCATGACTAGTGGCAGCAGCTTCAGCACGAGGTGGAAATGGATCTTGATCTTTCCCTATTTTAACCTCCACATTTTTGTTCTCCATTTTTTAATTTGTGGAATTATATGCCATTATCAATAGCAATGGCCTACGACTATATATACTGCGCACAACTGAAATGCACCACAGGTATGGATGGATAGTATACTTGACGACACAGAGGTAGGTAGACCACTGGCCTTCCGTACCATACTGCTATATATACTGGTGGTCACAGTCAGCAAAACTCTGCACTTTACTCCTCCTATATAATACTGCTGGTCCCCAGCCCCACAATAAAGCAGTGTGAGCACAGATATATGCAGCACACTGAGCACAGATATGGAGTGTTTTTCAGGCAGACAACGTATAATACTGGTGGTCACTGGTCAGCAAAACTCTGCACTGTACTCCTCCTATATAATACTGCTGGTCCCCAGTCCCCACAATAAAGCAGTGTGAGCACAGATATATGCAGCACACTGAGCACAGATATGGAGCGTTTTTCAGGCAGAGAACGTATAATACTGGTGGTCACTGGTCACTGGTCAGCAAAACTCTGCACTGTACTCCTCCTATATAATACTGGTGGTCCCCAGTCCCCACAATAAAGCAGTGTGAGCACAGATATATGCAGCACACTGAGCACAGATATGGAGCGTTTTTCAGGCAGACAACGTATAATACTGGTGGTCACTGGTCACTGGTCAGCAAAACTCTGCACTGTACTCCTCCTATATAATACTGGTGGTCCCCAGTCCCCACAATAAAGCAGTGTGAGCACAGATATATGCAGCACACTGAGCACAGATATGGAGCGTTTTTCAGGCAGAGAACGTATAATACTGGTGGTCACTGGTCAGCAAAACTCTGCACTGTACTCCTCCTATATAATACTGGTGGTCCCCAGTCCCCACAATAAAGCAGTGTGAGCACAGATATATGCAGCACACTGAGCACAGATAAGGTGCGTTTTTCAGGCAGACAACGTATAATACTGGTGGTCACTGGTCAGCAAAACTCTGCACTGTACTCCTTTTATATAATACTGCTGGTCAGTGCCGTAACTAGCCATTTTAGCGCTGTGTGCAAGAAACGACAGTGGCGCCCCCCCATGCAAGATAGGGGCAGTGCGCGCCGCAAGCGCGCGGAAAATTTATAGGGGTGTGGCTTCACGGGGAAGGGGCGTGGCCACAAAATAACAGCAATTCATACTACGGTGCACAGTAGTCTGCACAGTAGCGCCACTACACCAGGTAGAGCCCCTTTTATACATTACAGCAGACAGCGTCCCCTTTTTACACATTGCGGCAGCCAGGACCCCTTTTTACACATTGCGGCAGCCAGTCCCCCTTTTTACACATTACGGCAGCCAGTCCCCCTTTTTACACATTGCGGCAGCCAGTCCCCATTTTACACATTGCGGCAGCCAGTCCCCCTTTTTACACATTGCGGCAGCCAGTCCCCCTTTTTACACATTACGGCAGCCAGTCCCCCTTTTTACACATTGCGGCAGCCAGTCCCCATTTTACACATTGCGGCAGCCAGGACCCCTTTTTACACATTGCGGCAGCCAGACCCCCTTTTTACACATTGCGGCAGCCAGGCCCCCTTTTTACACATTGCGGCAGCCAGGACCCCTCTTTACACATTGCGGCAGCCAGGCCCCCTCTTTACACATTGCGGCAGCCAGGCCCCCTTTTTACACATTGCGGCAGCCAGGACCCCTCTTTACACATTGCGGCAGCCAGGCCCCCTTTTTACACATTGCGGCAGCCAGGACCCCTCTTTACACATTGCGGCAGCCAGGCCCCCTCTTTACACATTGCGGCAGCCAGGCCCCCTTTTTACACATTGCGGCAGCCAGGACCCCTCTTTACACATTGCGGCAGCCAGACCCCCTTTTTACACATTGCGGCAGCCAGGCCCCCTTTTTACACATTGCGGCAGCCAGGACCCCTCTTTACACATTGCGGCAGCCAGGCCCCCTCTTTACACATTGCGGCAGCCAGGCCCCCTTTTTACACATTGCGGCAGCCAGGACCCCTTTTTACACATTGCGGCAGCCAGGCCCCCTTTTTACACATTGCGGCAGCCAGGACCCCTCTTTACACATTGCGGCAGCCAGGCCCCCTCTTTACACATTGCGGCAGCCAGGCCCCCTTTTTACACATTGCGGCAGCCAGGACCCCTCTTTACACATTGCGGCAGCCAGGCCCCCTCTTTACACATTGCGGCAGCCAGGACCCCATTTTACACATTGCGGCAGCCAGGACTCCTTTTTATACATTGCGGCAGCCAGGACCCCTTTTTACACATTGCGGCAGCCAGGCCCCCTCTTTACACTTTGCGGCAGCCAGGTCCCCTTTTTACACATTGCGGCAGCCAGGCCCCCTTTTTACACATTGCGGCAGCCAGGACCCCTTTTTACACATTGCGGCAGCCAGGACCCCTCTTTACACATTGCGGCAGCCAGGCCCCCTCTTTACACATTGCGGCAGCCAGGCCCCCTCTTTACACATTGCGGCAGCCAGGACCCCTCTTTACACATTGCGGCAGCCAGGCCCCCTTTTTACACATTGCGGCAGCCAGGACCCCCCGTTTTTACACATTGCGGCAGCCATGCCCCTTTTTTATACATTGGGGCAGCCAGGTCCCCATTTTACACATTGCGGCAGCCAGGACCTCATTTTACACATTGCGGCAGCCAGGACCCCCCCCCCCCCTTTTTACACATTGCGGCAGCCAGGACCCCCCCTTTTTACACATTGCGGCAGCCAGGACCCCATTTTACACATTGCGGCATCCAGGCCCAGAGAGAGAGAGAGAGAGAGAGAGAGAAAAAAAGAAAGAAAGAGAGAGACATACTTACCTTCTCCCCGCTGACAGGCTCCTCGTGCTTGGATCTCCCTCGGTGCAGGCACAGGCAGTGAGATGAGATGGAGGGAGGGGGAGCAGAGAGCCGCAGCAGCGCTATTTGATTGGTAGTAAGCGCCGCTGCAACATCCCCCTCTCCTCCTGTATTGGCTGTCCGGCGCTGCTATGCATGCTGGGATGCGGTTCCTCCATCCCAGCATCCATAGCAGCGCCGGGCAGCCAATACAGAAGGAGAGGGGGATGCTGCAGCGGCGCTTACTACCAATCAAATAGCGCTGCTGCAGCTCTCTGCTCCCCCTCCCTCCTCCTCCTTGAACCCGGCGCTGGTCTCCTCTCCCTCCAGCCGCGCACGGCGCGCACAGAGGCGGCATGTAATGAGTCAATTTGACTCATTACATGCCGCTAGCCGTTGCGCCCCCAGGGCAACTGCGCTGTGTGCCAAGCCCCCTTGGCACACAAGTAGTTACGGCCCTGCTGCTGGTCCCCAGACCCCACAATAAAGCAGTGTGAGCACAGATATATGCAGCACACTGAGCACAGATATTTGAGTGTTTTTTAGGCAGACAACATATACTGGTGGTCACTGTCAGCAAAACTCTGCACTGTACTCCTCCTATATAATACAGCTGCTCCCCAGTCCCCACAATTAAGCAATAAGCACAAATATTTGCATCAACATTAATAAACGGAGAGGACGCCAGCCACGTCCTCTCCCTAACATTTCCAATGCATGAGTGAAAATGGTGGCGACGCGCGGCTGCTTATATAGAATCCGAATCTCGCGAGAATCCGACAGCGGGATGATGACGTTCGGGCGCGCTTGGGTTAACCGAGCCATACGGGAGAATCCGAGTATGCCTCGGGCCCGTGTAAAATGGTTGAAGTTCGGGGGGGTTCGGTTTCCGAGGAACCGAACCCGCTCATCACTACTCTACACCCCGATGTTTCTCTGTGGAAACCAATGTACCTCGCAGAAAGAGATTTAACAATGGTAAGTCTACCATAACTCTCCTTTTTAAACTACACAAAAGATAAATATATACTTATTTGATTATATCAAATAGACTTTATTCACATAGAACACACACACACGCACACACACACGCACACACACACACACACACACACACACACACACACACACACACATATGTGTGTAAAGCATGTACATAATTTAAGAGTCTACTTATGAAAAATGATCTGTTGAAAAATGATATGTACTGTCATAATGTCTGGATAATGTGCTGCAATGTTTATGTTTCAATAATTTTAAGCCTTGTAAGGGGGAGGCTGATGGTTTTTTAATGTTTGTCATGTCATGTTTCATCATGTTGTCTAATGCTTGTTTATTGTTTAAACAAACAAACAAACAAACAAATTAACAAAAGAAAAATAATACAAAATAAAATAATACAGTCTTACATTTCCATTTTCCATTAGCCTGCCTGCACGGCAGGTGCTGCGATATCATGTTTTCTTTGTGTCTCCACCGCGCTCTGGTAGGCGAAATTTAGGAGAATATCTTTCCTGTTTCTCTTTTCAGCTGCAGGATTCCATCTCTTTTTCAGCTGAAACTTAACATACAGACACTTTGCAATATCCTCATGTTTTCCCTGAGTCTTCATTTGATCTTCTGCAGTGTAATTCTCTATAGAGAACATGTTCTCCACTCCCAGCTTTCTGAATGTATCCTGCACCTTCAGTAGATTTCCGCTGAGGTTCCTGGTGAGGACAACCGTGGGGAAGAGTCCTGTAATAAAATGGAAATAAAACACTATTTACACTGCGGGTAATTCCAAGTTGATCACAGGAGGAATTTTGTTAGGAGTTGGACAAAACCATGTGCACTGCTAGGGATGCAGATGTAACATGTGCAGAGAGAGTTAGATTTGGGTGGGTTATTTTGTGTCTGTGCAGGGTAAATACTGGCTGCTTTATTTTTACACTGCAAATTAGATTGCAGATTGAACACACCACAACTCTCTCTGCACATGTTACATCTGCCTCCCCTGCAGTGCACATGGTTTTGCCCAACTGCTAACAAAATTCCTGCTGCGATCAACTTGGAATTACCCACCTTGTGCGGCCATATACAAATGGAACACGCAGGGCCCCTGGCCACATGCTCCTTTACATGCTCTGGTTGTAAGTGCCCACTGGTGCCCAGAGCTGGATTAAGTCTTTGGTGGCCTGGTGCACTAAACGCAGTTTGGTTCTATGATCTATAAAAATGCAGCCAAGTAGGATATAGACTGGAGACTGAGACTAACTCCCAGTATGCAGTTATAGGGCTCTATCATTAATTACATAACAGATAAGGGCCCTCATTCCGAGTTGTTCGCAGCGGATCATCGCATCGCAAATGGCGAGAAAACGAGCAACCGCGCATGTGCAAAAGCAAAAATACGCATGCGCAAGCATAGCGATACGACACTTGTGCAGAAATACTACAAAGAAAACTGTTCGTAATACAGAAACGAAAACGGGGAGTGACGGAGGCGTGGCAGAGGCACGGCTTCGCAAACCTACGAAATGGGCGTGAAAGTGGGCGGCTAGTGTGGGAGTATGCATCCAGCAGTAGTCGTGTTTTTGGCAAAAATGGGTATCCTCTGTTAAAAGTACATAACAAATGTTCGCTATCTTCACGCAGCAGAAGAGTGAGTCTGCAGCTACTCAGCACTTGTGAAGTACTGTTACAAGTGTGTGTCTGCTCTAATTAGCAATTGATTAGCAACTGAATTCACCTGTTGAGCATTTACTTGCAAAACACTGCTCTTACAAAATAATACAAGCAGCAATTATATGGCCACTTCATATTGTATTGTAAGAACAAACAAATCTGACACACTCACAAATAATGCACTGTATTTTTAGTACCAATGAAAATTAACTGATGTTAAATGCATGTTTTAATTATTTGTTTAATAATCTCAAATGTAACTAAACTAACTTATAAACTACATCAGCTAAATCTTCTCAACATAGACATATTCCTTTGTACATAGCAAATAACATGACCACAATAATAAAGCATACATTTAATGAGACTTTTTTATTTTTATTTTTTTAAATAATATGTGTCTATATCTAATACTATGGCATGTTGCCCCTAGTAACCCAAGTTTTTTTTTTTTTGTATATTTTAAATTAAGTGTTGTGCAAGGCATACAGATTTAAAAATACACTATGCAATGTTTGTCTTAATATTCTGATTGTTCCCTTGTTCCACAAATGTCAATATGCCATGTTCAAGTTTACAGGGCACAGTTTTCATGAGTGCATAACCTTTAATAAAACACACAAACAATTGTAAAGTTTTTTTTTTACTTCAATTAAAGTTCAAAATAACAACATGTTCAACAACATGTAAGTTCAAAAAAACAACATGGCTACAAATGAGCATCACATACAGAGATGGACATAGCAGCAAGCAGATGGCAGTGACAAATGCACATAGCAGAACCCAGTACTATGGTAACCCCTTATTCTGCCAGAATATGATATTTTAAATTAAGTAAGTGAACCCCCAGCCAGACTAAACTTTTAGGGGAACTGAGGTAGATTCCGGAACAAACACACAAACACAAACATACACAGCACGCTAGGAAGAGGAAGATGGCTCAGGGGTAGGCACAAATAACTCACAGGCTACAATTAAAAGAAAACCTTTCACTTTGAGGGAGTTCTACATTTTGGCCACACAAGCCAAAAATAAAAAAATACATCGAGGCAACATGTAAAACATGGGTGCTGCTCATCTGGAGAGACATCACTTTCTCTTTTTTTTTCCCAGCCTGATGATGTTCTTCTTGGCTTGGTCTGCGGAGCGACCTTCGAGGGCCCTGCCCAGTGGGATGTTCTTCCTGGGCAGGGGGAGGGGAGGGAGCCGATGTGGCTGGCTGTCTGCCACTGTGGGCAAGAGAGACAGCGATGTCCTGGAGCCCTTGCAGAATGGAATTGGCAACTTCATGGAAGGAGGAGGCGAGTTGATGTTGTCCCTGCCTGATCTCTGCCAGACCTTGGCAGAGTTGAGCTACACCTTGCTCCACACTGGTTCTGTGCTCAGTGAGCCGGACAGGTATCTGGCTTACCTCCCGGAGCATCCTGTCCTGAAAAGCATTTAGGCTCTCACCATACCTGGCTATTTCAGTCAGTATTTCCGGGATAGCAGAGGGTTGGGTGAGGGGGGGCCAGTTGGAATCTGGATGGGTGGGATTTGTGGTCCCACACTGCCAGACACACTAGGTCCCTCCACCTCAGCCTCAGCCACATAACCCTCCTGTGACTCTACCTGCTCACCCCCCTGTGCTGTGTTATGTGCAAAGCAAATAGAAGAATGAGTGAAAAAAGAGTAGATAAAAACAATATGAGAGTTTTGTTTAAAAAAAAAAAATATGTGTGTAAAAAGAGGATTTTGGTACTTACCGATAAATCCATTTCTCTGAATCCTCTAGGGGACACTGGAGTCCTATACAGTAGGGGTGTGAAGCTTGCAACCGGAGGTGTGGCACAATCTAAAATTAGCATTGTCTGCACAGCCGGCTCCTCCCCCTTCACATCCCTCCTCCCTCAGTTTGGAAAATTTGACTGAGAGAATAGGACATGATACTGGAGCACCTGGCGAGGAACCGAACCATACAACATAGCAAACAGCATCCAAGAAACTCTTAACCGAAAAACCAACACGGTTTGCACAAGAACTTTGAACACAGCAGGTTGACAGCACTGAGGCGGGCGTCCACTAGGGGACACTGGACACTGGACACTGGCGGGCGTCCAGTGTCCCCTAGAGGATTCAGAGAAATGGATTTATCGGTAAGTACCAAAATCCTCTTTTCTCTTTCATTCACTAGGGGACACTGGAGTCTATACAGTAGGGGACGTCCCAAAGTTATCCCCCAGGGAGGGAGTGCTGTCAGTGGTCTGCAAAACTAAACGTCCGAACTTAGAGTCACCGGACGCAAAGGTATCAAACTTGTAAAATTTTGCGAACGTGCGGGTTGAAGACCACGTCGCCGCCCTGCAAAATTGAGCAGTGGAAGCACCTCTGGCCGCCGCCCATGAGGCACCCACTGATCGGGTGGTATGAGCACCCGTCTGAACCGGAACCTGTTTGCCACAGGAAATATAAGCTTGCCGAATGGCAAGTCGAATCCATCTGGACAAAGACTGCTTAGATGCTGGCCAACCCTTCTTAGGCCCATCATAAAGAAAAAACAAATGGTCAGACTTTCTGAAGGACGACATAACTTGTACGTATACCCGTAAAGCTCAGACAACATCCAAGAACACGTCCCCATCTGCGAGACCCCGGAAAGATGGGACCACAAATGGCTGGTTTACGTGAAACCCCGAAACAACTTTAGGCAGGAAATCCGCTCTTGTACGGAGTTCAGCCCTATCCTCATGAAAAGTTAAAAAGGGGCTCATACACGATAAGGCTCCCAACTCAGAAACCCGCCTGGCCGAAGCCAAGGCAAGCAATAACGTGACCTTCCAAGAGAGATATCACAGGTCTGTTCTTGCTAACGGCTCAAAAGTAGGAGATTTCAAAAATTCCAACACCAAATTTAAGTACCATGGTGCAATAGGGGGACGAAAAGAGGGCTGCATTCTCAGAACCCCCTGTAAAAAGGTTTGAACCTCTGGCAAGGACGCTTACCGCTGTTGAATAGGATAGAGAGAGACAAAATTTGAACCTTCAGAGAGCCCAGCCACAGTTCTAAAACTAGACCGGTCTGAAGGAAGAGTAGAAGTCTGGATAAATGGAAGTTCACCGAATTCCACTCATGTTCTTGACACCAGTCCATGTACCTCTTCCAAATCCTGTAGTAGTGCATGGCTGTGACCGGCTTCCTAGCGGCAATCATCATAGGAATGGCCGTTCTTGGTATTCCTCTGTTCCTTAAGATCCGGGTTTCAATAGCCACGCCGTTAAACGCAGCCTGTTCAGGTCTGGGTGGTGGAACGGACCCAGAGACAGTAGGTACCTCTCTCTGAGATAACCGCCAAGGATCTTCCGCAAGTAACCTTCGTAGGTCTGGATACCAACTCCTGCGGGGCTAATCTGGTGCGATTAGAATCGCCCACACTCCCTCTTGTTTCATCCTTATCAGAACCCTGGGTATGAGGGGGAAGAGTGGAAAAATGTAAACCCTCCTGTAACACCAAGGAAATGTTAATGCGTCCACTCCTTCTGCTGCTGGATCTCTTGTCCTGGACATATATCTGGGCAGCTAATGGTTTTGCCGAGACACCATGAGGTCCACCTGAGGTAGGGCCCATCTCCTCTCCACCATGTCGAAAATCTGTGGATGTAGGCACCACTCTCCTAGATGCATGTCCTGGCGACTGAGATAATCCGCTTCCCAGTTCTCCACACCTGGAATGAACACAGCCGAGAGGATGACGTTTCACCTTTCTGCCCACAACAAGATCTTTGTGGCTTCCTTTAACGCCATCCTGCTCTTTGGTCCTCCCTGACAGTTTATGTAAGCCGCCGTCGTGACATTGTCCGTCTGTATCTCTAAGTGTTGACCCATGACTAGGTCTTCGGCTAAGAGAAGCGCATTGTAAACTGCTCTCAGTTCTAGAATGTTTATGGGTAGACTGCTCTCCTGTAACGTCCATCTGCCTTGAAACTGATGTTCCTCTAGGACGGCACCCCAACCTCTGAGACTGGCGTCCGTTGTCCGGATCCTCCAATCCCAAATGTCAAATCTCTTGCCTGCTGCGAGATTCTTGTGCAACGACCACCAAATCAAGGAGGTTCGTATGCGCGGTAGAAGTCGGATTCTTCGATGTGGAAGCCAGTGTGAACCTGCTCCCTGACCAATGAGGGTCATCTGGAATGGTCAGGAATAAAGTCTGCCATACTGGAGAGCTTCGAACGACGCCACCATCTTCCCGAGAAGTTGCCCACAGAGGTATAGAGAAACCGTCTGTGTCCGTAGTACCTGAGCCACTAACCTCTGTAGGTTCTGGTTCTTGTGCTCTGGTAGGAAGACTCTCAATTTTACCATGTCCAAGATGAGACATTGGCGAGATGTCCGAGCATCCTTTATCAGCTGTTCCTGAGAGGGGGCCTTGATCAATAGATCGTCTAGATAAGGTATTATCGTGACCCCCAACAGTCTCAATCCTGCAACCATTATCGCCATGATCTTCGTAAAGATTCTCTGGGCTGACGATAGACAGAATGGTAAGGCTCTGAACTGGTAGTGATCCTTCACCAGTGCAAACCTTAAGTAAGCTTGGTGAGGAGACCAAATCGGGACATGAAGGTATGCATCCTTTATGTCCATGGATACCATGAACTCGTCTCGTTCCAAACCTGCAATGACCGACTGCATTGATTTCATCTTGAATTTGTAGACCCATAGAAAATCGGTTTAAAGCTGTTAAATTGAGTATCGGTCTGACCGTCCCGTCCGGGTTTGGTACGACAAAAAGATTGGAATAGAACCCAGTTCCTCTTTGAGAGGCGGGAACTGGAGTAATTACTTCTGACTGTAGCAATTTTTGGATCGCTATCAGTAAGGCTTTTGCTTTCTGTGGGCACCGAGGCAACCCCGTTGGATTCTGTTGAATCCCCTTATTTGGCAAAGTCTCGGCCCAGGTGTCCCGAAACCTTTCAAAACCTGCGCCTATCATAGGACGCCCAAAGTGAGCTTGTCTTAGAGACCTGTTTCTGGACTGTGTACTGAGAATGGTCTTTGTTTTCACGCGCCTGAATGCTAAAACCTCTTCTCTAGCAAGAAAGGACCTAAATACTGGACCAGAGTCATTTCTGCCTATTTGCGTAGCTTTATGAAACGTGGTACGCAGAAAAGAGGATTTTTTCCTGTTTGTGAAATCCACTTGTCTAATTATAGACCCCTTAAAACGTCCCCTCCTTGGGAGACCTCCTCATGCCTGTTATGCCCGAACCATTTTTCCAAAGCACAGACCTCATAGGTCTGTGCGATGCCCTTGCAGCTATAAAGATTTTCCGGTCTCTGAGCCACAGAATCCTTATTTCTGATATGGCTGACGTAGAGAAGTATGATGCAATTCTGGTAGCATCCCTTTGCGGCCTGGCAATTGTGAGTAGTCGACTCACCGATGTGCTCCGCTAGTCTAACTATTTACTCCTGCTGTATCTTTCTCTACAGCCTGAACAATACAACCAGACCATGCTAGAATAGCCTTGGTGACCCAGGCATTAACAATAGTAGGTCTGTGTGTCGTAGCAGCTACAAAAAATAGATTCTGGTCTACCTTGCAATCGGACGCCACCTTTAACATAGTTACGTTTGGTATCGGCAAGATTGTCTTTCTACTTGACAGTCTTGCCAGGGAGGCAACCACCATCTGCGGAACCTCCCACCTATACATGTAGTGGGTAATCGGCCTCGAACTTCTTTGGAATTTTTTGGAAGCACTTATCAGGCTGCTTCCAAGCTTCTCCCTTTGAACATGGAGGGACTGAGGAATTGGAAAATCCGCTCCTCGTGGTTCTTGACTGAAATAAATCAAAACCTTCCAGTTTCTTAACTTCTTCCTCATTGAAGTTAAGGACCTTTTACAGCTTAATAAGAGAATCTAATCCCTTAACCTCAGAATCCTCCTCTTACGGACTGGTGTTCAGTATCGCCTCTACTGCCTCACCTTCTTCATCATCAATTATAAGACCCCCTTCCACTTCATGTAGGGTTGGGAGTGGTCTCTTTGCTGTCCAACACAGTCTTTTCTGCATGTGCGGGCAGAGTCATTCTACTGAAATATTAGTCCATATTTTTGGTAAACCCTGCTGCCCATTCTAAATGTGCTGGAGTATTCCGCCAACTTGATGCCGACTGACCACTACTCCCAGGTTGAGCGTCCATTCCTAAACATAAATCGCTCACCTCCTTGCCATTATTGCTTCTTTGTGGTCTTGGTTGGTGCTTTTGACCTGTTTAACATATACTTCATCAACAGTCAGCAGTGCTTTCACCCTATATAAGTAGGAAGAGAAAGACTGCTGGGATATAGCGAGCAAGTGAAACTGGTTTAGACACACAGCTGGAACTAAGCCTACATTATAGGAGAAATAATTTTTTTTTTTTATATATATATATATTTTATTTTTTTATTTTTTTAAACCAGCCTGGTGTCCGCAATCCTCACAGCACCAACTGTTAGAACAGCTTGGCTTGACTGGATTATACTTCTGTTGCTCCTCTTCCTCAGGATATTTTTCAGTAGAATCCTTTGGAGGGAAAAGAAAACCCACATAATTCTTTATACAAAGATTTAGCAGCAGCAGCAGCAAAGCCTTTCTGTAGGCAGCACCAGCCATATGTAAATTAATCTCAGGCTGTACTGAATTTAATACAATGTTTCAATCTGCTTGACAGTGATTGGTAGCTGAAGAATCTCCTCAGAGATTTTCTAACTACAGGTTGGCGCCTATTTCTAAAAGCCAAAATGGCCACAACTGAAAAAATGAAGACACATCTCTAAAAAATACTGTCTGTGCTCAGACTGCAATACAGCCTTCCATGTAGCTGCCCCCTCATAGTGCTCACTCTCCTTATAGGCAGTGTCTGTACTGACTGTCTCTGTCTAACAGTGTCTATTTAAAAATGCTGCCTGTAAATCAACTCACTGTGCTGCTTAGGAGAGATGCCGACCCTTTCAATCAGGGTCCTTATCTCTCCACTTAATGGAAACCTTTACCCCCCTTTTTAACAGGTTGGCTCGGCTCCAGCTACTCTTATCTAATAAGGATATTCTTTTTCTCGGCTCAGCCGTCTACTCACTGTTAGAAGAGAATCTTCAGATAGAGATACCGAACCCTTTCACTGGGATCTTCGTCTCTATTCAGTTGGAATCCTTGTATCCACTCCTGAACTTTGTCCCCCTTTTATTAGGGGGACGCAGCCTTTTCATCTGGTAAAGCCTGCACCCCCTTTCATTTAGGTGGGATCGGGCATTTACCATCTTTTCTTTTGAAACCTGCACCCTCCCTTTAGTTAGGAGGGATTGGGTCAGTATAAAGGAAAAAATAAAATAAAAAAATGTTCAAGGAGCACGAGCTCCATTTCTGTGCTTGTACCTCTTTAGCACAATTTTCCAAACTGAGGGAGGAGGGATGTGAAGGGGGAGGAGCCGGCTGTGCAGACAATGCTAATTTTAGATTGTGCCACACCTCCGGTTGCAAGCTTCACACCCCTACTGTATAGACTCCAGTGTCCCCTAGTGGATGAAAGAGAAATAACCTGGCAAGTCGTGTTCATGGAGTATTTCAGGCAGGTCCGTGTCCATATAAGACACCCCAACCCCCTCCTCGTAGCTCACACAGTCCATAGCCATCTCCTCCAGATCTGTGTATTCCATAGTGGCAGCTGGTCCTCCCCCTGTTGCCCCCGAGGCATTCCACTCCACAGACCTCTTGCCCTTCAGGTGGGATTTGAAGTTGGCCCAACTACATATGTGGTGAAAAACAGGGACAAGTTAGTGTTACATTTTTGAAACCTGCTTTAATATATAGTACACATGCTATGCATTTGGTTGCTATAGGCAACATCACATCTAAGTTACATTTTTAGAATACTTAGCACAGAAAATGGACTGGCAATATACACTTACCATCTTCGAACTTCCTGCGAGGTGCGGACTATTGAGCCGACTTCATTAATAGAATTAATGATGTCCCTCCAAATTCTGTCTTTGGTTGTAGCACCCATGTTTTTGGGTCCTCGATGTATTTTTTGCATGGCCTGTGTGACCAAAATCCGTAACTCCCTCTTAGTGAAGGCGGGCTGTCTTTTCTTTTTCCTGAAAGTAGCCTGTGAGCTATCATCCTGACCTTCATCACCATCTTCCTCTTCACTAGCTGCTTGTGTAGTTTGTGTTTGAGCTGCTAGTCCAGAATCACCCTCAGTTTCCCCACTAGCTATGTCTGGCAGGGGATTCACTCCTAACTCCTGGGTAGCAGAAGGAGTTTGTATAGTACTGGGTCCTGGTATTTCAGAGTCTGCATTTGCAAAATCAAGCATCTGCCTCCGCAGTGCTAATCTTCTCTGTGTTAGTGCTGCCATCTGCTTCTGCACCTCGTCCATCTCTGCTGCCATCTGCTCACGAGTAGCCATGTTGTTGGTAGCATGTGTGTATGCATGAGTGATCAGTTATTTATAGCTGGTTGCGTTTTCCGGTGCGGAATTCCGCGCAGGTGTATATTATGCTAATTGGGCCAGTAATTGCTACACTGGCTATATGAACGCCTTGCATGCAGCCTGTGTGGGTTTATGCAGAAAATTACTGGAGCACGTTGGACATTTCTGAGTGAGCACATTTCATTTGTGTGATTTTTAGCTTGTTTCTGTAGATGTTTTAAGATAATATTCCCTTTTCATGTATGTTGTGTAAGATTGTTGTATCCATTAGTTTTTATTAGTTGAAAAAGTATTTATTTTATAGATATGTGAAGAATAATATGTTTATGATGTGAAGTCATAATTGAATGATGTGTGTGTATGTGTGTGTGTCCTTATGTGCGAATTTTCGCACATGAGAACTATACAAACTGACCTGCACATTAATGTACACATATCAATAAAGTTGATTAAGGATGACACTATACATTTCGAACCAATCACATGCAATCATAAACTATAAATATAAGCCCATATATGGGAAACGCCATTGCCATGATGCGCGCAGCAGCATTTACACGGCGCGAGCTGCGCATCCTGATGGCAGTGATGGACTACCGCGTAGGACGCGCAGGGCCCTTTGTCCCGAATAGGGTCAAGCGCAAGGCCTACACGGAGGTCCGTTGCTTATTGCGTACCCGCGTCCGCAGCCGCAGGACTGTCATCCAGCTGGAAAGGAGATGGAGTGATCTCCGCCGGCGTACGCCGGACCTGTTGGCGGAGCTCCTCCAACAAATCCGCACCTTACGAAGTCGCAGTAAGTAAAATATTACAGTAAAGAACAGGGTTTCGCATAAACTTTGCATACTTACACTAAGTGAGGGTGAGAAAATTAGCACACTAACAATAAACTTGTAGAATAAACATGAGTGTGTGTGGGTAGGCCAAGCAGTACTGACTGTGTAGCAAGGTGATTCAGAAAAAGTGCATGTTGTTGTACAGAGTTGCAACACAGGCTGTCAACTGAATCCAATAACTTGCTCAGTGGGGTAATTTTAATGAGGTGGGTTTTTTTTTAGAACTGGTGATGTTGCCTATAGCAACCAATCAGATTCAAATTATTATATTGTAGAAGCAGCTTAATAAATGTTAAATAAAATCTGTTTGATTGCTATGGGAAACATCACCAGTTTAAATTTTTTTAAAACCTAGTAATTTATCCCTGTGTCTTTAACATGGGACAGAACAGAGTAATAGAAAAATGCTGTTGTAATAAATTTTCATGCTACAACCAAAATATTACATATGCCATTCTAGGGCGAGCACAACGGCAAGCTGCTGCTGCTGGGAGCCCCGACCAGTCCCCTTCTCACACCCATTCCCCCTCTCCTTCCCAGTCCCCTTCTCAGCCCCCCTCCCCATCTCACACCCATTCCCCCTCTCCTTCCCAGTCCCCTTCTCAGCCCCCCTCCCCTTCTCACACCCATTCCCCCTCTCCTTCTCAGTCCCCTTCTCAGCCTCCCTCCCCTTCTCACACCCATTCCCCATCTCCTTCCCAGTCCCCTTCTCAGCCCCTCTCCCCTTCTCACACCCATTCCCCCTCTCATTCCCAGTCCCCTTCTTATCCCCGCTCCCCTTCTGTTGCACAATCCCCCTCTCCTTTCCAGTCCCCTTCTCAGCCCCCCTCCCCCTCTCTTTACCAATACCCCTCTCTGTCCCCCTCCACTTCTGTTTGACAAAACAGCACTCCACCCACCTCACCCTCTCTTTCCCATTCCCCCTCTCTGGCCCCCTCCCTCTCTGTGACCCAACCCACCTCTCCACCACCCTCCCCCTCTCAATCTGACCCACCCTCTGTAAAAAGCTCCCCCATCCAGCCTCCATCCCCCATCCAGCCTTCATCCTCCATCCAGCCTCCTCCTTCCCCTTCAGAATGGACAGCAGAGACCCCGGAGGCACTTCTGGAAGGAGATCAAGTGCCACAGGACAGTAAGTTGACACTCATAGACATTTAATTTTTAACCAAATTTAAAAACACATTCTATTAAATGCAGGTTTGTACTGGGTAAAATCTTTTGCCAAGTTAAAATGTTTGTCTTCTTCATGATGGTATGGATGTTGCAATTACATTTGTGTGAGGGACATTAGATGTACAGTGTCTACGTCTGCAATGTTGAGGATGACCCCTCTAGGTCGACACTCATTATGTCAACAGGGTTGCCCAGGACAACAGGGTTTGTATGTGCAACATTATCTGCTAAACAGTTAGACGTGAGTGGAGTGTAGTATGTTGTTGGACTTTTACACTTGTGGTTGGGTATTATAAAATTTGCACATTGAATTTGCGTGCTTCACTTTGTTAGGCTGGCTAAGGACACAGTGATTTTTGTTTGGAAATTTACACTCAAAATAAATAAAAAATTATTTAAAAACATGTTGGACCTTATGTAGTAAGTAAGGCAGGCTTTCAGGGAGTGTGGGCATGCTAGGATATGTTGTCCTTCTGAAGATGTTGATATGCAGTGTGATGATGCAGGGCCAACCCCAAAAAATATAAGTTGGCTTCACTCCAGATGTGAATGAATGCCAACATGATGTTACATTTACTAAGATGGTAGTTCTCTTTAAGATGGGATGTTGCCCATAGCAACCAATAAGATTATACTTGTCATTTTTGTGGGGCCTTCTACAAGATAATATGTTGAATTTGATTGGTTGCTATGGTCAACGTCCCATCTTAAATAGAACTCCCATATTAGTAAATGTACCCCATGGTGTGGTACACCTAAAAAAAAAAAAATAGTAAAAAACAAACATTGCTGAACAGGCTTCTGTGTTGTTCTGCTACTGATTTATCCTTAAAACAGACATGATGTAATCACTTAGGCATTAAAGCAGGACTGTCCAAACTGCGGCCCTCCAGCTGCTGATAAACTACACATCCCAGCATGCCCTGACACAGTTTTGAATGATCTGACCCCAAAACTGGGTCAAGACATGCTGGTATATGTAGTTTCACAACAGCTGGAGGGCCTCAGTTTGTACATGCCTACATTAAAGTGTGCTTTGTGCCTTGCTTGTATAATAGATAATGTGAGTAAGTTAGTAATGTTTATGTTGCCTCTTAATTTCAGATGTTGCAGTTGGAGATCCCACTAGTTTTAGGGGCATTATTGCCACCATGCGCCAACACCTGCATGGATTGTTGAGGAGTGTGGATCAGCTGGAGACGTTTGCTTAGTTTTTTATTTTAAACATTTTATTTTTGTTAAAAAAAAAAAACACCAAAAAAAAAAAAAAGTTATTTTCAACTTAAGTGGGTGTTGTGTTTATTAATGCAATAAATGAACAGCAGATTGGCTAGCAGAAATTGATTACCTTAAAAAATTCACACATCTTACGTAAGTTTATAAAAAAAAAAAACAGTTAGGAGGTTATTGTGTACAAAACATGTAAACACCTTCATCCACAAACTACACCTCTACAGAAAAAAAAAAAATTAGACCAGGCACATTTAAAACATCTATATTTTTATTTTAAACATTTAAATATTGATGGCCAATTATGCCTACAAAGTGTTTTTCAGGTATTTTTTGAAAACTTAATTGGTCATGACCATTAACATTCATTACACTAATTGGAATCGTAATTGAGGAGGGCTTGTGGACTTGAAACTAAAAGGTGTCATTTCACTTAATAGAAAAAAACCCCCATTGTTGTGAGTTTTTCCACAAAAATGTGCACTTTTAAGAAGAATGTGTAAATCTACGAAAACTTAGTATTTTTACGTTGGGGTTTGTGATAATGCGATGCCTTCGCATTGTTGCGCTGTTATTTGGTGTACGCCCACATTGTGTAATATTGCGAACGAACTAGCAAAACACCGGTTGGGGCGGATATTCGCAATTTTGCAACATGTTCGCAATTTTGCACATACCTTGTGCGAATGAAAAAAATAGCGAACAATTCGGAATGACCACCAATATGTGTGCACAAGCATATATATTACTTAAAGAAAAAACACAAGGTGCACGCCATATACTGGTACTGTATCAATGCTACTTCAGCAATTAGATCAGCATACTAAAATATGAACACAATGTAATTTACTATATACAATAGGATACGCTCTGACACATATTTGTGGATCTTCAGGTGAGTCAGAGTCAGCGGCATCTTGTGCTTGGATACTTTGGAGCAGGTGCTTGCTTTCCAATGTTCCACGTGGCTCAGTCTGTACGGACTTAGTGGCCATTCATGGTGATGTATGGAGATCCTGCGCCTGTAATACTTTATGTCCGCTGCCGTCGTGAGGAAATATAGTGTCCCAAAGTGTTCCGAGGAATTGGCAATGACAGGTCCTCCCTAACCGGTTTCGCTCCTATGGTGAGATTTTTCCTCACTACAGCAGCAGACGGGGAGATTTACAGGTGCAGGATCTCCATACATCGAATGGCTACCAAGTCTGGACAGGCTGAGTCCCGTGGAACACTGGAAAGCAAGTACCTGATCCCCTTCCAACCACAGTCAGGAACCGCAAAGGAACTGCGACAATTATTAGCGGTATTCCCCAATTGTGAGAGTAAGAGTACTGCACATGTAACAGCCGTGTGCTAAATTCTCTCAGACAAACATTAAACTATATGACTAAAATATCTGGATCGGCGGCACTAAATCCTCTGCTGTGTGTAAACACTTTAATAATAAGTAATATGTCTAACAGATGTAGGGAACCAGGGCCTTCCTACCTCTGTGTCTGTCTGTTTTTACCCAGTTATGTTAGATTATTGTTGTTCTAATTGTAAAGCGCAACGAAATATGCTGCGCTATATAAGAAACTGCTTATAAATAATTAATATATCAGAGCTTTTTTTTAATGAATCTTTTTGGGCTGTTTTTTAACTGTCAGGTGTGCCTTCATAAAGCAGATATTTTATAATAAATGAATGTGATGGTGTACATTTAATAATATCCATTTATTTTATCCCTTATAAATACTTGTGTGTGGTGGTTACTGCGGCCATATCGGTATAGAAGCGCAGGTCACATGTAGAGATCCATCTATTTATAATGCAAAATTATTTACAAGATATAGGCATTGGTAATTCTATAATTGGTGAGATGTGTGCAGTGCACAGGGGCCCCTGGATCTAGGGGGCCCACACCACACACACTGCACCCATGTTTTAATACTTTCCTTTCTGGATTCCCGCATACGGCGCTGCAGCCACGGCAATAATCACAGCCAAAATGGCTGCCTCTCATGCACAGTAGTGAAATTAGTCTCTGGAACATGGCTGGCGCCATGTTTCGGGAGACCTGTGCAAGCGCAGTAGACTCCGACACTATGTGACATGAAAAAATTGGTGTTCTTTTCTTGCTTGTGATGTTTCAACCCTACATACTAATATTCCCCATCAAAAAGGTGTTAAATCTGTGAATTACTTTCTCTCTAGAGAAAATGGGGTCTCAGACAAACAACTGAAATTTTTGACAGATTCTATTTCTTTTACTTTTGAGCACAACAATTTTTTGTTTGATTGCACTTATTAATGACAGCTCACCAGGACGTCCATAGGGAACCAGTTTGCCCTTAGTGACCCTCTATTTTTGTCATGATGGAGGAGAAGCTCATATAGGGTTTGGAACTTGGGATGGGCCTGGTCCTCTATGGCCTTTATATAGATGACATTTTCTTTATCTGGAATGGGGATGAGGATTTGATCAGTCATTTTATCAGCCATATGAACAATTATATCCATAGCCCATCGGTGAGTTCCCTTGTGGAAAAGAGCCGCCCTCGCCACTGCTTGATGGCACGGGATTGTGCAGCAAGAACTGCCGCTTGAGGAGTAGAGAGCAACGCAGAGACAAAGAGACAGCAAGAAGACCAGGAGACCACAGACGACCTCAGCCTGACGGGAAACAAAGGAGGAGCGGTATTTGGCCAGTGATGGGTAGCCACAGGCAGAGGCGTATCTACCCACTGGCCAGGATGGCACCCACCAGGGGCGCCAGGCAAGTAGGGGTGCCACCCATTTTCAGGGAGTGTTCGGAAAAACACAGGCATGCTACCAAAAATTCAGGCGTGGCTGGGAGAACGCAGGGCCTGTTCGTGACATCAATTCCGGAACTGAATTGTCTGAAGTGATCGCAAGCGCTGAGTAGGTCTGCAGCTGCTCTAAAACGGCACAATTGTTTTTTGTAGCTGTTCTACGATGGAAGCGATCACACTATTGCAAAGCTTATATACACTCCCAGTGGGCGGCGGCTTAGCGTTTGCATGGCAGCGAAAATCTGCTAGCGAGCGATCAACTCGGAAAGTCCCCCATTATTCCTCCAGCAGTGGAAGCGATACCTATGGCCTGGGACTGCGCTGTCAGCCCTAAGAAAACAGAACTGTCCATTTCCAACCATTTACAGGTCATTTGTGAACTATCAGGAACAGGCGAGATGTGGTATGGCACAACATATGGTGACTGTCACGAATCGGCGCTCTGCTACGTCTCACCTACCAGCGCGCTGGTGTGCAGGCCTCCGGAGGTCATGGCCCCAGTCGCGGTTGCATGTGTTTGTGGACCGCAAGCGTCACCTTCCGCATTGCTGAGTACCTCTGAGTCCGGTCCTGTGTGCTTTCTGCTGTATGCCGGAGTCCTGCCTGTGTGGTCGTTGCCATGTCTCCTGTACTCAGCTGATCCCGGTGTGCAATCCAGCACTGTGTCTCCACCCAGAGTTCAGTGACCAATCACTGCAGAGCCATGGGTATAACTCCCAGTCCGTGGCTCACTCACATTGCCTCAGACAACGAGTCACATTCAGTGTGCCTTGTTCTCCGGACTCCTGCGTTCCTGTTTCCAGTGATTCCTCGTGGTTACCTCCTGTCATCTCATCTCACTTCAGCTCTCCTGTTTTCTGCAGACTTCCTTCACAGTCAGTTACCAGCTCATCAAGCAGTAGAGACTCTCCTCAGGTGATTCATTCATTACTACCTGTGCACTGCTAATTGCATACCATCTGTGCATCTCTGCAAATCATATAATCTCATTGCATAGAGACTGTCTCCTGCTTGGGCCTAGTGTGGCCATACGGACTTTGTTATACAGAGACTGTGTGCTTTTCAAGTTTTACCGGAGTTCTGTTTATTTCATTTGCATTCAGCATCAAGTCACTTTATATTTCTGTTGAAAGAGACTTTTCAGTTGTTTTGGATTCAATTACCAATCACTGTTACTTTATTGCCTGGTTTCAGTTTGTCATTCACTGCTATACCATCTACTCTGTGATCCCTGTGTAATAAACATCAGCGCTTATGCGCCGGACTTTCATATTGCCTCCCCACTTTGTTTATCACACCAACACTGACCCACTAGTGCTCCCGCCGAGGACAGACAAAACCCAGAGACCTGACAGTTTGTCTGAGGCCTATGGACCCGGACGGTGGTCAGAGTGTGGGGTCAGGGACACTCCAAGGCGTAGTGTCACGACTAGATGGTCAAGAGGCTGCGCAGCAGCAGATTCTACAATTTCTGCAAGAAATGTCTTCTCGCTTGGATACTCTGCAACAGTCATTTCCAACTTCAGTTTCATCAGTGTCTGCTCCTGTTCCTAGTTCCACAGTTTCTAACTCTCCAGTTGCTCCTGTTCCAATGTCTCGCATCCATCTACCTACTCCAAGTAAATTTGATGGTAATGCTAAGATGTGTCGTGGATTTTTGAATCAATGTGAGGTTCATTTTGAATTGCAACCACAGAACTTTCCAACACCTAGAACAAAGGTTGCTTATATTGTTTCTCTTTTAGCCGGCTCTGCCCTGGACTGGGTCTCTCCGCTGTGGGAGCGAGCAGATGCTTTGTTGTACAACTATACAGAGTTTGTTGCCACATTCCGACGCATCTTTGACGAACCTGGGCGTACGGCCTCTGCTTCTTCAGACCTCCTTCAGATCCGCCAGGGAACACGTACTGTGGGTCAGTACGTTATCCAGTTCCAGACATTGGCATCAGAGGTGAAGTGGAACAACCAGGCATTGGTTGCCGCCTTCTGGCATGGTCTCTCTGACCGCATAAAGGATGAGTTGACTACCCGAGACTTACCAGAGCAACTGGAAGCTCTAATTTCCCTATGCGTCAAGTTGGATCTACGTTTACGCGAGCGAGCCTGTGAACGCTCTCGAGGTGATCTTCGCAAGCACCGAGCTATGCCTCCTGTACAGTCTCTACCTATTATTGCTGATGAACCCATGCAGGTAAACAAGTTTCGTTTAACACCTGAGGAGCGGTCCAGAAGATTAAGGGAAAGACTGTGGTTCCTGTCCTGCTCGGTCGGGTAAACGCCAGGTCCTAACTTGTAGAGGAGGAGTCAAGTTAGGGACCTTGAATAAAGCTCCTTCTTTTCAAGACCTTACATTACCTGTCACTCTGGAGATGCCAGATGGACTCCAGTCTCTGTCCGCCTTAGTGGATTGTGGTGCTGCTGGTAATTTTATCACACAAGCTGCAGTGGATAGACTTCATCTCCCAGTGTCTAAACTGTGTCGTCCAGTATATCTCACTGCCGTGGACGGAAGCCGCATTCCTGAAGGTTCCATCTTTCAGCAAACCAAGCCAGTGGTTCTGGGAGTAGGCTTCCTGCATTCCGAGCTTATTGAGTTCCTGGTTATACCTAAAGCTGGCTATGAGATCGTACTGGGTATGCCTTGGCTTCAATTGCACAATCCGCAATTTGACTGGTCTACATTACAGTTAACAGCATGGAGTTCCTCTTGTCTTCAGTCATGTCTGGCTCAAGTACTTCCAATCAAGTCTTCAAGTGTAAAGTCTCAGTCTGGCCTTCCGGAGGCCTATCAGGAATTCACTGACGTCTTCAGTGAGAAAGCAGCGGATGTCTTGCCTCCCCACCGAGAGTGGGATTGTCCCATTGATTTGATTCCAGGGAGCAAGCCGCCTAGAGGGCGTACATACCCTCTTTCTGTTCCAGAGACCCAAGCAATGAGTCTATACATTAAAGAAAATGTACAAAAAGGGTTCATCCGTCCATCCACTTCCCCAGCTGGTGCTGGATTCTTCTTCGTCAAGAAGAAAGATGGAGGACTTCGTCCCTGTATCGATTATCGGGGTTTAAATGACATCACGATTAAAAATAGCTACCCGTTACCTCTCATCACAGAGTTGTTCGACAGAGTTAGAGGTGCGTCCATCTTCACGAAACTGGATCTTCGCGGGGCTTATAATCTTATCAGGATTCGAAGTGGTGATGAGTGGAAAACCGCCTTCAATACTCGTGACGGCCACTATGAATATCTAGTGATGCCCTTCGGCTTGAGTAACGCCCCGGCTGTGTTTCAAAACTTTGTCAACGAAGTATTCAGAGATCTCCTGTATAAATGTGTGGTAGTTTACCTCGATGACATATTGATCTTCTCTCGTGATTTAGTTTCTCATCGCCAACAAGTAAAAGAGGTTCTTCGACGTCTTTGACAGAATCATCTGTATGGCAAGCTGTCCAAATGCACATTTGAAGCTTCTTCAATATCTTTCTTGGGATATATTATTTTCAGCTAAACTGGAAGCTATAGAGAGCTGGGCTCTTCCAACAACACTCAAGTCAGTTCAACGTTTCATAGGCTTTGCTAATTACTACAGAAAGTTTATTAAAGGCTTCTCTACGCTAATAGCTCCAATCACCTGCCTTACCCGGAAAGGGGGGAATCCTTCCCAATGGTCTGACGCTGCACTGTCTGCTTTTCATAAAATAAAACAAGCTTTTATTTCAGCTCCTGTGTTACAACAGCCGGATGTCAACAAGGCCTTCATCTTGGAAGTAGATGCCTCAACGGTTGGCGTGGGCGCAGTCCTGTCCCAGGTGGGCGTTGATGGTAAGACTCACCCCTGTGGGTTTTTCTCTCGTAGGTTCTTACCCGCTGAAATTAACTATACCATCGGTGACCAGGAGCTGTTGGCAATCAAATTGGCCCTTGAAGAATGGAGGTATCTACTGGAGGGCACGAGATTCCCTATTACCATCTACACGGATCACAAGAACCTTCTTTACCTGAAAGCTGCGCAGTGCCTGAATCCTCGGCAAGCAAGGTGGGCCCTATTCTTTTCCCGTTTTGACTTTAAGTTAATGTTTAGGCCTGGCTCACAAAATGTTAAAGCAGATGCCTTGTCTCGCTCTATGAGCTCTAATGAGGAATCTTCAGAACAAGCTGCTCGACCAGTATTAAATCCTGTGGTTTTCGCAGCTACAGGGGTTTCGCAAGTTCCACCTCCAGGCAAGATGTTTGTCTCTCCAGAGCTTCGTTTAAATCTCCTGTCCTGGGCTCATACGTCCAAATTTAATGGTCACCCTGGGGTTTTCAAGACTTTTAAATTCCTGTCCCAAACGTATTGGTGGCCTCAAATGAAACAAGATATTCAAGAATTTATAGCTTCATGTCCCAAATGTGCTCAGCATAAAGTTTCTCGTCAGGCTCCCGCAGGCCAATTGTTACCCAATTCCATTCCCAGGCGCCCTTGGTCTCACTTATCGATGGACTTTATTTCTGATCTCCCTCCATCCAAAGGGTATGACACCATCTGGGTAGTAGTCGATAGGTTCTCAAAAATGGCGCACTTCATTCCACTCATGGGGTTACCCTCTGCTCCAAAATTGGCACAGTTGTTTTGTCACAAAATATTTAGGTTACATGGACTTCCAACAGAAATTATATCTGACCGAGGTGTACAGTTTGTGGCCAAGTTCTGGAGGGCTCTGTGTTCTGCGCTACAAGTAAAACTGAAATTCTCTACGGCCTATCACCCTCAAACAAATAGGCAGACAGAGAGGGTAAATCAAGAGCTTGAGACCTATTTGAGACTGTATATCTCTTCTTCACAGGATGACTGGGTAGAATTATTGCCTTGGGCAGAGTTTGCTCATAATTTTCGTTATCATACTTCTACAGATACAACTCCTTTTTTCGCAGTTTATGGACAGCATCCTAAAGTACCTGATTTCCAAGAGTTACCCGTCATAGATGTGCCTGCGGCTGCTTCTGCTCTTCAGCGGTTCGCTCAAATTTGGAAGAAGATCCATTTATCTCTTAAAAAAGTTTCTCAGCGGTATAAAATGTTTGCTGATCGAAAGAGGCGAGCGGTTCCTAGTTTAAAACCGGGCGACAAAGTCTGGTTATCTCCCCGAAATCTCCGTCTCAGAGTTCCATCTATGAAATTTGCTCCACGGTTTATTGGGCCATTCCCGGTGGAAAGTGTTATTAATCCGGTAGATTATAAGTTAAAACTGCCTGCTTTTTTGAAAGTTCCCAACTCATTCCATATTTCTCTCCTCAGACCACTAATTCTCAATCGTTTCCAGAGAACGCTTCCAGCAGCCCCAAAGGTACAAACTCATCGGGGCGTGGAATACGAGGTGGAAAAGATCTTAGACTCTCGACATCGTTATGGTCGTTTGCAATACCTGATTGACTGGTCTGGATATGGTCCTGAAGAGAGGAGTTGGGTAAACGCCACGGATGTCCACGCTCCACGGTTGGTTCAAGCCTTCCACAGACTCTTCCCTGCCAAGCCTCGTGGGTGTTTGGTGCCCACCCATAAAGGAGGGGGTACTGTCACGAATCGGCGCTCTGCTACGTCTCACCTACCAGCGCGCTGGTGTGCAGGCCTCCGGAGGTCATGGCCCCAGTCGCGGTTGCATGTGTGTGTGGACCGCAAGCGTCACCTTCCGCATTGCTGAGTACCTCTGAGTCCGGTCCTGTGTGCTTTCTGCTGTATGCCGGAGTCCTGCCTGTGTGGTCGTTGCCATGACTCCTGTACTCAGCTGATCCCGGTGTGCAATCCAGCACTGTGTCTCCACCCAGAGTTCAGTGACCAATCACTGCAGAGCCATGGGTATAACTCCCAGTCCGTGGCTCACTCACATTGCCTCAGACAACGAGTCACATTCAGTGTGCCTTGTTCTCCGGACTCCTGTGTTCCTGTTTCCAGCGATTCCCCGTGGTTTTCCTCCTGTCATCTCATCTCACTTCAGCTCTCCTGTTTTCTGCAGACTTCATCCACAGCCGGTTACCAGCTCATCAAGCAGTAAGAGACTCTCCTCAGGTGTTGCATTCATTATTACCTGTGCACTGCTAATTGCATACCATCTGTGCATCTCTGCAAATCATATCATCTCATTGCATAGAGACTGTCTCCTGCTTGGGCCTAGTGTGGCCATAAGGACTTTGTTATACAGAGACTGTGTGCTTTTCAAGTTTTACCGGAGTTCTGTTTATTTCATTCACATTCAGCATCAAGTCACTTTATATTTCTGTTGAAAGAGACTTTTCAGTTGTTTTGGATTCAATTACCAATCACTGTTACTTTATTGCCTGGATTCAGTTTGTCATTCACTGCTATACCATCTACTCTGTGATACCTGTGTAATAAACATCAGCGCTTATGCGCCGGACTTTCATATTGCCTCCCCACTTTGTTTATCACACCAACACTGACCAACTAGTGCTCCCGCCGGGGACAGACAAAACCCAGAGACCTGACAGTGACTAAGAAGTGCATTTATGTGTATCAATTATTATTGTTCACAAATATTTGTAATCATTTTATTAAATTGTGTGATTATTTAACAATTTATTCCCTCTTTTCTATTGTATATTCTCATATAGGCTTGACTAACCTATTCTAGGCAGCAGCTCACACTTTAGAAAAGCAGCATCCAACCTAGGTTGGTTTGTTTCTTCTCAGATTGTAGTTCCGGCCTTTATCTCTTCAGAGTTGTCTTCCAAAGAGTGCTCTTTGGATGTGGTAAGGGCTCTCCATATATATGTGGAGAGGGCTGCCTCTATCAGGAGGTCAGATACCCTTTTTGTCCTGTTTGGTTTCCACAAATGTGGCAGGCCTGCGAGTAAGCAAACCTTGGTCAGATGGATTAGAATGGTGATTGCACAAGCTTATGCGCAGGCAGGACTTCCAGCTCCATAGAACAATTGTGCAAGGCGGCTACGTGGTCCTCAGTGAACACGTTCATTAGGTTCTATACCTTCGATACTTCCACCTCCCAGGATGCTTCCTTTGGACGTCTGGTTCTCATGCCCGCTATGATACGTCCCCTCGATTAACTGCTTTAGGACATCCCCGATGTTTCCCTGTGGAAACCAATGTACCCTGCTGCAGAAAAGGAGAGTTATGGTAGACTTACCATTGTTAACTCTCTTTCTGCGAGGTACATTGAGTTCCACAGGGCGCCCACCCTGACGCACCTTGCTTCTTTGGGTTTGTTTGGCATTAGCCGCTAGTCCCTTCTCCTATCATGAGAATGTGTTGTATGTGACTAATATCTACCTTCTCTCTTACCTGCTACTGAATTGGACTGGTTAACGAAACTGAGCTCACAGTGCCTGGACCCGGGGTTATAGAGGAGGCCCCAATGCATCCTGGGACAGCCTAAAGCTTTAGCTTGTTGGTGCCTCTGGATCAAGATCCACTCTACACCCCGCTGTTTCTCTGTGGAAACCAATGTACCTCGCAGAAAGAGATTTAACAAAGGTAAGCCTACCATAACTCTCCTTTTTCCACTACACAAAAGATAAATATATACTTATTTGATTATATCAAATAGACTTTATTCACATAGAACACACACACATATATATATGTGTGTGTGTGTGTGTGTGTGTGTGTGTGTGTGTGTGTGTGTGTGTGTGTGTGTGTGTGTGTAAAGCATGTACATAATTTAAGAGTCTACTTGTGAAAAATGATCTGTTGAAAAATGATATGTACTGTCATAATGTCTGGATAATGTGCTGCAATGTTTATGTTTCAATTATTTTAAGCCTTGTAAGGGGGAGGCTGATGGTTTGTTAATGTTTGTCATGTCATGTTTCATGTTGTCTTATGCTTGTTTTTTGTTTAAACAAAAAAAATATATATACATATAAGAATATAAAATAAAATAATAATACAGACGTCCATGTCCATTTTCCATTTGCCTGCCTGCACGGCAGGTGCTGCGACATCATGTTTTCTTTGTGTCTCCACCGCTCTCTGGTTGGCGAAACGCAGGAGAATATATTTCCTGTTTCTCTTTTCAGCTGCTGGATTCCTTCTCTCTCTCAGCCGAAACTTCACATCTTTAATAATCTCATACAGACACTTTGCAATATCCTCATGTTTTCCCCGAGTCTTCCTGTGATCTTCTGCAGTGTAATTCTCTATAGAGAACATGTTCTCCACTCCCAGCTTTCTGAATTTATTCTGCACCTTCAGTAGATTTCCGCTGCGCTTCCTGGTGAGGACAACCGTGGGGAAGAGTCCTGTAATAAAATGGAAATAAAACACTATTTACACTGCGGGTAATTCCAAGTTGATCACAGGAGGAATTTTGTTAGGAGTTGGGCAAAACCATGTGCACTGCTAGGGATGCAGATGTAACATGTGCAGAGAGAGTTAGATTTGGGTGGGTTATTTTGTGTCTGTGCAGGGTAAATACTGGCTGCTTTATTTTTACACTGCAAATTAGATTGCAAATTGAACACAACACAACTCTCTCTGCACATGTTACATCTGCCTCCCCTGCAGTGCACATGGTTTTGCCCAACTGCTAACAAAATTCCTGCTGCGATCAACTTGGAATTACCCACCTTGTGCGGCCATATACAAATGGAACACGCAGGGCTCCTGGCCACATGCTCCTTTACATGCTCTGGTTGTAAGTGCCCACTGGTGCCCAGAGCTGGATTAAGTCTTTGGTGGCCTGGTGCACTTAATGCTGGTTGGTTCTATGATCTATAAAATGCAGCCAAGTAGGATATAGACTGGAGACTGAGACTAACTCCCAGTATGCAGTTATAGGGCTCTATCATTAATTACATAACAGATAATATGTGTGCACAAGCATATATATTACTTACAGAAAAAACACAACAAGGTGCACGCCATATACTGGTACTGTATCAATGCTACTTCAGCAATTAGATCAGCATGCTAAACTATGAACACAATGTCATTTACTATGGAGGTCATTCCGAGTAGTTCGCTCTGTACATTTTTTCGCATCGCAGCGATTTTCCGCTTAGTGCGCATGCGCAGTGTCCGCAGTGCGACTGCGCCAAGTAAATTTTCTATGCAGTTAGGTATTTTACTCACGTTTTTTTCTTCGTTCTGGTGATCGTAATGTTATTGACAGGAAGTGGGTGTTTCTGGGCGGAAACAGGCCGTTTTATGGACGTGTGGGAAAAAACGCTACAGTTTCTGGGAAAAACGCGGGAGTGGCCGGAGAAACGGAAGAGTGTCTGGGCGAACGCTGGGTGTGTTTGTGACGTCAAACCAGGAACGAAAAGCACTGAACTGATCGCAGATGCCGAGTAAGTCTGGAGCTACTCTGAAACTGCACAGAGATGTCTTTTCGCAATATTGCAAATCTTTCGTTCGCAATTTTAATATGCTAAGATTCACTCCCAGTAGGCGGCGGTTTAGCGTGTGCAATGCTGCTAAAAGCAGCTTGCGAGCGAACAACTCGGAATGAGGGCCTATATACAATAAGATACGCTCTGACCAGAGGTTTATCTAGGGGCCCGGACGCCCCTGGCAAAGTAAGGGACTGGCGCCCACCATATTTGAAATAGGGAAGGTGCATGTGCAAAAAAAGGACATGATCTGGTGGGAAGGGGGCATGACCATACAATAGTTCCCCAATTCAAATTACGATACACAGTAACCCTTATACACATCATGTCCACACAGTAGCTGTTCCCTTTACACATTATGCCCACACAGTAATTCTTATAACACTGAGGAGACATCAGCAGTACCTGGCCTGGCTGAGGGGGCAATGCCACCCAAGGCCAGGTAGTATAATCAAATAGTAGTGTAAAGAAGTGCAGTGCAGCGCACTACCCAGTGGTGCAAGTAGAAAAAAATTCTTGGTGGCACTGTGTGCGCGTGCCTTCAGTGCGCTCATGCAAAAAAACTGGGTTTGTCCACATGCCACATGGGGCAGGGCCAGTGAAAATGGGGACATGATACACATATGACCCCAATAGTGCAATGCCAGATACACATATGCCCCCACAGTGCCAGATACACACATGCCCCCACAGTGCCAGATACACACATGCCCCCACAGTGCTAAATATGCCCCCACAGTGCTAAATATGCCCCCACAGTGCCAGATATACATATGCCCTCACAGTGCCAGATATGCCCACACAGTGCCAGATACACATGCCCACACAGTCCTAGATATGCCCCCACAGTGCCAGATACACATGCCCACACAGTGCCAGATATGCACTGTGGGGCATATCTCGCACCGTGAGGGCATGTGTATCTGGCACGTGCCTCTCCTGCCCTCAGTCCAGTCTCCTCCTGCGGCGGCCGCCTGTAGCTCAGATTCTGGTGCTGGTCTGCACGCCAATCAGAGCTTGTGGTCCGGCAGCGGCGGTTCTTGATTGGCAGCTGGTCCGCGAGCTCTGATTGGCTTACGAACTTAGCCATAGTCCCCTCCCAGTAAATAGCCATAGCCTCCACCTCCCCAAACAATAGCCGTAGCCCCCCCAGCACATAGCCATAGACCCCACCAGAACACAGCACGTAGTTATTTCCCCCTTCCCAGCACAGTCATAGTCCCCATCCCCCAGCACATACCCATAGTCCCCTCCAAGTAAACAGCCATAGCCTCCCCACATCTCCAAGCAATAGCCGTAGTCCGCCCAGCACATAGCCGTAGTCTCCACCTTTCCCAACACAGTCATACAGTAGTCCCCACCCCCCTCCCATCACATAACAATAGTTCCCTGCCAGCATAGATAGCCATAGTCCCCCTCCATGCACATAGCCCCTCACCTCCCCAAACACATAGCCATAGTCCCCATCCCCCTCTCAGTAGATAGCTGTAGTCCGCCCTTAGCACATAGTAGTAGTCTCCCCCACTCCCAGCACATACATATCCTCCCCACACAGCACATAGCCCTAGTCCCCACCCCACTACATCCGAGCAGATAGCCGTATAGTCTGGCAATACCTGCTGTGCCGAGCTGCCTGGGACGGAGGGCAGAGGATCTCTCAGCAGGCACCGCACCAAACTACGCGAAGAAACTGAAAATAAACTACAACTCCCAGCAGCCCTTGACGCTGGGAGCTCCCGACAGCAAGGATTGCTGGGAGTTGTAGTTTATTTTCAGTTTCATCCCTGTAGTGCATTGTGGTGACGGATACCGGCGCCAGCTCCTGCCTGCTGAGCGATACTCCGCCCCCCCTCCCAGGCAGCTCGGCACAGCAGGTATTGCCAGACACTACGGCTTAAGGGATTCCACCCATTGGCCAAGGGTGGCACTATCGGGCGGCGCCCCCTGCTCGGCTGGCGCCCCTGGCGAGTGCCATCCTGGCCAATGGGTAGATACACCCCTGGCTCTGACTTCGGATCTTCAGGTGAGTCAGAGTCAGCGGCATCTTGTGCTTGGATACTTTGGAGCAGGTGCTTGCTTTCCAATGTTCCACGTGGCTCAGTCTGTACGGACTTAGTGGCCATTCATGGTGATGTATGGAGATCCTTCGCCTGAAATACTCCATGTGCGCTGCCGTCGTGAGGAAATATAGTGTCCCAAAGTGTTCCGAGGAATTGGCAATGACAGGTCCTCCCTAACCGGTTTCGCTCCTATGGTGAGATTTTTCCTCAGTACAGCAGGAGAGTTACAGGTGCAGGATCTCCATACATCGAACAGCCGCCAAGTCTGGACAGGCTGAGCCCCGTGGAACACTGGAAAGCAAGCACCTGATCCCCTTCCAACCACAGTCAGGAACCGCAAAGGAACTGCGTCAATTATTAGCGGTATTCCCCAATTGTGAGAGTAAGAGTACTGCACATGTAACAGCCGTGTGCTAAATTCTCTCAGACAAACATTACACTATATGACTAAAATATCTGGATCGGCGGCACTAAATCCTCTGCTGTGTGTAAACACTTTAATAATAAGTAATATGTCTAACAGATGTAGGGAACCAGGGCCTTCCTACCTCTGTGTCTGTCTGTTTTTACCCAGTTATGTTAGATTATTGTTGTTCTAATTGTAAAGCGCAACGGAATATGCTGCGCTATATAAGAAACTGCTAATAAATAATTAATATATCAGAGCTTTTTTTTAATGAATCTTTTTGGGCTGTTTTTTAACTGTCAGGTGTGCCTTCATAAAGCAGATATTTTATAATAAATGAATGTGAGGGTGTACATTTAATAATATCCATTTATTTTATCCCTTATAAATACTTGTGTGTGGTGGTTACTGCAGCCATATCGGTATAGAAGCGCAGGTCACATCTAGAGATCCATCTTTTTATAATGCAAAATTAATTACAAGATATAGGCATTGACAATTCTATAATGGGTGAGATGTGTGCAGTGCACAGGGGCCCCTGGATCTAGGGGGCCCACACCATACACACTGCACCCATGTTTTAATACTTACCTTTCCGGATTCCCGCATACGGCGCTGCAGCCACGGCAATAATCACAGCCAAAATGGCTGCCTCTCATGCACAGTAGTGAAATTAGTCTCTGGAACATGGCTGGCACCATGTTTTGGGAGACCTGTGCAAGCGCAGTAGACTCCGACACTATGTGACATGAAAAAATTGGTGCTCTTTTCTTGCTTGTGATGTTTCAGCCCTACTTACTAATATTCCCCATCAAAAAGGTCTTGAAGCTGTGAGTTACTTTCTCTCTAGAGAAAATGGGGTCTCAGAGAGACAACTGAAATTTTTGACAGATTCTATTTCTTTTACTTTTGAGCACAACTATTTTTTGTTTGATTGCACTTATTAATGACAGCTCACCAGGACGTCCATAGGGAACCAGTCTGCCCTTAGTGACCCTCTATTTTTGTCATGATGGAGGAGAAGCTCATATAGGGTTTGGAACGTTGGATGGGCCTGGTCCTCTATGGCCTTTATATAGATGACATTTTCTTTATCTGGGAGGGGGATGAGGATTCGATCAGTCATGTTATCACCCATATGAACAATAATATCAATAGCCCATCGGTGAGTTCCCTTGTGGAAAAGAGCCGCCCACGCCACTGCTTGATGGCACGGGATTGTGCAGCAAGAACTGCCGCTGGAGGAGTAGAGAGCAGCGCAGAGACAAAGAGACAACCAGAAGACCAGGAGACCACAGATGACCTCAGCCTGATGGGAAACAAAGGAGGAGCGGTATTTGGCTAGTGATGGGTAGCCACAGGCAGAGGCGTATCTACCCACTGGCCAGGATGGCACCCACCAGGGGCGCCAGGCAAGTAGGGGTGCCACCCATTTTCAGGGAGTGTTCGGAAAAATACAGGCATGCTAGGAAAAACTCAGGCGTGGCTGGGAGAACACAGGGCCTGTTCGTGACATCAATTCCAGAACTGAATTGTCTGAAGTGATCGCAAGCGCTGAGTAGGTCTGCAGCTGCTCTGTCTAAACGGCACAATTGTTTTTTGTAGCTGTTCTACGATGGAAGCGATCACACTATTGCAAAGCTTATATACACTCCCAGTGGGCGGCGGCTTAGCGTTTGCATGGCAGCGAAAATCTGCTAGTGAGCGATCAACTCGGAAAGACCCCCATTATTCCTCCAGCAGTGGAAGCGATACCTACTGTCCTGGGACTGCGCTGTCAGCCCTAAGAAAACAGAACTGTCCACTTCCAACCATTTACAGGTCATTTGTGAACTATCAGGAACAGGCGAGATGTGGTATGGCACAACATATGGTGACTAAGAGTTAAAATTTAGAAGTGCACTCATGTGTATCAATTTTTATTGTTCACAAATATTTGTAATCATTTTATTAAATTGTGTGATTATTTGACAGTTCATTCCCTCTTTTCTATTGTATATTCTCATATAGGCTTGACTAACCTATTCTAGGCAGCAGCTCACACTTTAGAAAAGCAACATAATAGCGCCATTCCAACCTAGGTTGGTTTGTTTCTTCTCAGATTGTGGTTCCAGCCTTTATCTCTTCAGAGTTGTCTTCCAAAGAGCACTCTTTGGATGTGGTAAGGGATCACCATATATACGTGGAGAGGACTGCCTCTATCAGGAGGTCAGATACCCTTTTTGTCCTGTTTGGTTTCCACAAACGTGGCTGGCCTGCGAGTAAGCAAACCTTGGTCAGATGGATTAGAATCAGAGGTTCTCAAACTCGGTCCTCAGGACCCCACACAGTGCATGTTTTGCAGGTAACCCAGCAGGTGCACAGGTGTATTAATTACTCACTGACACATTTTAAAAGGTCCACAAGTGGAGCTAATTATTTCACTTGTGATTCTGTGAGGAGACCTGCAAAACATGCACCGTGTGGGCCCACGAGGACCAAGTTTGAGAACCTCTGATTAGAATGGTGATTGCACAAGCTTATGTGCAGGCAGGACTTCCAGCTCCATAGAACAATTGTGCAAGGCGGCTACGTGGTCCTCTGTGAACACGTTCATTAGGTTCTATGCCTTTGATACTTCCACCTCCCAGGATGCTTCCTTTGGACGCCGGGTACTCATGCCCGCTATGGTACGTCCCCTCGATGAACTGCTTTAGGACATCCCCGATGTTTCCCTGTGGAAACCAATGTACCCTGCTGCAGAAAAGGAGAGTTATGGTAGACTTACCATTGTTAACTCTCTTTCTGCGAGGTACATTGGGTTCCACAGGGCGCCCACCCTGACGCACCTTGCTTCTTTGGGTTTGTTTGGCATGAGCCGCTAGTCCCTTCTCCTATCATGAGAATGTGTTGTATGTGACTAATATCTACCTTCTCTCTTACCTGTTACTGAATTGGACTGGTTAACGAAACTGAGCTCACAGTGCCTGGACCCGGGGTTATAGAGGAGGCCCCAATGCATCCTGGGACAGCCTAAAGCTTTAGCCTGTTGGTGCCTCTGGATCAAGATCCACTCTACACCCTGATGTTTCTCTGTGGAAACCAATGTACCTCGCAGAAAGAGATTTAACAAAGGTAAGCCTACCATAACTCTCCTTTTTCCACTACACAAAAGATAAATATATACTTATTTGATTATATCAAATAGACTTTATTCACATAGAACACACACATATATATATATATATATATATATATATATGTGTGTGTAAAGCATGTACATAATTTAAGAGTCTACTTATGAAAAATGATGTGTTGAAAAATGATATGTACTGTCATAATGTCTGGATAATGTGCTGCAATGTTTATGTTTCAATTATTTTAAGCCTTGTAAGGGGGAGGCTGATGGTTTGTTAATGTTTGTCATGTCATCTTTCATGTTGTCTTATCCTTGTTTTTGTTTAAACAATAAAATAGAAAAACATAAAATGAAAATACTAAATAAAATAATAATACAGACGTCCATGTCCATTTTCCATTTGCCTGCCTGCACGGCAGGTGCTGCGACATCATGTTTTCTTTGTGTCTCCACCGCTCTCTGGTTGGCGAAACGCAGGAGAATATCTTTCCTGTTTCTCTTTTCAGCTGCAGGATTCCTTCTCTCTCTCAGCCGAAACTTCACATCTTTAATAATCTCATACAGACACTTTGCAATATCCTCATGTTTTCCCCGGGTCTTCCTGTGGTCTTCTGCAGTGTAATTCTCTACAGAGAACATGTTCTCCACTCCCAGCTTTCTGAATTTATCCTGCATCTTTAGTAGATTTCCGCTGCGCTTCCTGGTGAGGACAACCGGGGGGAAGAGTCCTGTAATAAAACAGAAATAAAACACTAGTTATACTATACGCATGGCTGCAGCCAGACATTGTGCGGCCCTATACAAATGGAACATGCAGGGCCCCTGGCCACATGCTCCTTTACATGCTCTGGTTGTAAGTGCCCACTGGTGCCCAGAGCTGGATTAAGTCTTTGGTGGCCTGGTGCACTTAATGCTGGTTGGTTCTATGATCTATAAAATGCAGCCAAGTAGGATATAGACTGGAGACTGAGACTAACTCCCAGTAAGCAGTTATAGGGCTCTATCATTAATTACATAACAGATAATATGTGTGCACAAGCATATATATTACTTACAGAAAAAACACAACAAGGTGCACGCCATATACTGGTACTGTATCAATGCTACTTCAGCAATTAGATCAGCATGCTAAACTATGAACACAATGTCATTTACTATGGGGGTCATTCCGAGTTGTTCGCTCTGTAAATTTTTTTGCATAGCAGCGATTTTCCGCTTAGTGCGTGTCAAAGTCAGAAAAATATCACGCTGCACATTGCCATATATGCACCTCATGCGTGTGCCCGCTGCACGTGCACAGGCCCTCCCGTGTGTGCGCATATTCGCAGTCGCATGCACGCTCAGGCGCACGGTATGTGCATTTACGGTAGAGTTTGTGCGTGTCTAGCATGCGACTCGATCGCTACATATTTAATCAAAATAATGTATTTTAGAAGTTAATATTCCCCTCAATAATGTCAATAAATCAGTTTAATCTGTCGAATGCCAGATTATTGTCAATACAGGGGGATATGTTACAGAGTCTTTTTCTTGTGGTATTGGCTTCTGTAACCTGAAGCCTAATTAACATCACTATACTGTAGCCTTGGCTAGTTAGCATTTGAATAACCAAGATCACATGGCCAGCTCAGCTCACTGATACAGCTAGCCCACATGCTGTGAAAGACACACACTTCCTGTGGATCACCCCCCCCCCACAGCTGGAACGCAGGTATGAGAATCCACTGGAAATCACAGGGCTCACTCACTCAGAACCAACCTAGCATCCAGAAGCATGGCTTGCTCATCACCAGGACTGATCTCCTTACTAAGGCTAAGTATTGTATACACATGGCTTAATGGCATAGAATAGTTAAATATGTGTTTGTGGTAAAGTAGTTGTGAAATGATTGGCATAGAATAGTTAGTTTGGAGATACAAATGGCTTAAGGTTAATGATGCTTGTGCAGTTATGTGATTGTTGGGTGTTTGTGATGATACTCTATGAAATCTGTAATGAATTGGAACAGTAGACAATATGTAGCATAGCATCTCTGGTATACATTTATGGATGGTGATTTATAACAGATTATAGTAGTTTTACATGATGCATCTTGCTGAAGGTTAGAAGTCAAAACATACTTCCTTTTGTTACTGTAGTCATGTGCTTGTAGCAATAGCAGGCTGATACTTGTGGGTACCTGGTAATCTGGTCTTGTGATGGCTCATATGGACAGCATGAGATATGTGGTGCTGATTCTGGAAGGATAGCATAGTCAGCATACCATATGCTCTGGTTATTGAGATACTGTGTTGGCTTGAAATTGTGAAAGGTGATTTAGATGGTTTGGAATTGTAAAATCAGCACATATGCATTATATTGAAGCTTAGACATTTTGGAATATAGTGGAGTCTTATGTCTTCTGCTATGTGATTATGGTGTGGCAAAGAATGCCATGTGTTTGGACTTGCAAATCTAAAATGGCTGCTGGCATTCCCTTTTGAACCATGTGTTACAGACTTTGGAATCATGGGAGTTTTTCCCAAAATGGAGTCTAGCTTCTGTCCCATGCGGTATTGTAGGGACCATTGTGTTGTTGCTGTGTGTTGTGTATATAGGGACAGCCAGCCTGGGTGAGTTCATTTTCTCTCCACAAAGGTTCTCAGCATTGACTAACTGCGCAGCGATCATTCCCACATGTGTAAGTTCTCTGCAGACTTTTTTACCTCCTAATAATGTTGTAAGCCATCTCTCTCTCTCCTTCCCCTTAAATGTAATTGTGCCACTATTGTATTTTAACGTGCAGTAATTTCTGTTAGGTATTTTATGTTAGTTTGGTAGTGTATATATTGTACTGTGTATTCTTTTGCAATTGAACGTTCATTCTCTCCCTTAAAGGTGTTAGAACCTTAGACCAGTATTTGAGTGTTTATTACATTGCTAAGTGTTCTCAAAGCGTCACAGACGCTCATACAGCTTTTAAACTAACAAGGTTACACTGCATTACATCTACACATTATCACTGATACAAAGGTTTACAGTATAAGTACATTCCTTAAGGTTTAGTTATTAAAGTTTAATTCTGTAAGTGTCTGCGACGCCTGTGTTCACACCCTGTGCACAGCGTCTGCTACGCTAAGGGCGTACCCTTGCGGTACTTTGTGCGCCAATTGCGTACTGTGTCTCTTAACCTTTTAGAGTGTCTAATATAGGATATATATTAGGCTTGGTCAATTGGGGGCTCCTCCGCTCTTCACATATCTGCACTAGGTAATTTTAGCAGATATTATCGGTCAGCAAAGGCGGGAAGGTGGTATCCCTCGTAGTGCTGACCAGATAAGCGTCTGCTTCGCTTAGTAAGGAGTGCTGAGGGAATCCGGAACCAGAGGTATGAACATTAAGCTATTGTCTTTGTAAATCTGGTTTTTATTTCTATTTGGTGCCAACTACACACGCAGATTGGATGGTTTGTCTGTTTAAATAGGTTTAAAATTATTTGTAATCGCTCTGCATAGCGTGATAACTAAAAGGAGCTGGCATGATGATTTTCTTTGTGACAAAAGGTCTGTCCCCCATTTTGTGTAAACCTCATGGAGGTGGAAGGGGGAGGAGCAGCGGCCATTTTGGGAAGGTAAACATTTTTTTTCCCCTAAGCGGCTGATTTTCAGTTGACTCAGGAAATAATCAGCCATCCATTGTCAAAAAGAAATCATCATTTAATGAGGGTTTTTTTTTATGCATTTATTTAATCTATATCATAGTCAATCATAAGTGGTTCAGATAGAGTTTAATAAAAGTTAAAAAATAAATTAAATATTTGATTTAGGAAATATACAAATAAAACGTAGTGTTTTTTATTTTTTATTTTTTTGTCACTGTCTCTCTTCAAGAGCTTTAACTCTGCTTGGTGTAGGATAACCATTGAAGTGCAAATTAACCTTTGGGGTTTTTTTTTTTCTCTCCCAGCAGTGAAAGAAATCGCCTTTACAGAGTTAGTTTAAAAAAAAAAAGCACATTCATATGCAAATTAGAAGCACTGAATAAGGTCTCACATAAGTAATAGTGATTGGTACATATATGTAATATCTATATGCGTGTGCTTACATCAATGTATGTTATAAGATTAAATTTAGAATTGCATTTTCATCTGTGTATTTTCACATATCATTCTCCTGATTGCCACATACAAGTGATAACGTGCTGAGACATTTGTTGTTATTAATAGTTAAAAGATAAAAAGTAATATTTAAGGGAATAATTGTAAAAGGCACGCACACAGTCTCGCCTAGAAATACAAGGGAGATTTGGGTGGTGTCCAGTGAATGATTACTGTTAAAAATCATTCACATTGATAAACGTGTAGTGTGTTACTGTGGACGTACTTGGTCTGCGTACACGTGTCCTTACAAGGGCAGGGCGTACGCAACGCAAGGGTCGACGCACGGAGCGTATATTACACAACGGAGCGTACGGATACGCCCACATAATACAAACCGCACGATAGTATTGTTTAGTAGGCGATAAGGAAGTAACGCGAAAATAACACAAATCTATCTCAAATCCAAAAGTTTAAAGTTAAAAGAAAAAAAACCTTCTCTGTTGCAATTCTTCTGGGTTAGGCTAATACCGAATGAAAGGAATTCTGTACAGAAATAAGAGTGTTCGAATGTAAGAGTGTGTATATATAAGATTTCTCTTTTATTACGGACGTGGGAACCATAGGCCAGTAGGAAGAGGTACACCAGCGAGAGTGATAGCGCGGGGTGGCTTGGGAGGCGTCCCTTGTTAGTCTCGACATATTAATGAGCAGTAGAGTCTGCTGTACATAACAGACCAGGAGGTCACGGAACAGGAGGTTCAGGTACAGCAGACTGGAAGTAGAGAGCACAACCGAAGAGGGTTGGTGCGAGACCCATATAGGCCAACGAAGCTCATTGCTGAAGGAATTTGCAGCCGAAATTTTAAATTCCGCTGATCGTTCCGTACATAAGATTAGTTGCTTGTGTGCAGATACGATTTTACCGCATGTGATTGTGTGCATTAGCGTGTCTTGAATGTTCATAAGAACGCTACTTGCACATTGTTAACATGATTTGTGTAATTTTTTTTATTTTAAGGGAAGTAGCCTGATCACTCAGGGACATTCCAGCGACTGATACTTGCTGGGGAGGGTAAGACACTCCCACACGCCCGAGCAAGTAGACGTACTTAGGTGCCCTAGGTTGGGTACGGAACCTCTGGGAACTTTGGTCGCCGTATTGGCCAGCGTGCGCGGGAGTTAAGTGGGCGGACCTCGTTGCAAAACCCCCACCGCAGCCTTACCCCGGACATCTTGGTTTTTGTAAGGGTTGCCGAAGACCCTGATTTGAAGTCAGAGGTAGTGAAAGCAGCACCTGCAGAGATGGGGGCCAGTTGTTCAGGTAAGGGGCGATCAACCGAGGTTCAGGTTGATTTGGTAAACCGACCAATCGGGTCGACAAGGTATATCATGTGTGAGAAATATGGTCATCACACAGAGATGTTGTGCAATGAATGGGAAAGGATGACTGTGCATGACGGGGAGAAGTTTCCCCGGGTAGGTACTTTTAACACAGAAGTGTTACAGAATTTAAGGAGAAGAGTTTGCCTGATTAAATCTTCAAAAAGGCGTATTAGGCATTATGACTATTTACAATTGTGGCAACAGGAAAGTGAAATGCAAAGAAATTTAACTTACATATCTGACTCTCATCTTGGGAAGAGAGACATGGCAATGGAGAGGATTATGGCTACAGAGAATGGCGCGATGGTGTACGATAAAAATGCACTTAGTAACTGTATTAAGAATGAAAGTAACAAATGTAATAATGTTTATAGAAATGAAAGTGTCAAAATTACAAATGTTAACCTGTGCAAGTCGCACCCCATGTTAAACTCCCCTCAGGATTACCAGCGAGAAGGTGAAACCAACACGATGTCAACACTCTACCCAGCAGTCATCATACGAGACACCCAGAGGGACACGGCCAAGTTGGTAAAGGCAATAGCAGAACCCCCTAATGGAGGGTCAGGTGAGGTCGTGTCAACAGGTAAGTACGGTATTGTATGTTACTCACAGACAAATGCATCTTACACCAAAGAGTTAACACAAAATAGCATAATGGAACAAAATCCTGTCAGGGTGAACACAATATATTAAAACAAATGTACACTACAGGAAAGTAGCAGTTTATGTGTTAATATATGGTTTAAAGGAAGTATTAAGAACGAGTATACAAGCCTCTCAACCTAACTGGAGAAATAACTCAGTAACTGCATTAAGGAACTCCTCTGTTGGGCATGAGCAAAACATCATTAAGCACAGGGAAACAAAGAAGCCCCAGATCCCTGTGGGTAAGTCAAAGGTGAAAAGGTGTTATAATTGCCAGAAGGAAGGTCATTTTGCAAGAGATTGTAGATCAAGAAGTAGACCAAATGCATATAAACCCCCTAGACAAAGATATGAGCAAAGTTATGACACACCAAATTGTAATCAGAGATCACATAGGAAGGAGTTTGGGCCGCACCTGTAACATGCAATCAGGAAAGGTAATCAAATCAAGGTGATCATTAGGACTGATAGTAAGCCTGAGGTTACAGTTAATGAAATGGGAGGTCAGTTCCTTGCAGGCACAAGGACGGCCGGGTAGACGTTGTAATGTATCTGTAAAATGTTCTTTTCTCCATCTCTGACGTTCATCGGCAGGACCCAAATATCACATAGCTATTTGGTCCTTGCAGAAAACCCCAGTATGACCTACCAGCATCGATGTATCCTGGCCAGATACAAAGGATGGAGTATGGAAATACTGGTGGGAGAGACTATGCAAAGATACCATTGGACATGTAGATGTGACAGCCTGATGGTGAACGGAAGATCTGGGCTATCTATGATTAAGGGCAGTGCGCCTGAAACGCGTCGGAGAAAAGACTGGGAAGCGGACTTATCACAAAAAATCCAGCTATTCACTTGCTTTTCTTGTCAGCGTGTAGCTGACTCTCTGGGAGCCGTAGCTACAGCCGCTTGATAGATCGGGACTGTGATCATTCACTCAGCGCCGCACAGCGCAAGTGAGCGGTGGCCGGAGAAGAGAACAAGTTAGAGCGGGGGAACCAGCCGGAGGAAGACGGACGTCACCAGTAACAAGGTTGGTAGTATAGGGAGAGTCAGGTGTCGGGACGATCCACACACAGACCTGCCTACACGGCAAATTACGGAACCCCTGCAATCAATTAAGCACCGCTTGGAGATCCCAGTCAAATTTACAAAAGGGCTGTAAACATCAGAACCATTTGTTTTTATTCACAGGTATTGCACAATTTGTTACACTGTTCAATTTGGCTACATTACAGCCATTCATTGCAGTCATTTACATTTTACAAGCGCTTTGGTTTATTCTTTTACAAATGTTTTTCTCTCTCCTGAAAAATGTTTGAAAAATGTTTTTTTTTCTGTTGTTTATTGTTGATTTATGTGATGCATATATATATGAACGGTTCTCTCTCTCTTGTTGTTTTTTTCTCTCTCTCTCTTCTTTCTCATGTTCTCATAACGTTACAGATAGTATGTCACACATTAGTTGGACAAATGGTAATGCAAGATTTATTCTCCTTACAGAAAGAGCGCTGAGCTAGAAGAAATATTGTATCACCAGAATGTTTAGAAGACTGAGAGACAGCACCTTTGAGATGACAACAGAACAAGAAGAACAACAAGACTAGAGAGCTAATTATCGTAACAAGTTTCTCTCCCCCTCAAACTGTTTTTCTGTACCCCCATTACAAATTTCTCCTTTCTCCTCCTGTAAGATGGACTCGCCTCAAGAGACTGTGATCCGTATTTTCCTGTTAACCATGATGTTGACCAGAGCAGCCTGTTTCGGTGAGAGTACCAGTGAGGTCGAGAAAGGATCCAGAAAGATTCTGATGACAGAGATGGAGGCGTAGATTTCCAAGAACAACATAATCACCAAGCAAAGGCGAGTATCAGAAAACGATCTGGTAGCATTGACCATAGAAGGAATTGTGAAGGATTGTTAGCTGAAGAAAATTGCATCTGTAGGCATTGTGATAACTTAGTTGAGGATGGGTGCATCAAGAAATGTCAGTCCAGTTTTAACATTAACATGGACCGGCATCCATTGGGTGACTATCACTCATTAGTGGGTAAGGTGTTAAACCAAACAGACTGTTGGGTATGCTCTCAAGTACCTCAAGGTCACAGCAAGTCAGGACTAGTACCATTTCCTTTAACGATAGGGGAGGTACTTGAGTTAAGTGATGGGAGACCGGTGGACAAGAGGTTTAATATCTCTAGTCCTCCTAGTTTGAAGCTCCACCAATATCATGTGGATAGGTCCTTAGTGTGTTTTAACATTTCCAATCCCCGAAAGCCGGGAAATTGGGAAGTGTCATGGAATAACAAAACCATGACCTTTTCATATAGAGCCGATAGAATGCCTACAGATACAGAGCTCATACGCCACATAGCCGATAGTGGAAAATATTTCCAATATAGGTATACCCTAGGAAGTAGGACCATGAGAGTTGGAGAAGTATCACCAGGATACTGTGCACATATCATACAACCGGATACGTGTACTAGACAGATGGTAGAATTAGGGTTAGGAGAGTCCACATGGAAAATGTGTAACATGGTAATGACATATTCAGTCCCATATGTTCTCCCCGATGATGCATATTTCATATGCGGGAGAAAGGCTGACAATGCCAAATACTTTTGTCGTAATTATAACCCTTTATGAAGTCTAAGAACACTGTACGCTGTTTACTTAAGAAGTACCGTGAAGGTACGCTATTTGCGTAACGATCGCTCAGCCGTAGGCGAGACGCTCAAGCGTCACGTTCGCTCGCGGCCCAGTGATCACAGGACACGTTATTGGTTATGACTAGGGGAATGATTCGCTGTAGCGTAGCGTACGCTCGAGACCACGAGGAGGTCACCAGCGATGCAGACGCTCACAACACTATACCTTTATGTTAAAACCTAATACCAATGAAATACACTGAATACCTTAATGTGAGTACAGGGTGTAAGTGCAACCTTGTGTAACCTGACTAACTACAAAGCTGCTTGAGCGTCACCGACGCTCAAGTGAACACTTAATACTATAGAAAATACACAGATACTGGTTTAGGGTCCAAAGCCTATTAACTGTATTATATCTAATATACTTGTAAAAAGGGGATAACAGTACAAATGATACACTACAGAATAACAGAGACTTCCTAACCAAAATACAATACTATCTAATACAATACAATACTAGCCTAGTCTAGGGGAGATATGAGAGAAAAGAAGAGGGAGAGAGAGAGGGAGAGAGAGACGGAGAGAGATGAGAGAAATTGGCTCACAGAAAGACAATGATTACGGAGAGAAACTTACGCACAAAGGGTATGATCGCCTGCGCCTCGATATCCAGCTCCCGGCTATCAGCAGATAACCGTTGATGAGAGTGAGTGAAGTTGGATATGGTCGGCCTGCCTATTTATGCCCCACACACAATGCAATCTCATAGTCCCTACAATCCCATTGTCCATTGGCCGAAGGAATTCGGCCCTGCATCATAACAAAAGGTCATAGGGTGATTCATACAGGTGGGCTGTGACGATTTCCAACAGCTCAGGTGGGTGGGAAACTGGGTTTCCCGCCGCATACCTGAGTATGAGTAAATAATAGAAATGGACATAAACTTCTTATGTCCATAACTATTCGCACGAGCGATTAATACACTCCAAACCAACACCGGAATATTGCTGATTAAATGCTCTTCCGATGGGTACCAAACACTGCTGTATGATTCCTGTTAGACCCTTAGTACGACGCAAAGAGGGATTCCTCAGCTCAGGGACATTATATTTTAACCAAACTTTCAGAATCTATCAAAGGGATCATGATCTACAAACTACATTAATTGTGAACATTTGTAACGAATGAGTCGCACGCTACGACTACATACTCTTTACCGTAAATACGCATACAGGGCGAGCGGGTGCACGCAATAGCGGGTATGCGCAGTCACGGGAAAGCGCACGCATGCGCAGCATGGACCAGTGTGCGGTGCAAATATGGCAACGTGCATAGAGACATTTTTCTGACTTTGACAGTCCACCCTTTGGCAGTCAATAATAACTGCCACCTTCTAAAATATTTAAGGAGAAAAATGTAAGTCAGGGGTTAATTGATTTCCATGGTGGGGAAAGGAAGAAGAGTGGAGTAGGTGTGAAGAGGGTATGACCTAGTGAGAAAGCAGAAGCATGTGTGTATGAGTCCATGTTTGGAGGGTCATGTATCATCGTGCCGTACGTGTGGTAAATCAAGCTTCGAGGTATTGCGAAGTATACATTTGAATTCCTTCTTATCCCGTACTAAGGGTCTGTGGATGGGCTGTCAAACTCTACCGAGCTCATTTCGGCTTTCAGTTGTAACAAAATGGGGATGCACATTTTAGTTGATGATACATGAATGGGGGAGGTATGTGGTTGCTGATATCTGTGCCTGTATTCCCTATCGACTATGTGTGTCGTTACCTGAGGGTTGTAGAGATGAAGATAAAGAACACTTATGGAAAATGCAATGATATTCTATGTCAGGGAAATGTACATCTGTCGTTGAAGTTGTGTTCGGTATCTGTTGAGAGTCGTCTTCTTTGCGCTGTATTGCTCCTTGGGCATGAGCAAATAGCTTTGTCTGAGCCATCAGATTTACAAAAAAATGTTGGGCTAGCGTGAGTTTAAAAGTACTAGGGAAACTGGGGATCCATGGCAAAGTTCATCAAGTGTCCATTTCTCAAGTGGTCAAAAGCTTCATCTTTGGTCTTGTCTGTTGTCTTGTCTGTATACCGTCTCGTCAACTTCCTTGTCCAAGGGGTCTTTGTATCTTGGAGAAAAGCAGAAAAACAGGTGAAAGAAACGGACCGTATAATCGCATTTTCATCACATTCTGGTTTCTATCATTGGGTCATAAATCAAATCCAGGTTAATTACGGTTTCCTCACTCCTCAAGCTCATCACTCTTGTACTTTGTTTGCACCTCATTAATGCCTGCCCGCATCTAAATATCAATCCAATCGATATAATGACGCCCAAGATACAAAGTAGAAACTTTCCAACATCCATTATGACTCCTTGAGCCCATTCTCCCAAACCGGAGAACCAATTTCGCGGGTTCAACCATGACACCCAACCAGTCAGCTCATTACCTACAGCTGCAAGGGTGAGATTGTGTTTTCGACGAAATTCCCACTTCAATTGGAGAATATCATCCATCTTTTGGTCTATGACCTCTACCGGATCCTCGGTGCTATTTGTGATATACGTGCAACACTTTATGCCGTACTGTGTTGCCAATGTAACACAATATCCGCCTGTTACTGCTGTAAGATAATTAAGAACCATCCTATGCTGAACCAGTTCTGTTTTGTAGGCCTGAAGTTCTCTTCCAGCGTATCTAAATGTGTCATCATACATTTCAGTGATATTATCTAACAAATTGGCGAGTGCGGAAATGTATCTATAATTCATCACTCCTCGAGCGGTACGAGTGAAATCTAACGCTACCAGAACCTGAATCCCGGTGGATTCATGGATAAGATCAGAGGCCGGATGCTCTAACCTTTCTGACAGTTGTCTTTTAACTCGGTGCTCGTAATGAGTGTGAGTATAAGGAGCTTGGGCACCACGGTGTATGTCCTTCATTTTGTCATGTGTAACAGTCATCACTTCAGGCAATACTTTTCCAATATAACACAATCCTTCAGAGTTTGGGGCAAGCCATTTGTACGCCTTTCTCCCGCATATGAAATATGCATCATCGGGGAGAACATAAGGGACGGAGAAGGACATGACCATGTTACAAACCTTCCAGGTGAAATCTCCTGACCCTAATTCTTCCATCTGCTTAATGCACGTATCAGTTTGTACGATATGTGCACAGTATCCTGGTGATACCTCTCCAACTCTAGTAATCCTATTTCCTAAGGTATATTGATACCGGAAAGATTTTCCTCTACTAGCTATGTGGCGTACCAGCTCTGTATCTGTAGGCATTCTATCTGCTCTGTGTGAAAAGGTCATGGTGTGGTTACTCCATGACACTTCCCAATTTCCCGGTTTTCTTGGATTGGAGATGTTAAAACATATGAGGGACCTATCCACATGGTATTGGTGGAGCTTCAAACTAGGAGGGCTGGAGATATTAAACCTCCGGTCCACCGGTCTCCCACCACTTAGCCCAAGTACCTCCCCTAACGTTAAAGGAAATGGTACTAGCCCTGATTTGCTGTGACCCTGAGGTACTTGAGAGCATACCCAACAATCTGTTTGGTTCAACACGTTACCCACTAGAGAGTGATAGTCACTCAATGGATGCCGGTCCATATGGATATTAAAACTGGATTGGCATTTCTTTATGCATCCATCTTCAACCAGATTATCACAGAGCCTACAGATACAATTTTCTTCAGCTAACAATCCATCACAATTTCTTCTATCGGATCGTTTTCTGATACTCGCCTTTGCTCGTTGGTTTGGTTGATCTTGGAAAACTACGCCTCCATCATCATAATCGGAACCCATCCCAGAACCTCTCTCGACCTCTATGGTACTCTCGCCGGAACAGACTGCTCTGGTCAACATCATGGTTAACATCAAACATCAAAATCCGGATTACAGTCTCTTGGGGCAAGTCCATCTTTGAGGAGGAAATGGAGAAAAATGAGAAGGGGGAAAAAGAAATTTTAAGGGAGAGGGGATGGGAAGTGGAGAAAAACAATAAAAAGGGAGAGGGGAGTCGACAACTGCTTTCGGTCTTCAAGGCTCAGGTGCCGCCTCAGTCCTCCTGGAACAGACACTCCAGTGATACAACCTCTACCGTCTGTTCCTTATCACGGGACTTCTCTGGATCAGCAACCTTCTTGCAGTGGGATGAATGGACCCAACTCCCTCTCTCAGCAACCTTCAATGCTGTGGTGCTAGTCAATAAGACCTGGTATGGTCCTTCCCATCTATCAATAAGACAACCTGAGCGTAGAAAATTTCGTATCATTACATAATCCCCAGGTTCAATGTCATGACAATTACTATCTGGTAAATCAGGAATCACCAACTTCAGATTATCATTTTGATTCCTCAACTGCTTACTCATGTTAATCAAGTATTTTACAGTTACTTCATTGTTGCATTTCAGATCATCCTGAGGGTTAATCATGACATGCGGTTGTCGACCAAACAGAATTTCAAAAGGAGACAGATTAAGAGGGGACCTGGGAGTGGTTCTGATGCTATACAAAACAACGGGTAAAGCTTCTGGCCACGTCAATCCTGTCTCTGCCATTACTTTACTCAATTTATTTTTAATAGTGCTGTTCACTCTTTCGACCTTCGCGCTCGCCTGTGGACGGTACGGAGTGTGCAGCTTGCTATCAATTCCCATCAACTTACACATTCCTTGAAAGACATCACCTGTAAAATGGGTACCCCTATCACTTTCAATAATTCTAGGGATACCATATCTACATACAAATTCCTGCACAATTTTCTTAGCTGTAAACATAGCAGTATTTGTAGCTGCTGGAAATGCTTCGACCCAATTCGAGAAAACATCTATACAGACAAGTACATATTTCAAATTTCGACATGGGGGTAATTGAATGAAGTCAATTTGTATTACCTGGAAAGGGCCGCCAGCAGGTGGGATATGGGATGGTTCTGTAGGTATTGCTTTTCCAATATTCTTTCTCAGACAGGTAAGGCATGACATTGCTCTTTTACCCGCATGAGAGGAGAATCCAGTATGCTCTTACCAATTTGCACATCCCCTCCTTGCCTAGATGAGTCAGCCCGTGAGCTGCTTCAGCCAGACATGGAAGGTATGCCCTGGGGGCCACTGGTTTACCATGTCCATCCGTCCAGAGCCCTGAGGACTCCTGGCCATATCCCTTTGCCTTCCAGACTGCTCTTTCCTGTGTGGAACACAAATTCTGCATCTCACACAACTTTTGTGTGTTGATGGTATTAAATACCATCAGTTGTGTGGTGTCTGTCCGTATGGGGGTAGCAGCTGCAAGCTTTGCGGCTTCGTCTGCTCGGCTGTTACCAAGGGATACTGGGTCTTGGCTATATGTATGTGCTTTACATTTGATAACAGCCACTCTGTCGGGTTCCTGTATCGCTGTTAGAAGCCTTTTTATATAAGCTGCATGCGCTATCGGTGTGCCAGCTGCCGTCATGAAATTTCTGAGCCGCCATAGGGCTCCGAAATCATGGACTACCCCGAACGCGTATCTGGAATCGGTGTAGATATTGGCAGACTTACCCTTAGCCAATTCACATGCTCTGGTTAGGGCGACCAGTTCAGCAACCTGGGCTGAGTGAGGTGGGCCTAGCGGTTCCGCTTCTATGGTGTCTTGGTCATCTACGACTGCGTATCCAGTACACAAGTCTCCCGAGTCTGACTGTCTGTGACAACTACCGTCCGTGTAGAACGTGAGTTCTGCATCTTCCAGTGGATTGTCACTGATGTCAGGCCTTGCGGTAAAATTTTGGGTCAAATATTCCATACAATCATGTGTATCTTCCTTTGCATTAAATCCTCCTTCCCCATCACTCTCACCTTCCACCCTTTGTGCCTGACCAGGCACACCTGGGAGAAATGTTGCAGGGTTTAATGCACTGCATCTCCTTATGGTGATGTTTACTGGGGCCATTAATGCCAATTCCCATCTCGTAAACCTTGCTGATGAGACGTGTCTGGTTTGGGCAGAATTCAATAAGGCAGATACCGCATGTGGTGTATGGATTGTGAGGTTGTGGCCTAGCACGACATCTTCGCTTTTTGTCACTAGCAATGCTATCGCCGCAACGCTACGCAAGCATGTGGGGAGGGACCGCGCTACCGTATCTAGCTGAGCGCTGTAATATGCAACTGGCCTGCTGGCATCACCGTGTTTTTGTGTTAGTACACCTGCTGCGCACCCAGCACTTTCTGTTCCGTATAGTTCAAAGGGTTTCCCATAGTCTGGCATACCTAGTGCTGGTGCCTGCGTTAGGCATTGCTTGAGTCTCTCAAATGCTGTTTCAGATTCGTCTGTATGCGAAATCCGATCAGGTTTGTTTGAAGAGACCATTTCCTGCAAAGGTAATGCCAATATGGAAAACCCTGGGATCCAATTACGGCAATACCCACACATTCCTAAAAACGTTCTGATCTGTTGCTGGGTTTGTGGCAGTGTCATGTCTCTAATGGCTTGGATTCTATCAGCGGTCAGGTGTCTCAGTCCTTGTGTTAGACAGTGTCCCAAATATTTTACCTTAGTCTGGCATAATTGTAACTTGTCTTTGGAAACCTTGTGACCTGTGTCTGAAAGATGAAACAGGAGCTGTTTCGTATCCTTCAGGGAAGCTTCCAGTGAATCTGAACACAGTAGTAAATCATCCACATACTGTATCAATACTGATCCACTCTCTGGTTGGAAAGACTGTAAACAATCATGCAAAGCCTGAGAAAATATACTTGGACTATCTATGAAACCTTGGGGTAACCGAGTCCACGTGTATTGGACTCCTCTGTATGTGAATGCAAACAAATATTGGCTGTTAGGGTGCAGGGGTACCGAAAAGAAAGCGGAGCAGAGGTCAATAACAGTGAAAAATTTGGCAGTGGGAGGAATTTGCATTAGGATGACAGCTGGATTAGGCACTACGGGGAACTGGCTCTCGACTATTTTGTTAATCCCCCTTAGATCCTGCACTAGTCTGTAACCCCTCCCCCCACTCTTTTTAACAGGGAAGATGGGACTATTTGCTGTGCTGGACGTTCTTACTAGAATGCCCTGTTGTAGCAAGCCCTCTATTACTGGGAAAACTCCTAACTCCACCTCTGGCTTCAGAGGATACTGTGGGATTTTTGGAGCTATCCTACCATCTTTTACTTGTACTACTACTGGAGCTACGTTTGCCATTAATCCAGTGTCCTGTCCATCTTTTGTCCAAAGCGACTCTGGTATCTGAGATGTCATCTCTTCTACTTGGGATGGATTCCTATTTGTCATAATGGTGTGTGACATTAATTTTGATGGGGAGTCTAACATGTCTCGTACCTCCTGAGCGTGATTCTCAGGGATGTCCAAGAATACACCTTCAGGAGTACAATAAATGACGCACCCCATTTTACATAGTAAGTCTCTTCCCAGGAGATTGGTTGGTGCCGATGCAGCCAGCAAAAAGGAATGCTTGGTATGCAAAGGCCCTATTGTAATCTCGGCTGGTTTGCTAACAGGGTAGTGCTGGACTACTCCTGTTACTCCCATGGCTGGAATTGTCCTACCAGTGGTTCTCATGCCCACTGTCGAATTTATCACTGACTTGGCCGCCCCTGTGTCTACAAGAAAGTTTAAAGTTTTACCGGCTACATTGATTGCAATCTCTGGTTCGTTTCCAAGACTGGCAATCAACTTAACTGGCTGCAGATTACAGGTATGGCCACACCCCTATTGGGTATGCTGACCTCCCTGAATCCCGCTGGCAGCAACTACTTGTGAGGGAGTTAGTTGGGAACTACCAGAGGCATGCCAGTCTCTGTTCGGGGGATATCTTTTTGTTTCCCCTGTATGTGGCTCAAAACTCCGCCTCTGTGGACCCTGCTCCCAATGTCGTGTGTTGTGTTGTTGTCTAGGGGGTTGAAAAGATCTTTGTACATTCTTTGTTCTACATTCTCGTGCAAAGTGTCCCGGTCTGTTACAAGAAAAACATGTTATTACACTTGCCTTACCCACAGGATTCGGTGGTACATACGCAGGCTGCCTTGTGGTCAGCGCCTGTATACTTACGGACATCAACTTATCACTTTGCGACTCCCTGTGCCTAGTGATATTTCTGTCGTGATCAATAGCAGCCTCTCTCAATGTGGATACTGACAGACCTCGCCAGCATGGTTGCGTGGTCTGTACCCTAGCTTTTAATGTTTCTTTCAAACCATCCATCAGTACAGATACTGCTACTTCTCGATGGTTTGGGTTGGTCTTTATGTCTTCTATACCAGTGTACTTTGCCATTTCTAATAGTGCCCGGTGAAAATATTCTATTGCCGTTTCGGACTCCTTTTGCTTAATGGAGAATATCTTGTTCCATTTAACAACGGCTGGGAAATACTCCTTTAGCTGTAAATTTATCCTTTTTACATTATCCTTGTTGTACACGTCTGTAAGCGGTACATCTTTATCCAATGCACAGTCAGCTAAAAATTGAGTTGCGTCAACATTGGAAGGTAAACAAGCTCTTAGCAGTATCTGCCAATCCTTGTTGTTGGGTTCTACAGTGTTACCTAGATCCCTGATGTATTTTTGGCTAGCAAATAAGTCCTTCCTGGGGTCAGGAAATTCGGACACTATTGTTCTTAACTCCATTCGGGAAAATGGAGTGTACATGGCAATGTTCCTTATGGGAGTGGCTCCAGACACATCTGTTTTTCCATTGGGAACGGCTATTACCCTTACAGGAGCAATTCTAACAGCCTCTTCCTGTGTAGATTCTACAGCTTGTTGTGGTACAATTGTTTCAGTGTAGTGCATGGTGCCGTACTTACCCGTTGACACGACCTCACCTATCCCTCCGCTAGGGGCTTTCGCTAATCTCGTGGGTGTCGCTGTGCCTACTGTGGTCTCTGCTATGGTGGCCGCAAGAGAGAGAGCTGAAATTGTTGCCGAATCGTCTTCTTGTTCACACTCCTGAGGAAGGTTCAAAACAGGGTACATCTTGCACGGGTTAATACTTGCATGAGTTATTTGGTTAACATCATTAACATTTACAAGGTTACTAAGAGTTTTTGTTTTATAACCCAGTGCGTCTTTCTCCGTAATCAACTTCTCTCCTGGTATATATGGTGGGGGCGGGGCTGTGGCTATCAGCTTCCTGACTGCCCCAGATCCCGCCGCCAGAGCCAAACCTCTCTGTATCTCACCTTCCTGGTGCCATAACTGTAAGTAATCATGATGCTGAATTCGTCTCTTTGTCGATTTTACGAGACATATCCTCCTCCTTAAATTTTGTAACACTTCTGGGCTGAAGCTACCTATTCTTGGGAATTTGTCCCTGTCTTGTACAGTCATTCTCTCCCATTCATCACATAAAGATTCGGTGTGACTTCCATATTTTTCACACATTACATATCGTGCCGACCCAACTGGTCGGTTCACAGAATCAACCTGAACCAGGGTTGATCGCCCCCTACCTGAGCAACTGGCCCCCATAGTCTGCAGGTGTTGCTTACTACTCCTTGGATTTCTGTATCAAGGTTTTCAGCAAGCCTTTACAGACAACCAAATTACTCCACAGTAGGCCGGCGGTGGCGGTTTACCGAGTACCCCACTCACTCGCCCACCTCGACCAATACGACCTGTAAACACCGTTATGATGCCAGCGTACTCGATACAGGGCCCCTATGGAACCTTCAGTTTACTGGAACATATGAGGGTTACCCGCAGGACACTTACTCTTTCCAGTAAAGTTGGGGTTGTTAGATAGTTCCTGAGTGACCAGCGAACTTCCCTTCCAAAAATAAAAAATTACACAAATCACGTCAGAATGTACAAATAGCGTTTGTGACCACTTTACTCTAATGGTATTAGGTCAGATTACTAACTACTGCACACAATTACGTGTGGTCCAATCGTTCAGTACATAAGCACTACTTGTCATGTACTGAAAGATCAATGGAATCGATGTTTCCGGCCGCGATTCCTTCAGCAAGAGCTTGTATGGCCTATATGGGTTCTGCACCAACGCCCCCAGGGGTTGTGCCACTGGACTTTTATAGCGGACCTTTTACCTTACGACCTCCTGGTCTTGTTACCTTATGACCTCCTGGTCTTATTACCTTATGGTCCGCTATACTCTAATGCTCAAATATTATTTAACCAGGGATGCCTCCCTAGCCACCGTATATGTCACTTACACGTATGTCCCTTGACGAGTACCCGGCTTTCCTTTTGGTTCCACCTTAAAGTTGTATAAACTTATGTATACAAAACCACACTCACTCAACACATGTACACTTTTGCTTCTATATCTATTTCTGCGCAGAAATTTGTCTTTAGCCCAATTGTGTTACTAATTAGGAGCAGGATCTATTAAACTAAATTTCAGATTTTCCAAAAATAGATTTGCGTTATTTACCGCTTCGCGTTATCTACCGCTGTGCGTTACTTATCGCCTTTGCGCTAATTATCGCTTTGCGCTAATTCAACTTTTCGTGACTTGAGCTACGTGGGCGTAACCGGACGCTACGTTGCGTAATGTACGCTGCGTGCGTCTGCCTTTTGGATTGCGTACGCTAGTCTTTGTTAGCGACACGTGTACGCAATGCAAAGATCCACCGTAACACAATATATACTTTTATCAATGTAAATGATCCCTGATCATCTACCGCAATCCACACTGACTGCCTTATCTCCCAGGCAAACCGTGTGTTGTTCTATACTTTAACTATTACCTCTACTATGAAATAACAGCAAATCTCTTTTAGCACTTTCTATCAACTATAAAATTGGCAAACAGGAATAGTGATATACGAAAATGAAACAGAAAATGCAGATAAATGTATGCGTGCGTGTATACGCAAGACAGAAGAGAAATAAAATAGTTTAAAAGACACAAGCGTTTTGTTCTTACTTCCGGTTCCCGGATTCCTTCAGCACTCTTTATCTAAGCGAAGCAGACGCTTATCCCGTCAGCACTGCGAGACAACCTCCCACCCTTTGCTGGAGGGATAATGTCTGCTGATCTACCTAGTGCAGATATGAGAAGGATCGGACGAGTCCCCAATTGACAATGCCAAATACTTTTGTCGTAATTATAACCCTTTATGAAGTCTAAGAACACTGTACGCTGTTTACTTAAGAAGTACCGTGAAGGTACGCTATTTGCGTAACGATCGCTCAGCCGTAGGCGAGACGCTCAAGCGTCACGTTCGCTCGCGGCCCAGTGATCACAGGACACGTTATTGGTTATGACTAGGGGAATGATTCGCTGTAGCGTAGCGTACGCTCGAGACCACGAGGAGGTCACCAGCGATGCAGACGCTCACAACACTATACCTTTATGTTAAAACCTTATACCAATGAAATACACTGAATACCTTAATGTGAGTACAGGGTGTAAGTGCAACCTTGTGTAACCTGACTAACTACAAAGCTGCTTGAGCGTCACCGACGCTCAAGTGAACACTTAATACTATAGAAAATACACAGATACTGGTTTAGGGTCCAAAGCCTATTAACTGTATTATATCTAATATACTTGTAAAAAGGGGATAACAGTACAAATGATACACTACAGAATAACAGAGACTTCCTAACCAAAATACAATACTATCTAATACAATACAATACTAGCCTAGTCTAGGGGAGATATGAGAGAAAAGAAGAGGGAGAGAGAGAGGGAGAGAGAGACGGAGAGAGATGAGAGAAATTGGCTCACAGAAAGACAATGATTACGGAGAGAAACTTACGCACAAAGGGTATGATCGCCTGCGCCTCGATATCCAGCTCCCGGCTATCAGCAGATAACCGTTGATGAGAGTGAGTGAAGTTGGATATGGTCGGCCTGCCTATTTATGCCCCACACACAATGCAATCTCATAGTCCCTACAATCCCATTGTCCATTGGCCGAAGGAATTCGGCCCTGCATCATAACAAAAGGTCATAGGGTGATTCATACAGGTGGGCTGTGACGATTTCCAACAGCTCAGGTGGGTGGGAAACTGGGTTTCCCGCCGCATACCTGAGTATGAGTAAATAATAGAAATGGACATAAACTTCTTATGTCCATAACTATTCGCACGAGCGATTAATACACTCCAAACCAACACCGGAATATTGCTGATTAAATGCTCTTCCGATGGGTACCAAACACTGCTGTATGATTCCTGTTAGACCCTTAGTACGACGCAAAGAGGGATTCCTCAGCTCAGGGACATTCTATTTTAACCAAACTTTCAGAATCTATCAAAGGGATCATGATCTACAAACTACATTAATTGTGAACATTTGTAACGAATGAGTCGCACGCTACGACTACATACTCTTTACCGTAAATACGCATACAGGGCGAGCGGGTGCACGCAATAGCGGGTATGCGCAGTCACGGGAAAGCGCACGCATGCGCAGCATGGACCAGTGTGCGGTGCAAATATGGCAACGTGCATAGAGACATTTTTCTGACTTTGACAAGGCGTATGAGCGGCTTGCCCCAAACTCAGAGGGATTATGTTATATTGAAAAAGTACCGCCTGAAGTAATGACTGTATCGCATGACAAAATTGATTTGATTTACGACCCAACCATTGAAACCACACTGTGATAAAAGGTGATTCCACGACCTGTTTCTTTCACCCGTTTCTCCTTTGTTTTCCTCCAAGGTACAAGGACTCGCTTGGAAGAAGAATTTGAGGACCACATTTATACAAAGATTTTCTTTTATGGACAATGCCATAGACCCCTCATATCCCTAGTAACTTTAACTTTACGCTAGCCCAACACTTTTAAAAAAAATTGTAAGTCTATGGACATTGAGAAAGCTTTTTGCTCGCATTTTGGCAAAAGCCCAAAGAGACTACAGTCAACATGTACATCAAGACAAGACACCAGACAAGACTTCAATCAACAAATGTATATTAAACTCACATAGTTTATGACTGCATTTACCATAATTGCTCCTTATCTTCATTTCTACAACCTTCAGGTAATGACACACATAGTCGATAGGGAATACAGGCACAGATATCAGCACTCACATATCCCCCCATTCATGTATCATCAACTAAAATGTGCTCCCCCATTTTGTTGCAACCAAAAGCCGAAAAGAGCTCGGTAAAGTTTGACAGCCCATCCACAGACCCTTAATACAGGATAAGAAGGAATTCAAATGTATACTTCGCAATACCTCAAAGCTTGATTTAAAACACGTACGGCACGATGATACATGACCCCCCAAACATGGATTCATACACACATGCTTCTGCTATCTCACTAGGTCATAACTTTTCCCACCTTCTTCTCTCCTCCCTTACCCAATCATAGAAATGTATTTACATATGACATATATTTTTCTCTTTTTGAACTGTTTTAGGAAGTGGCAGTTATTGGTGACTGCCAAAGGGTGGACTGTCAAAGTCAGAAAAATATCACGCTGCACATTGCCATATATGCACCTCATGCGTGTGCCCGCTGCACGGGCACAGGCCCTCCCGTGTGTGCGCATATTCGCAGTCGCATGCACGCTCAGGCGCACGGTATGTGCATTTACGGTAGAGTTTGTGCGCGTCTAGCATGCGACTCGATCGCTACATATTTAATCAAAATAATGTATTTTAGAAGTTAATATTCCCCTCAATAATGTCAGTAAATCAGTTTAATCTGTCGAAAGCCAGATTATTGTCAATACAGGGGGATATGTTACAGAGTCTTTTTCTTGTGGTATTGGCTTCTGTAACCTGAAGCCTAATTAACATCCCTATACTGTAGCCTTGGCTAATTAGCATTTGAATAACCAAGATCACATGGCCAGCTCAGCTCACTGATACAGCTAGCCCACATGCTGTGAAAGACACACACTTCCTGTGGATCACACACCCCCACAGCTGGAACGCAGGTATGAGATATCCACTGGAAATCACAGGGCTCACTCACTCAGAACCAACCTAGCATCCAGAAGCATGGCTTGCTCATCACCAGGACTGATCTCCTTACTAAGGCTAAGTATTGTATACACATGGCTTAATGGCATAGAATAGTTAAATATGTGTTTGTGGTAAAGTAGTTGTGAAATGATTGGCATAGAATAGTTAGTTTGGAGATACAAATGGCTTAAGGTTGATGATGCTTGTGCAGTTATGTGATTGTTGGGTGTTTGTGATGATACTCTATGAAATCTGTAATGAATTGGAACAGTAGACAATCTGTAGCATAGCATCTCTGGTATACATTTATGGATGGTGATTTATAACAGATTATAGTAGTTTTACATGATGCATCTTGCTGAAGGTTAGAAGTCAAAACATACTTCCTTTTGTTACTGTAGTCATGTGCTTGTAGCAATAGCAGGCTGATACTTGTGGGTACCTGGTAATCTGGTCTTGTGATGGCTCATATGGACAGCATGAGATATGTGGTGCTGATTCTGGAAGGATAGCATAGTCAGCATACCATATGCTCTGGTTATTGAGATACTGTGTTGGCTTGAAATTGTGAAAGGTGATTTAGATGGTTTGGAATTGTAAAATCAGCACATATGCATTATATTGAAGCTTAGACATTTTGGAATATAGTGGAGTCTTATGTCTTCTGCTATGTGATTATGGTGTAGCAAAGAATGCCATGTGTTTGGACTTGCAAATCTAAAATGGCTGCTGGCATTCCCTTTTGAACCATGTGTTACAGACTTTGGAATCATGGGAGTTTTTCCCAAAATGGAGTCTAGCTTCTGTCCCATGCGGTATTGTAGGGACCATTGTGTTGTTGCTGTGTGTTGTGTATATAGGGACAGCCAGCCTGGGTGAGTTCATTTTCTCTCCACAAAGGTTCTCAGCATTGACTAACTGCGCAGCGATCATTCCCACATGTGTAAGTTCTCTGCAGACTTTTTTACCTCCTAATAATGTTGTAAGCCATCTCTCTCTCTCCTTCCCCTTAAATGTAATTGTGCCACTATTGTATTTTAACGTGTAGTAATTTCTGTTAGGTATTTTATGTTAGTTTGGTAGTGTATATATTGTACTGTGTATTCTTTTGCAATTGAACGTTCATTCTCTCCCTTAAAGGTGTTAGAACCTTAGACCGGTATTTGAGTGTTTATTACATTGCTAAGTGTTCTCAGAGCGTCACAGACGCTCATACAGCTTTTAAACTAACAAGGTTACACTGCATTACATCTACACATTATCACTGATACAAAGGTTTACATTATAAGCACATTCCTTAAGGTATAGTTATTAAAGTTTAATTCTGTAAGTGTCTGCGACGCCTGTGTTCACACCCTGTGCACAGCGTCTGCTACGCTAAGGGCGTACCCTTGCAGTACTTTGTGCGCCAATTGCGTACTGTGTCTCTTAACCTTTTAGAGTGTTTAATATAGGATATATATTAGGCTTGGTCATGCGCATGCGTAGTGTCCGCTGTGCGACTGCGCCAAGTAAATTTGCTATGCAGTTAGGTATTTTACTCACGGTTTTTTCTTCGTTCTGGTGATCGTAATGTGATTGACAGGAAATGGGTGTTTCTGGGCGGAAACAGGCCGTTTTATGGACGTGTGGGAAAAAACGCTACCGTTTCTGGGAAAAACGCGGGAGTGGCTGGAGAAACGGGGGAGTGTCTGGGCGAACGCTGGGTGTGTTTGTGACGTCAAACCAGGAACGACAAGCACTGAACTGATCGCAGATGCCGAGTAAGTGTGGAGCTACTCAGAAACTGCTAAGAGAGGTCTATTCGCAATATTGCAAATCTTTCGTTCGCAATTTTAATATGCTAAGATTCACTCCCAGTAGGCGGTGGCTTAGCGTGTGCAAAGCTGCTAGAAGCAGCTTGCGAGCGAACAACTCGGAATGAGGGCCTATATACAATAAGATACGCTCTGACTCGGATCTTCAGGTGAGTCAGAGTCAGCGGCATCGGGCCTGCATCTTGTGCTTGGATACTTTGGAGCAGGTGCTTGCTTTCCAATGTTCCATGCGGCTCAGTCTGTACGGACTTGGTGGCCATTCATGGTGATGTATGGAGATCCTGCGCCTGTAATACTCCATGTCCGCTGTCGTCGTGAGGAAATATAGTGTTCCAAAGTGTTCCAAGGAATTGGCAATGACAGGTCCTCCCTAACCGGTTTCACTCCTATGGTGAGATTTTTCCTCACTACAGCAGGAGAGTTACAGGTGCAGGATCTCCACACATCGAACGGCCGCCAAGTCTGGACAGGCTGAGCCCCGTGGAACACTGGAAAGCAAGCACCTGATCCCCTTCCAACCACAGTCAGGACCTGCAAAGGGACTGCGACAATTATTAGCGGTATTCCCCAATTGTGAGAGTAAGAGTACTGCACTTGTAACAGCCGTGTGCTAAATTCTCTCAGACAAACATTACACTATATGACTAAAATATCTGGATCAGCGGCACTAAATCCTCTGCTGTGTGGAAACTCTTTAATAATAAGTAATATGTCTAACTGATGTAGGGAACCAGGGCCTTCCTACCTCTGTGTCTGTCTGTTTTTACCCAGTTATGTTAGATTATTGTTGTTCTAATTGTAAAGCGCAACGAAATATGCTGCGCTATATAAGAAACTGCTAATAAATAATAAATATATCAGAGCTTTTTTTTATGAATCTTTTTGGGCTGTTTTTTAATTGTCAGATGTGCCTTCATAAAGCAGATATTTTATAATAAATGAATGTGATGGTGTACATTTAATAATATCCATTTATTTTATCCCTTATAAATACTTGTGTGTGGTGGTTACTGCAGCCATATTGGTATATAAGCGCAGGTCACATGTAGAGATCCATCTTTTTTTAATGCAAAATTAATTACAAGATATAGGCATTGGCAATTCTATAATGGGTTAGATGTGTGCAGTGCACAGGGGCCCCTGGATCTTGGGGCCCACACCACACACTGCACCCATGTTTTAATACTTACCTTTCCGGATTCCCGCATACGGCGCTGCAGCCACGGCAATAATCACAGCCAAAATGGCTGCCTCTCATGCACAGTAGTGAAATTAGTCTCTGGAACATGGCTGGCGCCATGTTTCGGGAGACCTGTGCAAGTGCAGTAGACTCCGACACTATGTGACATGAAAACATTGGTGTTCTTTTCATGCTTGTGATGTTTCAGCCCTACATACTAATATTCCCCATCAAAAGGGTCTTGAAGCTGTGAGTTACTTTCTCTCTAGAGAAAATGGGGTCTCAGAGAGACAACTGAAATTTTTGACAGATTCTATTTCTTTTACTTTTGAGCACAACTATTTTTTGTTTGATTGCACTTATTAATGACAGCTCACCAGGACGTCCATAGGGAACCAGTTTGCCCTTAGTGACCCTCTATTTTTGTCATGATGGAGGAGAAGCTCATATAGGGTTTGGAACTTGGGATGGGCCTGGTCCTCTATGGCCTTTATATAGATGACATTTTCTTTATCTGGGAGGGGGATGAGGATTCGATCAGTCATGTTATCACCCATATGAACAATAATATCAATAGCCCATCGGTGAGTTCCCTTGTGGAAAAGAGCCGCCCACGCCACTGCTTGATGGCACGGGATTGTTCAGCAAGAAACTGAATTGTCTGAAGTGATCGCAAGCGCTGAGTAGGTCTGCAGCTGCTCTTTAAAACGGCACAATTGTTTTTTGTAGCTGTTCTACGATGGAAGCGATCACACTATTGCAAAGCTTATATACACTCCCAGTGGGTGGCGGCTTAGCGTTTGCATGGCAGCGAAAATCTGCTAGCGAACGATCAACTCGGAAAGACCCCCATTATTCCTCCAGCAGTGGAAGCGGTACCTACTGTCCTGGGACTGCGCTGTCAGCCCTAAGAAAACAGAACTGTCCACTTCCAACCATTTACAGGTCATTTGTGAACTGTCAGGAACAGGCGAGATGCGGTATGGCACAATATATGGTGACTAAGAGTTAAAATTTAGAAGTGCATTCATGTGTATCAATTTTTATTGTTCACAAATATTTCTAATCATTTTATTAAATTGTGTGATTATTTGACAGTTCATTGCCTCTTTTCTATTGTATATTCTCATATAGGCTTGTCTAACCTATTCTAGGCAACAGCTCACACTTTAGAAAAGCAACATAATAGCGCCATTCCAACCTAGGTTGGTTTGTTTCTTCTCAGATTGTGGTTCCAGCCTTTATCTCTTCAGAGTTGTCTTCCAAAGAGCACTCTTTGGATGTGGTAAGGGCTCACCATATATATGTGGAGAGGAATGCCTCTATCAGGAAGTCAGATACCCTTTTTGTCCTGTTTGGTTTCCACAAACGTGGCTGGCCTGCGATTAAGCAAACCTTGGTCAGATGGATTAGAATCAGAGGTTCTCAAACTCGGTCCTCAGGACCCCACACAGTGCATGTTTTGCAGGTAACCCAGCAGGTGCACAGGTGTATTAATTACTCACTGACACATTTTAAAAGGTCCACAAGTGGAGCTAATTATTTCACTTGTGATTCTGTGAGGAGACCTGCAAAACATGCACTGTGTGGGCCCACGAGGACCAAGTTTGAGAACCTCTGATTAGAATGGTGATTGCACAAGCTTATGTGCAGGCAGGACTTCCAGCTCCATAGAACAATTGTGCAAGGCGGCTACGTGGTCCTCTGTGAACACGTTCATTAGGTTCTATGCCTTTAGTACTTCCACCTCCCAGGATGCTTCCTTTGGACGCCGGGTACTCATGCCCGCTATGGTACGTCCCCTCGATGAACTGCTTTAGGACATCCCCGATGTTTCCCTGTGGAAACTAATGTACCCTGCTGCAGAAAAGGAGAGTTATGGTAGACTTACCATTGTTAACTCTCTTTCTGCAAGGTACATTGGGTTCCACAGGGCGCCCTCCCTGACTCACCTTGCTTCTTTGGGTTTGTTTGGCATGAGCTGCTAGTCCCTTCTCCTATCATGAGAATGTGTTGTATGTGACTAATATCTACCTTCTCTCTTACCTGTTACTGAATTGGACTGGTTAACGAAACTGAGCTCACAGTGCCTGGACCCGGGGTTATAGAGGAGGCCCCAATGCATCCTGGGACAGCCTAAAGCTTTAGCCTGTTGGTGCCTCTGGATCAAGATCCACTCTACACCCCGCTGTTTCTCTGTGGAAAGCAATGTACCTCGCAGAAAGAGATTTAACAAAGGTAAGCCTACCATAACTCTCCTTTTTCCACTACACAAAAGATAAATATATACTTATTTGATTATATCAAATAGACTTTATTCACATAGAACACACACACACATATATATATATATATATATATATATATATATATGTGTGTGTGTAAAGCATGTACATAATTTAAGAGTCTACTTATGAAAAATGATGTGTTGAAAAATGATATGTACTGTCATAATGTCTGGATAATGTGCTGCAATGTTTATGTTTCAATTATTTTAAGCCTTGTAAGGGGGAGGCTGATGGTTTGTTAATGTTTGTCATGTCATGTTTCATGTTGTCTTATCCTTGTTTTTGTTTAAACAAAAAAATAGAAAAACATAAAATTAAAATACTAAATAAAATAATAATACAGACGTCCATGTCCATTTTCCATTTGCCTGCCTGCACGGCAGGTGCTGCGACATCATGTTTTCTTTGTGTCTCCACCGCTCTCTGGTTGACGAAACGCAGGAGAATATATTTCCTGTTTCTCTTTTCAGCTGCAGGGTTCCTTCTCTCTCTCAGCCGAAACTTCACATCTTTAATAATCTCATACAGACACTTTGCAATATCCTCATGTTTTCCCCGGGTCTTCCTGTGGTCTTCTGCAGTGTAATTCTCTACAGAGAACATGTTCTCCACTCCCAGCTTTCTGAATTTATCCTGCATCTTTAGTAGATTTCCGCTGCGCTTCCTGGTGAGGACAACCGTGGGGAAGAGTCCTGTAATAAAACAGAAATAAAACACTAGTTACACTTAGAGATGAGCGGGTTCGGTTTCTCTGAATCCGAACCCGCCCGAACGTCATGGTTTTTTTCACGGGTCCGAGCAGACTCGGATCCTCCCGCCTTGCTCGGTTAACCCGAGCGCGCCCGAACGTCATCATGACGCTGTCGAATTCTCGCGAGACTCGGATTCTGTATAAGGAGCCGCGCGTCGCCGCCATTTTCACACGTGCATTGAGATTGATAGGGAGAGGACGTGGCTGGCGTCCTCTCCATTTAGATTAGGAGAGAGAGAGAGAGATTGACCTGAGGCTGATACTGTAGAAGAGAGTGCAGAGTTTAGTGACTGACCACAGTGACCACCAGACAGTGCAGTTGTTTTATTTAATATATCCGTTCTCTGCCTGAAAAAAACGGTACACACAGTGACTCAGTCACATACCATATCTGTGTGCACTGCTCAGCCCAGTGTGCTGCATCATCTATGTATATATTATATATCTGACTGTGCTCAGCTCACACAGCTTATAATTGTGGGGGAGACTGGGGAGCACTGCAGTGCCAGTTATAGGTTATAGCAGGAGCCAGGAGTACAAGACAGTCACATACCATATCTGTGTGCACTGCTCAGCCCAGTGTGCTGCATCATCTATGTATATATTATATATCTGACTGTGCTCAGCTCACACAGCTTATAATTGTGGGGGAGACTGGGGAGCACTGCAGTGCCAGTTATAGGTTATAGCAGGAGCCAGGAGTACATATTATATTAAAATTAAACAGTGCACACTTTTGTTGCAGGAGTGCCACTGCCAGTGTGACTGACCAGTGACCTGACCACACTGACCACCAGTATAGTTAGTAGTATACTATATTGTGATTGCCTGAAAAAGTTAAACACTCGTCGTGTGACTTCACTTGTGTGGTGTTTTTTTTTTATTCTATAAAAAACTCATTCTGCTAACAGACAGTGTCCAGCAGGTCCGTCATTATATAATATATATACCTGTCCGGCTGCAGTAGTGATATATATATATTTTTTATATCATTATTTATCATCCAGTCGCAGCAGACACAGTACGGTAGTTCACGGCTGTAGCTACCTCTGTGTCGGCACTCGGCAGTCCGTCCATAATTGTATACCACCTACCCGTGGTTTTTTTTTCTTTCTTCTTCATACATACATACTACGACATCTCTTTATCAACCAGTCTATATTAGCAGCAGACACAGTACAGTACGGTAGTTCACGGCTGTAGCTACCTCTGTGTCGGCACTCGGCAATCCGTCCATAATTGTATACCACCTAACCGTGGTTTTTTTTTCTTTCTTATTTATACATACATACTACGACATCTCTTTATCAACCAGTCTATATTAGCAGCAGACACAGTACAGTACGGTAGTTCACGGCTGTGGCTACCTCTGTGTCGGCACTCGGCAGTCCGTCCATAATTGTATACCACCTAACCGTGGTTTTTTTTTCTTTCTTCTTTATACATACATACTACGACATCTCTTTATCAACCAGTCTATATTAGCAGCAGACACAGTACAGTACGGTAGTTCACGGCTGTGGCTACCTCTGTGTCGGCACTCGGCAGTCCGTCCATAATTGTATACCACCTAACCGTGGTTTTTTTTTCTTTCTTCTTCATACATACATACTACGACATCTCTTTATCAACCAGTCTATATTAGCAGCAGACACAGTACAGTACGGTAGTTCACGGCTGTGGCTACCTCTGTGTCGGCACTCGGCAGTCCGTCCATAATTGTATACCACCTAACCGTGGTTTTTTTTTCTTTCTTCTTCATACATACATACTACGACATCTCTTTATCAACCAGTCTACATTAGCAGCAGACACAGTACAGTACGGTAGTTCACGGCTGTGGCTACCTCTGTGTCGGCACTCGGCAGTCCGTCCATAATTGTATACCACCTAACCGTGGTTTTTTTTTCTTTCTTCTTCATACATACATACTACGACATCTCTTTATCAACCAGTCTATATTAGCAGCAGACACAGTACAGTACGGTAGTTCACGGCTGTGGCTACCTCTGTGTCGGCACTCGGCAGTCCGTCCATAATTGTATACTAGTATCCATCCATCTCCATTGTTTACCTGAGGTGCCTTTTAGTTGTGCCTATTAAAATATGGAGAACAAAAATGTTGAGGTTCCAAAATTAGGGAAAGATCAAGATCCACTTCCACCTCGTGCTGAAGCTGCTGCCACTAGTCATGGCCGAGACGATGAAATGCCAGCAACGTCGTCTGCCAAGGCCGATGCCCAATGTCATAGTACAGAGCATGTCAAATCCAAAACACCAAATATCAGTAAAAAAAGGACTCCAAAACCTAAAATAAAATTGTCGGAGGAGAAGCGTAAACTTGCCAATATGCCATTTACCACACGGAGTGGCAAGGAACGGCTGAGGCCCTGGCCTATGTTCATGGCTAGTGGTTCAGCTTCACATGAGGATGGAAGCACTCAGCCTCTCGCTAGAAAAATGAAAAGACTCAAGCTGGCAAAAGCACAGCAAAGAACTGTGCGTTCTTCGAAATCCCAAATCCACAAGGAGAGTCCAATTGTGTCGGTTGCGATGCCTGACCTTCCCAACACTGGACGTGAAGAGCATGCGCCTTCCACCATTTGCACGCCCCCTGCAAGTGCTGGAAGGAGCACCCGCAGTCCAGTTCCTGATAGTCAGATTGAAGATGTCAGTGTTGAAGTACACCAGGATGAGGAGGATATGGGTGTTGCTGGCGCTGGGGAGGAAATTGACCAGGAGGATTCTGATGGTGAGGTGGTTTGTTTAAGTCAGGCACCCGGGGAGACACCTGTTGTCGGTGGGAGGAATATGGCCGTTGACATGCCAGGTGAAAATACCAAAAAAATCAGCTCTTCGGTGTGGAGGTATTTCAACAGAAATGCGGACAACAGGTGTCAAGCCGTGTGTTCCCTTTGTCAAGCTGTAATAAGTAGGGGTAAGGACGTTAACCACCTCGGAACATCCTCCCTTATACGTCACCTGCAGCGCATTCATAATAAGACAGTGACAAGTTGAAAAACTTTGGGTGACAGCGGAAGCAGTCCACTGACCAGTAAATCCCTTCCTCTTGTAACCAAGCTCACGCAAACCACCCCACCAACTCCCTCAGTGTCAATTTCCTCCTTCCCCAGGAATGCCAATAGTCCTGCAGGCCATGTCACTGGCAATTCTGACGATTCCTCTCCTGCCTGGGATTCCTCCGATGCATCCTTGCGTGTAACGCCTACTGCTGCTGGCGCTGCTGTTGTTGCTGCTGGGAGTCGATGGTCATCCCAGAGGGGAAGTCGTAAGACCACTTTTACTACTTCCACCAAGCAATTGACTGTCCAACAGTCCTTTGCGAGGAAGATGAAATATCACAGCAGTCATCCTACTGCAAAGCGGATAACTGAGGCCTTGGCATCCTGGGTGGTGAGAACCGTGGTTCCGGTATCCATCATTACTGCAGAGCCAACTAGAGACTTGTTGGATGTACTGTGTCCCCGGTACCAAATACCATCTAGGTTCCATTTCTCTAGGCAGGCGATACCGAAAATTTACACAGACCTCAGAAAAAGAGTCACCAGTGTCCTAAAAAATGCAGCTGTACCCAATGTCCACTTAACCACGGACATGTGGACAAGTGGAGCAGGGCAAGTAGATGTATGGACTCCCGCCGCAAGAACAGCAGCGGCGGCACCAGTAGCAGCATCTCGCAAACGCCAACTCTTTCCTAGGCAGGCTACGCTTTGTATCACCGCTTTCCAGAATACGCACACAGCTGAAAACCTCTTACGGCAACTGAGGAAGATCATCGCGGAATGGCTTACCCCAATTGGACTCTCCTGTGGATTTGTGGCATCGGACAACGCCAGCAATATTGTGTGTGCATTAAATCTGGGCAAATTCCAGCACGTCCCATGTTTTGCACATACCTTGAATTTGGTGGTGCAGAATTATTTAAAAAACGACAGGGGCGTGCAAGAGATGCTGTCGGTGGCCAGAAGAATTGCGGGACACTTTCGGCGTACAGGCACCACGTACAGAAGACTGGAGCACCACCAAAAACTACTGAACCTGCCCTGCCATCATCTGAAGCAAGAAGTGGTAACGAGGTGGAATTCAACCCTCTATATGCTTCAGAGGTTGGAGGAGCAGCAAAAGGCCATTCAAGCCTATACAATTGAGCACGATATAGGAGGTGGAATGCACCTGTCTCAAGCGCAGTGGAGAATGATTTCAACGTTGTGCAAGGTTCTGCTGCCCTTTGAACTTGCCACACGTGAAGTCAGTTCAGACACTGCCAGCCTGAGTCAGGTCATTCCCCTCATCAGGCTTTTGCAGAAGAAGCTGGAGACATTGAAGGAGGAGCTAACACGGAGCGATTCCGCTAGGCATGTGGGACTTGTGGATGGAGCCCTTAATTCGCTTAACAAGGATTCACGGGTGGTCAATCTGTTGAAATCAGAGCACTACATTTTGGCCACCGTGCTCGATCCTAGATTTAAAGCCTACCTTGGATCTCTCTTTCCGGCAGACACAAGTCTGCTGGGGTTGAAAGACCTGCTGGTGAGAAAATTGTCAAGTCAAGCGGAACGCGACCTGTCAACATCTCCTCCTTCACATTCTCCCGCAACTGGGGGTGCGAGGAAAAGGCTCAGAATTCCGAGCCCACCCGCTGGCGGTGATGCAGGGCAGTCTGGAGCGACTGCTGATGCTGACATCTGGTCCGGACTGAAGGACCTGACAACGATTACGGACATGTCGTCTACTGTCACTGCATATGATTCTCTCACCATTGAAAGAATGGTGGAGGATTATATGAGTGACCGCATCCAAGTAGGCACGTCACACAGTCCATACTTATACTGGCAGGAAAAAGAGGCAATTTGGAGGCCATTGCACAAACTGGCTTTATTCTACCTAAGTTGCCCTCCCACAAGTGTGTACTCCGAAAGAGTGTTTAGTGCCGCCGCTCACCTTGTCAGCAATCGGCGTACGAGGTTACATCCAGAAAATGTGGAGAAGATGATGTTCATTAAAATGAATTATAATCAATTCCTCCGCGGAGACATTGACCAGCAGCAATTGCCTCCACAAAGTACACAGGGAGCTGAGATGGTGGATTCCAGTGGGGACGAATTGATAATCTGTGAGGAGGGGGATGTACACGGGGATATATCGGAGGGTGATGATGAGGTGGACATCTTGCCTCTGTAGAGCCAGTTTGTGCAAGGAGAGATTAATTGCTTCTTTTTTGGGGGGTGTCCAAACCAACCCGTCATATCAGTCACAGTCGTGTGGCAGACCCTGTCACTGAAATGATGGGTTGGTTAAAGTGTGCATGTCCTGTTTTGTTTATACAACATAAGGGTGGGTGGGAGGGCCCAAGGACAATTCCATCTTGCACCTCTTTTTTCTTTTATTTTTCTTTGCGTCATGTGCTGTTTGGGGAGGGTTTTTTGGAAGGGACATCCTGCGTGACACTGCAGTGCCACTCCTAAATGGGCCCGGTGTTTGTGTCGGCCACTAGGGTCGCTAATCTTACTCACACAGTCAGCTACCTCATTGCGCCTCTTTTTTTCTTTGCGTCATGTGCTGATTGGGGAGTGTTTTTTGGAAGGGACATCCTGCGTGACACTGCAGTGCCACTCCTAGATGGGCCCGGTGTTTGTGTCGGCCACTAGGGTCGCTTATCTTACTCACACAGTCAGCTACCTCATTGCGCCTCTTTTTTTCTTTGCGTCATGTGCTGATTGGGGAGGGTTTTTTGGAAGGGACATCCTGCGTGACACTGCAGTGCCACTCCTAAATGGGCCCGGTGTTTGTGTCGGCCACTAGGGTCGCTAATCTAACTCACACAGTCAGCTACCTCATTGCGCCTCTTTTTTTCTTTGCGTCATGTGCTGATTGGGGAGGGTTTTTTGGAAGGGACATCCTGCGTGACACTGCAGTGCCACTCCTAGATGGGCCCGGTGTTTGTGTCGGCCACTAGGGTCGCTTATCTTACTCACACAGTCAGCTACCTCATTGCGCCTCTTTTTTTCTTTGCGTCATGTGCTGATTGGGGAGGGTTTTTTGGAAGGGACATCCTGCGTGACACTGCAGTGCCACTCCTAAATGGGCCCGGTGTTTGTGTCGGCCACTAGGGTCGCTTATCTTACTCACACAGTCAGCTACCTCATTGCGCCTCTTTTTTTCTTTGCGTCATGTGCTGTTTGGGGAGGGTTTTTTGGAAGGGACATCCTGCGTGACACTGCAGTGCCACTCCTAAATGGGCCCGGTGTTTGTGTCGGCCACTAGGGTCGCTAATCTTACTCACACAGTCAGCTACCTCATTGCGCCTCTTTTTTTCTTTGCGTCATGTGCTGATTGGGGAGGGTTTTTTGGAAGGGACATCCTGCGTGACACTGCAGTGCCACTCCTAAATGGGCCCGGTGTTTGTGTCGGCCACTAGGGTCGCTTATCTTACTCACACAGTCAGCTACCTCATTGCGCCTCTTTTTTTCTTTGCGTCATGTGCTGTTTGGGGAGGGTTTTTTGGAAGGGACATCCTGCGTGACACTGCAGTGCCACTCCTAGATGGGCCAGGTGTTTGTGTCGGCCACTAGGGTCGCTTAGCTTAGTCATCCAGCGACCTCGGTGCAAATTTTAGGACTAAAAATAATATTGTGAGGTGTGAGGTATTCAGAATAGACTGAAAATGAGTGGAAATTATGGTTTTTGAGGTTAATAATAATATGGGATCAAAATGACCCCCAAATTCTATGATTTAAGCTGTTTTTTAGGGTTTTTTGAAAAAAACACCCGAATCCAAAACACACCCGAATCCGACAAAAAAAATTCGGTGAGGTTTTGCCAAAACGCGGTCGAACCCAAAACACGGACGCGGAACCGAACCCAAAACCAAAACACAAAACCCGAAAAATTTCAGGCGCTCATCTCTAGTTACACTATACGCATGGCTGCAGCCAGACATTGTGCGGCCCTATACAAATGGAACATGCAGGGCCCCTGGCCACATGCTCCTTTACATGCTCTGGTTGTAAGTGCCCACTGGTGCCCAGAGCTGGATTACGTCTTTGGTGGCCTGGTGCACTTAATGCTGGTTGGTTCTATGATCTATAAAATGCAGCCAAGTAGGATATAGACTGGAGACTAACTCCCAGTATGCAATTATAGGGCTCTATCATTAATTACATAACAGATATTATGTGTGCACAAGCATATATATTACTTACAGAAAAAACACAACAAGGTGCACGCCATATACTGGTACTGTATCAATGCTACTTCAGCAATTAGGTCAGCATGCTAGACTATGAACACAATGTCATTTACTATGGGGGTCATTCCGAGTTGTTCGCTCTGTAAATTTTTTCGCATCGCAGCGATTTTCCGCTTAGTGCGTGTCAAAGTCAGAAAAATATCACGCTGCACATTGCCATATATGCACCTCATGCGTGTGCCCGCTGCACGTGCACAGGCCCTCCCGTGTGTGCGCATATTCGCAGTCGCATGCACGCTCAGGCGCACGGTATGTGCATTTACGGTAGAGTTTGTGCGCGTCTAGCATGCGACTCGATCGCTACATATTTAATCAAAATAATGTATTTTAGAAGTTAATATTCCCCTCAATAATGTCAGTAAATCAGTTTAATCTGTCGAATGCCAGATTATTGTCAATACAGGGGGATATGTTACAGAGTCTTTTTCTTGTGGTATTGGCTTCTGTAACCTGAAGCCTAATTAACATCCCTATACTGTAGCCTTGGCTAATTAGCATTTGAATAACCAAGATCACATGGCCAGCTCAGCTCACTGATACAGCTAGCCCACATGCTGTGAAAGACACACACTTCCTGTGGATCACACCCCCCCACAGCTGGAACGCAGGTATGAGATATCCACTGGAAATCACAGGGCTCACTCACTCAGAACCAACCTAGCATCCAGAAGCATGGCTTGCTCATCACCAGGACTGATCTTCTTACTAAGGCTAAGTATTGTATACACATGGCTTAATGGCATAGAATAGTTAAATATGTGTTTGTGGTAAAGTAGTTGTGAAATGATTGGCATAGAAAAGTTAGTTTGGAGATACAAATGGCTTAAGGTTAATGATGCTTGTGCAGTTATGTGATTGTTGGGTGTTTGTGATGATACTCTATGAAATCTGTAATGAATTGGAACAGTAGACAATCTGTAGCATAGCATCTCTGGTATACATTTATGGATGGTGATTTATAACAGATTATAGTAGTTTTACATGATGCATCTTGCTAAAGGTTAGAAGTCAAAACATACTTCCTTTTGTTACTGTAGTCATGTGCTTGTAGCAATAGCAGGCTGATACTTGTGGGTACCTGGTAATCTGGTCTTGTGATGGCTCATATGGACAGCATGAGATATGTGGTGCTGATTCTGGAAGGATAGCATAGTCAGCATACCATATGCTCTGGTTATTGAGATACTGTGTTGGCTTGAAATTGTGAAAGGTGATTTAGATGGTTTGGAATTGTAAAATCAGCACATATGCATTATATTGAAGCTTAGACATTTTGGAATATAGTGGAGTCTTATGTCTTCTGCTATGTGATTATGGTGTAGCAAAGAATGCCATGTGTTTGGACTTGCAAATCTAAAATGGCTGCTGGCATTCCCTGTTGAACCATGTGTTACAGACTTTGGAATCATGGGAGTTTTTCCCAAAATGGAGTCTAGCTTCTGTCCCATGCGGTATTGTAGGGACCATTGTGTTGTTGCTGTGTGTTGTGTATATAGGGACAGCCAGCCTGGGTGAGTTCATTTTCTCTCCACAAAGGTTCTCAGCATTGACTAACTGCGCAGCGATCATTCCCACATGTGTAAGTTCTCTGCAGACATTTTACCTCCTAATAATGTTGTAAGCCATCTCTCTCTCTCCTTCCCCTTAAATGTAATTGTGCCACTATTGTATTTTAACGTGTAGTAATTTCTGTTAGGTATTTTATGTTAGTTTGGTAGTGTATATATTGTACTGTGTATTCTTTTGCAATTGAACATTCATTCTCTCCCTTAAAGGTGTTAGAACCTTAGACCGGTATTTGAGTGTTTATTACATTGCTAAGTGTTCTCAGAGCGTCACAGACGCTCATACTGCTTTTAAACTAACAAGGTTACACTGCATTACATCTACACATTATCACTGATACAAATGTTTACAGTATAAGTACATTCCTTAAGGTATAGTTATTAAAGTTTAATTCTGTAAGTGTCTGCGACGCCTGTGTTCACACCCTGTGCACAGCGTCTGCAACGCTAAGGGCGTACCCTTGCGGTACTTTGTGCGCCAATTGCGTACTGTGTCTCTTAACCTTTTAGAGTGTTTAATATAGGATATATATTAGGCTTGGTCAATTGGGGGCTCCTCCGCTCTTCACATATCTGCACTAGGTAATTTTAGCAGATATTATCGGTCAGCAAAGGCGGGAAGGTGGTATCCCTCGTAGTGCTGACCAGATAAGCGTCTGCTTCGCTTAGTAAGGAGTGCTGAGGGAATCCGGAACCAGAGGTATGAACATTAAGCTATTGTCTTTGTAAATCTGGTTTTTATTTCTATTTGGTGCCAACTACACACGCAGATTGGATGGTTTGTCTGTTTAAATAGGTGTAAAATTATTTGTAATCGCTCTGCATAGCGTGATAACTAAAAGGAGCTGGCATGATGATTTTCTTTGTGACAAAAGGTCTGTCCCCCATTTTGTGTAAACCTCATGGAGGTGGAAGGGGGAGGAGCAGCGGCCATTTTGGGAAGGTAAACATTTTTTTTCCCCTAAGCGGCTGATTTTCAGTTGACTCAGGAAATAATCAGCCATTCATTGTCAAAAAGAAATCATCATTTAATGAGGGTTTTTTTTAATGCATTTATTTAATCTATATCATAGTCAATCGTAAGTGGTTCAGATAGAGTTTAATAAAAGTTAAAAAATAAATTAAATATTTGATTTAGGAAATATACAAATAAAACGTAGTGTTTTTTATTTTTTATTTTTTTTGTCACTGTCTCTCTTCAAGAGCTTTAACTCTGCTTGGTGTAGGATAACCATTGAAGTGCAAATTAACCTTTGGGTTTTTTTTTTTTCTCTCCCAGCAGTGAAAGAAATTGCCTTTACAGAGTTACTTTAAAAAAAAAAAGCACATTCATATGCAAATTAGAAGCACTGAATAAGGTCTCACATAAGTAATAGTGATTGGTACATATATGTAATATCTATATGCGTGTGCTTACATCAATGTATGTTATTAGATTAAATTTAGAATTGCATTTTCATCTGTGTATTTTCACATATCATTCTCCTGATTGCCACATACAAGTGATAACGTGCTGAGACATTTGTTGTTATTAATAGTTAAAAGATAAAAAGTAATATTTAAGGGAATAATTGTAAAAGGCACGCACACAGTCTCGCCTAGAAATACAAGGGAGATTTAGGTGGTGTCCAGTGAATGATTACTGTTAAAAATCATTCACATTGATAAACGTGTAGTGTGTTACTGTGGACGTACTTGGTCTGCGTACACGTGTCCTTACAAAGGCAGGGCGTACGCAACGCAAGGGTCGACGCACGGAGCGTATATTACACAACGGAGCGAACGGATATGCCCACATAATACAAACCGCACGATAGTATTGTTTAGTAGGCGATAAGGAAGTAATGCGAAAATAACACAAATCTATCTCAAATCCAAAAGTTTAAAGTTAAAAGAAAAAAAACCTTCTCTGTTGCAATTCTTCTGGGTTAGGCTAATACCGAATGAAAGGAATTCTGTACAGAAATAAGAGTGTTCGAATGTAAGAGTGTGTATATATAAGATTTCTCTTTTATTACGGACGTGGGAACCATAGGCCAGTAGGAAGAGGTACACCAGCGAGAGTGATAGCGCGGGGTGGCTTGGGAGGCGTCCCTTGTTAGTCTCGATATATTAATGAGCAGTAGAGTCTGCTGTACATAACAGACCAGGAGGTCACGGAACAGGAGGTTCAGGTACAGCAGACTAGAAGTAGAGAGCACAACCGAAGAGGGTTGGTGCGAGACCCATATAGGCCAACGAAGCTCATTGCTGAAGGAATTTGCAGCCGAAATTTTCAATTCCGCTGATCGTTCCGCACATAAGATTAGTTGCTTGTGTGCAGATACGATTTTACCGCATGTGATTGTGTGCATTAGCGTGTCTTGAATGTTCATAAGAACGCTACTTGCACATTGTTAACGTGATTTGTGTAATTTTTTTTATTTTAAGGGAAGTAGCCTGATCACTCAGGGACATTCCAGCGACTGATACTTGCTGGGGAGGGTAAGACACTCCCACACGCCCAAGCAAGTAGACGTACTTAGGTGCCCTAGGTTGGGTACGGAACCTCTGGGAACTTTGGTCGCCGTATTGGCCAGCGTGCGCAGGTGTTAAGTGGGCGGACCTCGTTGCAAAACCCCCACCGCAGCCTTACCCCGGACATCTTGGTTTTTGTAAGGGTTGCCGAAGACCCTGATTTGAAGTCAGAGGTAGTGAAAGCAGCACCTGCAGAGATGGGGGCCAGTTGTTCAGGTAAGGGGCGATCAACCGAGGTTCAGGTAGATTTGGTAAACCGACCAATCGGGTCGGCAAGGTATATCATGTGTGAGAAATATGGTCATCACACAGAGATGTTGTGCAATGAATGGGAAAGGATGACTGTGCATGACGGGGAGAAGTTTCCCCGGGTAGGTACTTTTAACACAGAAGTGTTACAGAATTTAAGGAGAAGAGTTTGCCTGATTAAATCTTCAAAAAGGCGTATTAGGCATTATGACTATTTACAATTGTGGCAACAGGAAAGTGAAATGCAAAGAAATTTAACTTACATATCTGACTCTCATCTCGGGAAGAGAGACATGGCAATGGAGAGGATTATGGCTGCAGAGAATGGCGTGATGGTGTACGATAAAAATGCACTTAGTAACTGTATTAAGAATGAAAGTAACAAATGTAATAATGTTTATAGAAATGAAAGTGTCAAAATTACAAATGTTAACCTGTGCAAGTCGCACCCCATGTTAAACTCCCCTCAGGATTACCAGCGAGAAGGTGAAACCAACACGATGTCAACACTCTACCCAGCAGTCATCATACGAGACACCCAGAGGGACACGGCCAAGTTGGTAAAGGCAATAGCAGAACCCCCTAACGGAGGGTCAGGTGAGGTCGTGTCAACAGGTAAGTACGGTATTGTATGTTACTCACAGACAAATGCATCTTACACCAAAGAGTTAACACAAAATAGCATAATGGAACAAAATCCTGTCAGGGTGAACACAATATATTAAAACAAATGTACACTACAGGAAAGTAGCAGTTTATGTGTTAATAAATGGTTTAAAGGAAGTATTAAGAACGAGTATACAAGCCTCTCTACCTAACTGGAGAAATAACTCAGTAACTGCATTAAGGAACTCCGCTGTTGGGCATGAGCAAAACATCATCAAGCACAGGGAAACAAAGAAGCCCCAGATCCCTGTGGGTAAGTCAAAGGTGAAAAGGTGTTATAATTGCCAGAAGGAAGGTCATTTTGCAAGAGATTGTAGATCAAGAAGTAGACCAAATTCATATAAACCCCCTAGACAAAGATATGAGCAAAGTTATGACACACCAAATTGTAATCAGAGATCACATAGGAAGGAGTTTGGGCCGCACCTGTAACATGCAATCAGGAAAGGTAATCAAATCAAGGTGATCATTAGGACTGATAGTAAGCCTGAGGTTACAGTTAATGAAATGGGAGGTCAGTTCCTTGCAGGCACAAGGACGGCCGGGTAGACGTTGTAATGTATCTGTAAAATGTTCTTTTCCCCATCTCTGACGTTCATCGGAAGGACCCAAATATCACATAGCTATTTGGTCCTTGCAGAAAACCCCAGTATGACCTACCAGCATCGATGTATCCTGGCCAGATACAAAGGATGGAGTATGGAAATACTGGTGGGAGAGACTATGCAAAGATACCATTGGACATGTAGATGTGACAGCCTGATGGTGAACGGAAGATCTGAGCTATCCATGATTAAGGGCAGTGCGCCTGAAACGCGCCGGAGAAAAGACTGGGAAGCGGACTTATCACAAAAAATCCAGCTTTTCACTTGCTTTTCATGTCAGCGTGTAGCTGACTCTCTGGGAGCCGTAGCTACAGCCGCTTGATAGATCGGGACTGTGATCATTCACTCAGCGCCGCACAGCGCAAGTGAGCGGTGGCCGGAGAAGAGAACAAGTTAGAGCGGGGGAACCAGCCGGAGGAAGACGGACGTCACCAGTAACAAGGTTGGTAGTATAGGGAGAGTCAGGTGTCGGGACGATCCACACACAGACCTGCCTACACGGCAAATTACGGAACCCCTGCAATCAATTAAGCACCGCTTGGAGATCCCAGTCAAATTTACAAAAGGGCTGTAAACATCAGAACCATTTGTTTTTATTCACAGGTATTGCACAATTTGTTACACTGTTCAATTTGGCTACATTACAGCCATTCATTGCAGTCATTTACATTTTACAAGCGCTTTGGTTTATTCTTTTACAAATGTTTTTTTCTCTCCTGAAAAATGTTTGAAAAATGTTTTTTTTTCTGTTGTTTATTGTTGATTTATGTGATGCATATATATATGAACGGTTCTCTCTCTCTTGTTGTTTTTTTCTCTCTCTCTCTTCTTTCTCATGTTCTCATAACGTTACAGATAGTATGTCACACATTAGTTGGACAAATGGTAATGCAAGATTTATTCTCCTTACAGAAAGAGCGCTGAGCTAGAAGAAATATTGTATCACCAGAATGTTTAGAAGACTGAGAGACAGCACCTTTGAGATGACAACAGAACAAGAAGAACAACAAGACTAGAGAGCTAATTATCGTAACAAGTTTCTCTCCCCCTCAAACTGTTTTTCTGTACCCCCATTACAAATTTCTCCTTTCTCCTCCTGTAAGATGGACTCGCCTCAAGAGACTGTGATCCGTATTTTCCTGTTAACTATGATGTTGACCAGAGCAGTCTGTTTCGGTGAGAGTACCAGTGAGGTCGAGAAAGGATCCAGAAAGGTTCTGATGACAGAAATGGAGGCGTAGATTTCCAAGAACAACATAATCACCAAGCAAAGGCGAGTATCAGAAAACGATCTGGTAGCATTGACCATAGAAGGAATTGTGAAGGATTGTTAGCTGAAGAAAATTGCATCTGTAGGCATTGTGATAACTTAGTTGAGGATGGGTGCATCAAGAAATGTCAGTCCAGTTTTAACATTAACATGGACCGGCATCCATTGGGTGACTATCACTCATTAGTGGGTAAGGTGTTAAACCAAACAGACTGTTGGGTATGCTCTCAAGTACCTCAAGGTCACAGCAAGTCAGGACTAGTACCATTTCCTTTAACGATAGGGGAGGTACTTGAGTTAAGTGGTGGGAGACCGGTGGACAAGAGGTTTAATATCTCTAGTCCTCCTAGTTTGAAGCTCCACCAATATCATGTGGATAGGTCCTTAGTGTGTTTTAACATTTCCAATCCCCGAAAGCCGGGAAATTGGGAAGTGTCATGGAATAACAAAACCATGACCTTTTCATATAGAGCCGATAGAATGCCTACAGATACAGAGCTCATACGCCACATAGCCGATAGTGGAAAATATTTCCAATATAGGTATACCCTAGGAAGTAGGACCATGAGAGTTGGAGAAGTATCACCAGGATACTGTGCACATATCATACAACCGGATACGTGTACTAGACAGATGGGAGAATTAGGGTTAGGAGAGTCCACATGGAAAATGTGTAACATGGTAATGACATATTCAGTCCCATATGTTCTCCCCGATGATGCATATTTCATATGCGGGAGAAAGGCGTATGAGCGGCTTGCCCCAAACTCAGAGGGATTATGTTATATTGAAAAAGTACCGCCTGAAGTAATGACTGTATCGCATGACAAAATTGATTTGATTTACGACCCAACCATTGAAACCACACTGTGATAAAAGGTGATTCCACGACCTGTTTCTTTCACCCGTTTCTCCTTTGTTTTCCTCCAAGGTACAAGGACTCGCTTGGAAGAAGAATTTGAGGACGACATTTATACAAAGATTTTCTTTTATGGACAATGCCATAGACCCCTCATATCCCTAGTAACTTTAACTTTACGCTAGCCCAACACTTTTAAAAAAATTGTAAGTCTATGGACATTGAGAAAGCTTTTTGCTCGCATTTTGGCAAAAGCCCAAAGAGACTACAGTCAACATGTACATCAAGACAAGACACCAGACAAGACTTCAATCAACAAATGTATATTAAACTCACATAGTTTATGACTGCATTTACCATAATTGCTCCTTATCTTAATTTCTACAACCTTCAGGTAATGACACACATAGTCGATAGGGAATACAGGCACAGATATCAGCACTCGCATATCCCCCCATTCATGTATCATCAACTAAAATGTGCTCCCCCATTTTGTTGCAACCAAAAGCCGAAAAGAGCTCGGTAAAGTTTGACAGCCCATCCACAGACCCTTAATACGGGATAAGAAGGAATTCAAATGTATACTTCGCAATACCTCGAAGCTTGATTTAAAACACGTACGGCACGATGATACATGACCCCCCAAACATGGATTCATACACACATGCTTCTGCTATCTCACTAGGTCATAACTTTTCCCACCTTCTTCTCTCCTCCCTTACCCAATCATAGAAATGTATTTACATATGACATATATTTTTCTCTTTTTGAACTGTTTTAGGAAGTGGCAGTTATTGGTGACTGCCAAAGGGTGGACTGTCAAAGTCAGAAAAATATCACGCTGCACATTGCCATATATGCACCTCATGCGTGTGCCCGCTGCACGTGCACAGGCCCTCCCGTGTGCATATTCGCAGTCGCATGCACGCTCAGGCGCACGGTATGTGCATTTACGGTAGAGTTTGTGCGCGTCTAGCATGCGACTCGATCGCTACATATTTAATCAAAATAATGTATTTTAGAAGTTAATATTCCCCTCAATAATGTCAGTAAATCAGTTTAATCTGTCGAATGCCAGATTATTGTCAATACAGGGGGATATGTTACAGAGTCTTTTTCTTGTGGTATTGGCTTCTGTAACCTGAAGCCTAATTAACATCCCTATACTGTAGCCATGGCTAATTAGCATTTGAATAACCAAGATCACATGGCCAGCTCAGCTCACTGATACAGCTAGCCCACATGCTGTGAAAGACACACACTTCCTGTGGATCACACACCCCCACAGCTGGAACGCAGGTATGAGATATCCACTGGAAATCACAGGGCTCACTCACTCAGAACCAACCTAGCATCCAGAAGCATGGCTTGCTCATCACCAGGACTGATCTCCTTACTAAGGCTAAGTATTGTATACACATGGCTTAATGGCATAGAATAGTTAAATATGTGTTTGTGGTAAAGTAGTTGTGAAATGATTGGCATAGAATAGTTAGTTTGGAGATACAAATGGCTTAAGGTTGATGATGCTTGTGCAGTTATGTGATTGTTGGGTGTTTGTGATGATACTCTATGAAATCTGTAATGAATTGGAACAGTAGACAATCTGTAGCATAGCATCTCTGGTATACATTTATGGATGGTGATTTATAACAGATTATAGTAGTTTTACATGATGCATCTTGCTGAAGGTTAGAAGTCAAAACATACTTCCTTTTGTTACTGTAGTCATGTGCTTGTAGCAATAGCAGGCTGATACTTGTGGGTACCTGGTAATCTGGTCTTGTGATGGCTCATATGGACAGCATGAGATATGTGGTGCTGATTCTGGAAGGATAGCATAGTCAGCATACCATATGCTCTGGTTATTGAGATACTGTGTTGGCTTGAAACTGTGAAAGGTGATTTAGATGGTTTGGAATTGTAAAATCAGCACATATGCATTATATTGAAGCTTAGACATTTTGGAATATAGTGGAGTCTTATGTCTTCTGCTATGTGATTATGGTGTAGCAAAGAATGCCATGTGTTTGGACTTGCAAATCTAAAATGGCTGCTGGCATTCCCTTTTGAACCATGTGTTACAGACTTTGGAATCATGGGAGTTTTTCCCAAAATGGAGTCTAGCTTCTGTCCCATGCGGTATTGTAGGGACCATTGTGTTGTTGCTGTGTGTTGTGTATATAGGGACAGCCAGCCTGGGTGAGTTCATTTTCTCTCCACAAAGGTTCTCAGCATTGACTAACTGCGCAGCGATCATTCCCACATGTGTAAGTTCTCTGCAGACATTTTACCTCCTAATAATGTTGTAAGCCATCTCTCTCTCTCCTTCCCCTTAAATGTAATTGTGCCACTATTGTATTTTAACGTGTAGTAATTTCTGTTAGGTATTTTATGTTAGTTTGGTAGTGTATATATTGTACTGTGTATTCTTTTGCAATTGAACATTCATTCTCTCCCTTAAAGGTGTTAGAACCTTAGACCGGTATTTGAGTGTTTATTACATTGCTAAGTGTTCTCAGAGCGTCACAGACGCTCATACTGCTTTTAAACTAACAAGGTTACACTGCATTACATCTACACATTATCACTGATACAAATGTTTACAGTATAAGTACATTCCTTAAGGTATAGTTATTAAAGTTTAATTCTGTAAGTGTCTGCGACGCCTGTGTTCACACCCTGTGCACAGCGTCTGCTACGCTAAGGGCGTACCCTAGCGGTACTTTGTGCGCCAATTGCGTACTGTGTCTCTTAACCTTTTAGAGTGTTTAATATAGGATATATATTAGGCTTGGTCATGCGCATGCGTAGTGTCCGCTGTGCGACTGCGCCAAGTAAATTTGCTATGCAGTTAGGTATTTTACTCACGGTTTTTTCTTCGTTCTGGTGATCGTAATGTGATTGACAGGAAATGGGTGTTTCTGGGCGGAAACAGGCCGTTTTATGGACGTGTGAGAAAAAACGCTACTGTTTCTGGGAAAAACGCGGGAGTGGCTGGAGAAACGGGGGAGTGTCTGGGCGAACGCTGGGTGTGTTTGTGACGTCAAACCAGGAACGACAAGCACTGAACTGATCGCAGATGCCGAGTAAGTGTGGAGCTACTCAGAAACTGCTAAGAGAGGTCTATTCGCAATATTGCAAATCTTTCGTTCGCAATTTTAATATGCTAAGATTCACTCCCAGTAGGCGGCGGCTTAGCGTGTGGAAAGCTGCTAAAAGCAGCTTGCGAGCGAACAACTCGGAATGAGGGCCTATATACAATAAGATACGCTCTGACTCGGATCTTCAGGTGAGTCAGCGGCATTGGGCCTGCATCTTGTGCTTGGATACTTTGGAGCAGGTGCTTGCTTTCCAATGTTCCATGTGGCTCAGTCTGTACGGACTTAGTGGCCATTCATGGTGATGTATGGAGATCCTTCGCCTGAAATACTCCATGTGCGCTGCCGTCGTGAGGAAATATAGTGTCCCAAAGTGTTCCGAGGAATTGCCAATGACAGGTCCTCCCTAACCGGTTTCGCTCCTATGGTGAGATTTTTCCTCATTACAGCAGCAGACGGGGAGATATACAGGTGCAGGATCCCCATACATCGAATGGCTACCAAGTCTGGACAGGCTGAGCCCCGTGGAACATTGGAAAGCAAGCACCTGATCCCCTTCCAACCACAGTCAGGAACCGCAAAGGGACTGCACCAATTATTAGCGGTATTCCCCAATTGTGAGAGTAAGAGTACTGCACTTGTAACAGCCGTGTGCTAAATTCTCTCAGACAAACATTAAACTATATGACTAAAATATCTGGATCGGCGGCACTAAATCCTCTGCTGTGTGGAAACTCTTTAATAATCAGTAATATGTGTAACAGATGTAGGGAACCAGGGCCTTCCTACCTCTGTGTCTGTCTGTTTTTACCCAGTTATGTTAGATTATTGTTGTTCTAATTGTAAAGCGCAACGAAATATGCTGCGCTATATAAGAAACTGCTAATAAATAATAAATATATCAGAGCTTTTTTTAATTAATCTTTTTTGGCTCTTTTGTTTGCCTTCATAAAGCAGATATTTTATAATAAATGAATGTGAGGGTGTACATTTAATAATATCCATTTATTTTATCCCTTATAAATACTTGTGTGTGGTGGTTACTGCAGCCATATCGGTATATAAGCGCAGGTCACATGCAGAGATCCATCTTTTTATAATGCAAAATTAATTACAAGATATAGGCATTGGCAATTCTATAATGGGTGAGATGTGTGCAGTGCACAGGGGCCCCTGGATCTAGGGGGCCCACACCACACACACTGCACCCATGTTTTAATAATTACCTTTCCGGATTCCCGCATACGGCGCTGCAGCCACGGCAATAATCACAGCCAAAATGGCTGCCTCTCATGCACAGTAGTGAAATTAGTCTCTAGAACATGGCTGGCGCCATGTTTCGGGAGACCTGTGCAAGCGCAGTAGACTCCGACACTATGTGACATGAAAAATTAGTGTTCTTTTCTTGCTTGTGATGTTTCAGCCCTACATACTAATACTCCCCATCAAAAAGGTCTTGAAGCTGTGAGTTACTTTCTCTCTAGAGAAAATGGGGTCTCAGAGAGACAACTGAAATTTTTGACAGATTCTATTTCTTTTACTTTTGAGCACAACTATTTTTTGTTTGATTGCACTTATTAATGACAGCTCACCAGGACGTCCATAGGGAACCAGTTTGCCCTTAGTGACCCTCTATTTTTGTCATGATGGAGGGGAAGCTCATATAGGGTTTGGAACGTTGGATGGGCCTGGTCCTCAATGGCCTTTATATAGATGACCTTTTCTTTATCTGGGATGAGGATGAGCGTTCGGTCAGTCATTTTATCACCCATATGAACAATAATATCCATAGCCCATCGGTGAGTTCCCTTGTGGAAAAGAGTCGCCCACTCCACTGCTTGATGGCACGGGATTGTTCAGCAAGAACTGTCGCTGGCGGAGTAGAGAGCAGCGCAGAGACAAAGAGACAGCCAGAAGACCAGGAGACCATAGACAACCTCAGCCTGACGGGAAACAAAGGAGGAGCGGTATTTGGCCAGTCATGGGTAGCCACAGGCAGAGGCGTGTCTACCCACTTGCCAGGATCGCACCCACTAGGGGTGCCAGGCAAGTAGGGGTGCCACCCATTTTCAGGGCATGTTCGGAAAAACACAGGCATGCCAGGAAAAACGCAGGCGTGGCTGGGAGAACGCAGGGCCTGTTCGTGACATCAATTCCGGAACTGAATTGTCTGAAGTGATCGCAAGCGCTGAGTAGGTCTGCAGCTGCTCTAAAACGACACAATTGTTTTTTGTAGCTGTTCTACGATGGAAGCGATCACACTATTGCAAAGCTTATATACACTCCCAGTGGGTGGCGGCTTAGCGTTTGCATGGCAGCGAAAATCTGCTAGCGAGCGATCAACTCGGAAAGACCCCCATTATTCCTCCAGCAGTAGAAGCGATACCTACTGTCCTGGGACTGCGCTGTCAGCCCTAAGAAAACAGAACTGTCCACTTCCAACCATTTACAGGTCATTTGTGAACTATCAGGAACAGGCGAGATGCGGTATGGCACAACATATGGTGACTAAGAAGTGCATTTATGTGTATCAATTATTATTGTTCACAAATATTTGTAATCATTTTATTAAATTGTGTGATTATTTGACAGTTCATTCCCTCTTTTCTATTGTATATTCTCATATAGGCTTGTCTAACCTATTCTAGGCAGCAGCTCACACTTTAGAAAAGCAACATAATAGCGCCATTCCAACCTAGGTTGGTTTGTTTCTTCTCAGATTGTGGTTCCAGCCTTTATCTCTTCAGGCTTGTCTTCCAAAGAGCGTTCCTTGGATGTGGTAAGGGCTCTCCATATTTATGTAGAGAGGACTGCCTCTATCAGGAGGTCAGATCCCCTTTTTGTACTGTTTGGTTTCCACAATTATGGCTGGCCTGCGAATAAGCAAACCTTGGTCAGATGGATTAGAATGGTGATTGCACAAGCTTATGCGCCGGCTGGGCTCCCAGCTCCATAGAACAATTGTGCAAGGCGGCTATGTGGTCCTCAGTGAACACGTTCATTAGGTTCTATGCCTTTGATACTTCCACCTCCCAGGATGCTTTCTTTGGACGCCGGGTTCTCATGCCCGCTATGGTACGTCCCCTCGATGAACTGCTTTAGGACATCCCCGATATTTCCCTGTGGAAACCAATGTACCCTGCTGCAGAAAAGGAGAGTTATGGTAGACTTACCATTGTTAACTCTCTTTCTGCGAGGTACATTGAGTTCCACAGGGCGCCCACCCTGACTCACCTTGCTTCTTTTGGATTTGTTTGGCATGAGCCGCTAGTCCCTTCTCCTATCATGAGAATGTGTTGTATGTGACTAATATCTACCTTCTCTCTTACCTGCTACTGAATTGGACTGGTTAACAAAACTGAGCTCACAGTGCCTGGACCCGGGGTTATAGAGGAGGCCCCAATGCATCCTGGGACAGCCTAAAGCTTTAGCCTGTTGGTGCCTCTGGATCAAGATCCACTCTACACCCCGCTGTTTCTGTGTGGAAACCAATGTACCTCGCAGAAAGAGATTTAACAAAGGTAAGCCTACCATAACTCTCCTTTTTCCACTACACAAAAGATAAATATATACTTATTTGATTATATCAAATAGACTTTATTCAAATAGAACACACACACACATATATATATATATAGCAAACGGACGGGCGGCACTCAGAAATGATGACAGGCAACGAGCAGGGTATAGCAACGTTTCGAAGTGTATTACTTCTTCATCAGGACAATAAATGTAATACAAAACATACCTTAAATAGGCTCACCACAGCGTGTCAAACAGCCCCGGCGCGGGACGCGAATGCCGACGCCCACAGATGACGTCATCACCGCTCGCCGCGTAACCGGGGTAACTATAAACAAACAACTTCACAGTTTACAGTGTGATCGGTGAGAACACCGATCCGTGGACATAATAAACAAAGCACCAAAATACATGTACAATTAAAAACAGACTGAAACAAATGGAAACATAGCAGCTGCAACCAGGCAATTCCTAATAATTTAAATGGAAAACAGCATATGCAAGAACAGCGCAGCGTGGACGATCAGGCATAAATGGCACACTGATGTTAGTTTACTAAGATACCTATAGAAAGCTATTATAAAAAGCTATTATAAAAAGCAATGTAAACCCAAGGATTCATTGAGGCCGCGAGGCACAAGGGTTTGTAGTTCATGAATCCACCTAGACTCTTTTTGTAATAATCTGCGGGATCTGTCACCTCCACGAATTCTAAAGGGTTCATGATCGATGATCATGTATTTTAAACAGGCAACATTATGTTTCGCCTGATAGAAGTGACGAGCAACTGGTTGGTCACTATGACCAGTTGTAACCGCATTCCTAATGGCCAATCTATGATTAGCAATCCTTTCTCGTAATGTGCGGTCGGTCTTGCCGACATAATTATATCCACATGGACATGTAATCATGTAAATAATGAATTTGGTGGTGCATGTAACCCTATGCTGGATATAATACTTCCTACCACTAAATGGATTACAAAAGAATTTACCAGTGGTGAGGGCTCTACAAGTGGTGCAATTGAGGCACCGAAAACACCCTTTTTGGAGTGTTAAGAAAGTGTTTTGTTCACTTTGAGCATTATCTAGGCCAGTAATATCGGTTTTAACCACCCAGTCCCTGATGTTCCTACCTCTAGAGTATGCCGACATAATGGAGGTGTCATGTAGTTGTAGACTGGTGTCAGTACTGACAATAGGCCATAGTTTCTTTGCAGTGTGTGAAATGTTATTACTCATGGTGTTAAAATGATTAATCCAGGGAAGCTTCTTCTTTTTAGACAAAGACTGTCTCGAAGTTAGGAGTGTTTCCCTGGTGCAACACAATGCCTTGGATTTTGCCTGTAGAAGAGATTTGTGCTCATAGCCCCTTTGAATGAATTTATCAATCATCCGATCATGCTGTATGTGGAATTCTTGGTCTGCAGGGACTAAGATTCTTGGCTTTAGCACCCTGTTTTATTCAAGTGGGAGCTTCATCAGTGTGTCTGTCAGCTTATTGTATGGCTGTAATGAATACTGCAGCAACAATGGAATCTGTGGAGACTGTGAACCTTGCATTGCTGACACAGGGAACTATGCTTAATTTCTCTGAGTTAGAGGCTGAATCTATTCTTCTCGACCAAGCTTTGAATGATGAGGCTGATGCACAATCTACTGAATCTCTATATAAAGATTGGCTCAGGTTAAAACAAAAGGAAGTCGACTACCGTTATCATGCTATTACACTTAGTGACTATTATAAGGAGAAACGGATACCGCGTGGTTTTCGTATTCGTAATACACCCACGATCGGTAGATTTAATACCACGTTTTGCAAGCGCTGGATAGCGATTTTAAATAAATGTAGTTTTGATTTGCTACTTTTGGTGATCGAAGAATCATCTAGAGAATTATCCATTGCACAGGATAAGATCACTACCTTTGAAGCCAAATTTAAAGCCACACTTGCTGCTGATACCAAAACTAATTGGTTAGAAAAATTGGAGGGACAGATTACCAGCTACAGAAGAGATCTGATTCAATTCAAACGTCAAAAATTAGCAAAAGTTAATGCAGACTATGAGCAGAACCGTGTGTACCTTTGGGCGTCTGGCACCCGGAATGAAAGACAACAGAGATTTCGTCAAAGAAACTACAAACAATTATGGCAATCAGATTCATCTGGTGATAGAAACACTAACAGTGACTCTGATACTAGATCTGATATCCAGGCTTCAGGATCTAATTCCCCTTTAGGGGCTCGTACCCGCCGGGTGGCCGGCGGAAAAGGAGGTGGACGCGGCGAGGGGGCCAGTGTAAAAGAGCGAGGCAGAGGACGGGTGGGCAGACCCCCTCTGGCCAGGAGGAAATAATCTTTAATCTCTCCGATCATGCCCTGACCCCTCCTGAGGTGCGCGTTTTGAATAGAGGCTTGTCATTCGTACCGACAGTACAGTTCTCATCTCATCAATGGGAAATTGAAAAATACAAGCTGAATCGTCAGCTCAAACTTCATGAACATTTCAATGGGACTAAAAACACTTCTACACATACTCCTGTTGAATCTTTACCACCTCAATTGGCTCGATTACAGAGACGCAGCCACTTCGATCCTGTTTCTTATAATCCTTCCATTAAGACTTATGGTAGAATGCTAAGTGATTCTGTTTCTAAACATGTGTTGTCTGGGTTGCCTAATATGGTTAGAAATAACTTGAGTAGAGAGGAATATCAAGCTCTCAGGGATTTGTCCAGCTATACTGATATCACGATACGCCCCGCAGATAAGGGTGGGGGTATCGTGATTCAGAATGCTTCTGATTATAAAGTTGAACTAGAACGTCAATTAAGTGATACCAGTGTTTACAAGGCACTAGCGGGAGATCCCACTCGTGAATTCTCCAAGCTACTGCATAATAAATTATTGTCGGCATTTCATTCTGGTGTGATTTCTGAGACCCTTATGAAAGCATTAACCATTGATTCACCTATTGTACCAGTACTTTATGCTCTGCCCAAAGTGCATAAATCGCTGGTACATCCACCTGGGCGTCCAATAATTTCAGCCCGTGATGGATTGTTTCAGAGAGTCTCTACATTTCTTGATGCGATGTTACAGCCATGTATCACTGTTAATGATAGGTACTTGTTAGATACTACTTTTTTTTTGAACAAGCTTAAATTGGTGGGTGATTTACCTCCTTGGTGCTTTTTGTGCAGCATTGATATTTCAAGCTTATATACGGTAATTCCTAACAGTGATGGCTTAAATGCAGTGAGGAGATTGATTACCAACAACCCCTTATATCAGGGTCCAGATGTGGATTTTTTTCTTGATCTTTTGCAGATGGTACTTACACTTAATTATTTTATGTTCAATGGGAAATTTTATCTGCAGACATCTGGCTGTGCGATGGGGTCCCCTGTGGCCCCATCGTACGCTAATTCCTACATGTTCTTGGCTGAACAAGAGATTTTCTTTGACAATCCTCAGTTTTCAGAGTCTATAATATTTTTTTGTAGGTATATAGACGACCTTTTCATTATATGGAATAATACCAAGGAGTCTTTCATTGAGGGCATTGAGGCACATAATTCTTCTGGACACCCTATACAATTTACATACAACATCAGCCCTGATAGTGTGTGTTATTTAGATGTCCTTGTCCGTTCAATCCAAGGACATCTAGTGACTGAATTGTATTATAAGCCGACGGACAGAAACACGATTCTTCACTTAGATAGCTGTCATCCAAAACCACTGAAGTTCGGCTTGCCGTACTCTCAGTTCCTTAGGGCAGTACGAATCTGCAGTGACTCTGACACTGCCAGTGCCCAGATTGATCGGATGATTGATAAATTCATTCAAAGGGGCTATGAGCACAAATCTCTTCTACAGGCAAAATCCAAGGCATTGTGTTGCACCAGGGAAACACTCCTAACTTCGAGACAGTCTTTGTCTAAAAAGAAGAAGCTTCCCTGGATTAATAATTTTAACACCATGAGTAATAACATTTCACACACTGCAAAGAAACTATGGCCTATCGTCAGTACTGACACCAGTCTACAACTACATGACACCTCCATTATGTCGGCATACACTAGAGGTAGGAACATCAGGGACTGGGTGGTTAAAACCGATATTACTGGCCTAGATAATGCTCAAAGTGAACAAAACACTTTCTTAACATTCCAAAAAGGGTGTTTTCGGTGCCTCAATTGCACCACTTGTAGAGCCCTCACCACTGGTAAATTCTTTTGTAATCCATTTAGTGGTAGGAAGTATTATATCCAGCATAGGGTTACATGCACCACCAAATTCATTATTTACATGATTACATGTCCATGTGGATATAATTATGTCGGCAAGACCGACCGCACATTACGAGAAAGGATTGCTAATCATAGATTGGCCATTAGGAATGCGGTTACAACTGGTCATAGTGACCAACCAGTTGCTCGTCACTTCTATCAGGCGAAACATAATGTTGCCTGTTTAAAATACATGATCATCGATCATTTAGAATTCGTGGAGGTGACAGATCCCGCAGATTATTACAAAAAGAGTCTAGGTGGATTCATGAACTACAAACCCTTGTGCCTCGCGGCCTCAATGAATCCTTGGGTTTACATTGCTTTTTATAATAGCTTTTTATAATAGCTTTCTATAGGTATCTTAGTAAACTAACATCAGTGTGCCATTTATGCCTGATCGTCCACGCTGCGCTGTTCTTGCATATGCTGTTTTCCATTTAAATTATTAGGAATTGCCTGGTTGCAGCTGCTATGTTTCCATTTGTTTCAGTCTGTTTTTAATTGTACATGTATTTTGGTGCTTTGTTTATTATGTCCACGGATCGGTGTTCTCACCGATCACACTGTAAACTGTGAAGTTGTTTGTTTATAGTTACCCCGGTTACGCGGCGAGCGGTGATGACGTCATCTGTGGGCGTCGGCATTCGCGTCCCGCGCCGGAGCTGTTTGACACGCTGTGGTGAGCCTATTTAAGGTATGTTTTGTATTACATTTATTGTCCTGATGAAGAAGTAATACACTTCGAAACGTTGCTATACCCTGCTCGTTGCCTGTCATCATTTCTGAGTGCCGCCCGTCCGTTTGCTATATTGGACCTTACAGCTATTGAAGTACCTAGGAGGGCACCAGGCAAGTAATCAATGTGTGTGAGGAGTGCTGCCACAATCATGCTATATATATATATATATATATATATATATATATATATATATGTGTGTGTGTAAAGCATGTACATAATTTAAGAGTCTACTTATGAGAAATGATCTGTTGAAAAATGATATGTACTGTCATAATGTCTGGATAATGTGCTGCAATGTTTATGTTTCAATTATTTTAAGCCTTGTAAGGGGGAGGCTGATGGTTTGTTAATGTTTGTCATGTCATGTTTCATGTTGTCTTATCCTTGTTTTTGTTTAAACAAAAAAATAGAAAAACATAAAATTAAAATACTAAATAAAATAATAATACAGACGTCCATGTCCATTTTCCATTTGCCTGCCTGCACGGCAGGTGCTGCGACATCATGTTTTCTTTGTGTCTCCACCGCTCTCTGGTTGACGAAACGCAGGAGAATATATTTCCTGTTTCTCTTTTCAGCTGCAGGATTCCTTCTCTCTCTCAGCCGAAACTTCACATCTTTAATAATCTCATACAGACACTTTGCAATATCCTCATGTTTTCCCCGGGTCTTCAAGTGATCTTCTGCAGTGTAATTCTCTACAGAGAACATGTTCTCCACTCCCAGCTTTCTGAATTTATCCTGCATCTTTAGTAGATTTCCGCTGCGCTTCCTGGTGAGGACAACCGTGGGGAAGAGTCCTGTAATAAAACAAAAATAAAACACTAGTTACACTATACGCATGGCTGCAGCCAGACATTGTGCGGCCCTATACAAATGGAACATGCAGGGCCCCTGGCCACATGCTCCTTTACATGCTCTGGTTGTAAGTGCCCACTGGTGCCCAGAGCTGGATTAAGTCTTTGGTGGCCTGGTGCACTTAATGCTGGTTGGTTCTATGATCTATAAAATGCAACCAAGTAGGATATAGACTGGAGACTGAGACTAACTCCCAGTATGCAGTTATAGGGCTCTATCATTAATTACATAACAGATATTATGTGTGCACAAGCATATATATTACTTACAGAAAAAACACAACAAGGTGCACGCCATATACTGGTTCTGTATCAATGCTACTTAGATCAGCATGCTAAACTATGAACACAATGTCATTTACTATGGGGGTCATTCCGAGTTGTTCGCTCTGTAAATTTTTTCGCATCGCAGCGATTTTCCGTTTAGTGCGTGTCAAAGTCAGAAAAATATCACGCTGCACATTGCCATATATGCACCTCATGCGTGTGCCCGCTGCACGTGCACAGGCCCTCCCGTGTGTGCGCATATTCGCAGTCGCATGCACGCTCAGGCGCACGGTATGTGCATTTACGGTAGAGTTTGTGCGAGTCTAGCATGCGACTCGATCGCTACATATTTAATCAAAATAATGTATTTTAGAAGTTAATATTCCCCTCAATAATGTCAGTAAATCAGTTTAATCTGTCGAATGCCAGATTATTGTCAATACAGGGGGATATGTTACAGAGTCTTTTTCTTGTGGTATTGGCTTCTGTAACCTGAAGCATAATTAACATCCCTATACTGTAGCCTTGGCTAATTAGCATTTGAATAACCAAGATCACATGGCCAGCTCAGCTCACTGATACAGCTAGCCCACATGCTGTGAAAGACACACACTTCCTGTGGATCACCCCCCCCCCCCCACAGCTGGAACGCAGGTACGAGATATCCACTGGAAATCACAGGGCTCACTCACTCAGAACCAACCTAGCATCCAGAAGCATGGCTTGCTCATCACCAGGACTGATCTCCTTACTAAGGCTAAGTATTGTATACACATGGCTTAATGGCATAGAATAGTTAAATATGTGTTTGTGGTAAAGTAGTTGTGAAATGATTGGCATAGAATAGTTAGTTTGGAGATACAAATGGCTTAAGGTTAATGATGCTTGTGCAGTTATGTGATTGTTGGGTGTTTGTGATGATACTCTATGAAATCTGTAATGAATTGGAACAGTAGACAATCTGTAGCATAGCATCTCTGGTATACATTTATGGATGGTGATTTATAACAGATTATAGTAGTTTTACATGATGCATCTTGCTGAAGGTTAGAAGTCAAAACATACTTCCTTTTGTTACTGTAGTCATGTGCTTGTAGCAATAGCAGGCTGATACTTGTGGGTACCTGGTAATCTGGTCTTGTGATGGCTCATATGGACAGCATGAGATATGTGGTGCTGATTCTGGAAGGATAGCATAGTCAGCATACCATATGCTCTGGTTATTGAGATACTGTGTTGGCTTGAAATTGTGAAAGGTGATTTAGATGGTTTGGAATTGTAAAATCAGCACATATACATTATATTGAAGCTTAGACATTTTGGAATATAGTGGAGTCTTATGTCTTCTGCTATGTGATTATGGTGTAGCAAAGAATGCCATGTGTTTGGACTTGCAAATCTAAAATGGCTGCTGGCATTCCCTGTTGAACCATGTGTTACAGACTTTGGAATCATGGGAGTTTTTCCCAAAATGGAGTCTAGCTTCTGTCCCATGCGGTATTGTAGGGACCATTGTGTTGTTGCTGTGTGTTGTGTATATAGGGACAGCCAGCCTGGGTGAGTTCATTTTCTCTCCACAAAGGTTCTCAGCATTGACTAACTGCGCAGCGATCATTCCCACATGTGTAAGTTCTCTGCAGACATTTTACCTCCTAATAATGTTGTAAGCCATCTCTCTCTCTCCTTCCCCTTAAATGTAATTGTGCCACTATTGTATTTTAACGTGTAGTAATTTCTGTTAGGTATTTTATGTTAGTTTGGTAGTGTATATATTGTACTGTGTATTCTTTTGCAATTGAACGTTCATTCTCTCCCTTAAAGGTGTTAGAACCTTAGACCGGTATTTGAGTGTTTATTACATTGCTAAGTGTTCTCAGAGCGTCACAGACGCTCATACTGCTTTTAAACTAACAAGGTTACACTGCATTACATCTACACATTATCACTGATACAAAGGTTTACAGTATAAGTACATTCCTTAAGGTATAGTTATTAAAGTTTAATTCTGTAAGTGTCTGCGACGCCTGTGTTCACACCCTGTGCACAGCGTCTGCTACGCTAAGGGCGTACCCTTGCGGTACTTTGTGCGCCAATTGCGTACTGTGTCTCTTAACCTTTTAGAGTGTTTAATATAGGATATATATTAGGCTTGGTCAATTAGGGGCTCCTCCGCTCTTCACATATCTGCACTAGGTAATTTTAGCAGATATTATCGGTCATGCAAAGGCGGGAAGGTGGTATCCCTCGTAGTGCTGACCAGATAAGCGTCTGCTTCGCTTAGTAAGGAGTGCTGAGGGAATCCGGAACCAGAGGTATGAACATTAAGCTATTGTCTTTGTAAATCTGGTTTTTATTTCTATTTGGTGCCAACTACACACGCAGATTGGATGGTTTGTCTGTTTAAATAGGTTTAAAATTATTTGTAATCGCTCTGCATAGCGTGATAACTAAAAGGAGCTGGCATGATGATTTTCTTTGTGACAAAAGGTCTGTCCCGCATTTTGTGTAAACCTCATGGAGGTGGAAGGGGGAGGAGCAGCGGCCATTTTGGGAAGGTAAACATTTTTTTCCCCCTAAGCGGCTGATTTTCAGTTGACTCAGGAAATAATCAGCCATCCATTGTCAAAAAGAAATCATCATTTAATGAGGTTTTTTTTTTAATGCATTTATTTAATCTATATCATAGTCAATCATAAGTGGTTCAGATAGAGTTTAATAAAAGTTAAAAAATAAATTAAATATTTGATTTAGGAAATATACAAATAAAACGTAGTGTTTTTATTTTTTATTTTTTTGTCACTGTCTCTCTTCAAGAGCTTTAACTCTGCTTGGTGTAGGATAACCATTGAAGTGCAAATTAACCTTTGGGGGTTTTTTTTTCTCTCCCAGCAGTGAAAGAAATCGCCTTTACAGAGTTAGTTTAAAAAAAAAAGCACATTCATATGCAAATTAGAAGCACTGAATAAGGTCTCACATAAGTAATAATGATTGGTACATATATGTAATTTCTATATGCGTGTGCTTACATCAATGTATGTTATTAGATTAAATTTAGAATTGCATTTTCATCTGTGTATTTTCACATATCATTCTCTTGATTGCCACATACAAGTGATAACGTGCTGAGACATTTGTTGTTATTAATAGTTAAAAGATAAAAAGTAATATTTAAGGGAATAATTGTAAAAGGCACGCACACAGTCTCGCCTAGAAATACAAGGGAGATTTGGGTGGTGTCCAGTGAATGATTACTGTTAAAAATCATTCACATTGATAAACGTGTAGTGTGTTACTGTGGACGTACTTGGTCTGCGTACACGTGTCCTTACAAGGGCAGGGCGTACGCAACGCAAGAGTCGAAGCACGGAGCGTATATTACACAACGGAGCGTACGGATACGCCCACATAATACAAACCGCATGATAGTATTGTTTAGTAGGCGATAAGGTAGTAACGCGAAAATAACACAAATCTATCTCAAATCCAAAAGTTTAAAGTTAAAAGAAAAAAAACCTTCTCTGTTGCAATTCTTCTGGGTTAGGCTAATACCGAATGAAAGGAATTCTGTACAGAAATAAGAGTGTTCGAATGTAAGAGTGTGTATATATAAGATTTCTCTTTTATTACGGACGTGGGAACCATAGGCCAGTAGGAAGAGGTACACCAGCGAGAGTGATAGCGCGGGGTGGCTTGGGAGGCGTCCCTTGTTAGTCTCGACATATTAATGAGCAGTAGAGTCTGCTGTACATAACAGACCAGGAGGTCACGGAACAGGAGGTTCAGGTACAGCAGACTAGAAGTAGAGAGCACAACCGAAGAGGGTTGGTGCGAGACCCATATAGGCCAACGAAGCTCATTGCTGAAGGAATTTGCAGCCGAAATTTTCAATTTCGCTGATCGTTCCGCACATAAGATTAGTTGCTTGTGTGCAGATACGATTTTACCGCATGTGATTGTGTGCATTAGCGTGTCTTGAATGTTCATAAGAACGCTACTTGCACATTGTTAACGTGATTTGTGTAATTTTTTTTATTTTAAGGGAAGTAGCCTGAGCACTCAGGGACATTCCAGCGACTGATACTTGCTGGGGAGGGTAAGAAACTCCCACACGCCCGAGCAAGTAGACGTACTTAGGTGCCCTAGGTTGGGTACGGAACCTCTGGGAACTTTGGTCGCCGTATTGGCCAGCGCGCGCGGGTGTTAAGTGGGCGGACCTCGTTGCAAAACCCCCACCGCAGCCTTACCCCGGACATCTTGGTTTTTGTAAGGGTTGCCGAAGACCCTGATTTGAAGTCAGAGGTAGTGAAAGCAGCACCTGCAGAGATGGGGGCCAGTTGTTCAGGTAAGGGGCGATCAACCGAGGTTCAGGTTGATTTGGTAAACCGACCAATCGGGTCGGCAAGGTATATCATGTGTGAGAAATATGGTCATCACATAGAGATGTTGTGCAATGAATGGGAAAGGATGACTGTGCATGACAGGGAGAAGTTTCCCCGGGTAGGTACTTTTAACACAGAAGTGTTACAGAATTTAAGGAGAAGAGTTTGCCTGATTAAATCTTCAAAAAGGCGTATTAGGCATTATGACTATTTACAATTGTGGCAACAGGAAAGTGAAATGCAAAGAAATTTAACTTACATATCTGACTCTCATCTTGGGAAGAGAGACATGGCAATGGAGAGGATTATGGCTGCAGAGAATGGCGCGATGGTGTACGATAAAAATGCACTTAGTAACTGTATTAAGAATGAAAGTAACAAATGTAATAATGTTTATAGAAATGAAAGTGTCAAAATTACAAATGTTAACCTGTGCAAGTCGCACCCCATGTTAAACTCCCCTCAGGATTACCAGCGAGAAGGTGAAACCAACACGATGTCAACACTCTACCCAGCAGTCATCATACGAGACACCCAGAGGGACACGGCCAAGTTGGTAAAGGCAATAGCAGAACCCTATAACGGAGGGTCAGGTGAGGTCGTGTCAACAGGTAAGTACGGTATTGTATGTTACTCACAGACAAATGCATCTTACACCAAAGAGTTAACACAAAATAGCATAATGGAACAAAATCCTGTAAGGGTGAACACAATATATTAAAACAAATGTACACTACAGGAAAGTAGCAGTTTATGTGTTAATAAATGGTTTAAAGGAAGTATTAAGAACGAGTATACAAGCCTCTCTACCTAACTGGAGAAATAACTCAGTCACTGCATTAAGGAACTCCGCTGTTGGGCATGAGCAAAACATCTGTTAGGGTCTCCTGCCCTGTGCTGCCATGTCGTCATGGCAACCGGGAGACGAGTGCTAGCGGAGTAACCTGAGCGCAGCTGATACTCCGGTTCGGGTCTTTTGCTGTGCAGTGGTTACAAGCAGGGGATCCGGTGCTGGTTTTTGTGCTCACAGTCTGTGAGGTCTGAGTGGGGCGTGGACAGCACCTGCTTTGTAAGGCCTCTTCTCAGATTAAGCAGATGCTGCTGAATCTTTGTTGGTTAGTCAGTTCCTGAAAATTAGCCAGTACTGTGTAGCTTTGTATTTGTTATTGCTTACTGCAAATAGGCCTGGGGATTTGGTACTACACTCTGCCAATCCAGACCTAGCAGTAAGACTGGAGTCAGTCGTTTAGCCTGCTGAGGTGACTTTTGCTATTCTGTGAACCCAGCAGGTTTGTGGCTGTACTTTCAGACCTGCATGCTTAATCCTCTCTCACTGTGCAGGGCGTCCATGTGTCAGTTTAGTCAGTAAGCTGAACCTGGGCCCTGCAAGGGAGAATTAGGATTGTGGAGACTCTCCTTGTGTCTACTATTCCATCTCTGACCAAGGAGTTTGCTGCCACACCCGTTGGTAACCCTTTAGGGTTTTGCTGTTGCCCTTAGCAACAGCATTTCGGGTTCTCTACGTATTAAAACACAACATCTTGCTTTTTCCATCTGAGCATTTGTAATACTAGGGAGACACCCAGTTTCTTAGCCTCTGGGCTTCTCTGTTCACTTTGTGTTTTTTTTGTTACCCTATCACTTTCTGTGTACGTGATGTCATATTTCCCAGTCTGTCTGTTAGTTCATTTGTTTTGCATCCCTCTCTGTTCAGACACCAGTACATTCCTGCAGGCACTGGTGTGCATAACATATTCAGCAGCCCAATACTCCTGTTGAAATTTTGTGGGAATATGGAGCATACCCCTCAAAATACGTTGCAACAGGTGGTCGATCAGGTGCAGGTCCTGACTCGTCAATTTAGTGATTTGTCCATTAAAATGCACACCTCCCAGGCCGCTGGCGGAGCTCCCGCAGCAGCAGCACCTTCAGGGGTTAAGGAGCCGAAAGTAAATCTTCCGGATCGTTTTTCTGGAGATCGCTCGCAGTTCTTTTGTTTCAAGGAGAGCTGCAAGCTATATTTCCTGCTTAGGCCTCAGTCTTCTGGGTCAGAGATTCAGCGGGTGGGCATAGTGATTTCCTTGCTACAAGGAGACCCACAGGTCTGGGCATATGGGTTGCAGCCTGACTGTCCGTCTCTTAAAAGTGTTGATGCTTTTTTTACGGCACTGGGCATGTTGTATGATGACCCTGAAAAGCGGCCTCAGCCGAGGCTCAGATTTCGATCCTTAAGCAAGGGCGAAGGCCAGTTGAGGTTTACTGTACGGAGTTTCGGAGGTTGGCCCATGATACCCAGTGGAATGACCCAGCCCTGAGACACCAGTACCGAAGAGGTCTTTCTAACCAGATAAAAGACCAACTGGTACAATATCCCTTGCCTGATAGCTTGGATCAGCTCATGCAGTTATCCATCCGGGTGGATAGACGGCTGAGAGAGCGTATGCTTGAAAGGGAGACCGAGGTTTCCTTCTTTCCCAAGGGAACCTCAGACTCTGAGGAATTTTCCGAGGAGCCTATGCAGATTGGGGCTACCCACCTCTCCTCGCGTGAGAAGACGCGGAGGAGACAGCAGGGGTTGTGTTTGTACTGTGGGAATAAGGGTCATGTGGTAGTATCATGCCCAGAAAAGCCGGAAAACTTCAGGGCCTGAGGGTGATGGGAAATATCCTGTCAGGCCAGAAGTCAGAATTTCCGAAGAAGACTTTTATCATTCCGGTGACCTTGAAGATCCTCGGTCAAACTGTCATGACTGAGGCCTTTGTGGACAGTGGGGCCAACGGGGTTTTTATGGACCGCCAATTCGCCCTGAAACACTCTGTTTCCTTAGTACCCTTGGCGTCGGAAATTGAAATTTGTGGGTTAAACGGGGAACCATTATCCCAGGGTAAAATTACCTCTTGCACTAGCCAGATTTCTTTGTTTATTGGAGCCACACACTCTGAAAAATTGTCCTTTTATGTGACTGTCTGTACTTTTGCCCCATTGGTGTTGGGGTTACCCTGGTTAAGGGCCCACAATCCTCAATTTGACTGGGTCTCTGGGGAGATTCTTAGTTGGGGTACTGATTGTTTCAGGAGTTGCTTGAGCCTTCCAGTCAGGCTCTCGCAGCTAAGTTTGCCAGGATTGCCAGGGTGTTATGCAGATTTTGCGGACGTGTTCTCCAAAAAAGTTGCAGAGGTACTACCTCCCCATCGCCCTTATGACTGTGCCATTAATTTGTTGCCGAATGCTAAGCTTCCCAAGAGCAGGTTGTACTCCCTGTCACATCCTGAGACTCAGGCTATGGCAGAGTACATTCAGGAGAACTTGGCTAAAGGATTTATCAGACCTTCACAGTCTCCAGTTGGGTCGGGGTTCTTCTTCGTGGGTAAAAAGGACGGTTCATTGCGACCCTGCATCGACTTCAGGGAATTGAACCGTATCACGATTAAAAACTCATACCCACTGCCTCTCATTTCGGTCTTGTTTGACCAGCTTCGTACTGCCACCATCTTTTCTAAGATTGACCTACGCGGTGCGTACAATCTAATCCGAATAAGAGAGGGGGATGAATGGAAGACTGCCTTTAATACCCACTCAGGGCATTATGAATATTTGGTGATGCCTTTTGGGCTCTGTAATGCCCCGGCAGTCTTCCAGGATTTCATGAACGATGTGCTCAGGGAATATTTGGATAGATTCTTAGTCGTATACTTAGATGACATCCTAATCTTCTCCCATTCCCTGGAGGAACATCGGAAGCATGTACGCTTAGTCCTCCAGAAACTCAGAGACCACCGGCTTGGGGCGAAGCTGGAGAAGTGCGAATTTGAAGTTCAGCAAATCGCATTTCTAGGATATATTATCTCCCCAGAAGGTTTCCAAATGGAGGGTTCCAAGGTACAGGCAGTCCTGGATTGGGTGCAGCCCACTAGTTTGAAGGCGCTTCAGCGTTTCCTGGGCTTTGCAAATTTTTATAGACGATTTATCGCTGGATTTTCGTCTATAGTGGCGCCCTTGGTGGCACTCACTAAGAAAGGGGCGGATGTTGCTCACTGGTCTCGTGAGGCCAAATCGGCTTTTGCCCGTCTCAAAAGGGCATTTGTCTCGGCCAAAGTGCTGCGACACCCAGATCCAGAGCGTCCTTTTGTGGTGGAGGTGGATGCCTCTGAGATGGGTATTGGGGCAGTGCTCTCTCAGATGGGAGTGTCTGATAATCGCCTTCATCCCTGTGCTTACTTTTCCCGTAAATTTTCGCCTGCAGAGATGAATTATGACGTGGGTAACCGGGAATTGTTGGCTATTAAGGATGCACTCGAGGAGTGGAGACACTGGCTTGAGGGGGCTAAGTTTGTGGTCTCAATTCTCACCGACCATAAGAATTTGGCATATTTAGAGTCAGCGAAGCGTCTCAATGCCAGGCAGGCACGATGGGCTTTGTTTTTTGCTCGCTTTAATTTTTTGATAACATATCGCCCTGGGTCAAAAAACATTAAGGCTGATGCGCTCTCGCGGAGTTTTGCTCCAATCCAAGAGACCACCGAGGAGCCGTTGCCCATTGTGTCCCCATCATGTATTAAAGTGGGCATTACCCAGGACCTCTTGTCATTAGTCCTTAGAGCACAGGAGCAGGCTCCTCCAGACCTTCCGGTAGGTCTTTTGTTTGTGCCTCCTAGGTTAAGACAGCGAGTGTTCTTGGAATTCCATGCCAAGAAGTCGGCAGGTCACCCGGGTATTGCCAGAACTCGGGAGTTGCTTTCTAGGGCGGTGTGGTGGCCCTCGGTGGCTAAGGATGTGGATCAGTGGGTTCGGGCATGTGACATCTGTGCCCGAAATAAGACTCCTAGAGGGGTTCCTGTTGGCCCATTACATCCACTCTCTATTCCATCTAAGCCATGGACCCACATTTCAATGGATTTTGTGGTGGACTTGCCCAAATCCTCGGGGATGACAGCCATCTGGGTTGTCGTTGACAGGTTTTCGAAGATGGCGCACTTCGTTCCACTGGTTGGGCTGCCATCGGCCAGACGCCTGTCTGAATTATTTATGCTGCATGTTGTGCGTCTCCACGGGTTGCCACTTGATGTGGTCTCTGACCGCGGATCCCAGTTTGTGGCCAAATTCTGGAGGGCATTTTGTTCCGATCTCCAGATTTCTGTCAGCTTGTCATCAGGCTACCATCCGCAGTCTAATGGGCAGACTGAAAGGGTGAACCAGTCCTTGGAGCAGTTCCTCAGGTGTTATGTCTCCAAGTGTCAGACTGACTGGGTTGCTCATCTGTCCATGGCGGAGTTTGCCTATAACAACGCGGCTCACTCTGCTACAGGGATATCTCCCTTCCTTTGTGTGTATGGGCATCATCCTAAGGCCAATTCTTTTGACCCCCTGGACTCCACGCCTGGTGGTTCCTCTGTCGTTTCGGTCCTTAGAGGTATTTGGAGGAAAGTGAAGAAAGCCCTTGTGTCTGTGTCATTAGTGACCAAAAGGGTTTTTGATAAGCGGAAAAGACCCTGCAGCTTCAAATTAGGAGACTTCGTCTGGTTGTCTACCAAGAATTTGAAGTTGAGACAGCCATCTCATAAGTTAGGCCCCCAAATCATCGGCCCTTATAGGATCACCAGGGTTATCAATCCAGTGGCATTTCAGTTAGATCTGCCCCGTTCTTTGGGTATCAATAAAACATTTCATTGTTCCCTTTTAAAACGGGCGATTAGTAATCCTTCTTCCAGAGGAAGACCTTCCCCTCTTCTGATACGTGGCCAGAGGGAGTTTGTTGTTGAAAGGATTCTTGACTCCAAGATGGTTCGGGGTCGGCTGTCATTTTTGGTGCACTGGAAGGGGTATGGCCCAGAGGAGCGGTCGTGGGTGCGCAGTTGTGATCTTCATGCCCCCAGACTGATACGCTCTTTCTTCTCGCAGTTCCCCGATAAACCCGGTGGTAGGGGTTCTTTGACCCCTCGTCAGATGGGGGGTACTGTTAGGGTCTCCTGCCCTGTGCTGCCACGTCGTCATGGCAACCGGGAGACGAATGCTAGCGGAGTAACCTGAGCGCAGCTGATACTCCGGTTCGGGTCTTTTGCTGTGCAGTGGTTACAAGCAGGGGATCCGGTGCTGGTTTTTGTGCTCACAGTCTGTGAGGTCTGAGTGGGGCGTGGACAGCACCTGCTTTGTAAGGCCTTTTCTCAGATTAAGCAGATGCTGCTGAATCTTTGTTGGTTAGTCAACAGCATTTCGGGTTCTCTACGTATTAAAACACAACATCTTGCTTTTTCCATCTGAGCATTTGTAATACTAGGGAGACACCCAGTTTCTTAGCCTCTGGGCTTCTCTGTTCACTTTGTGTTGGTTTTGTTACCCTATCACTTTCTGTGTACGTGATGTCATATTTCCCAGTCTGTCTGTTAGTTCATTTGTTTTGCATCCCTCTCTGTTCAGACACCAGTACATTCCTGCAGGCACTGGTGTGCATAACAACATCATCAAGCACAGGGAAACAAAGAAGCCCCAGATCCCTGTGGGTAAGTCAAAGGGGAAAAGGTGTTATAATTGCCAGAAGGAAGGTCATTTTGCAAGAGATTGTAGATCAAGAAGTAGACCAAATTTATATAAACCCCCTAGACAAAGATATGAGCAAAGTTATGACACACCAAATTGTAATCAGAGATCACATAGGAAGGAGTTTGGGCCGCACCTGTAACATGCAATCAGGAAAGGTAATCAAATCAAGGTGATCATTAGGACTGATAGTAAGCCTGAGGTTACAGTTAAGGAAATGGGAGGTCAGTTCCTTGCAGGCACAAGGACGGCCGGGTAGACGTTGTAATGTATCTGTAAAATGTTCTTTTCCCCATCTCTGACGTTCATCGGCAGGACCCAAATATCACATAGCTATTTGGTCCTTGCAGAAAACCCCAGTATGACCTACCAGCATCGATGTATCCTGGCCAGATACAAAGGATAGAGTATGGAAATACTGGTGGGAGAGACTATGCAAAGATACCATTGGACATGTAGATGTGACAGCCTGATGGTGAACGGAAGATCTGAGCTATCCATGATTAAGGGCAGTGCGCCTGAAACGCGTCGGTGAAAAGACTGGGAAGCGGACTTATCACAAAAAATCCAGCTTTTCACTTGCTTTTCATGTCAGCGTGTAGCTGACTCTCTGGGAGCCGTAGCTACAGCCGCTTGATAGATCGGGACTGTGATCATTCACTCAGCGCCGCACAGCGCAAGTGAGCGGTGGCCGGAGAAGAGAACAAGTTAGAGCGGGGGAACCAGCCGGAGGAAGACGGACGTCACCAGTAACAAGGTTGGTAGTATAGGGAGAGTCAGGTGTCGGGACGATCCACACACAGACCTGCCTACACGGCAAATTACGGAACCCCTGCAATCAATTAAGCACCGCTTGGAGATCCCAGTCAAATTTACAAAAGGGCTGTAAACATCAGAACCATTTGTTTTTATTCACAGGTATTGCACAATTTGTTACACTGTTCAATTTGGCTACATTACAGCCATTCATTGCAGTCATTTACATTTTACAAGCGCTTTGGTTTATTCTTTTACAAATGTTTTTCTCTCTCCTGAAAAATGTTTGAAAAATGTTTTTTTTTCTGTTGTTTATTGTTGATTTATGTGATGCATATATATATGAACGGTTCTCTCTCTCTTGTTGTTTTTTTCTCTCTCTCTCTTCTTTCTCATGTTCTCATAACGTTACAGATGGTATGTCACACATTAGTTGGACAAATGGTAATGCAAGATTTATTCTCCTTACAGAAAGAGCGCTGAGCTAGAAGAAATATTGTATCACCAGAATGTTTAGAAGACTGAGAGACAGCACCTTTGAGATGACAGCAGAACAAGAAGAACAACAAGACTAGAGAGCTAATTATCGTAACAAGTTTCTCTCCCCCTCAAACTGTTTTTCTGTACCCCCATTACAAATTTCTCCTTTCTCCTCCTGTAAGATGGACTCGCCTCAAGAGACTGTGATCCGTATTTTCCTGTTAACCATGATGTTGACCAGAGCAGTCTGTTTCGGTGAGAGTACCAGTGAGGTCGAGAAAGGATCCAGAAAGATTCTGATGACAGAGATGGAGGCGTAGATTTCCAAGAACAACATAATCACCAAGCAAAGGCGAGTATCAGAAAACGATCTGGTAGCATTGACCATAGAAGGAATTGTGAAGGATTGTTAGCTGATGAAAATTGCATCTGTAGGCATTGTGATAACTTAGTTGAGGATGGGTGCATCAAGAAATGTTAGTCCAGTTTTAACATTAACATGGACCGGCATCCATTGGGTGACTATCACTCATTAGTGGGTAAGGTGTTAAACCAAACAGACTGTTGGGTATGCTCTCAAGTAACTCAAGGTCACAGCAAGTCAGGACTAGTACCATTTCCTTTAACGATAGGGGAGGTACTTGAGTTAAGTGATGGGAGACCGGTGGACAAGAGGTTTAATATCTCTAGTCCTCCTAGTTTGAAGCTCCACCAATATCATGTGGATAGGTCCTTAGTGTGTTTTAACATTTCCAATCCCCGAAAGCCGGGAAATTGGGAAGTGTCATGGAATAACAAAACCATGACCTTTTCATATAGAGCCGATAGAATGCCTACAGATACAGAGCTCATACGCCACATAGCCGATAGTGGAAAATATTTCCAATATAGGTATACCCTAGGAAGTAGGACCATGAGAGTTGGAGAAGTATCACCAGGATACTGTGCACATATCATACAACCGGATACGTGTACTAGACAGATGGGAGAATTAGGGTTAGGAGAGTCCACATGGAAAATGTGTAACATGGTAATGACATATTCAGTCCCATATGTTCTCCCCGATGATGCATATTTCATATGCGGGAGAAAGGCGTATGAGCGGCTTGCCCCAAACTCAGAGGGATTATGTTATATTGAAAAAGTACCGCCTGAAGTAATGACTGTATCGCATGACAAAATTGATTTGATTTACGACCCAACCATTGAAACCACACTGTGATAAAAGGTGATTCCACGACCTGTTTCTTTCACCCGTTTCTCCTTTGTTTTCCTCCAAGGTACAAGGACTCGCTTGGAAGAAGAATTTGAGGACCACATTTATACAAAGATTTTCTTTTATGGACAATGCCATAGACCCCTCATATCCCTAGTAACTTTAACTTTACGCTAGCCCAACACTTTTAAAAAAAATTGTAAGTCTATGGACATTGAGAAAGCTTTTTGCTCGCATTTTGGCAAAAGCCCAAAGAGACTACAGTCAACATGTACATCAAGACAAGACACCAGACAAGACTTCAATCAACAAATGTATATTAAACTCACATAGTTTATGACTGCATTTACCATAATTGCTCCTTATCTTAATTTCTACAACCTTCAGGTAATGACACACATAGTCGATAGGGAATACAGGCACAGATATCAGCACTCACATATCCCCCCATTCATGTATCATCAACTAAAATGTGCTCCCCCATTTTGTTGCAACCAAAAGCCGAAAAGAGCTCGGTAAAGTTTGACAGCCCATCCACAGACCCTTAATACGGGATAAGAAGGAATTCAAATGTATACTTTGCAATACCTCAAAGCTTGATTTAAAACACGTATGGCACGATGATACATGACCCCCCAAACATGGATTCATACACACATGCTTCTGCTATCTCACTAGGTCATAACTTTTCCCACCTTATTCTCTCCTCCCTTACCCAATTATAGAAATGTATTTACATATGACATATATTTTTCTCTTTTTGAACTGTTTTAGGAAGTGGCAGTTATTGGTGACTGCCAAAGGGTGGACTGTCAAAGTCAGAAAAATATCACGCTGCACATTGCCATATATGCACCTCATGCGTGTGCCCGCTGCACGTGCACAGGCCCTCCCGTGTGTGCGCATATTCGCAGTCGCATGCACGCTCAGACGCACGGTATGTGCATTTACGGTAGAGTTTGTGCGCGTCTAGCATGCGACTCGATCGCTACATATTTAATCAAAATAATGTATTTTAGAAGTTAATATTCCCCTCAATAAAGTCAGTAAATCAGTTTAATCTGTCGAATGCCAGATTATTGTCAATACAGGGGGATATGTTACAGAGTCTTTTTCTTGTGGTATTGGCTTCTGTAACCTGAAGCCTAATTAACATCCCTATACTGTAGCCTTGGCTAATTAGCATTTGAATAACCAAGATCACATGGCCAGCTCAGCTCACTGATACAGCTAGCCCACATGCTGTGAAAGACACACACTTCCTGTGGATCACACACCCCCACAGCTGGAACGCAGGTATGAGATATCCACTGGAAATCACAGGGCTCACTCACTCAGAACCAACCTAGCATCCAGAAGCATGGCTTGCTCATCACCAGGACTGATCTCCTTACTAAGGCTAAGTATTGTATACACATGACTTAATGGCATAGAATAGTTAAATATGTGTTTGTGGTAAAGTAGTTGTGAAATGATTGGCATAGAATCAGTTAGTTTGGAGATACAAATGGCTTAAGGTTAATGATGCTTGTGCAGTTGTGTGATTGTTGGGTGTTTGTGATGATACTCTATGAAATCTGTAATGAATTGGAACAGTAGACAATCTGTAGCATAGCATCTCTGGTATAAATTTATGGATGGTGATTTATAACAGATTATAGTAGTTTTACATGATGCATCTTGCTGAAGGTTAGAAGTCAAAACATACTTCCTTTTGTTACTGTAGTCATGTGCTTGTAGCAATAGCAGGCTGATACTTGTGGGTACCTGGTAATCTGGTCTTGTGATGGCTCATATGGACAGCATGAGATATGTGGTGCTGATTCTGGAAGGATAGCATAGTCAGCATACCATATGCTCTGGTTATTGAGATACTGTGTTGGCTTGAAATTGTGAAAGGTGATTTAGATGGTTTGGAATTGTAAAATCAGCACATATGCATTATATTGAAGCTTAGACATTTTGGAATATAGTGGAGTCTTATGTCTTCTGCTATGTGATTATGGTGTAGCAAAGAATGCCATGTGTTTGGACATGCAAATCTAAAATGGCTGCTGGCATTACCTTTTGAACCATGTGTTACAGACTTTGGAATCATGGGAGTTTTTCCCAAAATGGAGTCTAGCTTCTGTCCCATGCGGTATTGTAGGGACCATTGTGTTGTTGCTGTGTGTTGTGTATATAGGGACAGCCAGCCTGGGTGAGTTCATTTTCTCTCCACAAAGGTTCTCAGCATTGACTAACTGTGCAGCGATCATTCCCACATGTGTAAGTTCTCTGCAGACTTTTTTACCTCCTAATAATGTTGTAAGCCATCTCTCTCTCTCCTTCCCCTTAAATGTAATTGTGCCACTATTGTATTTTAACGTGTAGTAATTTCTGTTAGGTATTTTATGTTAGTTTGGTAGTGTATATATTGTACTGTGTATTCTTTTGCAATTGAACGTTCATTCTCTCCCTTAAAGGTGTTAGAACCTTAGACCGGTATTTGAGTGTTTATTACATTGCTAAGTGTTCTCAGAGCGTCACAGACGCTCATACAGCTTTTAAACTAACAAGGTTACACTGCATTACATCTACACATTATCACTGATACAAAGGTTTACAGTATAAGTACATTCTTTAAGGTATAGTTATTAAAGTTTAATTCTGTAAGTGTCTGCGACGCCTGTGTTCACACCCTGTTCACAGCGTCTGCTACGCTAAGGGCGTACCCTTGCGGTACTTTGTGCGCCAATTGCGTACTGTGTCTCTTAACCTTTTAGAGTGTTTAATATAGGATATATATTAGGCTTGGTCATGCGCATGCGTAGTGTCCGCTGTGCGACTGCGCCAAGTAAATTTGCTATGCAGTTAGGTATTTTACTCACGGTTTTTTCTTCGTTCTGGTGATCGTAATGTGATTGACAGGAAATGGGTGTTTCTGGGCGGAAACAGGCCGTTTTATGGACGTGTGGGAAAAAACGCTACAGTTTCTGGGAAAAACGCGGGAGTGGCTGGAGAAACGGGGGAGTGTCTGGACGAACGCTGGGTGTGTTTGTGACGTCAAACCAGGAACGACAAGCACTGAACTGATCGCAGATGCCGAGTAAGTGTGGAGCTACTCAGAAACTGCTAAGAGAGGTCTATTCGCAATATTGCAAATCTTTCGTTCGCAATTTTAATACGCTAAGATTCACTCCCATTAGGCGGCGGCTTAGCGTGTGCAAAGCTGCTAAAAGCAGCTTGCGAGCGAACAACTCGGAATGAGGGCCTATATACAATAAGATACGCTCTGATTCGGATCTTCAGGTGAGTCAGAGTCAGCGGCATCTTGTGCTTGGATACTTTGGATCAGGTGCTTGCTTTCCAATGTTCCATGTGGCTCAGTCTGTACGGACTTGGTGGCCATTCATGGTGATGTATGGAGATCCTGCGCCTGTAATACTCCATGTCCGCTGCCGTCGTGAGGAAATATAGTGTTCCAAAGTGTTCCAAGGAATTGGCAATGACAGGTCCTCCCTAACCGGTTTCGCTCCTATGGTGAGATTTTTCCTCACTACGGCAGCAGACGGGGAGATTTACAGGTGCAGGATCTCCACACATCGAATGGCTACCAAGTCTGGACAGGCTGAGCCACGTGGAACATTGGAAAGCAAGCACCTGATCCCCTTCCAACCACAGTCAGGACCTGCAAAGGGACTGCGCCAATTATTAGCGGTATTCCCCAATTGTGAGAGTAAGAGTACTGCACTTGTAACAGCCGTGTGCTAAATTCTCTCAGACAAACATTACACTATATGACTAAAATATCTGGATCAGCGGCACTAAATCCTCTGCTGTGTGGAAACTCTTTAATAATAAGTAATATGTCTAACAGATGTAGGGAACCAGGGCCTTCCTACCTCTGTGTCTGTCTGTTTTTACCCAGTTATGTTAGATTATTGTTGTTCTAATTGTAAAGCGCAACGAAATATGCTGCGCTATATAAGAAACTGCTAATAAATAATAAATATATCAGAGCTTTTTTTTAATTAATCTTTTTGGGCTCTTTTTTTAATTGTCAGATGTGCCTTCATAAAGCAGATATTTTATAATAAATGAATGTGATGGTGTACATTTAATAATATCCATTTATTTTATCCCTTATAAATACTTGTGTGTGGTGGTTACTGCAGCCATATTGGTATATAAGCGCAGTGCACATGTAGAGATCCATCTTTTTTTAATGCAAAATTAATTACAAGATATAGGCATTGGTAATTCTATAATGGGTTAGATGTGTGCAGTGCACAGGGGCCCCTGGATCTATGGGGCCCACACCACACACTGCACCCATGTTTTAATACTTACCTTTCCGGATTCCCGCATACGGCGCTGCAGCCACGGCAATAATCACAGCCAAAATGGCTGCCTCTCATGCACAGTAGTGAAATTAGTCTCTGGAACATGGCTGGCGCCATATTTCGGGAGACCTGTGCAAGCGCAGTAGACTCCGACACTATGTGACATGAAAAAATTGGTGTTCTTTTCTTGCTTGTGATGTTTCAGCCCTACATACTAATATTCCCCATCAAAAGGGTCTTGAAGCTGTGAGTTACTTTCTCTCTAGAGAAAATGGGGTCTCAGAGAGACAACTGAAATTTTTGACAGATTCTATTTCTTTTACTTTTGAGCACAACTATTTTTTTGTTTGATTGCACTTATTAATGACAGCTCACCAGGACGTCCATAGGGAACCAGTTTGCCCTTAGTGACCCTCTATTTTTGTCATGATGGAGGAGAAGCTCATATAGGGTTTGGAACGTTGGATGGGCCTGGTCCTCTATGCAGAGCCGGCCCTAACCAATATGATGCCCTAGGCAAGATTTTGGCTGGTGCCCCCTAGCACCACTGCTGGTTCTGCCTCTGATTTTGCACTTCTTTCCCAGAACCATCACCCCTCAGCCATAGCAGTCCTACCACCTATATTTTAAATAGGAACAGTTCGCACATTTGGCGCACAACCTAAAAAGGGGTGTGTTTTTGCTGGCAAGTGGCATGGCCACACAATAGTAACCCCAATTCCCATTACGCCATACAGTACTGCACTTTATTCACATTTGATCATGCGATAGTTTCCATAATTCATATTACATCCCACAGTAGTATCACTTTACCTTATAAACGTTACTCCTCACAGTAGAGCCCCTTATTCACATTACATCACACTAAATTGCTCCTTATTCACATCGCACTACACCCTATTGCTCTTTATTCACATTAGACGACAAAGTAGTGCCCTTTCTATATGCAACACCACATAGAAGAGCACCTTAAACACATAATTCCACACAGTAATGCCCCTAAAACATATGAGACACTTTATTAATGTCCTTATAAACATAATGTGCCTTACACATTATGACAACCTTTATTAATGCCCTTTTACACATAATGTCCCTTACACATATGCCACACATTATTAATGCCCTTATACACATAATGACACACATAGTGCCCCCTACACATTTTCTGCACATTATTAGTGCCCCTATACACATAATGACACATATAGTGCCCCCTACACATTTTCTGCACATTATTAGTGCCCCTATACACATAATGACACATATAGTAGTACCCTGTTACACATATGCCGCAAATTATTAATGCCCTTATACACATAATGACACACATAGTGCCACTTATACATATGTTGCACATTATTAATGCATTTTTACATGACACACATAATGCTCCTTACACATATTCCGAACACTACTGCACAACAAACCCACTCACATGCACCCACTCACATGCACACAGCACTTACACTAACACTGTGACCTCTGCCTCTGCTTGGATACAGATGTGTCCTCATAAATCTTGCCTCAATGCTAATGTCAGGCAAATGTTTTAATGAAAATGCATCTTATTTGCATTGCTATATGGCTAGGATGTACAAGCAGCTTCTGCTGATTAAAATGATATACAGCATGCCTATATACTGTGTGAGACTGTGGCTGTATCTGCATATGAAATGCTACACACAGAATATAGGCATGCCACATATCATTTTAATCAGCAGAAGCTGCTGATGCCCCTGGGCATATCAAATGCCCTAGGCAATTGCCTAGTTTGCCTATAGCTATGGCCGGCTCTGCCTCTATGGCCTTTATATAGATGACATTTTCTTTATCTGGGATGGGGATGAGGGTTCGGTCAGTCATTTTATCAGCCATATGAACAATTATATCCATAGCCCATCGGTGAGTTCCCTTGTGGAAAAGAGCCGCCCACGTCAGTGCTTGATGGCACGGGATTGTGAAGCAAGAACTGCCGCTTGAGGAGTAGAGAGCAGCGCAGATACAAAGAGACAGCCAGAAGGTCAGGAGACCACAGACAACCTCAGCCTGACGGGAAACAAAGGAGGAACAGTATTTGGCCAGTGATGGGTAGCCACAGGTAAGTGAAGAATAGAGGTAAGTGCCAGTTGACAGAAGGAGTGAAGAGTTTGGCAGCACCTGAGAGGACTCAAGCAGTGGTCTGAAGGCAATCCCGGACAGCCTGGTGTGGTGCCCACCATCCCGGGCAGCGCTGAAGACTCCGGTCGTAGCTGGCAGAAGAGCCGCAGTGAGAGGTGAAACACTTTGGCTCAACTCTAAGCCCTTCTGCTGCCTACTCCGCTTGTGCAGGCTCAGTTATATAGGTGGTAGGACCCCTACTTTTTTTTGCCATTGTAAAGTTACAGGCGACACTTTTATAATTTGCTGCCCGATTATTGAAAGCTACATAGGGGGAAAGCTCCACTCCTTCTCCATCTGCTCCATTGCTTCTAGTATACAGGGGGTAGGCTTCTTTCCATATTTATTGTTGCTCCATTATCAAAAGTTACATAGGGGTAGTCTCCCCTCTTTCCCTAAGGCTGCAAATGGTACCTGCTGATGCCTCAGTGTTACTCTAGATTAATGTCATTGTGATATGATATATGCAAATGTCCATGATCTTCGATGCTGCCAATAACATATGTTAATGTTATTGAGTTTACTGCTGCAATGTGATATATTCATGTTATTTGGGGTATATGCCAAGGTGCTAATTTCATGCTATTGATCTTCAAAGCTGTAAGTGTTTAATGCCAATGTTAGTGATCTTATATGCTACCAATGATACAGGCTACTGTTATTGATTGCAATTGTTACCTGCTGATTCTGTTTGGGTAGCTGCCTACGTGCTAGTGTATGCTATTGATTTTAAATTCCAAGAGTGTGTTCTGCAAATGAGTTTAACACTGGCGAATGATTTGTGCTGAAGTTATTGATATTTTAGGCTCAGTTTCCTCTGAGTCAACCTCAGCTAGTGGAATAGGGTTGTTTAGGTTTTGTAAACCTATTTTGCCTTGCTTAACCGCAAAAGACCTGTTACTTAGAGACCACTCCTGTGTACCTACCCTGTGCAGCACAGCCATTTCTCCACTACCACCTGTGGAAACCTGACTGGGCACCCCATCCTTCTAGAACACCTGGAATAGCAATACTCAGTGGTAAACGCAGGATTTCTGGATGGAGGTTTTCAAATGCAATCCACAGTCTCCCACCCTGCAAAACATTGGAGCAGTGGCGGAACTAGCGAGCGGTGGGCCCAGGTGCAACAAAATGCTTTGCCCCCCCCCCCCCCCCTTGTCCCATCCAAGTCCACCCTTTCACCCCTGGAGAGGATCTGGTGAGGAGGACCTGCTCAGGGCCAGAGAAATGGATACCTAGCAACAGTGCCATAACTAGACATTTTCGCACCGTGTACAAGAAACAGCATCGGAGCCCCACCCCTGCATGCATAACAGGGGCAGTGCGCGCCGTAGGCACGCGCAAAAATACATAGGGGCGTGGCTTCATGGGGAAGGGGTGTGGCCACAAAATAATACCAAGTCATAAAGCGGTGCACAGTAGTCTCCATTATTCAAATTACGCCGCACAGTAGCACCACTACACCAGGTAGAGACCCTTTTACACCTTACGGTGGACAGATTCCTCTTTTTATACATTACAGCAGACAGCGTCCCCTTTTTACACATTACGGCAGACAGCATCCCCCTTTTTACACATAACGGCAGACAGCGTGCCTTTTTACACATTACGGCAGACAGCATGCCCTTGTTACACATTACGGCAGACAGCGTGCCCTTGTTACACATTACGGCAGACAGCGTCCCCTTTTTACACATTACGGCAGACAGCGTGCCCTTGTTACACATAATGGCAGACAGCGTGCCTTTTTACACATTACGGCAGACAGTGTGCCCTTATTACACATAACGGCAGACAGCGTGCCCTTTTTACACATTACGGCAGACAGCGTGCCCTTATTACACATAATGGCAGACAGCGTGCCCTTTTTACACATTACGGCAGACAGCGTGCCCTTGTTACACATAATGGCAGACAGTGTGCCTTTTTACACATTACGGCAGACAGCGTGCCTTTTTACACATTACGGCAGACAGCGTGCCCTTATTACACATAACGGCAGACAGCGTGCCCTTTTTACACATTTACGGCAGACAGCGTGCCCTTGTTACACATAATGGCAGACAGCGTGCCTTTTTACACATTACGGCAGACAGCGTGCCCTTGTTACACATTACGGCAGACAGCGTGCCCTTTTTACACATAACGGCAGACAGCATCCCTCTTTTTACACAGTACGGCAGAAAGCGTGCCCTTGTTACACTTTACGGCAGGCAGCCCCCCCCCCCCCCCCCCCAGCCACAACACGCGCCCCCTGCAAATAATCGATCATATATTGAGGTGTCATGAAATAACCATTTCAGGGCCCATGTGACAAGCTCTAGGACAAATAGGCTGATTTGAGCATAATGAACATCTGTGCACATGTGCATATTCTGGGTGTATAACTGAACTATACCATAATGCAAAGACCTATTTTACCCCCCCCCCCCTGCCCGCTCCCCCCCACACACACAAGTGTACACTGTTGCTTTGATGGATTAATTCACCTGCTATTATGGCTCTTATTGGCAGGACTAGGAAGCCCGTTGAATCTTCTCTCCAGCACGAGGGATCCTGGCTGGAATGATGACATCCCTTCCCCACAGGCCCGCGAATCGCAGGTAAAATGCTGCGAGTGGGCGGAGCTACGATCGTGACCAGCGATCCGAAAAAAATCTTTTAAGTTAATCAGGGGGGGTTTCTGTGTACGCGTGCGCCAGTGAGAGGGAGAGCAGCAGCAGCGCCTCAACCTATAACACAGCGCTGCTGCGGCTCCCTCCTCCACCTCCCTCCTCCTCCTACCCCCATGTCTGCTGCCTGCGCTGCTCTCCTCTCCTGTCCGGGCGGCTGTGTGCTGCGGGCAGCGGTTGCCTGCAGCACACAGCGGCATGTAATGAGTCAGTTTGACTCATTACATGCTTTGGGCCCCTGGACAGTTGCGGGCCCCAGTGCAACGCACTGGTTGCACAGGCGGTAGTTCCGCCTCTGCATTGGAGTAAGTGCGTGAGTCTGCAGGAGCAGTAGAAGAACCTAGTAATGACCCTGGGCATAAATGTAAAGATTGGTCTTTTTAAACACTGGATACTGTATGGAATACAATATTGATATTTACAGTAACACTATAAGTAGTCTACAGTATAGGCTATAACAAACATATTTAAATAATATTAAGCGGTCAGGAAAAGGTTAATCATACAATAATAAATAAACACACAAACATAATAGAATCTGTACTGTGCTTTCTAAGCACACATTCTCCCACCTCATGGTAAGGCTCCTGTCTTTTCCTCCTGGTAGCTATTGTCTGGTCCAGTGCACTGATTGAGAACTCAGATTTACACTCACAACAAACTTGGTAGAAAAAGCTGCTACCACTGGGCATGTGCAGCAGCTCTACTCTGTCTCATACACTGTGGTAGCAGCTCCAGTAATTATATATATATATATATATATATATATATATATATATATATATATACAGTGGGGATTGAAAGTTTGGGCACCCCAGGCAAAAATTAATTGTAATGTGCAAAAAGAAGCCAAGGAAAGATGGAAAAATCTCCAAAAGGCATCAAATTACAGATTAGACATTCTTATAACATGTCAAAAAAAGTTTGATTTTATTTCCATCATTTACACTTTCAAAGGAACAGGAAACAAAGAATGGCGTCTGCTAAAGTTTGGGCACCCTGCAGAGTTAATACCTTGTACTGCCCCCTTTGGCAAGTATCACAGCTTGTAAACACTTTTTGTAGCCAGCCAAGATTCTTTCAATTCTTGTTTGAGGTATCTTCGCCCATTCTTCCTTACAAAAGTCTTCCAGTTCTTTGATATTCCAGGGCTGTCTGTGATGCACTGCTCTTTTAAGGTCTATCCATAGATTTTCAATTATGTTGTGGTCAGGAGATTGTGAAGGCCATGGCAAAACCTTCAGTTTACGCCTCTTGATGTAATCCACTGTGGATTTTGAGGTGTGTTTAGGATCATTATCCATTTGTAGAAGCCAGCCTCTCTTTAACTTCAGCTTTTTCACAGATGGCATCAAGTTAGCGTCCAAAATTTGCTGGAATCTTATTGAATCTATTTTTCCTACTACTCGTGAAATGTTCCCTGTGCCACTGGCTGCAATAAAACCCCAAAGCATGACTGATCCACCCCCATGCTTAACTTTTGGACAGAGGTTCTTTTCATTATATTCTGTGCCCTTCCTTCTCCAAACGTACCTTTGCTCATTCCGGCAAAAAAGTTTGATTTTAACCTCATCGGTCCACAGAACTTTATTACAAAATGCATCAGGCTTGCCTATATGTTAATTTGCAAACTTCAAACGCTGATTTTTGTGGTGAGGACGTAGAATAGGTTTTCTTCTGATGACTCTTCCATGAAGACCATATTTGTACAAGTATCTCTTTATAGTGGAATAGTGTACCACAACTCCAGTGTCTGCCAGATCTTCCAGGAGGGATCGTGCAGTCAAACATGGATTTTGACTTGCTTTTCTCACAATCCTGTGACCTGTTCTGTCTGATATTTTTCTTGGTCTTCCAGATCTTGCTTTAACTTCCACTGTTCGTGATGACTGCCATTTCTTAATTACATTCCGAACAGAGGCTATGGGCATCTGATAACGCTTTGCTATCTTCTTATAGCCTTCTCCTGCTTTGTGAGCGTCAACTATTCTCAGTTTCAGTGTTCTACACAACTGCTTAGATGAACCCATGGTGCTAATTGTTGGAGCAAGGTCAGATGAGTCTGAGCTTTTAAAACTTTTGAGATTGACATCACCTGGTCTTTCCAGACGATGATTGAGAACAATTCATGACACTGCCAGGTCTCAGCTGTCCAAAGGGGGCAGTACAAGGTATTAACTCTGCAGGGTGTCCAAACTTTTGCAGACGCCATTTTTTGTTTTCTGTTCTTTTGAAAGTGTAAATGATGGAAATAAAATCAAACTTTTTTTTGACATGTTATAAGAATGTCTAATCTGTAATTTGATGCCTTTTGGAGATTTTTCCATCTTTCCTTGGCTTCTTTTTGCACATTAAAATAAATTTTTGCATGGGGTGCCCAAACTTTCAATCCCCACTGTATATATATATATATATATATATATATATGTATATATATATATATATATATATATATACACTGCTCAAATAAATAAAGGGAACACTAAAATAACACATCCTATATCTGAATGAATTAAATATTCTTATTAAATACTTTGTTCTTTACATAGTTGAATGTGCAGACAACAAAATCACACAAAAATTATCAATGGAAATCAAATTTATTAACCCATGGAGGTCTGGATTTGGAGTCACACTCAAAATTAAAGTGGAAAAACACACTACAGGCTGATCCAACTTTGATGTAATGTCCTTAAAACAAGTCAAAATGAGGCTCAGTAGTGTGTGTGGCCTCCACGTGCCTGTATGACCTCCCTACAATGCCTGGGCATGCTCCTGATGAGGTGGCGGATGGTCTCCTGAGGGATCTCCTCCCAGACCTGGACTAAAGCATCCACCAACTCCTGGACAGTCTGTGGTGCACCGCGGCGTTGGTGGATGGAGCGAGACATGATGTCCCAGATGTGCTCAATTGGATTCAGGTCTGGGGAACGGGCGGGCCAGTCCATAGCATCAATGCCTTCGTCTTGCAGGAACTGCTGACACACTCCAGCCACATGAGGTCTAGCATTGTCTTGCATTAGGAGGAACCCAGGGCCAACCGCACCAGCATATGGTCTCACAAGGGGTCCGAGGATCTCATCTCGGTACCTAATGGCAGTCAGGCTACCTCTGGCGAGCACATGGAGGGCTGTGCAGCCCCCAAAGAAATGCCACCCCACACCATTACTGACCCACTGCCAAACCGGTCATGCTGGAGGATGTTGCAGGCAGCAGAACGTTCTCCTTGGCGTCTCCAGACTCTGTCACATGTGCTCAGTGAGAACCTGCTTTCATCTGTGAAGAGCACAGGGCACCAGTGGCGAATTTGCCAATCTTGGTGTTCTCTGTCAAATGCCAAACGTCCTGCACGGTGTTGGGCTGTAAGCATAACCCCCACCTGTGGACGTCGGGTCCTCATACCACCCTCATGGAGTCTGTTTCTGATCGTTTGAGTAGACACATGCACATTTGTGGCTTGCTGGAGGTTATTTTGCAGGGCTCTGGCAGTGCTCCTCCTGTTCCTCCTTGCACAAAGGCAGAGGTAGCGGTCCTACTGCTGGGTTGTTGCCCTCCTACAGCCTCCTCCACGTCTCCTGATGTACTGGCCTGTCTCCTGGTAGCGCCTCCATGCTCTGGACACTACGCTGACAGACACAGCAAACCTTCTTGCCTCAGCTCACATTGATGTGCCATCCTGGATGAGCTGCACTACCTTATGGTTTGTACACATGGTGAGATTTTTTCTTAAGATTTTGACTATATAGTCAAAATCGTAAGAAAAGTTAGTGCAGATCACAAGGTGAAAGTCACCTTGCGATCCCAATGCGCGGTCCGGCCAGGTCGGCATCGCAAGAAAAGATAGGCTGTGCAGGCAAGTCAATCCTTGCTAGATCGGTGTCCTATCTAGTTCATCTCACATGTCAATGACATCTCACATAAGCCAAAATCTCACATAAGCCAAAATCGTAAGCACACATAGTACAGATCTCAAGAAAAGTTAGTCAAAATCTGTCCTATCTGGCCTCCGGGGAGATCAAGGGAAATCGCAAGTAAAAATAGGACATAGCAAGGATCTCACCGTGTATACACTCCCTTAGCCACTTGTAGGGAGGTCATACAGGCACGTGGAGGCCACACACACTACTGAGCCTCATTCTGACTTGTTTTAAGGACATTACATCAAAGTTGGATCAGCCTGTAGTGTGTTTTTCCACTTTAATATTGAGGGTGACTCAAAATCCAGACCTCCATGGGTTAATAAATTTGATTTCCATTGATAATTTTTGTGTGCTTTTGTTGTCCGCACATTTAACTATGTAAACAACAAAGTATTTAATAAGAATATTTCATTAATTCAGATCTAGGATGTGTTATTTTAGTGTTCCCTTTATTTTTTTGAGCAGTGTATATATATATATATATATATATATATACATTTGCTATTGTCATAAATTGAGCCAACTGCCAAGAGGAGGGGTGTTTTCGGGCAACTGGAAAACCCCCTTGTGTTTACCTATGACTCACTAGCTTGTAATGTCCAAGTGACTAATTCTCTGTTATATCACTTGTTGCACCATCAGTGTTCATCAGAGGTTGACCCGCGTAGTGATCCATGTGTGCTACTGTCTGGTATAATTGTCAAATATACAGTAGTTGTAATATTCAAAGCATTCAGTACTGTATTCGTATTTGTGCCAATTTGTTTTCATCTCTGAACAAATAAAATAACGTCGTAGCTTCACAACTAGTGCTTATTGTATCTGCAAAAGGAGCGTTCCATCTACACTTGCCTCACTCTCACGGTGTGCCTTTGCTGGTGGCTGTGCTGCAGAAGGCCATGACCACAACAGCAAGCACATCTGAGGGGTTTTACACATACAAAAAGGAAGTGAACACCAATATACAGTATATATTGAATACACTAGTTATCATAGAAATTATTTACACTATCCTATTGGGTCAAATGCGTAGATTGAAATGCAGCTGCTCCCCCCTGACAAAATTTGAGGAACAAGCAGAGGAATTGTTTGAGGCATTTGAAAAAAGGGTTATGGGGGTCATTCCGAGTTGTTCACTCGTTGCCGATTTTCGCTATGCTGCGATTTGTTGCAAAATGCGCATGTGCAAGGCACGCAGGGCGCATGCACTTAGATATTTAACTAAAAACTTAGTAGATTTGCTGTTGATCCTGCAGCGCTTTTCAGTCGCTCTGCTGATTGGTGAGTGATTGACTGGAAAGGGGCGTTTCTGGGTGGTAACTGAGCGTTTTCAGGGAGTGTGCTAAAAAACGCAGGCGTGTCAGGGAAAAACGCTGGAGAAACGGGGGAGTGGCTGGCCTAACGCAGGGCGTGTTTGGGACTGAGCTGATCGCAATCTAGGAGTAGGTCTGGAGCTACTCAGAAACTACAAGAAAATATTTAGTAGCAATTCTGCTAATCTTTCGTTCGCTATTCTGCTAAACTAAGATACACTCCCAGAGAGGGGCGGCCTAGCGTGTGCAATGCTGCTAAAAGCAGCTAGCAAGCGGACAACTCGGAATGACCCCCTATATCTAGTGGCACTTATTTCGATTGCTAGAAGTACAATCATGAATGTAGACAGAGGTACTATCATTTCAGGATCACATTCTCAAAGTAAAAAAAAAAAAAAACAAATGCAAAAAAGAAAATAAGAAGTATGAATCATTTTGACCATTCAGCTGTTTTGTAGATAAAATATAAATACAAAAAATTCTGCAGGTGGAATAAGGATCCTAAGAACAATTACCGTATTTTTCGGACCATAAGACGCACTTTTTCTCCCCAAAAATGTGGGGGGAAAAGTACATGCGTCTTATGGTCCGAATAATACATATGCAGAGCAATAAAAACCTTATGGAGCGCTCTCAATGCGCTGGGTGGGAGTGCACTGGGTGGGAGAGGCAGCAGTTATCGAGTGCGGGTAGCGGCGGGTCCTGTCTGCTGCTTTGCCGTCATCTAAGAGCGCGGCAGCAGAGCGCCGGCATCACGTGACTCCCCCGCTCCCTCCCCTCACCTCCTCCGAGTCCTCGGGCAGCGTAAACTGACAGGCTGTATGCGGGGAACCTTGTATACACAGTACAGTTGTGAGGTAAAAAGGTTCTCATCTGCCTTAAAAAGCTGCTCTGTACTGTGACTATGGCTGTGCTTGTGTGGCTGCCTCTGTCATACACTGTCCCAGAAAAATCTTATATTACACTATTTGGTACAGAATTTTTTTTCCTGTTTTCATCCTCTAAAAACTATGTGCGTCTTATGGTCAGGTGCGTTTTATGGTCCGAAAAATACGGTACCAATTACTGTTATATGATCCACATTTGAGAGAAAATCTCAAAGATAAACCTTCTGTCATTTTTAAAAATCTAAAAACCTGCAGAATTATTTAGCCCCTAATGCATATTGCCCAGAGGCAGTTTTCAGTGCAACCATGCTAGATGTTTAACTTGCCCCTTTCTGCAAAATACAGCAACGATGTGTGTGTCCACAGTCACAAAGGAGACTCTCTATCCCCTCCATACCACCCTGTGCCTCCCTACTACACTGTGCCTCCCTATCCCCTCCCTATCCCTTCCATACCACCCTGTGCGTCCCTACTGCACCTTCCTATCCCCTCCGAGTCCATACCACCCTGTGCCTCCCTACTGCTCTGCACCTCCCTATGCCCTCCCTTTCCCCTCCATACCACCCTACACCTCCCTACTGCACTATGCCTCCCTATCCCCTCCCTATCCCCTCCATACCACCCTGCACCTCCCTACTACACCTTCCTATCCCCTCCATACCACCGTGCACCTTCCTACTGCTCTGCGTCTCCCTATCCCCTCCATACCACCCTGCACCTTCCTACTGCACTATGCCTCCATATCCCCTCCCTATCCCCTCCATACCACCCTGCACATCCCTACTGCACTGTGCCTCCCTATCCCCTCCCTATCCCCTCCATACCACCATGCACCTCCCTACTGCACCTTCTTATCCCCTCCATACCACCCTGTGCCTCCCTACTGCACTGTACCTCCCTATCCCTCTTTACCACCCTGCACCTCCCTAATGTACCTTCCTATCCCCTCCCTACTGCACCTTCATATCCCTTCCATACCACCCTGCGCCTCCCTACTGCTCTGCGCCTCCCTATCCCCTCCATAACACTCTGCACCTCCCTACTGCACTGTGCCTCCTTAATCCCCTCCCTATCCCCTCCATACCACCCTGTGCCTCGCTACTGCACTGTGCCTCCGTATCCCCTCCCTATCCCATCCATACCACCCTGCGCCTCCCTACTGCACTGTGCCTCCATATCCCCTCCATATCACCCTGCACCTCTCTACTGCACTGCACCTCCCTATCCCCTCCATACCACCCTGTGCCTCCCTGCTGCACCTTCCCATCCCCTCCATACCACCCTGCGACTCCCTACTGCACTGTGCCTCCCTATCTCCTCCCTATCCCCTACATACCACCCTGTGCCTCCCTACTGCACTTTGCCTCCATATCCCCTCCCTATCCCATCCATACCACCCTGCGCATCCCTACTGCACTGTGCCTCCCTATCCCCTCCCTATCCCCTCCATACCACCCTGCACCTCCCTACTGCACTGTGCCTCCCTATCCCCTCCATACCACCCTGCACCTCCCTACTGCACCTTCCTATCCCCTCCATACCACCGTGCGCCTCCCTACTGCACTGTGCCATCCTATCCCCTCCATTTCCCCTCCATACCACCCTGCACCTCCCTACTGCACCTCCCTATCCCTCCATACCACCCTGCACCTCCCTACTGCACTGCACCTACCTATCCCCTCCCTACTGCACATCCCTATCCACGCAATACCACACTGCACCTCCCTACTGCACTGTGCCTCCTATCCCCTCCCAATCCCCTCCACACCACCCTGCGCCTTCCTACTGCACTGTGCCTCCCTATCCCCTCCATACTACCCTGCACCTCCCTACTGCACATTCCTATCCCCTCCATACCACTCTGTGCCTCTCTATTGCGACCTCCCTATCCCCTCGATACCACCCTGCGCTTCCCTACTGCACTGCACTGCACCTCTCTATCCCCTCCATACCACCCTGCGACACCCTACTGCTCTGCGTCTCCCTATCCTTTCCCTACTACACCTTCCTATCCCCTCCATACCACTCTGTGCCTCTCTACTGCGACCTCCCTATCCCCTCCATACCACACTGCACCTCCCTACTGCACTGCACCTCCCTGTCCCGTACTACTGCACTGCGCCTCCCTATCCCCACCCGATCCCATCCATACCACCCTGTGCCTCCCTACTGCTCTGCGCCTCCCTATCCCTTCCCTAGTACACCTTACTGTCCCTTCCATACCACCCTGTGCCTCCTTACTGTACTGCGCCTCCCTATCCCCTCCATACCACCCTGCGCCTCCCTACTGCTCTGCGCCTCCTTATCCCCTCCATACCACGCTGTGCCTCTTTATCCCCTCCCTATCCCATCCATACCACCCTGTGCCTCTCTACTGCACTATGCCTCCCTATCCCCTCCATACCACCCTGCACCAACCTACTGCCCTTTCCTATCCTCTCGATACCACCCTGCGCCTCCCTACTGCACTGTGCCTCCCTATCCCCTTTCTATCACCTCCATACCACCCTGCACCTCCCTACTGCACCTTCCTATCCCCTCCATACCACCCTGTGAATCCCTACTGCACTGTGCTCCCTATACCCTCCCTATCCCTCCATACCACCCTGCACCTCACTACTGCACCTTCCTATCCCCTCCCTATCCCCTCCCTACTGCACCTCCCTATCCCCTCCATAACACTCTGGACCTCCCTACTGCACTGTGCCTCCCTAATCCCGTCCCTATCCCCTCCATACCACCCTGTGCCTCCCTACTGCACTGTGCCTCCATATCCCCTCCCTAACCCATCCATACCACCCTGCGCCTCCCTACTGCACTGTGCCTCCCTATCCCCTCCATATCACCCTGCACCTCCCTACTGCACTGCACCTCCCTATGCCCTCCCTGTCCCCTCCATACTACCCTGTGCCTCCCTACTGCACCTTCCTATCCCCTCCATACCACCCTGCACCTTCCTACTGTACTGTGCCTCCCTATCCCCTCCCTTTCCCCTCCATACCACCCTGCACCTCCATACTGCACTGTGCCTCCCAATCTCCTCCCTATCCTCTCCATACCAACCTGTGCCTCCCTACTGTACTTTGCCTCCATATCCCCTCCCTATCCCATCCATACCACCCTGCGCATCCCTACTGCACTGTGCGTCCCTATCCCCTCCCTATCCACTCCATACCACCCTGCACCTCCCTACTGCACTGTGCCTCCCTATCCCCTCCATACCACCCTGCACCTCCATAATGCACCTTCCTATCCCCTCCATACCACCGTGCGCCTCCCTACTGCACTGTGCCTCCCTATCCCTTCCATTTCCCCTCCATACCACCCTGCACCTCCCTACTGCACCTCCCTATCCCCTCCATACCACCCTGCACCTCCCTACTGCACTGCGCCTACCTATCCCCTCCCTACTGCACCTCCCTAACCACTCAATACCACCCTGCACCTCCCTACTGCACTGCGCCTCCCTATCCCCTCCCTATCCCCTCCATACCACCCTGCACCTCCCTACTGCACTGTGCCTCCCTATCCCCTCCCTATCCCCTCTATACTACCCTGCACCTCCCTACTGCACCTTCCTATCCCCTCCATACCACTCTGTGCCTCTCTACTGCGACCTCCCTATCCCCTCCATACCACCCTGCGCCTCCCTACTGCACTGCACCTCTCTATCCCCTCCATACCACCCTGCACCACCCTACTGCTCTGCGTCTCCCTATCCTTTCCCTACTACACCTCGCTATCCCCTCCATACCACACTGTACCTCCCTACTGCACTGCGCCTCTCTGTCCCGTACTACTGCACTGCGCCTCCCTATCCCCACCCGATCCCATCCATACCACCCTGCGCCTCCCTACTGCTCTGCGCCTCCCTATCCCTTCCCAAGTACACCTTACTATCCCCTCCATACCACCCTGTGCCTCCTTACTGTACTGCGCCTCCCTATCCCCTCCATACCACTCTGCGCCTCCCTACTGCTCTGCGCCTCCTTATCCCCTCCCTATCCCCTCCATACCACGCTGTGCCTCTGTATCCCCTCCCTATCCCATCCATACCACCCTGCGCCTCCCTACTGCACGACTCCTCCCTATCCCCTCCATACCACCCTGTGCCTCCCTACTGCACCTCCCTATCCCCTCCATACCACCCTGCACCTCCCTATCCCCTCCATACCACCCTGTGCCTCCCTACTGCACTGTGCCTCCCTATCCCCTCCCTATCCCTCCGTACCACCCTGCACCTCCCTACTGCACCTTCCTATCCCCTCCCTACTGCACCTTCCTATCCCTTCTATACCACCCTGCGCCTCCCCAGGGGCAAACGCAGGATTTCAAGAGGGGGGTTTCCAAATGCAATCCGCAATTTCCCACTGTGCCGAACATCGGGCAACTGTGCCGAACACCGGGCAACTGGATATCCCCCCTGCGTTTACCTATGCTTGTCCCCATATATCATCTGCAGATACATTCATTATGAGTATCTCATCACTCTAGATCCTGCGCACAGGATACCCCCCTCAGGGGTAAACACAGGATTAATGGGGAAGGGTGGGTGTTACTTCTGGGTTCACTACAATATGCCGGCGGTCGGGCTCCCGGCGTCCAGCATACCGGCGCCAGGAGCCCGACCGCCGGCTTACCGATAGTGTAGTGAGCGCAAATGAGCCCCTTGCGGGCTCGCTGCGCTCGCCACGCTACGGGCACGGTGGCGCGCTACGCCACACTATTTTATTCTCCCTCCAGGGGGGAATAAGTGTCGGTATGCCGGCTATCGGGATCCCGGCGCCGGTATACTGTGCGCCGGGATCCCGTCAGTCGGCATACAGAAGACCACCCGTTACTACTATGTGCGTACAAGTGTGTTCGTGTTTGTGCGCACACACACACACACACCATAGTTGCCTACCCTCCCGCATCCTGCGGGAGCCTCCCGTTTCAGCCATAAATCTCCTGATCCCCTGCTTTATAGGTCAATTCTCCCGGATTCTTCAGATTCTGTCAGGGGTGACACTAAGGAGTTTCTTTGCAAGAACAGTGAGTTGCTGAAGTTGCTCAGGAATCACTGCTGACGGCTCTCATTACCCCCCTTGTGTATTCCCTGAGAGAGAGAGAGAGAGAGATAGCAGTACCTGATCACACACTCCTCTTATCTGTGCTGGTGTGCACTGACCCATAGCATGCCTCTGCTGCTGCTGCTGCTGATGGTGTAAGAATTGTTGTTAGTATAATCTTTCTGTAGTTAAAGACATTTGCATACCTCCCAACATGACCCTCTCCAGGAGGGACACAATGCTCTGCTTCTGGACTTTCCTCTTAATTTATGATTGCCGGCACCTGTGCTGAAACACCTTTCTTATCCATTAACCTGTTCACACAGGTGCCGGCAATCATAAATTAAGAGAAAAGTCCAGAAGCAGAGCATTGTGTCCCTCCTGGAGAGGGTCATGTTGGGAGGTATGCATTTGCTTAATTAGAGCAGCTGGTATCTGTAATGATTTGGTGAATGCTGCAATGGAATGGAAAATAGGTTGTGCCTACAAGATGCAGACAATCCAGTGTTCCCAATAAAAATAACATCTACAACACCAAAATCATCATTTACTTATATGTTTATGGATGAATTCACACACGGTCAACTTGCATTTGGAATTTATTGCATACAGTAGGCATCACATTTACCATGCATATTGTGCTGAGTGAGAAGAAAAGAAATATCACAGCGAAAACATATTGCAAATAAGAAACCCTGTATTTCAGGCAGTAATGTTAGTATCAATACTTGCAAAACTTCCCAAAATATATTGGCCCTCATTCCGAGTTGTTCGCTCGCAAGGCGATTTTAGCAGAGTTGCTCATGCTAAGCCTACGCCTACTGGGAGTGTATCTTAGCATCTTAAAATTGCGAACGATGTATTCGCAATATTGCGATTACAAACTACTTAGCAGTTTCAGAGTAGCTTCAGACTTACTCGGCATCTGCGATCAGTTCAGTGCTTGTCGTTCCTGGTTTGACGTCACAAACACACCCAGCGTTCGCCCAGACACTCCCCCGTTTCTCCGGCCACTCCTGCGTTTTTTCCGGAAACGGTAGCGTTTTTTCCCACACGCCCATAAAACGGCCTGTTTCCGCCCAGTAACACCCATTTCCTGTCAATCACACTACGATCGCCAGGAGCGATGAAAAAGCCGTGAGTAAAAATACTATCTTCATAGCAAATTTACTTGGCGCAGTCGCAGTGCGGACATTGCGCATGCGCACTAAGCGGAAAATCGCTGCGATGCGATGAAATTTACCGAGCGAACGACTCGGAATGAGGGCCATTGTTACTAATGTTATATAGAAATATCTTGCAACGACAAGCATTTAAGCATAGGCACGTCTATTTGTGGAACTAGACACGACCTTTGGGTAGAGTTTGACACGCCCCCATGGCGGCACGCCGCACTTTGCACGGCACATGCTACTGTAATCTCCCTGATTTTAGTTTTCAAAAGTAGGCAAGTATGACACACACATGTAGATATATATTAGAGATGAGCGGGTTCGGTTCCTCGGAATCCGAACCCGCCCGAACTTCATGTTTTTTTTCACGGGTCCGAGCGACTCGGATCTTCCCGCCTTGCTCGGTTAACCCGAGCGCGCCCGAACGTCATCATGACGCTGTCGGATTCTCGCGAGGCTCGGATTCTATCGCGAGACTCGGATTCTATATAAGGAGCCGCGCGTCGCCGCCATTTTCACTCGTGCATTGAGATTGATAGGGAGAGGACGTGTCTGGCGTCCTCTCCATTAGAATAGAGATAGATTAGATAGAGAGAGAGAGATTGTGCAGAGTCGCAGACAGAGTTAGTTTACCACAGTCAGTGACCAGTGCAGTTGCTAGTTAACTTTTATTTAATATAATATATCCGTTCACTTCTCTCTGCTATATCCGTTCTCTGCCTGAAAAAAAAAACGATACACAGCACAGTCAGTCACACAGTGTGACTCAGTCTGTGTGCACTCAGCTCAGCCCAGTGTGCTGCACAGTCATCAATGTATAAATTAAAAGCTTATAATTAATTGTGGGGGAGACTGGGGAGCACTGCAGGTTGTTAGCAGGAGCCAGGAGTACAATTATATTAATTAACAGTGCACACTTTTGCTGCAGGAGTGGTGACCAGTGCCTGACCACCAGTATAGTATTGTTGTATACTACTAATATCTCTTTAAATATCAACCAGTCTATATTAGCAGCAGACACAGTACAGTGCGGTAGTTCACGGCTGTGGCTACCTCTGTGTCGGCACACGGCAGGCAGTCCGTCCGACCAGAATTGTATTATTTATTATTATATACCTACCACCTAACCGTGGTTTTTTTTTCATTCTTTATACCGTCATAGTGTCATCCTAATTGTTACGAGTATACTACTATCTCTTTATCAACCAGTGTACAGTGCGGTAGTTCACGGCTGTGGCTACCTCTGTGTCGGCACACGGCAGGCAGTCCGTCCGACCAGAATTGTATTATTTATTATTATATACCTACCACCTAACCGTGGTTTTTTTTTCATTCTTTATACCGTCATAGTGTCATCCTAATTGTTACGAGTATACTACTATCTCTTTATCAACCAGTGTACAGTGCGGTAGTTCACGGCTGTGGCTACCTCTGTGTCGGCACACGGCAGGCAGTCCGTCCGACCAGAATTGTATTATTTATTATTATATACCTACCACCTAACCGTGTTTTTTTTTTTCATTCTTTATACCGTCATAGTGTCATCCTAATTGTTACGAGTATACTACTATCTCTTTATCAACCAGTGTACAGTGCGGTAGTTCACGGCTGTGGCTACCTCTGTGTCGGCACACGGCAGGCAGTCCGTCCGACCAGAATTGTATTATTTATTATTATATACCTACCACCTAACCGTGGTTTTTTTTTCATTCTTTATACCGTCATAGTGTCATCCTAATTGTTACGAGTATACTACTATCTCTTTATCAACCAGTGTACAGTGCGGTAGTTCACGGCTGTGGCTACCTCTGTGTCGGCACACGGCAGGCAGTCCGTCCGACCAGAATTGTATTATTTATTATTATATACCTACCACCTAACCGTGGTTTTTTTTTTCATTCTTTATACCGTCATAGTGTCATCCTAATTGTTACGAGTATACTACTATCTCTTTATCAACCAGTGTACAGTGCGGTAGTTCACGGCTGTGGCTACCTCTGTGTCGGCACACGGCAGGCAGTCCGTCCGACCAGAATTGTATTATTTATTATTATATACCTACCACCTAACCGTGGTTTTTTTTTCATTCTTTATACCGTCATAGTGTCATCCTAATTGTTACGAGTATACTACTATCTCTTTATCAACCAGTGTACAGTGCGGTAGTTCACGGCTGTGGCTACCTCTGTGTCGGCACACGGCAGGCAGTCCGTCCGACCAGAATTGTATTATTTATTATTATATACCTACCACCTAACCGTGGTTTTTTTTTCATTCTTTATACCGTCATAGTGTCATACTAGTTGTTACGAGTATACTACTATCTCTTTATCAACCAGTGTACAGTGCGGTAGTTCACGGCTGTGGCTACCTCTGTGTCGGCAGTCGGCAGGCAGTCCGTCCATCCATAATTGTATTATTATTATAATAAATACCACCTAACCGTGGTTTTTTTTTCATTCTTTATACCGTCGTCATAGTGTCATACTAGTTGTTACGAGTATACTACTATCTCTTTATCAACCAGTGTACAGTGCGGTAGTTCACGGCTGTGGCTACCTCTGTGTCGGCAGTCGGCAGGCAGTCCGTCCATCCATAATTGTATTATTATTATAATATATACCACCTAACCGTGGTTTTTTTTCCATTCTTTATACCGTCGTCATAGTGTCATACTAGTTGTTACGAGTATACTACTATCTCTTTATCAACCAGTGTACAGTGCGGTAGTTCACGGCTGTGGCTACCTCTGTGTCGGCAGTCGGCAGGCAGTCCGTCCATCCATAATTGTATTATTATTATAATATATACCACCTAACCGTGGTTTTTTTTTCATTCTTTATACCGTCGTCATAGTGTCATACTAGTTGTTACGAGTATACTACTATCTCTTTATCAACCAGTGTACAGTGCGGTAGTTCACGGCTGTGGCTACCTCTGTGTCGGCAGTCGGCAGGCAGTCCGTCCATCCATAATTGTATTATTATTATAATATATACCACCTAACCGTGGTTTTTTTTCCATTCTTTATACCGTCGTCATAGTGTCATACTAGTTGTTACGAGTATACTACTATCTCTTTATCAACCAGTGTACAGTGCGGTAGTTCACGGCTGTGGCTACCTCTGTGTCGGCAGTCGGCAGGCAGTCCGTCCATCCATAATTGTATTATTATTATAATATATACCACCTAACCGTGGTTTTTTTTTCATTCTTTATACCGTCGTCATAGTGTCATACTAGTTGTTACGAGTATACTACTATCTCTTTATCAACCAGTGTACAGTGCGGTAGTTCACGGCTGTGGCTACCTCTGTGTCGGCAGTCGGCAGGCAGTCCGTCCATCCATAATTGTATTATTATTATAATATATACCACCTAACCGTGGTTTTTTTATACCACCTAACCGTGGCAGTCCGTCCATAATTGTATACTAGTATCCAATCCATCCATCTCCATTGTTTACCTGAGGTGCCTTTTAGTTCTGCCTATAAAATATGGAGAACAAAAAAGTTGAGGTTCCAAAATTAGGGAAAGATCAAGATCCACTTCCACCTCGTGCTGAAGCTGCTGCCACTAGTCATGGCCGAGACGATGAAATGCCAGCAACGTCGTCTGCCAAGGCCGATGCCCAATGTCATAGTACAGAGCATGTCAAATCCAAAACACCAAATATCAGAAAAAAAAGGACTCCAAAACCTAAAATAAAATTGTCGGAGGAGAAGCGTAAACTTGCCAATATGCCATTTACCACACGGAGTGGCAAGGAACGGCTGAGGCCCTGGCCTATGTTCATGGCTAGTGGTTCAGCTTCACATGAGGATGGAAGCACTCAGCCTCTCGCTAGAAAACTGAAAAGACTCAAGCTGGCAAAAGCACCGCAAAGAACTGTGCGTTCTTTGAAATCCCAAATCCACAAGGAGAGTCCAATTGTGTCGTTTGCGATGCCTGACCTTCCCAACACTGGACGTGAAGAGCATGCGCCTTCCACCATTTGCACGCCCCCTGCAAGTGCTGGAAGGAGCACCCGCAGTCCAGTTCCTGATAGTCAGATTGAAGATGTCAGTGTTGAAGTACACCAGGATGAGGAGGATATGGGTGTTGCTGGCGCTGGGGAGGAAATTGACCAGGAGGATTCTGATGGTGAGGTGGTTTGTTTAAGTCAGGCACCCGGGGAGACACCTGTTGTCCGTGGGAGGAATATGGCCGTTGACATGCCAGGTGAAAATACCAAAAAAATCAGCTCTTCGGTGTGGAGGTATTTCACCAGAAATGCGGACAACAGGTGTCAAGCCGTGTGTTCCCTTTGTCAAGCTGTAATAAGTAGGGGTAAGGACGTTAACCACCTCGGAACATCCTCCCTTATACGTCACCTGCAGCGCATTCATAATAAGTCAGTGACAAGTTCAAAAACTTTGGGTGACAGCGGAAGCAGTCCACTGACCAGTAAATCCCTTCCTCTTGTAACCAAGCTCACGCAAACCACCCCACCAACTCCCTCAGTGTCAATTTCCTCCTTCCCCAGGAATGCCAATAGTCCTGCAGGCCATGTCACTGGCAAGTCTGACGAGTCCTCTCCTGCCTGGGATTCCTCCGATGCATCCTTGCGTGTAACGCCTACTGCTGCTGGCGCTGCTGTTGTTGCCGCTGGGAGTCGATGGTCATCCCAGAGGGGAAGTCGTAAGCCCACTTGTACTACTTCCAGTAAGCAATTGACTGTTCAACAGTCCTTTGCGAGGAAGATGAAATATCACAGCAGTCATCCTACTGCAAAGCGGATAACTGAGGCCTTGGCATCCTGGGTGGTGAGAAACGTGGTTCCGGTATCCATCATTACTGCAGAGCCAACTAGAGACTTGTTGGAGGTACTGTGTCCCCGGTACCAAATACCATCTAGGTTCCATTTCTCTAGGCAGGCGATACCGAAAATGTACACAGACCTCAGAAAAAGAGTCACCAGTGTCCTAAAAAATGCAGCTGTACCCAATGTCCACTTAACCACGGACATGTGGACAAGTGGAGCAGGGCAGGGTCAGGACTATATGACTGTGACAGCCCACTGGGTAGATGTATGGACTCCCGCCGCAAGAACAGCAGCGGCGGCACCAGTAGCAGCATCTCGCAAACGCCAACTCTTTCCTAGGCAGGCTACGCTTTGTATCACCGCTTTCCAGAATACGCACACAGCTGAAAACCTCTAACGGCAACTGAGGAAGATCATCGCGGAATGGCTTACCCCAATTGGACTCTCCTGTGGATTTGTGGCATCGGACAACGCCAGCAATATTGTGTGTGCATTAAATCTGGGCCAATTCCAGCACGTCCCATGTTTTGCACATACCTTGAATTTGGTGGTGCAGAATTTTTTAAAAAACGACAGGGGCGTGCAAGAGATGCTGTCGGTGGCCAGAAGAATTGCGGGACACTTTCGGCGTACAGGCACCACGTACAGAAAACTGGAGCACCACCAAAAACTACTGAACCTGCCCTGCCATCATCTGAAGCAAGAAGTGGTAACGAGGTGGAATTCAACCCTCTATATGCTTCAGAGGTTGGAGGAGCAGCAAAAGGCCATTCAAGCCTATACAATTGAGCACGATATAGTAGGTGGAATGCACCTGTCTCAAGTGCAGTGGAGAATGATTTCAACGTTGTGCAAGGTTCTGATGCCCTTTGAACTTGCCACACGTGAAGTCAGTTCAGACACTGCCAGCCTGAGTCAGGTCATTCCCCTCATCAGGCTTTTGCAGAAGAAGCTGGAGGCATTGAAGAAGGAGCTAACACGGAGCGATTCCGCTAGGCATGTGGGACTTGTGGATGCAGCCCTTAATTCGCTTAACAAGGATTCACGGGTGGTCAATCTGTTGAAATCAGAGCACTACATTTTGGCCACCGTGCTCGATCCTAGATTTAAAGCCTACCTTGGATCTCTCTTTCCGGCAGACACAGGTCTGCTGGGGTTGAAAGACCTGCTGGTGACAAAATTGTCAAGTCAAGCGGAACGCGACCTGTCAACATCTCCTCCTTCACATTCTCCCGCAACTGGGGGTGCGAGGAAAAGGCTCAGAATTCCGAGCCCACCCGCTGGCGGTGATGCAGGGCAGTCTGGAGCGACTGCTGATGCTGACATCTGGTCCGGACTGAAGGACCTGACAACGATTACGGACATGTCGTCTACTGTCACTGCATATGATTCTCTCAACATTGATAGAATGGTGGAGGATTATATGAGTGACCGCATCCAAGTAGGCACGTCACACAGTCCGTACTTATACTGGCAGGAAAAAGAGGCAATTTGGAGGCCCTTGCACAAACTGGCTTTATTCTACCTAAGTTGCCCTCCCACAAGTGTGTACTCCGAAAGAGTGTTTAGTGCCGCCGCTCACCTTGTCAGCAATCGGCGTACGAGGTTACATCCAGAAAATGTGGAGAAGATGATGTTCATTAAAATGAATTATAATCAATTCCTCCGCGGAGACATTGACCAGCAGCAATTGCCTCCACAAAGTACACAGGGAGCTGAGATGGTGGATTCCAGTGGGGACGAATTGATAATCTGTGAGGAGGGGGATGTACACGGTGATATATCGGAGGGTGAAGATGAGGTGGACATCTTGCCTCTGTAGAGCCAGTTTGTGCAAGGAGAGATTAATTGCTTCTTTTTTGGGGGGGGTCCAAACCAACCCGTCATATCAGTCACAGTCGTGTGGCAGACCCTGTCACTGAAATGATGGGTTGGTTAAAGTGTGCATGTCCTGTTTTGTTTATACAACATAAGGGTGGGTGGGAGGGCCCAAGGATAATTCCATCTTGCACCTCTTTTTTCTTTTCTTTTTCTTTGCATCATGTGCTGATTGGGGAGGGTTTTTTGGAAGGGACATCCTGCGTGACACTGCAGTGCCACTCCTAGATGGGCCCGGTGTTTGTGTCGGCCACTAGGGTCGCTAATCTTACTCACACAGTCAGCTACCTCATTGCGCCTCTTTTTTTCTTTGCGTCATGTGCTGTTTGGGGAGGGTTTTTTGGAAGGGACATCCTGCGTGACACTGCAGTGCCACTCCTAGATGTGCCCGGTGTTTGTGTCGGCCACTAGGGTCGCTAATCTTACTCACACAGTCAGCTACCTCATTGCGCCTCTTTTTTTCTTTGCGTCATGTGCTGTTTGGGGAGGGTTTTTTGGAAGGGCCATCCTGCGTGACACTGCAGTGCCACTCCTAGATGGGCCCGGTATTTGTGTCGGCCACTAGGGTCGCTTATCTTACTCACACAGCGACCTCGGTGCAAATTTTAGGACTAAAAATAAAATTGTGAGGTGTGATGTGTTCAGAATAGGCTGAAAATGAGTGTAAATTATGTTTTTTGAGGTTAATAATACTTTGGGATCAAAATTACCCCCAAATTCTATGATTTAAGCTGTTTTTTAGGGTTTTTTGAAAAAAACACCCGAATCCAAAACACACCCGAATCCGACAAAAAAAATTCGGTGAGGTTTTGCCAAAACGCGGTCGAACCCAAAACACGGCCGCGGAACCGAACCCAAAACCAAAACACAAAACCCGAAAAATTTCCGGCGCTCATCTCTAATATATATAATACATATATTGCATAGAACACATGCACACAAACGCACACATAGAACACCACAAACATACATATATACAGTACACACACTCATAGAACACATCAATATATACATAGATCGATATACATACACAGAACACGTACACATAAATATACACATGGAACACATACATATACACACAATTACACACCACATATGGGCCCTCATTCCGAGTTGTTCGCTCGCAAGGCGATTTCAGCAGAGTTACACACGCTAAGCCGCCGCCTACTGGGAGTGAATCTAAACTTCTTAAATGTGCGACCGATGTATGCGCAATATTGCGATCAAAAACGAGTTAGCAGTTTTAGAGTAACTCCAGACTTACTCTGCCTGTGCGATCAATTCAGTGCTTTTCGGTCCCGGCTGACGTCATAAACACACCCAGCGTTCGCCCAAGCACTCCCACCGTTTCTCCAGACACGCCTGCGTTTTTTCCGGAAACGGTAGCGTTTCCAGCCACACGCCCCTAAAACGCCGTGTTTCCGCCCAGTAACACCCATTTCCTGTCAATCACAATGCGATCGCCGGAGCGATGAAAAAGCCGTGAGTAAAAATACTTTCTTCTTAGTAAAGTTACTTGGCGCATGCGCAGTGCGAACATTACGCATGCGCACTAAGAGAATTCTCACTGCGATGCGATGAAAAATACCGAGCGAACAACTCGGAATGAGGGCCATAGTACACTTACATTTGGAAACTGCCCTGTCCTGAAGGAAGAGGATGCTGCAGTTGTCATTAATGCAGGGCTGGACTGGAGCATGTTTCAAAAATAAGCCACCATGGCATAATTGGTCCGGCATCTGTAGCCCTGCCCCCTCTCGGCTAAATGCCGCGATTCGCGGGACGGCATTGAGGGGGAGGAGCCAATATGACAATTAAATGAGAATCTGTTCATATTGGCTCTGCCCCTTCCCGACAGACCCGCAAATCGCAGCAAATAGCCTCAAGGGGGCGGGGCTACAATTGACGGCCGTCCGGACCAATGCTGAAAAAAAAGTGTGGTCCATCAGGGGGGGTTTCTGGGTACTCAGAAACCACCCCTGCGTGCGCCACTGCTCCCTACTGCTCTGCGCCTCCCTATAACTTCCATACCACCCTGAACCTCCCTACTGCACTTTGCCTCCCTATCCCCTCCATACCACCCTGTGCCTCCCTACTGCACTGTGCCTCCCTATCCCCTCCATACCACCCTGCGCCTCCCTACTGCACTGTGCCTCCATATACTCTTTCTACCACCTCCATACCACCCTGCACCTCCCTACTGCACCTCGCTATCCCCTCCATACCACCCTGTGCTTCCCTACTGCACTGTGCCTCCCTATCCCCTCCCTATCCCTCCGTACCACCCTGCACCTCCCTACTGCACCTCCCTATCCCCTCCCAATCCCCTCCATAACACTCTGCACCTCCCTACTGCACTGTGCCTCCCTAATCCCCTCCCTATCCCCTCCATACCACCCTGTGCCTCCCTACTGCACTGTGCCTCCGTATCCCCTCCCTATCCCATCCATACCACCCTGCGCCTCCCTACTGCACTATGCCTCCCTATCCCCTCCATATCACCCTGCACCTCCCTACTGCACTGCGCCTCCCTATCCCCTCCCTATCCCATCCATACCACCCTGCGCCTCCCTACTGCTGTACGCCTCCCTATCCCTTCCCTAGTACACCTTACTATCCCCTCCATACCACCCTGTGCCTTCTTACTGTACTGCGCCTCCCTATCCCCTCCATACCACCCTGCGCCTCCCTACTGCTCTGCGCCTCCTTATCCCCTCCCTATCCCCTCCATACCACGCTGTGCCTCTTTATCCCCTCCCTATCCCATCCATACCACCCTGCGCCTCCCTACTGCACTACTCCTCCCTATCCCCTCCATACCACCCTGCACCTCCCTACTGCACCTTCCTATCCTCTCGATACCACCCTGCACCTCCCTACTGCACTGTGCCTCCCAATCCCCTTTCTATCACCTCCATACCACCCTGCACCTCCCTACTGCACCTTCCTATCCCCTCCATACCACCCTGTGCCTCCCTACTGCACTGTGACTCCCTATCCCCTCCCTATCCCTCCGTACCACCCCGCACCTCCCTACTGCAACTTCCTATCCCCTCCCTACTGTACCTTCCTATCCCTTCCATACCACCCTGCGCCTCCCTACTGCTCTGCGCCTCCCTATCCCCTCCCTATCCATTCCATACCACCCTGCACCTCCCTACTGCACTTTGCCTCCCTATCCCCTCCATACCACCCTGTACCTCCCTACTGCACTGTGCCTCCCTATCCCCTCCATACCACCCTGCACCTCCCTACTGCACCTTCCTATCCTCTCGATACCACCCTGTGCATCCCTACTGCACTGTGCCTCCCTATCCCCTTTCTATCACCTCCATACCACCCTGCACCTCCCTACTGCACCTTCCTATCACCTCCATACCACCCAGTGCCTCCCTACTGCACTGTGCCTCCCTATCCCTCCGTACCACCCTGCACCTCCCAACTGCACCTTCCTATCCCCTCCCTATCCCCTCCCTACTGCACCTCCCTATCCCCTCCATAACACTCTGCACCTCCCTACTGCACTGTGCCTCCCTAATCCCCTCCCTATCCCCCCCCATACCACGCTGTGCCTCCCTACTGCATTGTGCCTCAGTATCCCCTCCCTATTCCATCCATACCAACCTGCGCCTCCCTACTGCACTGTGCCTCCCTATCCCCTCCATACCACCCTGCGCCCCCCTACTGCTCTGCGCCTCCTTATCCCCTTCCTATCCCCTCCATACCATGCTGTGCCTCTGTATCCCCTCCCTATCCCATCCATACCACCCTGCGCCTCCCTACTGCACTACTCCTCCCTATCCCCTCCATACCACCCTGTGCCTCCCTACTGCACAGTGCCTCCCTATCCCCTCCATACCACCCTGCACCTCCCTACTGCACCTTCCTATCCTCTCCATACCACCCTGTGCCTCCCTACTGCACTCTGCCTCCCTATCCCCTTTCTATCACCTCCATACCACCCTGCACCTCCCTACTGCACCTTCCTATCCCCTCCATACCACCCTGTGCCTCCCTACTGTACTTTGCCTCCCTATCCCCTCCATACCACCCTGTGCCTCTCTACTGCACTGTGCCTCCGTATCCCCTCCCTATTCCATCCATACCACCTTGTGCCTCCCTACTGCACTATGCCTCCCTATCCCCTCCCTATCACCCTGCACCTCCCTACTGCACTGTGCCTCCCTATCTCCTCTCTATCCCCTCCATACCACCCTACTTTGTCTCCATATCCCCTCAATATCCCATCCATACCACCCTGCTCCTCACTACTGCACTGCGCCTCCCAATCCCCTCCATACCACCCTGCGCCTCCCTACTGCACTGCACCTCCCTATCCCCTCCCTACTGCCCTCCCTATCCACTCCATACCACCCTGCACCTCCCTACTGCACTGCGCCTCCCAATCCCCTCCATACCACCCTGCGCCTCCCTACTGCACTGCACCTCCCTATCCCCTCCCTACTGCACCTCCCTATCCCCTCCATACCATTCTGCGCCTCCCTACTGCGACCTCTCTATCCCCTCCATACCACCTTGCGCCTCCCTACTGCACTGCGCCTCTCTATCCCCTCCATACCACCCTGCGCCACCCTACTGCTCTGCGTCTCCCTATCCCTTCCCTACTGCACCTCGCTATCCCCTCCATACCACACTGCACCTCCCTACTGCACTGCGCCTCCCTGTCCCCTACTACTGCACTGCGCCTCCCTATCCCCACCCGATCCCATCCATGCCACCCTGCGCCTCCCTACTGCTCTGCGCCTCCCTATCCCTTCCCTAGTACACCTTCCTATCCCCTCCATACCACCCTGTGCCTCCCTACTGTACTGCGCCTCCCTATCCCCTCCATACCACCCTGCGCCTCCCTACTGCACTGCACCTCCCTATCCCCTCCCTACTGCACCTCCCTATCCCCTCCATACCATTCTGCGCCTCCCTACTGCGACCTCTCTATCCCCTCCATACCACCTTGCGCCCCCTTACTGCACTGCGCCTCCTTATCCCCTCCCTATCCCCTCCATACCACGCTGTGCCTCTGTATCCCCTCCCTATCCCATTCATACCACCCTGCGCCTCCCTACTGCACTACTCCTCCCTATCCCCTCCATACCACCCTGTGCCTCCCTACTGCACAGTGCCTCCTTATCCCCTCCATACCACTCTGCACCTCCCTACTGCACCTTCCTATCCTCTCCATACCACCCTGTGCCTCCCTACTGCACTGTGCCTCCCTATTCCCTCCCTATCCCCTCCATACCACCCTGCACCTCCCTACTGCACTTCCCTATCCCCTCCATACCACCCTGCGCCTCCCTACTGCACTGTGCCTTCCTATCCCCTCCCTATCCCCTCCATACCACCCTGCACCTCCCTACTGCGACCTCTCTATCCCCTCCATACCACCCTGTGCCTCCCTACTGCACTGCGCCTCTCTATCCCCTCCATACCACCCTGTGCCTCCCTACTACACTGAGCCTCCCTATCCCTTTCTATCCCCTCCATACCACCCTGCAGCTCCCTACTGCACCTTCCTATCCCCTCCATACCACCCTACACCTCCCTACTGCACTGTGCCTCCCTATTCCCTCCCTATCCCCTCCATATCACCCTGCACCTCCCTACTGCACCATCCTATCCCCTATATACCACCCTGCGCCTCACTGCTGCTCTGCGCCTCCCTATCGTTTCCCTACTACACCTCCGTAACCCCTCCATACCACCCTGCACCTCCATACTGCATTGGGCCTCCCTACTGCATCTCCATATCCCCTCCATACCACCATGCACCTCCCTATTGCACTGTGCCTCACTATCCCCTCCATACCACCCTGCACCTCCCTACTGCACCTCCCTATCCCCTCCATATCATCCTGCACCTCCCTACTGCACTGCGCCTCCCTATCCCCTCCATACTACCCTGCACTTCCCTACTGCACTGTGCCTCCCTATCCCCTCCCTATCCCATCCATACCACCCTGCACCTCCCTACTGCACTGTTGTTCCCTATCCCCTCCCTAACCCATCCATACCACCCTGCGCCTCCCTACTGCACTGCGCTTCCCTATCCACTCCCTATCCCATCCATACCACCCTGTGCCTCCCTACTGCACTGCGCCTCGCTATCCCCTCCCTATCCCCTCCATACCACCCTGTGCCTCCCTACTGCACCTCCCTATCCTCTCCATACCACCCTGCACCTCCCTACTGCACTGTGCCTCCCTATCACATCCATACCACCCTGCACCTCCCTACTGCACCTCCCTATTCCAACCATACCACCATGCACCTCCCTACTGCACTGCGCCTCCCTATCCCCTCCCTATCCCTTCCATAACACCCTGTCCCTCCCTATCCCATCCATACCACCCTGTGCCTCTCTACTGCACTTCCTTATCCCCTCCATACCACCCTGCACCTACCTACTGCACTATGCCTCCCTATCCCCTCCCTATCCCATCCATACCACCCTGCTACTCCCTACTGCACTGTGCCTCCTTATCCCATCCATACCACCCTGTGCCTCCCTACTGCACTGCGCCTCCCTAGCCCCTCCCTATCCTATCCATACCACCCTGCGCCTCCCTACTGCACTGCGCCTCCCTATCCCATCCATACCGCCCTGTGCCTCCCTACTGCACTGCGCCTCCCTATCACCTCCCTATGCCATCCATACCACTGTGCGCCTCCCAACTGCACTGTGCCTCCCTATCCTCTCCCTATCCCATCCATTCCACCCTGTGCCTCCCTCCCGCACTGCGCCTCCCTATCTCATCCATACCATCCTGTGCCTCCCTACTGCACTGCGCCTCCCTATCCCCTCTCTATCCCATCCATACCACCCTGTGCCTCCCTACTGCACTGCGCCTCCCTATCCCCTCCCTAATGCACCTCCCTATCACTTCCATGCCATCCTGCACCTCCCTATCCCCTCCATACTGCCCCTACCTATCCTCTCCCTACTGAATCTCCCTATCCCCTCCATACCACCCTGCACCTCCCTATCCCCTCCATACCGCCCTGCGCCTCCCTACTACACTGCACCTTCCTATCCCCTCCATACCACCCTGCATCTCCCTACTGCACTGCACCTCCCTATCCCTTCCATACCACCCTGCGCCTCCCTACTGCACTGCACATCCCTATCCCCTCCTTACCAGCCTGTGCCTCCCTACTGCACTGCGCCTCCCTATCTCCTCCATACCACCCTGCGCCTCCCTACTGCACTGTGCCTCCCAATCACCTACCTATCCCCTCCATACCACCCTGCGCCTCCCTACTGCACTGCACATCCCTATCCCCTCCTTACCACCCTGTGCCTCCCTACTGCACTGCACCTCTCTATCTCCTCCATACCACCCTGCGCCTCCCTACTGCACTGGGCCTCCCAATCACCTCCCTATCCCCTCCATACCACCCTGTGCCTCCCTACTTCACTGCACCTCCCTATCCCCTCCATATCATCCTGCACCTCCCTACTGCACTGCGCCTCCCTATCCCCTCCATACTACCCTGCACTTCCCTACTGCACTGTGCCTCCCTATCCCCTCCCTATCCCATCCATACCACCCTGCACCTCCCTACTGCACTGTTGTTCCCTATCCCCTCCCTAACCCATCCATACCACCCTGCGCCTCCCTACTGCACTGTGCTTCCCTATCCACTCCCTATCCCATCCATACCACCCTGTGCCTCCCTACTGCACTGCGCCTCGCTATCCCCTCCCTATCCCCTCCATACCACCCTGTGCCTCCCTACTGCACCTCCCTATCCCCTCCATACCACCCTGCACCTCCCTACTGCACTGTGCCTCCCTATCACATCCATACCACCCTGCACCTCCCTACTGCACTGCGCCTCCCTATCCCCTCCCTATCCCTTCCATAACACCCTGTCCCTCCCTATCCCATCCATACCACCCTGTGCCTCTCTACTGCACTTCCTTATCCCCTCCATACCACCCTGCACCTACCTACTGCACTATGCCTCCCTATCCCCTCCCTATCCCATCCATACCACCCTGCTACTCCCTACTGCACTGTGCCTCCTTATCCCATCCATACCACCCTGTGCCTCCCTACTGCACTGCGCCTCCCTAGCCCCTCCCTATCCTATCCATACCACCCTGCGCCTCCCTACTGCACTGCGCCTCCCTATCCCATCCATACCACCCTGTGCCTCCCTACTGCACTGCGCCTCCCTATCACCTCCCTATGCCATCCATACCACTGTGCGCCTCCCAACTGCACTGTGCCTCCCTATCCTCTCCCTATCCCATCCATTCCACCCTGTGCCTCCCTCCCGCACTGCGCCTCCCTATCCCATCCATACCATCCTGTGCCTCCCTACTGCACTGCGCCTCCCTATCCCCTCTCTATCCCATCCATACCACCCTGTGCCTCCCTACTGCACTGCGCCTCCCTATCCCCTCCCTAATGCACCTCCCTATCACTTCCATGCCATCCTGCACCTCCCTATCCCCTCCATACTGCACCTCCCTATCCTCTCCCTACTGAATCTCCCTATCCCCTCCATACCACCCTGCACCTCCCTATCCCCTCCATACCACCCTGCGCCTCCCTACTACACTGCACCTTCCTATCCCCTCCATACCACCCTGCATCTCCCTACTGCATTGCACCTCCCTATCCCTTCCATACCACCCTGCGCCTCCCTACTGCACTGCACATCCCTATCCCCTCCTTACCACCCTGTGCCTCCGTACTGCACTGCACCTCCCTATCCCCTCCATACCACCCTGTGCCTCCCTACTGCACTGCACCTCCCTATCCCCTCCAAATCCCCTCTGTACCACCCTGCGCCTCCCTATCCCCTCACCAATGCACCTCCCTATCACCACTGTATACTGTAGTCATGTTAACTTGCACACTCTAAAACCTAATCCCTAGAGAGGGAATGGGCCGTCAGGCAATGGGGCCCACTGGGGGTATACCATGTACCCCTGGTGGTCAGTCCCACAGTAGCAGTGACACACATAATGCCCACAGTAGTAGTGTCCCTTACCCATAATGCACACAGTAGTAGTACCTCACATAATGCCCACAGTAGTAGTGCCTCACATAATGTCCACAGTAGTAGTGCCCCTTACACATAATGCCCACAATGGTAGTACCTCACATAATGCCCACAGTAGTAGTGCCCAGAGGCGGAACTACCGCCAGTGCAACCAGTGCATTGCACTGGGGCCCACCACTGTCCAGGGGCCCGAAGCATGTAATGAGTCAAACTGACTCATTACATGCCGCTGTGTGCTGCGGGCAACCGCTGCCCGCAGCGCACAGCTGCCCGGATAGGAGAGGAGCAGCGGCACGGACGGGGGAGAAGGAGGAGGAGGGAGGTGGAGGAGGGAGCCGCAGCAGCGCTTTGTTACTGGTGGAGGCGCTGCTGCTGCTGCCCCTCTGCTTCACTATAGACTGTCTTCCGAGAAAAGCCTATAGTGAACCAGAGGGGCAGCAGCAGGGGGTACTGTCTTCCGCAATGTGTAAAAACGGGGAATCTGCCTGCCCCAATGTGTAAAAAGGGGGAATCTGCCTGCCGTAATGTGTAAAAAGGGGGAATCTGCCTGCCGCAATGTGTAAAAAGGGGGAATCTGCCTGACGTAATGTGTAAAAAGGGGGAATCTGCCTGCCGCAATGTGTAAAATGGGGGATGCTGTCTGCCGTAATGTGTAACAAGGGGACGCTGTCTGCTGTAATGTGTAACAAGGGCACGCTGCCTGCCGTAATGTGTAACAAGGGGCACGCTGTCTGCCGTAATGTGTAACAAGGGCACGCTGTCTGCCGTAATGTGTAAAAAGGGCACGCTGTCTGCCGTAATGTGTAACAAGGGCAAGTTGTCTGCCGTAATGTGTAATAAGGGCACGCTGTCTGCCGTAATGTGTAACAAGGGCACGCTGTCTGCCGTAATGTGTAACAAGGGCACGCTGTCTGCCGTTATGTGTAAAAAGTGTACGCTGTCTGCCATTATGTGTAACAAGGGCACGCTGTCTGCCGTTATGGCTAAAAAGGGCATGCTGTCTACCACTATGTTTAACAAGGGCACGCTGTCTGCCGTTATTTGTAAAAAGTGTACGCTGTCTGTCGCTATGTGTAACAAGGGCACGCTGTCTGCCGTTATGTGTAAAAAGGGGACGCTGTCTGCCGGTTTGTGTAAAAAGTGCGCGCTGTCTGCCGCTATGTGTAAAAAGGGCACGCTGTCTGCCGTTATGTGTAAAAAGGGGACGCTGTCTGCCGTAATATGTAAAAAGGGGACGCTGTCTGCTGTAATGTGTAAAAGGGTCTCTACCTGGTGTAGTGGTGCTACTGTGCGGCGTAATTTGAATAATGGAGACTACTGTGCACCGTTTTATGAATTGGTATTATTTTGTGGCCACACCCCTTCCCCACGAAGCCACGCCACTATGTATTATTGCGCGCCTACGGCGCGCACTACCCCTGTTTTGCATGCAGGGGTGGGGCTCCGATGCCGTTTCTTGCACACAGTGATAAAATGTCTAGTTACGGCACTGTTGCTAGGTATCCACTTCCCTGAGCAGCCCCCCCTCACCAGATCCTCTCCAGGGGTGAGGGGGTGGACTTGGATGGGATGGGGGGCCCAAAGCATTTTGTCACACCTGGGCCCACCGCTCGCTAGTTCCACTGGTAGTGCCGCACATAATGCCACAGTATTAGTGCCACACATAATGCCCACAGTAGTAGTGCCACACTTACTGTAATGTCTACAGTAGTTGTGCCCCTTACACATACAGTATGTCCAGTTGTACACAGGAGGGGAGAGAGGGGGTAGTGTTGGTACTTACAAGGGAGATCAGCTTCAAACTGCCGGCGCCATTACCTGTTATAGAGCTTGACAGGTGCAGCAGGGAGGAGAGAAGAGGGAGCTGGAGGGACCTGACACTGAGAGCCACCCTATCCACTGTGGGTGCTGCGGCCTGTCATAGAGTGTGACAGGGGCAGTGGCAGCAACAGCAGGGTAGCAGAGTGGGGAGAGTGCCTCCTTAGCTCAGTGCCTTCCTGCACGGAATACCCTTGCTGACCAGGTTGCACTGGCCCAGACTGGAAACTGTTTCTATACTATGGTGAGTGTGGGGTGCATAATAAGCTAAGCTGTCATTGCACAGCATCTGAGGGGTCTCTGCTTGTAGTGGCAATAACCTGGAGTGACACAGGAACATGTCTGTTTGGTATGGACTCAGAGGAGACAGACACTCAGTGAAACCGCATATGTGCAGTAGTGCAGGTTGGAGGTTGCACCTCCAGGGAGAGCCTCGCTGGGTCCTAGTGCTCATCTGTTACATGGCCAGTACAGAGGCAGTGTTGAGCACTCCTCTCTAACAAGTACAATCTGATATGTTACCGCCATGGTCCAGTAAGACATGTAGAGACGATTTACTCAGGAAGTGATATACTGCACCTGTTATATCTCTGGCCTTCTCTAGCAGATCTTTAAATTCAGTCATTTCAAGATCAGCTTTGCTGTTATCCGCACTGCAACATAACACAACATGCAAAATCTCTGTAACTCAAATTACATTTTAAGTTATAAAATATATATTATTTTGTTTTTAAAAGGTTGTCATATATTATGTCAGAGATCTTTTAAAAGGACTATTTCACATATGATTGTAACCATAAAGGCTCACTTGGTAGAATTTCTATCACTTTTGACTATCTTTAATGTAGAATAGCGTCCTCTCTTAGATATTTCACACAGACACAGACATATATATATATATATATATATATATATATATGTATCCACACAAATTTCCAAGTGCAGCACTCCTGGACTTATCAAATAAATCACGGCTCAGACAGGCAGGTACAGTATGTACAACATGCCAGTACCTTATTGCGGGTGGCACTTTTCATCACCCTACAACAGGGTATAAATATAAAATTAGACATACACTTACGTGTAATACAAAATTCACAGTATACCAAATTATTTGCCCTTGTGGTAAATCATATGTCGGTAAGACAGAACGAGCCTTTAAAGAAAGGATGGCAGCACATCGTAGTTCCATAAAAGCAGCTATCCTTAAAGGGGACAGTGAGCAGTCATCAGTCATTACATAATAAATATATATACCTGTCCGGCTGCAGTACTAGTGTGATATTATATATATATATATATATATATATATATATATATATTGATTTCATCTCATTATCATCCAGTCTATATTAGCAGCAGACACAGTACGGTAGTCCACGGCTGTAGATACCTCTGTGTCGGCAGTCGCTCGTCCATCCATAATTGTATACCACCTACCTGTGGTGTTTTTTTTTTCTTCAATCTTCTTGATACTACTAGTAGCTTACTTTAGGAGTCTGCAGTGCTGACAGTGTCCAGCAGGTCCGTCATTATATAATATATACCTGTCCGGCTGCAGTAGTGATATATATATATTTTTCATATCATTATCATCCAGTCTATATTAGCAGCAGACGCAGTACGGTAGTCCACGGCTGTAGCTACCTCTGTGTCGGCAGTCGCTCGTCCATCCATAAGTATACTAGTATCCATCTCCATTGTTTACCTGAGGTGCCTTTTAGTTGTGCCTATTAAATTATGGAGAACAAAAATGTTGAGGTTCCAAAAATAGGGAAAGATGAAGATCCACTTCCACCTCGTGCTGAAGCTGCTGCCACTAGTCATGGCCGAGACGATGAAATGCCATCAACGTCGTCTGCCAAGGCCGATGCCCAATGTCATAGTACAGAGCATGTAAAATCCAAAACACCAAATATCAGTAAAAAAAGGACTCAAAAATCTAAAATAAAATTGTCGGAGGAGAAGCGTAAACTTGCCAATATGCCATTTACCACACGGAGTGGCAAGGAACGGCTGAGGCCCTGGCCTATGTTCATGGCTAGTGATTCAGCTTTACATGAGGATGGAAGCACTCAGCCTCTCGCTAGAAAAATTAAAAGACTCAAGCTGGCAAAAGCACAGCAAAGAACTGTGCGTTCTTCGAAATCCCAAATCCACAAGGAGAGTCCAATTGTGTCGGTTGCGATGCCTGACCTTCCCAACACTGGACGTGAAGAGCATGCGCCTTACACCATTTGCACGCCCCCTGCAAGTGCTGGAAGGAGCACCCGCAGTCCAGTTCCTGATAGTCAGATTGAAGATGTCAGTGTTGAAGTACACCAGGATGAGGAGGATATGGGTGTTGCTAGCGCTGGGGAGGAAATTGACCAGGAGGATTCTGATGGTGAGGTGGTTTGTTTAAGTCAGGCACCCGGGGAGACACCTGTTGTCCGTGGGAGGAATATGGCCATTGACATGCCTGGTGAAAATACCTAAAAAATCAGCTCTTCGGTGTGGAAGTATTTCAACAGAAATGCGGACAACAGGTGTCAAGCCGTGTGTTGCCTTTGTCAAGCTGTAATAAGTAGGGGTAAGGACGTTAACCACCTCGGAACATCCTCCCTTATACGTCACCTGCAGCGCAGTCATCATAAGTCAGTGACAAGTTCAAAAACTTTGGGCGACAGCGGAAGCAGTCCACTGACCAGTAAATCCCTTCCTCTTGTAACCAAGCTCACACAAACCACCCCACCAACTCCCTCAGTGTCAATTTCCTCCTTACCCAGGAAAGCCAATAGTCCTGCAGGCCATGTCACTGGCAAGTCTGACGAGTCCTCTCCTGCCTGGGATTCCTCCGATGCATCCTTGAGTGTAATGCCTACTGCTGCTGGCGCTGCTGTTGTTGCTGCTGGGAGTCGATCGTCATCCCAGAGGGCAAGTCGGAAGACCACTTGTACTACTTCCAGTAAGCAATTTACTGTCCAACAGTCCTTTGCGAGGAAGATGAAATATCACAGCAGTCATCCTGCTGCATAGCGGATAACTGAGGCCTTGACAACTATGTTGGTGTTAAACGTGCGTCCGGTATCCGCCGTTAGTTCACAGGGAACTAGACAATTTCTTGAGGTAGTGTGCCCCCGTTACCAAATACCATCTAGGTTCCACTTCTCTAAGCAGGCGATACCGAGAATGTACACAGACCTCAGAAAAAGACTCACCAGTGTCCTAAAAAATGCAGTTGTACCCAATGTCCACTTAACCACGGACATGTGGACAAGTGGAGCAGGGCAGACTCAGGACTACATGACTGTGACAGCCCACTGGGTAGATGTATTGCCTCCCGCCGCAAGATCAGCAGCGGCGGCACCAGTAGCAGGATCTCTCAAACGCCAGCTCGTTCCTAGGCAGGCTACGCTTTGTATCACCGCTTTCCAGAATACACACACAGCTGAAAACCTCTTACGGCAACTGAGGAAGATCATCGCAGAATGGCTTACCCCAAATGGACTCTCCTGTGGATTTGTGGCATCGGACAACGCCAGCAATATTGTGTGTGCATTAAATCTGGGCAAATTCCAGCACGTCCCATGTTTTGCACATACCTTGAATTTGGTGGTGCAGAATTATTTAAAAAACGACAGGGGCATGCAAGAGATGCTGTCGGTGGCCAGAAGAATTGCGGGCCACTTTTGGCGTGCAGGCACCGTGTACAGAAGACTGGAGCACCACCAAAAAAACCTGAACCTGCCCTGCCATCATCTGAAGCAAGAGGTGGTAACGAGGTGGAATTCAACCCTCTATATGCTTCAGAGGATGGAGGAGCAGCAAAAGGCCATTCAAGCCTATACATCTGCCCACGATATAGGAGGTGGAATGCACCTGTCTCAAGCGCAGTGGAGAATGATTTCAACGTTGTGCAAGGTTCTGCAACCTTTTGAACTTGCCACACGTGAAGTCAGTTCAGACACTGCCAGCCTGAGTCAGGTCATTCCCCTCATCAGGCTTTTGCAGAAGAAGCTGGAGACATTGAAGGAGGAGCTAACACAGAGCGATTCCGCTAGGCATGTGGGACTTGTGGATGGAGCCCTTAATTCGCTTAACAAGGATTCACAGGTGGTCAATCTGTTGAAATCAGAGCACTACATTTTGGCCACCGTGCTCGATCCTAGATTTAAAACCTACCTTGGATCTCTCTTTCCGGCACACACAAGTCTGCAGGGGTTCAAAGACCTGCTGGTGAGAAAATTGTCAAGTCAAGCGGAACGCGACCTGTCAACATCTCCTCCTTCACATTCTCCCGCAACTGGGGGTGCGAGGAAAAGGCTCAGAATTCCGAGCCCACCCGCTGGCGGTGATGCAGGGCAGTCTGATGCTGACATCTGGTCCGGACTGAAGGACCTGCCAACGATTACTGACATGTCGTCTACTGTCACTGCATATGATTCTGTCACCATTGAAAGAATGGTGGAGGATTATATGAGTGACCGCATCCAAGTAGGCACGTCAGACAGTCCGTACGTATACTGGCAGGGAAAAGAGGCAATTTGGAGGCCCTTGCACAAACTGGCTTTATTCTACCTAAGTTGCCCTCCCTCCAGTGTGTACTCCGAAAGAGTGTTTAGTGCCGCCGCTCACCTTGTCAGCAATCGGCGTACGAGGCTACTTCCAGGAAATGTGGAGAAGATGATGTTCATTAAAATGAATTATAATCAATTACTCCTTGGAGACATTCACCAGCAGCAATTGCCTCCAGAAAGTACACGGGGATCTGAGATGGTGGATTCCAGTGGGGACGAATTAATAATCTGTGAGGAGGGGGATGTACACAGTGAACGGGGTGATGAATCGGACGATGATGATGAGGTGGACATGTTGCCTCCGTAGAGCCAGTTTGTGCAAGGGGAGATTGATTGCTTCTTTTTTGGTGGGGGCCCAAACCAACCAGTCATTTCAGTCACAGTCGTGTGGCAGACCCTGTCGCTGAAATTATGGGTTGGTTAAAGTGTGCATGTCCTGTTTATACAACATAAGGGTGGGTGGGAGGGCCCAAGGACAATTCCATCTTGCACCTCTTTTTTCTTTTTTTCTTTTTTGCGTCATGTGCTGTTTGGGGAGTGTTATTTGTAAGGGCCATCCTGCGTGACACTGCAGTGCCACTCCTAGATGGGCCAGGTGTTTGTGTCGGCCACTAGGGTCGCTTAGCTTACTCACACAGCTACCTCAATGCGCCTCTTTTTTTCTTTGCGTCATGTGCTGTTTGGGGAGTAGTTTTTTGAAGGGCCAGCCTGCGTGACACTGCAGTGCCACTCCTAGATGGGCCAGGTGTTTGTGTCGGCCACTAGGGTCACTTAGCTTACTCACACAGCTACCTCATTGCGCCTCTTTTTTTTTTTGCGTCATGTGCTGTTTGGGGAGTGTTTTTTGGAAGGGCCATCCTGCGTGACACTGCAGTGCCACTCCTAGATGGGCCAGGTGTTTGTGTCGGCCCCTAGGGTCGCTTAGCTTACTTACACAGCTACCTCATTGCGCCTCTTTTTTTTCTTCTTTGCGTCATGTGCTGTTTGGGGAGTATTTTTTGGAAGGGCCATCCTGCGTGACACTGCAGTGCCACTCCTAGATGGGCCAGGTGTTTGTGTCGGCCACTTGGGTCGCTGAGCTTAGTCATCCAGCGACCTTGGTGCAAATTTTAGGACTAAAAATAATATTGTGAGGTGTGAGGTGTTCAGAATAGACTGAAAATGAGTGGAAATTATGGTTATTGAGGTTAATAATACTATGGGATCAAAATGACCCCCAAATTCAATGATTTAAGCTGTTTTTTAGTTTTTTTTTAAAAAAAACACCCGAATCCAAAACACACCCGAATCCAAAAAATTCAGTGAGGTTTTGCCAAAACGCGTTCGAACCCAAAACACGGCCACGGAACCGAACCCAAAACCAAAACACAAAACCCGAAAAATTTCAAGTGCACATCCCTATTAAGTACGTTGCGATATAGGATGATTGACCACATACCACCTCTAATCAGAGGTGGTAATAGATCACTGAAATTAATGCAGTGTGAGTCCGAATGGATATTTAGATTAGACACACTTAGCCCTAAGGGGCTCAACGAACATCTAGGACTTAATTGGTTCCTGTAATACTCATGAACAATAGTGAGGATATCTTGATTAATACAAAAGTAGTGATACATTATAATGCATCTGTTTAGGTACGTGAGGCCAGTAAATTGAAACCAACATAGGATGGTAACTTAGACATGTTCATAAATAGTTAAATATACCGATTCATGGTATGGCATGAAGAGTATTTGATTATTGGGCGCTCTAGGTTTGGGCTATTTTGAACATTTTGAACTTTTTAATGTTTATTATGCACTAGCACTTTTTGATATGTATGTGGGGTTTTATTGAGATCTCAGCCCGCCCATGTGAGGCGTGTGTTGGGATTACGTCATTGATGACGTGAAGCCGGCCAGGTGGGAGGTCCTGGATGTCGGCTTCCGGCGTTTGGCGTCTATGTGGAGGGTACACTTATTTAGGTGAGTCACTTTGTATTTTGTATTGTCTGATGAAAGTGCCTAAATAAAGTGGCACTGAAACGTTACTGTACCTGCCTGTCTGAGCCGTGATTTATTTGATAAGTCCAGTAGTGCTGCACTTGGAAATTTGTGTGGATACATGTACGTGAGGGCACCCGGACGAGTACTGCAAGTAGAAGGAGAGCCGGACCATACGGATAGATATATATATATATATATATATATAGTAAAAGGGTCACAAAAGTTAGGACACACACTAGGCAGGTTCATGTTGAATCAGTGTCTTTTAAAGACAATTCATTTTAACATACACACACACAGAAATCCTGGACAAACAGGCACACTTATCCACATTCAGTTGTGTGATTAAGTGTCTAAGTGCTACTATTCAGTCTGCTGACAGGATGCAGCCACAATCTGCTGTGCTTCCTGGCAGAGATAGTTCGGAAAGTACCTGCCACTATTGAATCTCTGGCCTACTTGCCGGCCGCTATTCGGCATCAGTGTCCAGAGCACAAGATGGACAACAATTTTAAACCCTTCCTGTCCTTCAATTATGATTTTCAGCTGGACCTGTACAACCCATAAAAATAAGTTTTTCAAACCCCCACTGCTGTTGCAAACTGCACAGGATTTGCTTTAGTCTCCCATGGAGGGAGCTGATCCCGCAGGAATGCGGGTAATTCAGGTGAGAGGCGATGCCTCTCACCACAAATATATAATTTATATATATATATATATATATATATATACTGTATATATACACACACACACGCACGCACTATATATGTATTGTGAATACAATTAAAGTGAATTCCCTCATTTTATTAGGTATATGCAATTGCGGTCGAATTCTGGCTGAAATTCGACCGTTTTTAAATTCGACACAATTCGACAGCCAGACACCCTCCCGTCGGGACCCGAATTCGACATATTCAATAAAAAACGGATTAGACAGTCCTACTGTTGAAAAACGGACCAATTGACGATAGTGTGCGTCCTGGATTCGACTTCATGGATGTCACAAAACTGAGTAAAAAATCATGAAAAAAAATGCGTGGGGTCCCCCCTCCTAAGCACAACCAGCCTCGGGCTCTTTGAGCCGATCCTGGTTGTAAAAATACGGGGGGGGGGGGGATGACAGGGGATCCCCCATATTTTCACAACCAGCACCGGGCTCTGCATCCGGTCCTGGTGCCAAAAATACGGGGGACAAAAAATGCAGGGGTCCCCCGTATTTTTAACACCAGCACCGGGCTCCACTAGTCAGAGAGATAATGCCACAGCTGGGGAACACTTTTATATCGGTCCCTGTGGCCGTGGCATTAAATCACTAACTAGTCACCCATGTCCGGGGTACCCTGTAGGAGTGGGGACCCCTTAAATCAAGGCATCCCCCCCTCCAGGCACCCAAGGGCGAGGGGTGAAGCCCGAGGCTGTCCCCCCCCATCCAAGGGTGGATTGGGTTTTCTGGTTTGTTTTTTTGACAAGTACGTGGATTACAAAAAAGAAGAGGACAGATCTACACTGGATTATGGTAAGTATCATTTTATTTTCAGGTACCCCGTGGATTCTACTTGGAGAAGTGGACAGAGTCGGCGTGTGAACATAGGTAAGTATGTGTGTGTCGGCGTGCATGTATGTAATAAAGTTTTACTTTCACGGTGTGCGTGTACTGTTTTTATTTGGGTATTTTTTTTTGCAGTAGAACTACAGGTACCAGCGGGCCCGTTTTTCCTCCGAATGCTGGTACTTGTGGTTCTCCAAGTACCAGCTTGCGGGGGATGCTTGCTGGGACTTGTAGTTCTGCTACAAAAAACAATATTCTTTCTTTTTGTCACTTGGCTATCAGCCCCCCATCCGCAGCCCTTGGATGGGGGGGGACAGCCTCAGGCTTCACCCCTGACCCTTGGGTTGCTGGAGGAGGGGACGCCTTGATTTAAGGGGTCCCCACTCCTCCAGGGTACCCCAGCCAGGGGTGACTAGTTAGTGATTTAATGCCATGGCCGCAGGGACCGATATAAAAGTGTCCCCCGGCTGCGGCATTATCTCTCTGACTAGTGGAGCCCGGTGCTAGTGTTAAAAATACGGGGGACCCCTACGTTTTTTGTCCCCCGTATTTTTGGCACCAGGACCGGACGCAGAGCCCGGTGCTGGTTGTGAAAATACGGGGGATCCCCTGTCATTCCCCCCCCCCCCGTATTTTTACAACCAGGACCGGTTTAAAGAGCCTGAGGCTGGTTATGCTTAGGAGGGGGGACCTCACACATTTTTTTTCAGGATTTTTAACCCATTCCCACCCATTCCCACTGAAAAACATGCTCTGAATTCTCCATTTTATTTTAGTCAGTAAAAAAAAAATATATTCTTTAAAAAAATATATAAATAATACTTGTGGCTCCTAATAGACAAACCAAGTACCGTGTTTCCCCGATAATAAGACACTGTCTTATTATTTTTTTTGGACAGAAAAACACCAGAGGGCTTATTTTCAGGGGAGTTCTTATTTTAATGAACAATAATTCTTTTATCCTCCATCATGCCCCCTCAGTTTTATTTTATCCTCCATCATGCCCCCTGAGTTCTTCTTTTATCCTCCATCATGCCCCTTTTATCCTCCATCATGCCCCTTTTATCCTCCATCATGCCCCTTTTATCCTCCATCATGCCCCTTTTATCCTCCATCATGCCCCTTTTATCCTCCATCATGCCCCTTTTATTCTCCATCATGCCCCTTTTATCCTCCATCATGCCCCTTTTATTCTCCATCATGCCCCTTTTATCCTCCATCATGCCCCCTCACTCCCGCTTACATACCGGGTTTTTATGTTGTCCTGCCTCAGCTCTCCTCCGCGGCACTGCTCTCAATGGCGCCAGCAAGCAAATCACTGGGGAAGAACAGGATGACGCGCTCACTGCTGCAGCTCTGATTGGATGCAGCTCGGAGTGCGGCGTGCGTTTCACCCGGGGGGGTGGGGGGGGACGGTGCATACAGAGGGTACCGTAATGTCGCGTGTAGCGCAGGGGATCACCTTCACTACAGTAGCAATCTCAATAGGGCTTATTTTCGGGGGAGGGCTTATTTTAGAGGAATCTTACACAGTAAGGGGAGGGCTTATTTTCGGGATAGGTCTTATTATCGGGGAAACACGGTACATAATCCCTTCTAATATAAATAGATATGCTATTAGCAATAAAAAAAACACAAAAAAACATGTTTTTAAACATTTTTATTAGATTCCGCCAGCAAAATGAGGCGGACTGAAATTGAGGAAATGACTGTTGAAAAGCACTGTTGTCGAATCGACATTCTTCAATTGAATATACTTTTGTCGAAAAGCCGCATTTTTACCACTGCAGACATGTCGAATTTGAGTAAATGTCGAATTGCAAAAAGTCAGATCTGAAACTGTAGGTTTTTTTGTCGAAAAGTACTGTATTGCATTGTAGAATCATTTTTTTGTGTCAAAAATGCCCCGTTTTTCGACATTTGCGGCAATTCGACCGCAATTGCATATACCCCTATATCTACTACAGTATGTCAGCATATGCATAGCTAGATGTATACAAAGTATGAGTCAGGGATTACCTGTAGACAAACACAGGGACTATAAAATCACTGTCAGTATCCTGACTTTCTGAATCCACTGTTATTTTCAGCATATTCTCAAATTTCTTTGTCCATTTAACTTCAGTGTCCAGTGGTAGAAAGTTCCCTAAATGAGGAGAAGAGACAAATATTGCTGAGTCTTCTGTAATGTAACTTACTCGTATGTACTGTAGAAGTGCTGACAGCTGAATAGATACATTAAGCAATATATTTACTACACCACAGCTTCTCAATGGCACGATCAGATCAGAAAGCAATAGGAATTAATAAACAGCCTGAGTTAGCATTCATTCCTATTGCTATTCTAAAAATAGCGGCCAGTGGTGCAACGGCTTTGACAAACCATACTTACCTACTTTCCTGCCTCCTCCTCCGGGAGGAGGCATCGTTGTAGGTGTATGGGGGGCGTGGCTGGCAGCAGGAGAGCCGGTTAGGAGGGTGGCCGACAGTAGAATGGGCGGTCCGGGGGTGTGGCTTTGCGTTCGCGTTATCGTGACTCCGCCCCCCGCTGTGCTGTGCCGAGAAACGAGGCGCTGCATAGTGGGGGGCGGAGCTACGATGATGCGATTCAGCGCGAATCGCGTCATCGGACCCCCTCGGGCCGCCCGCACGTTCTCTGCTGCGGGCGGCAGAGGGGGAGAGCGGGAGGCTTGCCCACCTTTCCGGGGGGCCGGGAGGGTCACCCGATTTTCGGGAGCCTCCCGGCCATTCCGGGAGGGTAGGCAAGTATGTGACAAACTGATGGAGACACTGGCATATTTATAACGGTTGCAGTGTGTGTGTGGTGCACACAGGTCCCCAGGCTCCAGGGTGGCCCACACCTCACGCCTTGCACCCATTATTTTCAATACTCACCCTCCGGAGTCCCTCAGCGCAGCAGCAGTGCTGCAGAAATCACAGGGAAAATGGCACGGCGGACATTTTCCTGGTGTTTTGCACATGTGCAGTAGGAAAAGTCACTGGGGAAAAGGCAGCCGTGGCATCTTCCCAGAGACCTTCACATGCGCTGTAGACTCTGGTACAGCGCTAGGGTCCTCTAGTGACCCTAGTGCTCAGAGCTACAGTGCTGCCGACTAGAGAGGAGGTGGCCCAGACAGAGCCTGCACACGGACCTCCTCCTCTTCAGATACGCTTCTGGATGGAGAGTAATTATACCCTAAGAGCCATCTCTGAAATCCATAATCCGCTGTCACACAATTCCCCTTTATGCGTGCACGTAAAGTGTATTTCCCGGTGCTCTGTTTCATGGCATTTGGGAACTCTCCCATAGAATGGACCAGGCCGGTGATTACCACACTGACGCATTGGGCAGAGTCACTGGGTGGGGTCTCACAGATGCCGACACCTCACAGACTATTACATTTCCTCCTATAATTTATCATATTATGAAATATAGAAACAGATATATACAGGGTGATTCAAAAGTTGCAGTACACCCTTTTGTTTCAAAAACTGTGCAGGAAATGGGAAAACTGAATACTCCAATGAGGTATGGGTGAGGTAGGCTATCTTTTATGGCAGAGCCGGCCCTAACCAATATGATGCCCTAGGCAAAATTTTGGCTGGTGCCCCCTTGCACCACCACTGGTTCCACCTCTGACCTTGTACCCCCTATGTTTTAAATAGGAACAATTTGCACATTTGGCGCACAGCCCAAAAAGGGGGGTGCTTTTGCTGGCAAGGGGCATGGCCACGCAATAACCCGAATTCCAATTACGTCACACAGTACTGCAACTTTATTCACATATGATCATGCAAAAGTGTCCATAATTCATATTACATCCCACAGTAGTATCACTTTACCTTAAAAACGTTACTCCTCACAGTAGAGCCCCTTATTCACATTACATCACACTGAATTGCTCCTTATTCACATTACACCACACCCTATGGCTCTTTATTCACTTTAGACGATACAGTAGTGCCCTTTCTATACGCAACGCCACATAGTAGAGCACCTTATACGCATAATGCCACACATTAATAATGCATTTACACACATTCCACACAGTAATGCTCCTTACACATGAGACACCTTATTAATGTCCTTATAAACATAATGCACTTTACACATTATGACAACTTTTATTAATGCCCATTTACCCATAATGTCCCTTACACATATGCTGCACATTATTAATGCCCTTATACACATAATGACACACATAGTGCCCCCTACACATTTGCTACACATTATTAGTGCCCCTATACACATAATGACACACATACAGTAGTTCCCTGTTACACATATGCCGCACATTATTAATGCCCTTATACACATAATGACACACATAGTGTCCCTTACACATATGTTGCATATTATTAATGCATTTTTACATGACACACATAATGCTCCTTACACATATTCCGAACTCTACTGCACAACCAACCCACTCACATGCACACAGCACTCACACTGCCACTAACACTGTGACCTCTGCCTCTGCTTGGATACAGATGTGTCCTCATAAATATAGCCTCAATGCTAACGTCAGGCACCTTTTTTTATGAAAATTCATCTTATTTGCATTGCTATGTGGCTAGGATGCACAAGCAGCTCCTGCCGATTAAAATGATATGCAGCATGCCAATATACTGTGTGAGACTGTGGCTGTATCTGCATATGAAATGCTACACACAGAATATAGGCATGCTGCATATCATTTTAATCAGCAGAAGCTGCTGATGCCCCTGGGCATATCAAATGCCCTAGGCAATTGCCTAGTTTGCCTATACCTATGGCCGGCTCTGTTTTATGGTATGTACCGAACATGGGCACCATCTTGAAATCGGCCATCTTGAATCTAAGTCAGTTTTTTCAAATGGAAAGGTGGTCGTGTAACATGTCAAACAACATCAAAATTTGCTGAAAAGGCTATTGCTGCAAACAGATGTGAAATAGCAGCTATGGTTCAAAAGTTACAGCACTTGTTTTATTGAAGGTAACTGAAGATGGCTTGGATAAAAGGGGAGAGAATAGAGGTCATTTTGATGTCTGGAGAACGAAGTTTCCGTGTCATAGCTGCAGATTTTAACAACCGGCACCCAGAAAGACCTCCAATTTCACATAACACTGTCAGGTGCTGGGACTGTGGCTCACAAGTCACGGAGTGGACTTCCAAAAAGTGCTACTGACGAGACAACCTCAACAATGGTTTTAGCATTCTTCATTAAGAGCCAAAACCATTGTTGAGATTGTCAGCCACAGTCCCAGTTTCCCAGAACACAGACTGCGCCCCATAACCTCACACACACATACTGCCCCCATAGCCTCACACACACACATACTGCCCCCATAGCCTCACACACACACATACTGCCCCCATAGCCTCACACAGACACATACTGCCCCCATAGCCTCACACACACATACTGCCCCCATAGCCTCACACACACATACTGACCCCATAGCCTCACACACACATACTGCCCCCATAGCCTCACACACACATACTGCCCCAATAGCCTCACACACACACATACTGCCCCCATAGCCTCACACACACATACTGCCCCCATAGCCTCACACACACATACTGCCCCCATAGCCTCACACACACACATACTGCCCCCATAGCCTCACACACACACATACTGCCCCCATAGCCTCACACACACATACTGCCCCCATAGCCTCATACACACATACTGCCCCCATAGCCTCACACATACACACACACACACACACACACACACACACACACACATACTGCCCCCATAGCCTCACACACACATACTGCCCCCATAGCCTCACACATACACACACACACACACACACACACACACACACATACTGCCCCCATAGCCTCACACACACATACTGCCCCCATAGCCTCACACACATACTGCCCCCATAGCCTCACACATACATACACACACACACACACACACACACACACATACTGCCCCCATAGCCTCACACACATACACTGCCCCCCGTAGCCTCACACACACACACACACACACACACACACACACACACACACACACACACATACATACTGCCCCCCATAGCCTCACACACATACTGCCCCCCATAGCCTCACACACATACTGCCCCCCATAGCCTCACACACATACTGCCCCCCATAGCCTCACACACATACTGCCCCCCATAGCCTCACACAAACTTGCATGCTGCCTCATAGCCTAAGACATTCATGCTGCCCCCCAAACCTCACACAAACACTCTAACCCCATAGTCTTAACTACACTTGCTAAACCTTAAGCCTCCTTCTCCTTTCCTGTGTCAGAAGGTTCCCCTCATCCATGTTCTGCGGGAGGTGTTGCCCTGCAGGTGTTTCCTGGATCCAGTGGCAGCAGATAGGATGCATATGCATGACATGAAAGAGATGGACAGAGCCTGGTCTGTAATAAGGTGGCTGGAGAGAGGCCAACCAGCTACCAGGAAGTAAGTACTCAGATGAAAGTGGCCAATCTCTTATGTCCCCCCCCCAGCAATCCAATCACTTGCTGATCATCGGGAACATTGTCTATTTAAAAAGTTGGATTCCTTTTGCCTGACAGGGTGCAGAGGCACCTCTCCCACTGCACCCAGTCAGGCCATAGGCATCCAACTTTTTAAACTTGGAGGTGGCCTGGTTCCTTATTAGCAGCACCCACTGCACCCTGGCTGTGCTTCTCAGTCTACGGCTACTGTGCAACAGCGATGATAACCCATGTCTTCAGCCGCCAATGCTACTGAGGTATGGTTGGATGTACACTCCTTGGCTTGCCGGTCATCATATCATACCCCATGTCCCAAGTACACTGGTTCCTTCAGTATGACAAATATCAAATATACCATGTAAGACACAAATGTTGTCTAGATATTGAGCCCTGCCATCTACTGAAGTTACCTAAACTTAATTTGTTCTTTGAGGTTTCAAAACAACCTCTACATAAATATATTCAGCGCTGGTGACTTACCTATCTGTGCATATATCGCCCCGGTTTCATACTTATTCATAGTGGCACATACTCGGTTATCGACCAGTGTGATGGTCTCGGTCAGCTTATACGCATTCCTCTTCATTATCTCTGGTTTATCCTCTGATCCAGCAACCTTTGCGTACTCCTGATACAGTCCATCATCCACAACGTACTTGCAGCTGTTAATGAAGGAGGATTTTCCATGTCCTGCATAACCAAAGAGCTGGAGGAGAACCCGGTTATACCCCTGATTCCCGCGTGCACAGTTATCAAGGCGGAACCCCCGGATATACGTTCTCATAACATCTACATCCATAGCTGGGTCTGCACTGAGGAGCTTGATCTGTCTCCGAGCCTAAACAGGTAACTGACGGATACATTTTGAAACGCTCAATATAAGACGGAAAATGAAAGTAAAAGTAGGAATTTATTATCAATTATCAATCATAAATCACTCAGTGCTATGTTATGTGAGGACAATAGTAGTGAAAGTACATCTCATTTATCAGAGAACAAACAGGAGGCCCAATTCAGAGCTGGGTGCTGTGCAGATGTTTGTATAGGTGAACGATTGCTTGCTGACGGGCACAAGGCTTCTATCAGTAGGCAGTGGTGGCACATGTATAGGGGCAGTAGCAGATTTACCGCTACGCAATTAAGTCATTCACATAGGGCCCGGCGGCAGAGCTGTTTAATTATATGCAGTTTTACTTTCATTCACCCACCGAACCCCCACCCCAGTACACAGCAGCGTCCCCCCCCCCCAGTCACAGCAGTGTCCCGTCCCCCCCAGTCACAGCAGCGTCCCCCCCCCCCCAGTCACAGCAGCGTCCTATCCCCCCCAGTCACAGCAGCATCCCATCCTAACCCCAGTCACAGCAGCGTCCCATATCCCCCCCCCCCCTCCAGTCACAGCCATAGTTGCCAATTCAGCTTATAACAAGCGGAATTGGGCTTGTTTTTTCTTGTGGTTGCTTATTTTTTGGGGTGGTTGCTTGTTGCTTGTTTTTGGGCTTATAATTTTTTTTGCTGCTTGTTTTTGGGCTTCTTTTGTTTTTAGGTATCACTGACACCAACTTTCAGAGATAATTAGTCATTCATCCATATAACACAGATCCTCACACAGACATACTGTAGGTGAGACGTTGTGGATGAATAGAGTCTTAAAGAAATGATGGGGAGTCATTCATTATGTCTGTTGTTGCAGACTGCCGGTTGTGTGTATTCAGTAGGGCTAATTTGTTTTTAACAATGACAACAACAAAGACACAGATCAGACATACTATAAAACCTTTGTAATTCAGTGTGCCATACACTTTAAATCGCAGTATGCCATCTGCAATGCACTTTACTTCACACAGTGGCCCTCATTCCGAGTTGTTCGCTTGCAAGCTGCTTTTAGCAGCATTGCACACGCTAAGCCGCCGCCCTCTGGGAGTGAATCTTAGTTTAGCAGAATAGCGAATAGAAAATTCTTAGCAGTTTCTGAGTAGCTCCAGACCTACTCACAAATAGCGATCAGTTCAGGCCGTTTCGTTCCTGGTTTGACGTCACACACACGCCCAGCCACTCCCCCGTTTCTCCAGACACTCCCGCATTTTTGCCTGACACGCCTGCGTTTTTCCGCACACTCCCAAAAAAAAACGTCCAGTTTCCGCCCAGAAACACCCACTTCCTGTCAATCACACTCCGATCACTTCAACAATGAAAAATCTTATTTCGCCCATGAGTAAATCTACTAAGTTTTGAGCAAATTTACTAAGCGCATGCGCACTGCGTACCATGCACATGAGAATTTTTGCCTTAATCGCTCCGTAGTGAAAATCGGCATTGAGCGAACAACTCGGAATGACCACCTGTGTGCCATGCACTTTACTTCACACAGTGTGCCATCTGCAGTGCACTTTACCTCTCAGTAATTCCTTAGTTATGTTATTGAATTGAGTTACTATTTAATATTTATATATGCATTTATTATTTTGAATTCTTAATAATACAAAAATGTTAAGGCCCATACACACTTGGCGATAAAATGAGCGACGTCGCTCATTTTCCCCCTCCCTGAGCGACGTCGCTCATTTTATCGGGAAGTGTGTATGCCACCAGCGACGACCGATGCGCGGCCCCGCGGGTTGGCAACCATCATTGCTGTCACCAGTATATGCATGAAGGATGTGGACTGTCGTCCACGACCTCCATGCAGGGCTGGCGGAGCCATGACGTCACTGAGCGATATGAGCGGTCATATCGCTCAGTGTGTACAGGCGACCGCCGACCGGGGAAACACTAGATGATGTCGCTCATAGAGCGACATCGTCTAATGTGTATGGACCTTTACCTACAATGTTTTAATAATAAAGTACTTTTGTTTTTGTTACCTTGATTTGGCCTCTTTATTTATTTAATAGAAGTATTTTAATAAGACAAACAATAACGTTTGTTTTTATATTAAAACCCCCAAAACTTAAGTTGGGCATTTTTGGGGGCTTTTTACGATTGGTTTGGGCTTATTTTTCAGTCATCGGTTGCTTGTTTTTCATTTCAGAGTTGGCAACACTGGTCACAGCAGCAAGCAACATCTCTCCCCCTCCCCAGATCACACACCCAGTATCTGTATATGGGCCCTCATTCCGAGTTGTTCGCTCGGTATTTTTCATCGCATCGCAGTGAAATTCCGCTTAGTGCGCATGCGCAATGTTCGCACTGCGACTGCGCCAAGTAAATTTGCTATGAAGAAAGTATTTTTACTCACGGCTTTTTCTTCGCTCCGGCGATCGTAATGTGATTGACAGGAAATGGGTGTTACTGGGCGGAAACACGGCGTTTTAGGGGCGTGTGGCTGAAAACGCTACCGTTTCCGGAAAAAACGCAGGAGTGGCCGTAGAAACGGTGGGAGTGTCTGGGCGAACGCTGGGTGTGTTTGTGACGTCAACCAGGAACGACAAGCACTGAACTGATCGCACAGGCAGAGTAAGTCTGAAGCTACTCTAAAACTGCTAAGTTGTTTGTGATCGCAATATTGCGATTACTTCGGTCGCACTTTTAAGATGCTAAGATACACTCCCAGTAGGCGGTGGCTTAGCGTGTGTAACTCTGCTACATTCGCCTTGCGACCGATCAACTCGGAATGAGGGCCATGGTGCAGATCTATTATACAATTATCCACTCGTTCTGATAGCACACTGACCCATCCCCCTATAACCCTTTACAGCACACTGACCCATCCCCCTATAACCCTTTACAGCACACTGACCCATCCCCCTATAACCCTTTACAGCACACTGACCCATCCCCCTATAACCCTTTACAGCACACTGACCCATCCCCCTATAACCCTTTACAGCACACTGTCCCATCCCCCTATAACCCTTTACAGCACACTGACCCATCCCCCTATAACCCCTTACAGCACACTGACCCATCCCCCTATAACCCCTTACAGCACACTCACCCATTCCTGTAGAGCGCCACATGGCACGCTCACCTACAACCCTTATAGAGCAATAAGCATCTCTGGCATACTGGCACATCCTTACATTACCCCTCATAGCACCCCTAGCACACTGGTCCATCTCCCTGTAACCACTTATACTATACTGACCCATTCCTCTGTAGCCACTTATAGTATACTGACCCATTCCTCTGTAGCCACTTATAGTATACTGACCCATTCCTCTGTAACCACTTATAGTATACTGACCCATTCCTCTGTAACCACTTATAGTATACTGACCCATTCCTCTGTAGCCACTTATAGTATACTGACCCATTCCTCTGTAGCCACTAATAGTATACTGACCCATTCCTCTGTAACCACTTATAGTATACTGACCCATTCCTCTGTAGCCACTTATAGTATACTGACCCATTCCTCTGTAGCCACTTATAGTATACTGACCCATTCCTCTGTAGCCACTTATAGTATACTGACCCATTCCTCTGTAGCCACTTATAGTATACTGACCCATTCCTCTGTAGCCACTTATAGTATACTGACCCATTCCTCTGTAGCCACTTATAGTATACTGACCCATTCCTCTGTAGCCACTTATAGTATACTGACCCATTCCTCTGTAGCCACTTATAGTATACTGACCCATTCCTCTGTAGCCACTTATAGTATACTGACCCATTCCTCTGTAACCACTTATAGTATACTGACCCATTCCTCTGTAACCACTTATAGTATACTGACCCATTCCTCTGTAGCCACTTATAGTATACTGACCCATTCCTCTGTAGCCACTTATAGTATACTGACTCATTCCTCTGTAACCACTTATAGTATACTGACCCATTCCTCTGTAACCACTTATAGTATACTGACCCATTCCTCTGTAACCACTTATAGTATACTGACCCATTTCTCTGTAACCACTTATAGTATACTGACCCATTCCTCTGTAGCCACTTATAGTATACTGACCCATTCCTCTGTAACCACTTATAGTATACTGACCCATTCCTCTGTAGCCACTTATAGTATACTGACCCATTCCTCTGTAACCACTTATAGTATACTGACCCATTCCTCTATAACCCCTTACAGTATACTGACCCATTCCTCTGTAACTACTTATAGTACACTGGTCCATCCCTCTATAACCCCTTACAGTATACTGACCCATTCCTCTGTAACTACTTATAGTACACTGGTCCATCCCACTATAACCTCTTACAGCACGCTAGCTCATTCCTCTGTAACCCCTCGTTGCACACTGACCCATCCCTCTATAACCTCTTACAGCACGCTAGCTCATTCCTCTATAAAAACTAATAACACAGTCACTGACTGATCCATCCGCAATCACTGCAAGCTTGGCGGACAGAGGGGGTTATTCCAATCCTTTCTATCGCATGCTGGGGGCCACCCATTGCAGGACAAGGTCGCCCAGCATGCTGATTGGCCTGCTCACTGTCTGCGACCACAATTTCATTGTGGTCGCAGCAACTGTGGACAAACCCCGCAGCCACAGCTATGCTGCATATGCAGACAGTCCGCCGCCATTTCTCCCATCGGGGTGGCTGCATGAGACGTCACGCAGCTGCCCTGAAAATGCCGCCCCTTTTCCCGTGCCACCCCCTCAATGCTGTAAGTCCGTCCCCCGCAATGGCAGCCACTGTCAATCAATCGGCATTCGTATCCTTCCGTGCAATCACATGCACAGTGTGCTGAAAATCGATCGATTGCGATTTTTGGTACATTGCGTACCGAGTTGAATAACCGCCAGAGAATATATCATTGGTAGCAGTCTCAGGAGAGGTCAGTAATGGTGCATCTGCTAGGTTATGATCTGATGCTACAGACTGCAGACATGGAAACTTCTTGCTCCGATGCCCACATACTTATAACAGGGCCTTACAGATACCACTTACTGACACAGACACTGCTTACTAAAACAGATTCCACTTACTGACACAAATGCACAGACACACTGATACATACACACTAACTGGCACATACACACTTACTGACATCCCTTACTGACATACATTACTGACACAACCAATTTACTGACACAAACAGCCCTTATTTTGGTGCTCCCACCCCCTATATTTTAAATAGGAGCAGTGCGCACATTCGGCGCACAGCCCAAAAAGGGGCGTGTTCTTGCTGGGAAGGGGCATGGACACACAATAGTACCCCCAATTCAAATTATACCACGCAGTAGAGCAACTTTATTCACATTTTATCATGCAATAGTGTCCATAATTCACATTACATCACACAGTAGTATCACTTTACCTTATATACGTTACTCCTCACAGTAGTGCCCCTTATTCACATTACATCACACTGAATTGCTCCTTATTCACATTACACCACACTATAGACCACACAGTAGTGCCCTTTCTATACATAATGCTACACAGTAGAGCACCTTATACACATAATGCTACACTTTAGTAATGTATGTATACACATAATACCATACAGTAATGCCCCTTACAAATGACAC